>NC_085845.1:168023248-168694915 GCF_035594765.1 Anolis carolinensis | reverse complement strand
GTGTCTTTAGCCAAACCGGTTCAGGTCCAAACTGCAGATCTGAGTCCAACGCCGAACATGAAACAGGCAGCAGCAAGACTACAAGAAACTTTCCCAATACACAGCACCCAGCATACGAACGCACATCAACACCTTGCCTTCTGCAAAGACTCCTCATCCCTGAACCCACTTTTATCTACAAATCACCATCAGAAGATGAACTGACCACCGCCCCATCACCATCCCCCTCAGCTGCTCCCAGCTCTTCACGTGCATTCCCTCCAATTCTTCCATCTCCTGTCAAGACTTAGATCCCCCCAAGAATCAGTTGGATCCCGATTGCCAGTCTTCACTCCCAGAGAACCCAATAAAGGTATCACTAGTTGTTGGTGCCTCACAAATAGCTTGCACTTCTCTTATCTTAGTCCAATCCATGGTGTCTCTTTCTTCTCCTTCACTCATTGACCCATCATCCCCAGAGAATCCCTCAAACGACTCTTCATGTGTAGGTGCTGTAAGTATGTCCTGGATCCTCTTTCTCTGCTGCTCATCATCAGATTCCTGCTCCCGAGTAACCCTTTTTTCCCCTTCTGGCACCCATACTACTGTTTGTAACGTTACTCACAGGCTCTACTACAACACATCGGGAAAGCAGTGCAATACACTTGCTGACAGAGAAGGTAAACGCTTCATGCTGTCGGCCACAAACTTTATTCTGGAGCATCCCTTCTATTGAAGATCTCTAATTATGGCACCTCCATGGGTGCCTACCAGCAAGTACTCTGGGAGAAAGCCCAACCTTTCCATGCCAAACTTTCAAAGACCGAGCAGTGCTATCAGCAGGAAGCCACCTTGCTAGTACACCGCCAGATTCAAATGTCCAAACACACAGCGGACACTGCTGATAAAATGATTGCCCATGCCACTGCCAATCAAAGACCTCCCCTTTGCCACTTTGGGACTGTTTAATGTGGGCACCGATGACCAACTGAAGTCCAACCAAGACTTTAATCTACTAGCTACAAAATGTGGCATGTAATCTCAGCCCCATGCACAGGTGACCCACTGGTACCAACATCGCTTTTGCCACTATAGCCAGCAAGGCTATCATCAAAACTAAGTTTCCATATGTGTGCATTCACAGAGACCATGAAGAGAGGTCAGGTTGCTTACTGCAACCATGTTTCTTTGAGTGGCCCTCTGTGAATCCACAGAAACCCTCCCATTCCTCCCCTCTCATGCAACTCTCCCTACTTGCTGCCTCTGCAGTGAACCAGGGCGTGTGCAGCCAGGGTGCCTTTTATGACTTGAGAGGAGTGGGCAGGGTTACTGCCAAAAAACTGAAAATGCAGCTTGAGAGGCCTTCCATTGGGAGCCTGCGCAGGCACAGTAACTCTATATGTGTACATTCACAAAGGACGACTCAAAGAAACATGGTTGCAGGTAACCAACCTGACCATTCCTCAAATAGTAGTTCCAGATGCTTCTGAAGCAGCTTCTCCTTTTGCTTTGGGTCAGCACTAAGATTATCATATTACACAAATCTATTACATATCCTAATTTTAACAAGATGATTTAGCAAAAAAAGGTGAGCATTTTCTAAATATAGATTGTACTAGTGCAGTGTCAGTGCACCAAAATGCCAGGAGTGATGGGGAGGGAAATAGTAAATGTAACATAGGGAGTAGAGTATCAGCATTGCAACTTAGTTTTCTATTGCGCAAATGATGGCAGCAGAATTACTTATAGGTCTGCTTGCCATCATTTGGGTCTAGGGAGTCCTTGGGGATTAATACTAAGATTTTCACAAGCCCTAGTAGCAGTGGAAGGCCCACAAGTCATCAATTCACACAAGCATATTTGTATTAATTCTACCAAAGTACAGCTGTACCCTTGATCTGTATCCTGGATTTAAGATACTTCTTATATCTGGATACATGTCAGTAATGAACATTTGTAGAGTTTCTAACAAATACTGGTAAACATGTACTGGGTATATATGAGAAACTCCTTCAAATCACATCATTTGTCCTCTTGTCACTTAGCCATACGATCTCCACACATATGCATGCCAGCAAACATTTCACACCTGTCAGTCTATTCCCATATACACCCATGATCTTTCTTTTTCATATTACAGTATTCCCTCGCTTATCGCAGGGGTTACATTCCAGAACCACCTGTGATAAGTGGAAATCCACAAAGTAGGATGCTATTTTAATTTTAATATTTATACATTTGTTTTATTTAACCCATTGCTGCTGCTTCTCCTCCTCCTCAGGGCTGCCCCCTTGCTTCGGCCTATCATGTTGCTCTGGCTGCCTCCACCAGAGAAGAAGGAACGTCGCTCCCCTCGATGAGTGAGCGAGGGAGGGTGGGTGACAGAGTGAGGGCAGGCGACAGTGGCAGCAGAAGGGCCTGGAAGAGGCGGCCAGACTCCTCTTCTGCCGCCGCTCCAGCTGGCCATGCTTTCCTTCTTCTCTGGCAGAGGCAACCAGAGCAACATGGCAGGGCCGAAGCAAGGGGGCAGCCCTGAGGAGCAGCAGCAGCGGGGTAAATAAATAAATAAATAAATAATACAGTGTTCCCTCACTACTTTGTGGTTTCACAGTTTTTCAATAAACGCTAAAAGACTAATATAAATCATAAAAAATTATGATTTACAGTCTAAGGAAGAGCGGAAGGAGAAGCCAAAGGGAGAGAAAGGGAGCCCAAGCGGCAACAGGAGGCGGCGATTTATCAACACACGATTGGTTGATAAAGACTTAAAATAGTGTATAACTACTAAAATAATGTATAAATGTTAAAATAAATATAGTGTCCCTAATTCACCGATTTTCACTTACTGCGGATGGTCTTGGAACGATAAGTGAGGGAACATTGTAAATTTTCCTGCAAAACAGTTTTATTCGCGATAAGCGAACCGTGAAGTATATCAATATACAAAGTATACAAAACACAGTAGAGTCTCACTTATTCAACACTTGCTTATCCAACATTCTGGATTATCCAACGCATTTTTGTAGTCAATGTTTTCAATACATCGTGATATTTTGGTGCTAAATTTGTAAATACAGTAATAACTACTAAGCATTACTGCATATTGAACTACTTTTTCTGTCAAATTTGTTGTATAACACGATGTTTTGGTGCTTAATTCATAAAATCATAACCTAATTTGATGTTTAATAGGCTTTTCCTTAATCCCTCCTTATTATCTAACATATTCGCTTATCCAATGTTCTGCTGGCCTGTTTATGTTGGGTGAGACTCTACTGTATACAATACCACATTAAACCCCTCACAGCAGCTGATTACCAAAGTATTTCCAGCCTCCTGGGTAGCCTCCGGAAGTTAGAAGGAGTTGCTATGGAGCAAAGAAGTCCACTTCAGTCAACCAGAATGTACAAGTTTGAAGCTGGATCCAGTCAATTCTCCAAAGCAACCAGTATAATGTTCTTTTGTATGAAATACTGAAGTTGTGTGTCCAGCATGCATTACATATGCATGTTATAAAAATCATGAACAAAAACTACCAGACTTTCTTGCTGATCGGAACCAACTACGTGAAACTCCAGAGGTTAAAAACCCAGTAGTTTATTTCAAAGTATAAATCTCAGGCTTGTCAGACAAAAATCCACTACAGTTAACACGTATACAGACACTAATCTACAATGCATACAAAAGTTAGGAGAACTGGTCATTGCCTTGTTTAAACCGGACTTCTTGGTATGTCACACCTTATATTTATTTACATGTTCACATCTGGAGAAGAAAGAAAAAAAAGAGTGCAAGTTTATAGAAAGGGTTTTGTATGCGTTTTCTATTGGCTGATAAGTTAACAAGTTCAGCAAGCAGCCTACGATATGGCTGCCTGATCACTTTATTTACAAATAAAACTTCCAGGACAGACAGCATTTAAAATATATTTTCAAACAGGAAAATGCCAGCACAGTTCGGTAAGAAATCTATCAGTGTGTTGTCAAATATTGATCAAACACATTATATATTTGCCTACATGTACAATTTTTTCTTCCTAACAAGAACCTTCTTTGTGTTGCCAAAACTTTAGTACCCAGTTTTCAGACACCCCAAATGGAAAAAAGAAGTATTTTTAAAGTATCAAGTTGTCATTTACAAAACCTGTGTACTTTTGCAACTGACTCAGAATAATAAAGGCATTTTAAGGGGTCATTTTCGAGCTTCATTATGTATTGCAGTTGTAGTTCTAATATTGTTAATGTGGCTACTCTGAGACCCAGGTCTAAAGCTAATGACATACTGGAACACTGATTCTCTTAAGACAAAACGCTATGTATGAAAGAGCGAGCCAGAGTAAATGCTTTCACTACAAAAGTTGTAATCTCACAGTCCTTCCTCATGCTCCCAAAGCCAACAGTTGTGCTAAATTTTTCTTTGAATTCTTTGCAAATTATAGCTCTAACAAAATGCTTGAATATTCAACCTTAAATAAGCCTGATGCTTCAACAGTTCTTGAGATACAATATGACATACAACTTTCCTTAAATTTGGAGTTTCCAATACAGGATTTCTGAGCTATACCTTAAGGATCAGAAACTACAAGCAAATTTAAGTGAACCAGCAACTGTCCTGCCACATTCTACTTTAGAATAGAGAACATTTCCCATTTATTTTTTCCTCTTAAATAGAAATTCTTTTGAACTAGAAGGTGGAATCTAACATATTAAATACAAAGAGCAAAACAACAATGTAATTTGGGTTAAAAGAACAATTTTTATCTTGGATGTGAAAGCAGCCCGACAACGGTAGAAAACAGATTTTTCAAGCATGTGCCAACCATATACTACAGCAAAAGCATAGTATGGTGGAAAAAAACAAATACTGGTACAGTACATTGCAGACACTGAAATCTCTTCTTAAACCCTTTCTCAAGATGTTTTAAATAGTAAGTAGTTCCTTGCTAATCAATAATATATTCAAAGTGCTGAGTAGGATGTATGATTTTTAATGAGTACAGACTAGTAATAATCCAATCTGTCTCTAGTTCAGTATTATGAATGCCAGTTTAGTTTATAATACGTATAGAAAGAAAGAAAATACTATTTTCAAGTATCTGCCATAAGCAGATAATTAGCCAGGTGACCTCTGACCTGCTTTGGGGCAAAAAATTAAGAAATATGGCACCAAATACAAGGCTGTCAGGTGGCAAAAGTGTGAATTCTCCGATTCTCTTCCAGAATGTGTATTTCCTTCTTTAGTTTTGAAATCTGAAGACAAAACTATGTCCTTATTTAATTTTTTTTAAATGTAGTTGCACCTGTCCCACATTTGTTTGATTCAAAAAAGAATGCTGTCTGGATCTGGAGTCATAAGAACCAATAAACAACAATGAAGCCTCAACTGTCAATACCTGCTTGCTTTCACTCAGGTAAAATACTAAACATATAGATGCAAATTTCCCAAATTTACTTTTTTTCTAGACATATTTAGCAAATATAATTTATTTCAGTGTCATGGAAAATTCTTGGTTTCACTTTTTGTTTTAATTGTCCTATGTACCGCACTACAAAATGTGTTATAATGCAGCTTTTAAAAACCATTTTCCTTTCTAACTCCATTCAGGGTTGACTTTATTTTCCGAGTGCAATAAAATATATGAGGAATAAACATTTTCTTCCAAAGCAGACAATAGAACTACATCTCTCGATACATATAACAGATATTGCTGCAGTCAACAGCAGAGTGGAATGCCCTTTTTAAATGTCCCCAAACCCAACTCAAAACCAATTCATTAATAAATGTTTCATGTGCTTCTAATGCTAGGGTTTTTTTATTTTAGTATTGTAATTTTAAAAATTAGTTCTGGTAAACAAAGTTTTCCCAAACCAAGGAAAAATTGATCTTAACAGTGGTCATTGTATATATTTCATTGGTTGCTTACATACTGGACTGCAAAAAAGTGTCTTTATTCAGAAAGAGGCAAACCACTGCAATGTCTCCTGTCTATTGCTTGAAATCGAAAAAAATCCTCACAAAGAACAAGCACATAATGTAGCCAGTTCAAATCTCTCTCACTCAACTAGAGACATGAGGCAGACAAGTTAAAGATTCTTAGGAAGGTAAGTTTCATGTCACTCAAATGGAATCCAATGCAGACAAGGACACAAGATGTACCATGTAGCAAAATGCAAGGAGTTTTACTCAGTGTATATTCTCACAGAAACAGAAGTAAGCCTTGTTTTCCCAAAATACACAATATCAACAAGCATCAGTGTATTCCCATTTGAACCTTCCATTTCAGTTTCAAGTCAGTTGAGAAGAGCTGCCATGCCTCCCCAGCCATTGGAGCTGATAAGTCAGGAAGACAATAGATGTGCCAAACTTTCCTCTGGAAGACTGTTCAAAGTTCAAAGGTGTTTGTTGTGAGACTATCTCCTGCTGTGATTGATGAAACTAGGCAGAGGCAATATTCTATTGCCTTCACTACTGAAAGGAGTAAATATTAAATCAGAAGTTTATCTGATTGCTTTCATTAAGAGTTTTGTCAAATTGGCCTTCCACAGCACCTCAAGTATTTGGGTGTAAGTGAGAAGAAAGAGATTTTTGATGCTACTGGTCTATAGTAAATCAAAGCCTCTAGAAAGAACATGATCCAAGCCAAAAGCTGTCAACTGTAGCCTACTTTTACAGATTATTCAGAACAATGAACTTAAATATTGATTGGAATGAGCTGGGAATTAACCCAAGAAAGCTGGGTGTTATGTGTCTTCAAACTCTACAAGGAGAGATAATGACATTCTGGGTTAGCAAAAAAAAATAGAGAGAGAGAGAGAGAAAGAGAAGGAAAGAGGGCAGAAGTAGGAGGAATGCACAAAGTGTGGATGCATTTATTTTCAAACTTATTTTTTAAGGCACAAATTAAATGTTTGTTTAACAAAAGAGAAGGACCTTAAGAGGAGAGTCAGGAGATTTCTAGAAATCCAAATGAAGTTTTCTACAAACCTTTTTTTGGTCTAACTTCAGAATGCCCCTGGCTATGGTGGTGAGCAGTGAGCTAACTATAGTATTGTTCACTCTTCCTCAGTTCTGCTCAAATAAGCAGATGCATACACATTCTTCAAGAACTGGCCACACAGAAGGTCCTTTCCCCTCTAGAAAGTAGATGATGCCTTGTAAAGTAAGACTGGTTACTGTTCCTGAACAAAAGACAGCAAAGACCCTGAATCCTGGCTTACCATCTTAATCTAACAACAGAACACGTTCTTTGCATTTGTATCACAGCTTGATATTCTTGATTAATTCATTGATAAACATCAGATCTCTACTTTGCATGTAGAGTAGCTTGTGTGGGAAGGAGAAAAGATTTTGTACTTCAAGATTTCACCAGAAATACAGGCTCTCCAAACTGCAGGCTAGGAATTTATTTTGGTTTTGGATATATAAGTTCTGTAGTGTATGACATAGCTCTCCAAAATAATCCTGCAAGATGGTATTTTTACAGTATGTTTCATGCATGAGAATAAACCCAAAACCAGAGTAAGCCACGGGTGAGGGGCAAGAATGGAAGCCTTCAAAGTCTCAAGTTTAACTGCTCTGGGAAGCAATGACATCTGTTGATTGAGGGTCACAGAAGGGTCCAAAGCGCCCAAAGACATCCTTAGCACGCACCGCAAAATAGTATTTGCTACCAGACACAAACTGTGTCAGTGTGCATGCCATCGGCAACGGGAGGGCCTTTACTTCCCCAATCTTTTTCCACTGAGAAGGCACAGTGGCACTGGGGTCCTCATGGTATGCATACAGGTGATAGCTGTCCACACTGGCACAGCTTCGGTCCACTTCTAAAACACTCCAGGAAAGTACGATGCCATTCTGACTTTGGACACGTGCCAACTTCAAGTGTGGCTTCTGAGGCAGAGAGGTGTTGGCAGCTTCAGGAGGCAAGCGCGGTGGCTGTGGGGCCTCTGGCAGCGGGGCTGGGTGCACAGGCCGCAATGGCTCCTAAGGAACAGACAACAGAAGTAATGAAGGCAGTAGGAAAGGTTGCTTCAACATCCCCATGTTGAAAAGGTATGCTCTATAACAAGCCAATACTGGCATGCCTGCTGGTACAAAATGTATTTCCTTACATTTGTAAATAAGTTTGTAAAAATTAGAAAAAGCTCCTTCTTATCTACTGTAAGTGCAATAAAATGTGTATCATACACTAAGATGGTATTTTTAAAAAATAAAATAGTTCTCACTGAGTCTGGTTTTTGATCCTTTGAAAATGTAGCTAGCTAGTCATATGTACAAATATAATACTATTTCTAAAATTTTGGTGTGTTAAAAGAACATGAGTTTTCAATAAAAATGGGGAGGGGGAAAATTCACAGTGGAGCAAACAGTCAATTAAATCAAAATGACAAGACAACTGATTACAATATAGTTGGAAGATACATTGATTTTTTCTCATGCAATCTAAAAATGTACTCTAGAAAATGCCAACAATATTCTACAATTGGCAGACTTCCTTGTAGCCAAAATTTGATGGTGATCAGTAATAACTGATGACATAAAATGACTTATCAGTGGGCATTAAATACTTTTCAAATAGGTTTCTGTGAGTTTTTTGGGCTGTATGGCCATCATCAGCATTGTCTCCTAACGTTTTGCCTTCATCTTCAGAGGTTCTGTTGGCAGTGAGGGAAGTAGAGTGTTTATATACCTATGGAATGTTCAGGGTAGGAGAAAGAACCCTTGTCTGTATCCATTGGCATGTAGAGCCCAGTTTAGGTGGTTTAGTTCACCTTGGAGGAGGTGAAGTTCGCAGATTCTTTGTGCAGTCTGCCAGGGCTTTGATTATGCTTCTTTTTTGACTTGGATGGTGGTTGGAGTTTCTATGAAGGTATCTATCAGTATGTGTAGGTTTTCTGTAAACTGTGTGGCCCAGCTGTTGATTGGGTTTGCAGATGACTAGAACATTTAGAAACTGCAGTTTTCCTTCATTTTCTTTTTCCATGGTGAATTGGATGTTTGGGTGGATGCTGTTGAGGTGGTCCAGGAACTTGTTGAGTTCTTCATTTCCATGGCTCCAAATGGTAAAGGTATTATCCACATATCTGAACCATACGATAGGCTTTTTGGTGCTGTTTCTAGGGCTTGTTTTTCAAAGTGCTCCATGTAGAAATTTGCTATGACCGGGCTGAGAGGGCTCCCCATAGCTACTCCATCTTTCTGTTCATATAATTTATTGTCCCACTGAAAGTAGCTTGTGGTGAAGTAATGGTGAAACAGGGCTGTGATGTCATCTGGGAAATTCTGGTTGATAAGTGCGATGGTGCCTGCATAGAGGTATCCTGGCCTTTTTAGCCTGGAGGGATCCTCTGTTTGGGAGGTGTTAACTGGCCCTTGGCTGCTTGTTGTATGGAGCTCTCCGGTTTCTGAGTGGTGTTCATTATTTACTGTCTTGATTGTTGTGTTTTTTAATACTGGTGACCAGATTTTGTTCCTTTTTATGGTTTCTCCTTTCTGTTGAAATTGTTAATTTACTTGTGGATTTCAATGGCTTCTCTGTGTAGTCTGGCATAAAGGTTGTCAGAGTGGCCCAGAATTTCTGAGTTCTCAAATAATATGCAGTTTCCAGGTTGGTTTATCATGTGCTCTGCTATAGCCGGGTCTCTGGTTGAATTAGTTTGCAGTACCTTTTTGTGTTCTTTGATTTGTGCCTGGGTGCTAAGTTTGGTGGTTCTTACATAGACTTGCCCACAGCTGCACAGTATATGATAGACTCCTGCAGTAGAGGATCTCTCTTATCCTTTGAAAGTAGCATGTGTTGAATTTTCTTATTGGGTATGTAGATTGTTTGTAGGTTACGTTTCTTCATCAACTTCCCTATGTGGTCAGTGGTTTCCTTGTATAGTGAGAACACTTTTCTTCGTCTTTACTCCTGTGGCTTGTTCTTGGTCTTGCAGCTCTTCTCATGTCCGCCACAGAATACTCATTGGCCTGGAGAGCCCAGTTTAGATGGTTTAGTTCATCTTGGAGGAGGTGGGGTTCACAGATGCTGTTTGCACAGTCTACTAGGGCTTTTATTATGCTTCTTTTTTGACCTGGAATATGGTTGCGGTTTTTATGTAGGTATATCAGCGTGCATAGGTTTTCTGTAAACTCTGCAGCCCTATTGTTGATTTGGTTTGCGGATGACTAGGACATGGTAGAAATGGTAGTTTTTCTTCATTTTCTTTTTCCATGGCAAATTGGACGTTTGGGTGGATGTTGTTGATGTGGTCCAGGAACTTGTTTAGTTCTTTTTCTCCATGGCTACAAATGCTGAATGTGTCACTCACATATCAGAACCATATAGTGGGCTTTTTTGGTGTTGTTTCCAGGGCTTGTTTCTCAAAGTGTTCCATGTAAAAATTTGCTATAACATGGCTACTCCATTTTTCTGTTGATTGAATTCATTATTCCACTGGAAGTAGCTTGTAGTGAGGCAATGTTGAAACAGGGCTGTGATGTCTTCTGGAAAATTCTGGCTAATGAGTGCAATGGTGTCTGCTGTGGGGACCTTGGTGAATAGAGAACATCACATCAAAGCTGATCAGTTTGTCATTTTAGTATCGAGTTTGAGATTGCTGATTTTTATGAAGTGGGCTGAGTCCTTAATGTAGTGTGTAGTGAGCCCAATATGTGTTTGTAGTGGTGCGGCCAAATCATATGAAGGGGATTGAATGACACTCACAATGGGTCAGAGCGAGTCCTTATGAATTTTTGGGACTCCATAAAGTCTAGGAGGGGGGCTTCCGATGTGCACAGAAGTTGGCATATGTTAAGATTAATTGAGGAGTTCTTAATCAAAGTATTGGTTTTCTGGTGATTTTGTTGGTTGGGTCCTGTTTTCGTTTCTTGTATGTTGTGAGATCCAAGAGTTGTCTGATTTTTTCTTTGGCATTCCCTTGTTTGCTGGAAGAATTACGATTTCTGGATCTGAACTGAAGTCTTTGATGGCTTTTCTTTCTTTCCTTGTTATGTTACCTGGGGGGAAGTTTTGCCTTTCTCGGGATCCTTGCTCTTTCTCCTCTTACTCCTTTGCTTCTTCCTCAGGGGGACGATAAATCGCTGATTCAACACTGTCACTGTTTTCTACTGGGATCCTGGTTGTAGTAACAGCAAAATCTTGATGATGGTCTGTGATGTATCCAGTTCACATTTCAGCTGATGCTTTTGGTATTTGTAGAATTTTTGTTTCTGTTGTTTGGTGTGATGAGCCATGTCTTTCTCAATTTTTCTGTAGGTAAAGTTGTCTATGAGTACATGTGTTTCATGTACACTCTAACATCTTTATGAACTTGCTATCAGTAATAGCTGATGGTTTCCATATCAGTGTAATGATTAATCCACTCTGGGATATAGTCCAGTTTGATTTATTTACAGCATTTATACCACAATATTCAGCCAAAAATGCCCCCAGGACGACTTACAAATCATGACGAGCAATTATAGAGCTTCAACTATCCAAGAAAATATATGAATAAAACACATGGCCATGCACATGGAGACTGGCTGGTCCTAATTTCCTAAAAAGGACATTTCTTGCAAGGCAAAGGGAAAATAGGAAAAAAATATCCCTCTTTAGTATGGTCAACTCAACCATTTGGCTGTTGTACTCACTGAATGCACTTGAGGTGGCCGATGATGTACAGTGAGCTGGGGCCCTCCAGATCCTAAGGTTAGCCCATTGTTCACGACATACGCTGTTGTCTGAGGTACTCGAACCGTCATACCTACACAGGTATTAAAAGAAAGACAATTGTATGGCAGTTGCACTAGTGACACATTTATTTCTGAACTGATTATTTTAAATCCTTAAAATATCTGCAACTAGCTCAGTAAATAGATTCCCTTCACCTGTACAATGTGGTCCTTGTGCTTAAATCATATGTTTATCTGTGTGCTAGATGGAGCAATTTGTCTAATCTTGTTTTTAACTTCTGTATCTTGTGAATTTTTAACATTTAAAAAAAATGTTAGAAACAGCTCTGAGTTGGCATGGACAGAAATATGATGATGATGATGATGATGATGATCATCATCATCATCATCAAGAATTACCCCTAAACTCTGCTATTGTATGATGATGATGATCATCATCATCATACAATAGCAGAGTTTAGGGGTAATTCTTGAATTATATAACTCTTTCCCCACTTTGGTATAGAACCTTTAAGAAAAATTTAAACATGTATTTCTTTAAGCTGTCTCTTTTTGAGGAGATATGTAATGAACATTTTCCCTCAACCTATTTCAATTTTAATTTCATTTCAATTAATTCTGATACTTGTGCTCTTCTGTATTCATATGTGCTTATGTCCAATGATTTTACATATTTTTGAAGCCATACTTCTGAATGTAATGCACTTCCTGCTTGAATGAATTCATGAATAATTCTCATAGAGTTCTGAATTCACACAATAAATATCTATGTGAGAGACGCTGCTCACCTGAATTTTGTGGGTTGACCTGTCTTAAACTAGGGCTTTGCATAACAGGGGTTCGCACAGGATTCTGCCCTGGTGGTGCAGGAACAGCAGTATAGACTACTTGATGGTTACCAGGGTTCCTTGGTATTGGGAGCCTGGGAGCAGTCTGGGTCACTGGACGATGGGTTACATTCATAGTTGTCTGGGCTATAAAAACAGAAAGTTGGAATACTAAGGATAAATATCTCAAAAGCTATCACGGAAGAAAACTGAAGCATATGAATCAAGCAACAATTCATAGTGTTCTATTAACTCTGCCTTTTAATAATGGAATTTACTGAAGAAATGGCTTTCAGTTACTGAACATCTACAGTAAAACCATTATGAGACTATTTGCAGTAGACATCAAGATAGCATAGAAGTATTCCAACAAGAGATCTTCCAGTAGTCCGTCAGATACCATCAGGATTAACTTCTAGTTCTAATTCCTGACCCTAATATGTGTAAACAAACATGCATGCACACATACGATCTCATATTTTGGGGCCTTAAATTGGCAGAAAAAGTACACATAATTTGGCATTTTGGTGATGGAAGGAATAAAAGCTACTCACGCAGCTTGTCTCAGAGTATCCATATAAATTATTTGACCATTCTCCCCTTTGGGCATCATTCAGATGTAAAACAAATATATTTTCATATTATAAGAAGACTTTAGGTGTTCTGGACTGTATTTCAAAAAAAGTAACTTCAACAACTTTAGGATGCAGTGATGCGATGGGCTAAACCCTTGTGCTGCTGAACAACTGACCTGAAGGGTAGAAGGTCAGAAGTTCGAATCTGTGGCTCGGGGTGAGATCCCGCTGTTAGATCAGTTTCTGCCAACTTAGCAGTTCAAAAACATGCAAATGTGAGTAAATAGGTACCACTTTGGCGGGAAAAGGCAATAAAAGACACTCCAAACAATAATAACTACTATGAAAAGTAGTTCAAAGGTTTCTAATAGTATTTGCATCTTCTTTGGCCGTGGGTGTTGCAGAATATTGTCTCTGGGTGCTCAATAGTGAACTGTCTGTGAATGTCTGTGCCAGGTCCTTCCATCCTTGCCTCTCATTACATCAATATCCTTAGCTTGCTAAGTGAGCACTTTCACTAGATTCTCTTCATCATGTTTCAACCAAAAAATTACGTGGCAGATTTTGTTTGTCCCCAAACATTATATTGTTCACAGGAAAAATACAGTATGTTTTTGGGAGAACCCCCCCCCCAAAAAACCTTTTTATTGAGTATAAAAAAGATCATTCTCTGCATGAGAGATGCCTATTACTTAAAAAACTCTGTCATTCAAAGAGCTATTAATAATATGGGTCTAATTGTGTGTAAATGATGAAGCAAAACATGGCCCTGGGTTATTAGCATCCTATCTGATAGGATGAGGCTTCAAAACTAAAACGTGGGGCGTTACCTGTAGGTAAAACATGTATGGTGGTCTGTGGTAGGCCATTTGTTGGTGCACTTGCTTGTTGGGGAGGGTTTGTCTGTACTGGTTGTAGGGGACGAGCTGCAGACTGGGCTAACAGGCTCATTCCAGAAACATTAGGCTGGTTCTGTTTCTTTCCATCTGTTTAGAATTAAGCAAAAACAAAAACCAAACAGACACAGTTAAAAAAACAAGTTATTTCATATCCCTCCACAAATGTCTTGCTTGAAGCAATCACTGCAGATTTGCCTCTTGCATCTTGTTATTCTTGGAGGAAAAGCACTCTCGTTAGAGGATCTTCCCTATTCCATTTTATGACTATAAGTTGTTTTGGAATGTTACAGTTTCCAATACGATCTTCTACAATTTATCTAAAATATCTGAAATCCTTAAGAAATTGCTCAAAAATGACAATCTTTAGAATAATAATACAAAATCTAGAAAGACATTCTAAAAAAATTCCTTAACTACTATATATGCATGCTAATTTAAATGGAACTGAAAGGTTCCATTCCAACCAAAAGGCTGTCAGATCAAAACTCTCTATTCAATAGCATTTCACATATTAAACAGCTCCGATAATTTACTATCTTTTTAATGTCTTTAAAATCTCAAGCTTTCAATATAATTGTTGCAAACATTCTCACTACTCTACAAAAAACAAGAACCTAACATTATGTGCTGACAACTACTAGAGCTATGGTTATCCAAACAGAACCACCTTGACTTCCTTGGGTCTCATGCTGGGGGAAAGGGAGGCTATTAAATAAGCAAACAAATGGCCAGAGTTTATGGACTATAGTTAATTTGAACTGTGCATATGGGTATATGTATTCTGTGCATGAGTAGGAGGAAAGAGGGAGGAAAGGCTATTTTACATTTAAAGCACATTTAAGAAGTGCTTTCTGGTTGAACCACTTTACTCAGCAAACATTTATTCTAATAATAATAATAATCATCATCATCATCATCATCATCATCTTTATTTATACCCCGCCACCATCTCCCCAACGGGAACTCGGGGCGGCTTACATGGGGCCATGCCCAGAATAATACAATATAACAGAATATAAATAGAACAACAAATCATAACACATTAAACAATACAATAAAAAAATATACACTACATTAAGCAAAACCAAAAGAACAATAAAACCAAGGGCGGGCCACATGGACACTAGGTTAAAAACTCAGGGTGAGAAAGGAAATAGGAGTATTCTAGTATATATTCATCCTCTCCAGCTAGCCAAATCTTATAATGGACCAAGAATCTCCTCTCACTTACCCCGAGATGAGGCAGCATCTTCTTCGTCCAGTGTCAGATCAATTACACCTCCTCCTGGGGTCTTACCACTCTGGAAAATTAAAAGAAAACCCTATTTATTTACTGTATTTCTCTCTCTCCTTCCTAATAGTATGCTTTTTAAAAAAAATAGTATGCTAAAATGCCATTTGGTAGGTGAGATCCAGACTAAATGAATCATAACTGAATTCTACTGAAATCAGTATAACAAGTTACTCAATAACTAAGGTATCCCATAAATTCATTATGATTAATTTAATCAGGACCTAGCCAATTTAAAACCAGATTAAAAGATTAAAACAGTAAAACTAAACTTGCACTCAAATTTGCAATTGACGTTAAGAAATAACAAAAAGAGGGTTTTAAGTACACTCAGAACAAGAAGAATGATTTTCATCTGCAGTTACAAAAATTATATAATTTTCATGAAATTGTTTGGAAAGCTTGTTTCTTTTTTTGGTCAGCCTTGCAGCCAAATGTCTGTGACATGTAACGGTGTTCTTCGAGTATCTGTCTCAATTGTGCTTATTCTTTCGGCCACATGGCTCTTTTAAACTTACTATACCAGTGATGTTTTTAATAAAACCATCTTCATCTCAAAGGTCAGCAAAGTAACAGTGTGGCCATCAGCAGTCAAAATTTTCTATGTGAACTGTATTCAGAATCTGGAAAATTCTAATAGTGTTCACTTGAGTGTTTAGTTGTATAGTTTACACTTATCTGAGTTGATTCTTTAATTGGTTGCTTCACAGTCCAGCTGCTCATTAACTCTATATATAATCGCTATCTATACTTGTACAGTGATACCTTGACTTATGAGTTTAATTTGTTCTGTGACTGAGCTCTTAACTCAAATTGCTTGTGTCAAATCAATTTTTCCCACTGAAATACTATCAATCTATTCCAGCCCCCCAAAACCATACATTTTTGTTAAGTATTTTTAAATAAGAAAAATGTATTTTATAAATAACAAATAATGTATAAAAATAATACAAAATAAAATGCAACATAAAGAAATAAACTAGATTTATTAAGTGTAGCATATGCATTTTCCTTAAGATCAGACTTCACTTAATCTTCTTCACTGACATTTGCCTTTTTCACCACTTTCCTCATTTTCACTTACAGGGCATTTCAACAAAGACCTGTCTAAGAAGGTTTGTTTCTTCCTTTCAAAATGTTTCTAAAATGAGTGAGGTAAGCGTTTACACTTACTGCAACTTTTTCAGAGGGTTTATTTTCAATAAAGTCTGAAATTTTATTTCACATTACCAATGTTTTTTTTTTAATTTCACTTGTATGGATAACTTCCTATTTGGACACAACCTCAGGCCAGTTTCTTCCATGCAGAATTTAAATTCCTCCTTGTAACACCCTGCCAGGCCATGTCGATAATTCTGAGGGAGGTCACAATACTATAGTGATCCTTCCAGAACTCTCAAAGGGTGAGGTTTTTGTTCTCAGTAACCTCAAATCAGCACTGGAACAGGTGCCTGGTGAAGAGCTTTTTGAAAATTGAGATCACCTACTGTTCCAGGGGCTGCAGGATGGGTGTGGTTGGAAGGTACAAGGCCTTAATGAAGTTAAATTCTTTAAGGATGTCATCCTCGAGGTTTGATGGATTTGTGGGAGCATTGTCAAGGACGAGAAGGGCTGCTTTCCAAAAGGTACTTCTTGATAGCAGGACTAAAGATCAGGTTTACCCACTGCACAAGGGAGCCCCTGGTGACCCATGCCTTTGGGTTTGCTCTCCATATAACCTGCAGTTTTTCTTTAAGTATAAGACTTAAAGGATCTGAGGTTTTCCAGTGATACACAAGTAGCAGCTTCATCTTGCAGTCACCATTCGCATTTGCACACATTGCAAGGATTAATATTTCCTTCATAGGTTTGTGGCCTGGCAGGCTCTTCTCCTCTGCTGTTATATATGTCCTCCTCGGCACCTTTTTCCAGAAGAGTCCTGTCTCGGCATCGGTTTCCAGAAGAGCCCTGACAATGAGAGTGGAGCCAGTCCTTTTTAAAATTATCAAACCATCCCAGATTGGCTTTGAATGATTTTTCTGATGCTTCGTACATAGATGTTCCCGGTGTCTGCACCAAATCCTCCTAAATGGCTTGTGCCTTCTTACAGATGATGCTTGCTCTCATGCTAGTGCATAGCTCAAATCTTGGCTTGCATGTCAAAGCAAAAAATTGACCAAGCAATGGCTTGTATCTCAAAACCTCTTAGGTTGGTTTGCTTGTAAGTCAAGGTTTCACTGTATATGCAATCTTTCAAGTGTTGATTCATTGCTTCATTTGTGAGATATGCTTAATTTCCATTTTGTATTTACGTTTTGCCTTTTTAATACCATGATAATTTCAACATTTGACATTCACATTTATTTTTACATTTCTTAGTATCTTGAGTGTCTCAATATGTGACTATTGGGATTATTATAGAAAACTTCATACTCATCAAATTGTCATACTCATTGAAATGGCTCTATGTAGTGAACCTTACCTATTAGGTCTGGGATGAAGCCTTGGTAACAGTGAGTGAGGCAGCCTCCATTTTGTTGAGGAATGCCAGGCAGCCATCCTGAGTGTGGTTAGAAAGGGGGAGGAGCTTAGAGATTCTTAGGATTGGCCAACCAGAGCAGATGGGAGGAGCCAAGTCTTAGAGTACAGAGAAGAAAAAAGAGCTCCAGAGAGTTCTGTTTTGAGGTTTGAAGAAGGGAGTTCTGTTTGAGGGTTTGAAGAGAGCAGTTTGATTTTGGAGTTGGGAGAGTGTGTGTGAGAGAGAACTGAAAGCTGTGGAAACTGACAGGCTACGTCAGGCAGTTTGGATCTCTGGGGGGGGGGGGGAGATAACTCAAGGGATTGTATCTCACTACTGGGTTGGTTAATAGAAGGACTCTAGGTTAGAGTTAATTAACAACCCAGGGGAACTCGAGACTATTCTCAGCAAATAGAGCGAGGGTTTTTGTGACCAATAGATAGATTGGTTGGTTGGAACTGTTTGAAACTAAGTGAAGTAAATCTGAAACATACAACTAAGTTAAGCCAAAGAACGTCTGTAACCAATTACACGTATGAACCTCTCTGAAGTAATCATTTATCTGTTTTTAAGAAAATAAATTGTTATTCTATTTTCAATTTTCAAGAGCCTCCACAGTGTATATTTTCCATCGAGAAGACTTAATAAAAGTTCCAGCAATACAACAATAAAATACCACAGAAAAGCCTCATAGTGAACATCGGTTTGGGATCCAGGGGTAGAAACAGTGTGGACAGGGAATGGGAGAAGTTTGCCTCAGACACATTTAACATTTAGGATTTAAAAATCGTAAAGACCTTTTAGGTTGGTGGCAGCTACCATTTAAAAAGAAAATCTGTTATAATTAGCCTAGCCTTTCCCCGCTCGTACATTTCCTTTATATGGGTGGCAGCGGTGGGACATAATTAAAAGATTCCCCCCTGCCTCAGTATTCTGGGAGTAGTCATATCATAGCTCTTCATTTCATTTCTTCAGTGGTACACAGCATTTGAACTTTATTTTGTTTTCCTTTTCACATTCACGTGTGAATGGAATTGATTTCATTTTTAATATATTTGATTCCATTTTTCAATGTGTAACTTTGTTCCAAACTATGTATCAATATTGAAGCTACACCTGTTGCATATTTTCATAAATATGTTTAGATTGTACTGTTTTGGTTTGTCTTGACATTCGTCTTATTCTGCTACCTATAGGCATCTGTTACTCATAATATTATTCAATCAAAACTTTATTGTACTCCGAAGATCCAAATAGTTCAGCAGTAAAAGTTACACAAAGTGCGGACAGATGAATAAAATGATAAAACTGATTAAAATGCAGGATGATGCACTATACAAGTTGTGTATGAACAAGAATGAGAACTCTGCAAAATAAATACAGGGCAGGTTTCAGCCTGAGTTAATATAGGAAGTTGCCTTATGCTAGCTACTAATATGATTCACTGTTACACTAATACTTTTTTGATAGCACTATTTGCAAACACCTGTAAATTTAATACTACAGTAGAGTCTCGCTTATCCAACATTCGCTTATCCAACGTTCTGTATTATCCAACGCAGTTTGCCTTTTAGTAGTCAATGTTTCAATACATTGTGAAGTTTTGGTGCTAAATTTGTAAATACAGTCATTACTGCATACTCTGTTTCCCTGAAAATAATACATCCCCTGAAAATAAGACATAGTAGAGGTTTTGCTGAATTGCTAAATATAAGACCTCCACTGAAAGTAAGACCTAGCAAAGTATTTGTTTGGAAGCATGCCCGCCAAACAGAACACCAGAGCATGCAGGATTGGTAAATGTACATACCATAGATTGTTGTACATGGAAATAATGGTAGTACAGTAGAGTCTCACTTATCCAACATTCACTTATCCAACGTTCTGGATTATCCAACGCATTTTTGTAGTCGGTGTTTTCAATATATCATGATATTTTGGTGCTAAATTCGTAAATACAGTAATTACTACATAGCATTACTTCATATTGAACTGCTTTTTCTGTCAAATTTGTTGTATAACATGATGTTTTGGTGCTTAATTTGTAAAATCATAACCTAATTTGATGTTTAATAGCCTTCTCCTTAATCTCTCCTTATTATCCAACATATTCGCTTATCCAATTTTCTGCCGGCCCGTTTATGTTGGATAAGTGAGACTCTACTGTAACAAGAAATTCTTGATAGGATTCACAATTTGTCTGGTTATGCTGGTTTGTGATGACAACTACTGTACAGCATATAATAAATATTTTTTTTTTTTGGTCAACAAAAAATGTGAATTCTTCTTCATGGAAAAATAAGACTTCCCCTAAAAATAAGACCTAGCGTATCTTTGGGAGCAAAAATTAATATGACACTGTCTTATTTTCGGGAAAACACGGTAGTAATTACTGTGTATTGAACTGCTTTTTCTGTCCATTTGTTGTAAAACATGATGTTTTGGTGCTTAATTTGTAAAATCATAATGTAATTTGATGTTTAACAGGCTTTTCCTTAATCCCTCATTATCCAACATTTTTTGCTTATCCAACATTCTGCCGGCCCGTTTATGATGGACTAGCTTGGGAACCCGGCGATGCCCGGGTTATTTGATAAAGCATTATTTGTCTTTGATTGTTAGGTATTCTCAGTTTGGAGTGGGTGAACTACAATTCCCAGAATCGTGGGTCAATCCTTCCCAAACCCTCCCAGTATTCAAAGTTGGCCATTTTGGGTCTGTGTACCAAGTGCAGTCCAGATCTGTCATTGGCTGGTCATCGTCTGACTGCAGTGCTCTCTGGATGGGGGTGAACTACTACAACGCCCAGATTACAGGGGCAATTATCCCAAAACATCTGTCAGTATCCACAGCAGGCTATGTTGAGTCTATGTGGCAAGTTTGACCCAGATCCGTCGTTGGCTGGATACAGTGCTCTTTGGATGCAGGTGAACTACAACTTCCAAAATCAAGGCCCATTCCCACAAACCCCTGCAGTATATTCAGCTGATCATGAGGTTTCTCTTTGCAAAGTTTGGTCCCGGTCCAAACCTTGCACAGAGGGTCACTGTTTCTCTGGATACAGGTGAACTATAACTCCCTTTCCCCCAAACTTGTCCAATATGCTCTTTTGGTTATGGGGGCTCTGTGTGCCACGTTTGGTCCTGGTCCATCATCGGAGCAGTTCAGAGTGCTCATTCATTGCAGGTGAACTATAAATCCCAGTACCTACTACTCCCAAATGTCCAGGCCAATTCCCCTCAAAACCCACCAGTATTCAAATCTGGGCATATCGGGTATGCATGGCAAGTTTGGCCCAGAGCCATCATTGTTTGCGTTCATAGCATTCTGGATGTAGGTGAACTACAACTCCTCTACATTCCCCAGTAGGAGTCACAGTGCTCTGACTTGAGGCAGGGTGAACTACAACTTCCACCATGTGGAGTCGATCCCCCAAACACCTCCAGGAAGTGCAGTTGTGCTGTTTGTTATGGAGACAGATTTGAAAGGGAAGGGCAGTAGGCGGGGTCATGCAAATTTCACACCAATGGCGAACCCTGGGATGCCTTCTTGTGGTGGAGGAAAATGCAAAATCTAGGATGAAATGGTCCCCAAACGAAAGCATTCCTTGGCTGGTGGGCCGTAGTGTTTGAGAAGGACACTGGCAGGGTCTGGGCTGCATGGTCATGGAGCTTGCTGTAACCGCAATGTCAGTGGAAAAGAGTAACTTGCTGGCTCCTCAGCACTGGGAACTGTAGCCTGTTTGTGGAGGCCAGAGGCTGTCTGTGTGAACAGACACCAGTGCCACATACACACATAGGGGTTTTCACTTTTATTATGAATATAGATATAGATATAGGTAAGTGAGACTCTACTGTATGCAAAATATGATTTAGTCATCAGATGAACATTAAAAGCTGATGTACACAACCATGTCAGTGCGCCACACTTTGGGAGACTCATGTTTTTTTGAAAATGACCTTAAATACCCGAACATTATTCTTCTATCTGGTAGTCAGGTGTATTTAATTTCATCAACACCCTGAGAATTTACAGTATACCATTAACCCAAGCTGATGAGGAAAATGGTCAGTTCTGTAGTGCTACTGGAAAGTCAAGAGTTTAATATTTTTAGAAAGCTCTGTTCCAACTGTTATGTAGCACTGATTTTCATTAAAGCTTCAAAAGAAATATTAAATCATGGATATATCACAAACATAATGGTCACATACAAATTGATTTCCTAATATTTGATGACAAATCTATTTCTGTGAATAATACAAAACAGCTTACCTGTGATGCAACCTCAGAAGCTTTCTTGTTGGACGAAGTCTCTGTTGGAGGAGGAGGAGGAGGTGGTGGTGGTGGATGTGGCAGCAATCTGGGTGCTTGATTCTCTAGAAGGGGTGATGTCAAGAAACAATTTCATGACAATTTTGAATACACAGGCTTGAATTTTGTTGTGAGTTCCAACTAGAGTAGACCCGATGAATTCACAGAATTTATATAAGTGTTGACTTATCAAGTTACCGCCAATTGAGTGTGGCAACTCTATTTAGGATTCACAAGAGAATTTAAGCCATACATTTAGTTGATGAGCATTCAAATTTAATGTTCAGCAAATTAATGTCATATAATTGGGAATAAATAAATTATAGATTTCTTTAAAATCAGCATGACTTGATAACTTGGAACATCGGGTTTGAAAATAGATTTGATAATATGAAATATTAGAAAATTGATTTACTAAGACAGATACTGATTATATATTTAATTTGGAAAGTAACTATTAACTTGTCAAGGAAACCAGTAAGCATTGGGCAAGTCCATGAGATTTATGAGTTAATTAAAAAGTACCATCTTCTTAAGTTCTCAAAAAGTCTCTTTTATTCTTTTACAGTTATAAAAGAATAAAATGGGACTTACAAATCCCAGTAGTCCATAGCATTGAGCCATGGCAGTTAGAGCTGTGTCAAATTGTATTAATCCACAGTGTAGAGGCAGGCAAAGAGATGGAAATGCCAAGTCGAAAAAGGAATTTAGCTTAGATTGCAGGAAATCTTATCACTTCATTAATCAAGGGCCTAGCACTATGTAAACAAAGAATGGCAAAGCGATTTGCTGCACTACGCAACAAATAATGTAATATGAAATATGCCATCGAAATCAGCACATCCTATAATCAATGGGGAGGGTTACTGAAGAGAATACTGTACTCTTACCTCTATATAGGCCTAAGAGGAGTGGGGGAACTGCCTTTTTTGCTAAAAGGCCTTCTTGAAACATTATATGATACTTGTATATTGTAACACAATATACAATAGAAATCCATGTAGAATAATACAGAAAGAGAAGTTACTGAACAGTCCCCTGGGTTCCAAACATTTTCCTTTACACAAGCATTCTGTTTGGCATTCTGACAGTGCCCTGGCTGTTTGAGGGCTTTGGTTCACCTGCTAAGCAAACAAATATTTCTTCCCAGCACAATTTCCTTCTATTGCTCACCTCCTCTTTTCCATTATTGTTTTATTTCTTTCCCAAACTTAGCTGTTTTCAGCTCTACTACCTTTTCAAAGAAATTAGTCTACTATTAGTCTGCTTAACAGAGCCATGTGGCACCTTTCCTTCAATTTTAACACTACTTCTCCTGATGCAGCAAGGAGAGGCAGCTACCTAATGTATCCTAACAGTCTAATGACCTAATTTACTAAGGGATGTTTTTAACTTCAACGTTAAGTGTGAAATCATTAGAAAAAAATGTAGTACTAACTTAAATACTGTAGCTCATGAACTAGTTCATCCCAAGGTTTGCATGTTTCCCACAGATATATCAGTTTCGTATCATTATTCAAGTGTAGTGCTTGGGGATACATAACTTACCAATTCTAGGTGTAGCTGCTGTGATTGTTTCTGAAGGAACAGAATGGTTGAAGGCTGACAAAGGGATTTTCATTTGTATGTTACTCCTACTGGTGGGAGGAGTATAGATTCCTGAAGTAGTTACAGTAGCCAAAGTAGTCCTTGTAGCTTGTGCAACAGGATGTGCTGTTGGGACAGCTTGTACTGCAAGAGTTGTTCCTATTGAACAGCCAACACTTGCTGGAGAGTTCCTTTGAATACTAGAGCTGGATATAGAAGGACTGTTGTTTGGTTTTGCTGAATTAGACGGCGGCAGAGGCAATGGAGTTTTGGTTAGGTTACCAACATTAGATGAGCTTTGTACAGGAATAAATTCAACACTGCCAGATTGTTGGTTTGTAACCAAGGTGCCAGTATGGCCTTGCAGTAGCTGAGGTTGGGAAGACATTGCAACAGGTACATGCAATATTACCGGCAAGGACTGCAGAGAAACAGACATTGACTGTGTGTTGCCACCAGCCACCTGGTTGGTGCCAACTACTGTTGCTGTGTTAGGTGCAGGAATAACAGATGTTGTCAAGGTGCCAGATGTCAATGGTGCAGAGGTGACCGGTGTTTGTGGTTTGGTATGTCCACTGCTTTGTGTCTGAGGTGCAATAATAGTAGTAGCAGACACTATAAAAAAAGAAAAGGAGAAAGCTTTTAAATTTTGTTCCAATGAACTACTATGAACATATGGGATAGTTGTGCCTTGTTCAAGAGTGCCTTCAAATCCTTTCTGACATATGGCAATCCTATCATGGGGTTTTGTTGCCAGAATTAGTTCAATGGGCGTTTGCCCTTGCCTTCCTGAGACAAAGAGGAATTCGAACTCTAGTCTCCAGAGGCACAGTGCAATGCTCAAACCACTACACCATGTTGGCTTGTGCCTTGCTGATCCTAATTCCCCTGTTTACCTTCCTCCTGCAATTGCAAAAGAAAAATTGGGAAGGTGCTGCTGTTTGAAATTTGAAACATTTTAGGTATAAGTTTCCCAGTTCAGGATTTGTGAATGATCTCTGTAGCAAATAAATGAATGAAAACATCTCTATATGGCAAACTACAGGCAGTCCCCAAGTTACAAATAAAATGGTTTCTGTAGGTTTGTTCTTAAGTTGGATGTATATATGATTTGGAACAGGTACATTTTTAAGTGTAACTCCAGCCAAATATATGCACTTTTTAGCTTTGAATAACATAGGAAAGGGTTAACATTCTTGTGGTATTTATTTTGCTCCCCTGTTCCGAAGATTTCACCTCACTTTCTGTCCCTGTGGATTTTGGAAAATTTGGCTTGTGGAAACAAAGACTGGTGAGAAAGCTTCAGGAGAGATACCTTTTCCCCATGGTAATTCTTCCAGAAGTGAATTTTCCTTCCTAGAGGTAACATTTCTCTCACTTCCTGTTGTCTCACCCCTGTTTTTAATTATGAATCATTTGTAAGTCCGCTGTTTGTAACTCAGGGACTGCCTGTATTTAGAAAGCACTTTTGAAAGACTCTTAAAGACAACCTGATTCCCCATTTATGATTAAAAGAAAATTTAATGGCCACTTGGGATTGTGTATTCTCTCAGACAACACTCCTCTACTACAGTTTGTCCTAAAACAGGAGTTGACAACCCTCAGAGAGTTGAAGTGCACTTTCCCCACTTAATCTGGATGGCTCACTAATTTTGAATTTCTTTTAATTCTAAAAGCCCTTGTAGATATCAGGGGAAATTTCACCAATTTTGGCTCTCTCTAGCCCTTTTTAGGCCCCAGAGAGCCCCCCCCCCCAAAAAAAAACAAAAACTGGAAGTTATCTGACATTCTGTTCTTTAAAACAGCCTCCCCTAGCTTAAAATGGAGACGGAGAGAACATGCTGGGAGATATGTAAAATTGTCCTCTATATTTCACAGAGAGCATTTGCAACACAAAAAGTTGTGGGACCCTCAGGCAGTGGCATAATTAATGTGAAGCCCACCATGACATTGTGTTCCACATTGTATGACAGGTGATGCTTTGGTTCTCTATAGATATCTCTTTGGAAGGTTATCTTCAGGAGATTGTATTCTACAATCCTGAATCATACCAGTTTTCTGCAAGCACAATTACACTGATACTTATAAAAATGATTCCATAGGGGGGAAAGTGTTGTATCTGAAATCCAAAAATATTTGTACCTGTATTTACAGGAGACTGAAATGTAGTTGTTGTGCTCTCTCCCACATTTCTCTTGGACTCAAGCATTTGTCTTACTGTGCCAGCATTTCTATGAAATAAATATTTATGTTAGCTATGACAAGCAGTGTAACTGTAGAAATAAGTAGTAAAATGGTGAGATCCTATTCAGTTCTGGAAGGCTACAATGTCTTTTTGATGGATTTCCACTAGGTGGTCCAGCATACACTGGATGCTAGAGATCATTTTCTAGAGCACATGTTTCTTCAAAGCCTGTCTCTGAGGGTTCTGGGAACCAAAGTATTATGAGGAATGGCTTGGAAAACTACCTGTGCCTCATCAACAAATTACTTCATGAGCCTTCTTGCAATAGCACCTCAAGTTGAAGAATCCCCCCTTAAAGCTAGATATTGAAGAAACAAGTGACTTGAGATATGAGCTGCCCTCTGGTGGAAGGTTGTATGCTAGAGGGCCACCTCCTACTCCTGTATGTCTGTAAAGTGGGTAGAAGGGGTAACCTACTATTTTTGCTACCACAGTCCTTTCACTTGCAAAGCTCCAAAAGAAAAAAAAACATAAAGAATACGAGTTCCTGCAGATTGGGTTGGCAAACGGAAAGAACCCAAACATGGCGGATTACTCCTCATGTCATCCTGAGAACATATGAACAGACCAATGCTTTTAACAGAAGAAGACATGAACAGTTCCCAATAATTAGGATATGAAAAATATAATCCACAATACATTTTATATTTTTATGGAACAACTGTAATTCCAAGAACGATTTTGAAAATTCCATACAATGCAGGTCTACATTTTCAAAGCTTACCGAAACTGTGCGTTGTTGATGCCACCTGTATCGCTGACTGCTTTTTCTGGGGAATGTGGATTCTGCAAGTGATGCAAGTTAAATGAGTTCTATGCTGTAAAAATTGTACTTCATATATGATCATCATGCTTATGATTTTTTAAACTTCACTTCTATTATGTAAGTTCATTTATTACAGTGATTCCCAAAGTGGCCGCTACCACCCCCTGGGCAGGGCCAGGTGAGGGGCTTGACTTCTTCCCGAGAGCCTGAGACAGGGCTGAGAATCTATACCTCTCCTGAGGCGCTTGTTGGGACACAGAGGGCGGAGCTAAGGAAGGGGGCAGGGTCTTCTTCCAAGAGCCTGAGACAAGGCTGAGCCTCTATACCTCCCCTGAGAGGCCCTTTAAGACTAAAGGGCGGGGCTAGGGGTGGGGGCAGGGCCTCTTCCCAAGAGCGCGAGACAGGGCTGAGCCTCTGTATACCTCCCCTGAGGCGATTGTTAGAACACGGGGGCGGGGTATAGATGTTCAGCCTCGTCAGGCACTTGGGAAGAGGTCCCACCCTCTCCTCTAACCCCGTCCTGTGTCCTGGCAGGAACCGCAGGACAGGGATAGAAGTTCAGCCCTGCCTCAGAGCTCGTAACTCCGCCCATCCAGTCCTGGCCTCCCAATTGTAGCGCCACCCACCTCCCCCTCCCAGCCCTGCATCTTGGACTGGGGAGAGGCTCAGCCCCGCCCTCTTGAGCAGGACCCACACCCACCCCTCTAAGCCACGCCCCCCTTTCCGGGGGCACTGAGTCATATTTTATCTGGAAAGGGGGCGGCAGGCCAAATAAATTTGGGAACCACTGATTTATTATATGATGTCCCCCCCCCTTCTCTGGAACATCTAATACTGAAATTCTATATGTATGGCAACACTAGTATACCTTCCTACATTTTTTCAACAATTCTGTTTTTGTTTTTTTTAAGCTACATCACACAACACAGGAGAATAACTTTCTGCTGCAAAAGTGTTAAGATGACATATGAGATCCCCCACCCCAACGTATTACAAAAGGAATCAAAGTCACTTCTTGAAACAGAGGTCTTTACTCTGGTTTATGAATGACATTGCATAAAGTATGCCAGAAGTCTGAAGTACTCAACTCTAACAAAACAAATTAGAAGTTCCAACTGTAGTAAAACTAATTCTGAAGTATTTGAAATAATATTACATATTTGGGATGCTTCACACCAGTAGGTAATCCTAACAATTATAAAGTTCTGTTGCTAATTTTTAATCATGTTAATACTAATGATAGGATTTCCAGACATCTCATGTATTTTATGGAAAACTCAACAGAGAAAGAGTCACTAGTAGAGCTACTTTGCTTTGTATTAGTAAATATATACTGCATGTCCTAAACTAATAGGTAAAGATTTTTAAAATAACAAGACTCCTTGCGCAGTTTGAAATCTTCTGGTTATGGTTTATTTTTAATTCTATAGCAGCACTAACGGCAGGATATTTTGCCGTGCTTCCTGACCTAATTTTTAGCCGATAATAACTCATTGTCTATGTAAGACTAAGCAGCTACGAAGTCATGCACTAAGAATCTCTGATAAAATACCACTAACTAAAGATATTTTGGCTCAGTACTATCTGAGAAAAAAATCCTCTTGTTTAAGCCTTTGTGACTGGAAACACTTTAACTCTGCTTAATTCTTTAAAGAGAAGTAAAGGTTCATCAACTTAACATACAGACTTTCTCATTGCTTAAATGCATTGTGTCACTATTTTGTCTAGGAGCGTTTTTCATGAAAGAATTGTGTGAATGCCTGGAGTATGATTACCACAGTAACAGTAAATCAGAAAGGTCACCAAAAATTTAATTCTTACTTCAGGCTTTTTTTTGGAGTCTTCTCTGGCTGCTCCAAACCTTTTTGTCAATCTTGCAATTTTAGCCTTTAAAGAAATGTAAACAGCATGTAAATAAGATTCTAATTTTTTTCTTCCAATAATATATTTCACACAAGTCAACTATTGCCTACTGTTGGTTTGAGTCAGCATTTCTTTAAAAAATGTGTCATAACTTTGCATCCTTGCTAAAGAGAGGCCTAAGGCAGAGCACTAATCCACCCAGGCAAATTCCTCTGACACCTTTCTTTAAGCATAATGGCCAAAAAGCGCTTCATGGCAGATGATATGCCTCTTATCTATGAATCCTGTCCACATCATTAGGAATTATAAACAAAGAAGAATCCACCAGACAGGACAAGCATCAGTCACACTCCCCAAATTAAAAAAAAATCAGTAACATATGTAAATAAAAGAAATACAAGTATTTTTTATTCATAAAGTAGCCCTCACACCGCATACATTTATCATATTGAGAAATAAGTTGTATTTTTATTATAACATGTTACTAAATGGGTACCACATTTCAATTATCTTGCCTCTGTATACTTCTTAACTTGAGGATTTCACCATTAGTATTTTCCATTAATGCTAGTTACTGTATTTCTATTCTTGTTGTTAAATATAGAAAAATAAGTTTTTTATGTAGAGAAGCATACTATTTTCCAGGAATACAGCTGTAACTACCAGGACGTTTTTAATAAGTGATAGGTTCCTTTAAGAGAAAATGTCTATCTCAAAATTAGTAATTTGTGGACAGAATCAGAATGCCTAGGTGTATCTGCAGCATCCAACATTACTGTCTCGGCTTCTATAATTAGATTAATTGGAGTATGTTATTAACTTCTATCAAATCAAATTTATGGTGACCCTCAAAAGCACCCTATTATCAACCCTGCCCAGATCTTGCAGATTCCGAACTGTCCATCTTGAGTCCATCTTTAATGCAGTCGCCTCATCCTACTGCTTTCTGCCTTATCAAACATTATTGTGTTTCTAATGACTTATGCATTCTCATGATATGTCCAAAAGTATAACAGTCTCAATTTAGTCATCCTGGCTTCTAAGTAGAATTCAGTTTTGATTTGCTCTATGACTCATTTATTTGTTTTCTTTAGCAAGCAATGACATCTGTAGATACTATATACCACATTTCAAATGAATTGATTTTCTTCCTATCAGCTTTCTTAATTGTTCGGTTTTCTTCACCTTATGTAGAAATCAGAAATACGATGGTATAAACAATTGTAATTCCAGTATTCAATCATATATCTTTAAAGTTCAGGATCTTGTTAAGTTCCTTCAGAGCTACCCTTCCATATTCTAGTCTTCTTTTGATGTCTTGACTGCAGTTTCCATTCTGATGACCCTAATTATGGGAAATCTTGAACTATTTCAATGTCTGCATAGTCTACTTTAAAGTTATGTAAATCAACTATGGTCATTAATTTTATTTTCTTAATTTTCAACTGTAAACCTGCCTTGGCACTTTCTTCAGTAATTGTTTCAGACCTTTGCTATTTTCTAGAAGTACGATGTTATCTGCTTATCTTGTTGATGTTTCTTCCTCCAATTTTCATGCTTTCTTCCTCTGAATCAAATCATGTTTTATATATGATATGTTCAGGATGCAAGTTAAACAGAGATAAAATGCAGACTTGCCTGAGCCCCGTCAGTTTGAAACCATTCAATTTCTCTATAGTCTGCTCTGATGGTAGTCTCTTCGAATATACTGTCACATTTATTTATTTATTTATTAACAACATTTCTACCCTGCCCTTCTAACCCAAGGGGACTCAGGGCGGCTTACAACAACCGGCAAAATTCGGTGCCAAACAGATCAATAAAAACAGCAACACATCTAAAACCATTAACAATAATCCATAAAATACATTAGTCAAGCTTAAAACATATAGTTACTTATTATCATTCTTTCAAGGAACCTAAGTTCAGACCATGTCAATATACCACTTATTCATTAAATGCTTGCACACAAAGCCATGTCTTAACGTTCTTCCTGAAGCCCAGAAGAGTTGGGGCCTGCCGGATGTTACTGGGGAGGGCGTTCCACAGTCGAGGAGCCACCGCTGAGAAGGCCCTGTCCCTCTTTCCCACCTGTGAGGCTGGTGGGACCGAGAGCAGGGCGTCTCCAGACGATCTTAGTGTTCTTGATGGTTCATAGGAGGAGATACGTTCGGACAGGTAAGTTGGACCAGAACCGTTTAGGGCTTTGTAGGTCAAAACCAGCACTTTGAATTGGGCTCGGTAACATATCGGCAGCCAGTGGAGATGGCTTAGCAGGGGGGTGGTACGATCCCTGTATGCCGTCCCAGTTATCAATCTGGCTGCTGCCCGTTGTACTAATTGGATCTTCTGGGCCGTCTTCAAAGGCAGCTCCACGTAGACTGCGTTGCAGTAATCCAAACGGGATGTAACCAGAGCGTGGACCACCGTGGCCAAGTCAGACCTCCCAAGGAACAGGCGCAGCTGGCGCACAAGTCTTAATTGTACAAATGCTCCCCTGGCCACCGCTGAAACCTGGCACTCCAGGCTCAGCGATGAGTCCAGGAGAACACCCAGACTGCGAACCTGTGCTGTATAGCTTTTGTTAAAACTGAGCACGCAGAATCCTTTCCAGCTGAACTATCTAAGCCTATGCAAATTCTTCTGTAAAAACCTTTCTTGTCATCTGAACATGCAGATGACATGCAGTTGTATCAAATATGAAATGTCTGTCACCCCCTTCCCAATTTTCCTTCCCTCCACTTGAATCTTGTTTCTCCTATATACCTGATGCCCAAGTGTCAGACGGTTCATATAGGAACAGTCAACAACTAATGACGTTTAACATAGTTTTCTTCAAAGAACTTAATCAATGCAGATCATTCTAAAGTTGGAAAAAGGAAGCCAATGCAACAGGAAGTGAGACTAGTTTTAAAGATGCATCTTCATGCATACCTGCACATACATGAGATCTACTTAAAAATATTGAGGATGCCTCTATAGCAGAAAGTTGTATAGTGAACTAACAGGGAGAAGGGAATTGTCAAAGTCAGCGCCATTCTTAACCCATTAGCAGACATTATCAGTGCAGCAGTCAGAACTGGGAAAATGCTGTTGCCTTTTGCCAGAGAAAAAACACAAAATATTTTCATACTAACAAACGCAAACACATACAATAAGAAGAGGTACTTTTGAGGAAAAACATTATAAATCAATAGGAATTGTACTTTTTGATGCTGGGCAAAATGATAACATAAAGCCTAGAAAAAACATGAATATATACCTGTAATTCGGTAACCGCTGTTTTATGTCTCTTGCTACATTCAACCTTATCCACTCTGGTTTTCAAATCTGCTAGAGTTTTATCAAACACAGCACACTGCAGGACACTGAACTTCTCTTCTAGAAACCGATGGATGATCTGCAAAAATATATGAAGATTTATTGGTTATATTGCAAATTCACATAAATTATTGTGGTTCAAGATAAACAGTTTGCCGAAATCTAAAGTACTATAGTGCAATGAAGAAAAAAATAATTTTTTCTCATGAATTATGTATTTGAGGGCCAATACATGCATGATTCACACAAAGTTCTTCTAGCTCTTTTTGAGATATCCAGAACACCTTGGTGCACACCACCAAATTTCAGGACCTCAATCAATTTGATTGCACTATGCCCCTAAACAGCAATCCTTACTACAGGCAGTCCTTGAGTTACAAACATCCGATTTACAAATCACCCATAGTTAAGAATGGGGCTGACACTACAGGAAGTGAGAGAAATCTATCCCTAGGAAGGGAAATTCACTCCTGAAAGAATTATCATGGGAAAAAGGGTATTTCAGCTGAAGCTTTATCACCAATCCTTGTTTGCTCAACAAACCCATTTTTTCAAAATCCAATTACACTATTTAACATGAATTTAAGTAAGATGTTGTGCCTCCCTCAGTAACTAGCAGGACAGGAGTGTAGAACAGGAGTGTAGAACAATACACCTCAAGGTCACGGTGTTGCCCTAGCGGTCTACACCAAAAAACCCTGCCTCCTTGATAAGTCAACCAATAAATGTTCTCTGCCCTATTCTTGAATCCAGACTACACTTCTGCATGACTCTATCTGTTTGGGGACCTCACTGCTAATTAACCACATGGCTTCTCATTTCCAGATGCGGTTGGTGGGGATGAGGGACAGGATCTTCTCAATGGTGGCTCCTTGGCTATGGAATTCCCTCCCCAGCAAAATCAAGTCAGCTCCCTCCCTCCTTACCTTCAGAAAGAAACTAAAAACTTGGCTGTGGGATCAAGCTTTTGAACAGTAATGTAGTGCAGTAAGTGACGATGGAATATGTGCAATTTGACTGGAACGGTTCTGACTTCTGATTTCAGATTATGTGTTTTTAAAAACTGGTTTTAATTGTTTTTATGTTTTAATTCTTATGTTTTTGATGTATGACTATTTTATTTTTTTTGACCATGTTATTTGTCTGTTTTATGTGGCATCGAATTGCTGCCTATTGCAAGGCCGTTCTGAGTCCCCTTTGAGGTGAGAAGAGCAGGATATAAATATTGTAAATAAATAAATAAATGTTGCAAGCATGTTAGTGTAACTGCATTGGTGCATGGATCATTGACAGGCAACATTAAAAAGTAGTGTTGATTAGCTATGGTAAAATATAATGTGATAATCTAGATCCCCCCCCCCCCTTCCAGGCAAAAAAATCTGAAAAACAGATTACTAAACAAGAAAAAAACAGACCATGTTCTATTTAAATCCAAAATGAATATAAATACATAAAACTGAAGGGGATAATTAATTCTACCTTTTCTATATTTTGTTGTACATTTCCTCGTGTTGTAATTTTTACTTCAAGTTCTGCTTCATATTCTTCCCCCGTATTTCGACAACGCTTAGAATGGACACTATCCATATCCTCTGACTTGGAACGCTTTCTTCTTGATGATTCACCTAAAATTTATGTTTTTAAATTTCATTTAGAATATTTCAGTTATAAGTTCAAGAATGTGATTTTCAGAAAGTGGCTTAAAATTTAGAAATAAAATATCACAAATATCACAATATTATAAATACTAAAAAGAAACAGAAGAAGATAGCAAACTGACATAAGAAACCCTATTGACTAGCAGGGTATCATTCTTTCCCAAAAAACAGTTACATTCACGACAAATTAGTAAGTAACAAATCAGGACTGAAAGAAGAAGCACATATTAGTCTATGAATTTTAATACATATGAACAACAAAATTAGACAGAAAAGGAATAGAGAAAACTTCATGAAGAAAAATGTACATGCTGGGGAAGTACCAGGCTGGCCAAATGTTCTATTTTCATGCACCTTCATGGATTTTTAAATATATATATTTGAATTTTTTTTACATGTGACACGCTAATAGTAGCTTAAATAGATATTAGTATAAACTACTGACTTTTTTGTCCCAACATATCCATTTTTCTCCTTTAACACTACAAAGAAACTTAGTCAAAGTACACAGTACAAAGTGACTTTTCCATGAGGTTTGGTATCACCTGGACAGTTGGAACCAATAAGACATTTCAGCAGCACACTTGGGGTGTGCAAAAATATCATTTCTCCTCGTAGGTCGTATCAAATTCATTAAATTAGTGCATACAAATTGATATTAGAAACATGCAGGAAAGGGGGGAAGGAGGAAATTTTATAATTGAAACACGCACCAATCATTTTTGTTAAGATTCTATAACATTTGGATGACTCTGAAAGACAGTTTAATTTTCAGTATAAGCATTAAGCAACTTTGGCCAAAAGGCTATTGCTAGTGTTTAAATGAAGACCCTTTTGCTGGTTGCCATAAGGAAGTTCAACTGGAGGCGGAACTAGGAGAGTTGGGTAATACAAATATTCAAGGGGACTGCTGTTGTGGCTTTTTTGGGGATAAAAGTTTTTGTCTAAACTTTTAGAAATCCCCAAAAATACATAGTTGTGTGAATCTTTCTTAAACATCCGGGGATTGATGCCCTGGTTATATTGTGCATTGTATATAAAATTGAAGTATATAGCTCTTGTAGTTTTTTAAAAATATATTGTTTAAAAAATTTAAAAGTCTCCAAAAAATAGTTGATGAGTGTAGCGTTCTGAAATTTGGAAGTCTAACAGTGGAAGATGTGTGGGACAATTATAACAAGTTTCATCATGATAGCTCTAAAAATGAGGAGAAATGAGGCCCTGAAATTTTCCCACTTGCTTAATTACCTAACAAAAAAGTAACAAAATTTTGTTACTCCAATTATAGTAACAGAATTTTTAATAAGTACACCTTAAAAACACTTTAGAAACGAAACGCCAGTGCCGCCACGCCCCCCCCCCCCCCGTTTTGTAATGACTTTTGAAATATTCTTTTTATCAATTGCACATGCCTACAGCACACATATAAAAAATGTAAAACATTTTCAAAGGACACAGGTGGTTGAATAACTATTAATTTTAAAGCACAACAGGGCAAATTCAAAATAAGTTAGTGATTTCTACATACACAATGGTAGGCATTCTTTTAGTGTCATTTGCAATTATAAAATGTTATACTGTACTTTCATTTTCTTAGTCATTGCAAAGGCTGATCTTCTCTTTCACCCTCCATAACTCAGTTTTCTAATATTAGCCCCCTCCCAAACAGTGATTTCATGGTTGATGAAGCATCTGGGTATTCCATAATAGGCAGGCACAGATAAATGGCATCATTCAGTGAGATCTCAGCAGATCTTAACTAAGATGCCACCAGTCTGCATTTAACTATGCGATATAGCCAGACATTTTGTCAGTTCCTTTCTCTGCTCTCCTCCAGTCCAGAGGTGCAGGGAGGGGGGTTACTACAGTAAACGTTAAGTTCTCAGATACTATGCTCAACGATTTAGGATTCCGACCAAAAGACACTTTGCACTAAAAGGCTTCTATTGCAACGTGGCTAAAGTCTCAAACAGAACCATTAGGGTACAGCAACACTTTGCTAAAGGTTCCACTGACATTCAGTACTTTCAAATAAAATCAAATTACAAAGAAGTTTCAAATTTTCTTCCAGAATATGATTTGCTCATTTTTGCTACACATACTTCTTTCTGAAAGTTTTCCTTCCTCATTTTGTTCTTTTTCTTCCACCTTGTTCAGTTCTTTTTCTTTTTCTTCCTCTTTATCTTCTGAAAGAAAAAAATCAAACATTTTACCTTATTGAAGGAAGTCTGTACACTATGTCTTACAAAGATTTTATAGTAACTCCTATGGATGTATCAATTCAGTTCAAATCAGTATAATTACCTACCCAGAAGAAATAAATTAAACTTTTTTGTTCGAAAATGAAAGACATCAATCATTTACATTATAGGCCACAAAACCATAAATGATGGAATGCGGAAAGAGTAATTATATTTTAAAACTGAAAATTCAAATAATGGCTGCTAATCACTGGGGTAATTACATGTTTTCAAATTTCAAGCATATAAAACTAGTATGTTTTAGCAAGATAGGGTTTTAGTATTTGGAAAATTAAAAGCATATTTTCACTTGCAACAAATTCAGTACAATTTCCAATTCAGAAAGAGTATTGCAAGATCAGGAAGGAGAGGAAAAATAGGGATACAAGTCTCACAGCTATATAATGTGATATATTTTGAAATGTCTGAAGTTTGTTGAGAGCGACAAAAAATTGAGACAGGAAAATATTATTATGCTCAAGCAATAATGTACTGAATTCTTTTGGTGGAAGCTGGAATTAAGGAATGGAAATTCTACTTGGCTAGCTGGATTCTGTTTAAATCTACAGCAGAAGCAGCTGTGGTTTTGAACGGGTTCTAAAGGGCTTCTAGAATGTAGCCAAGTCAGTCAAGAGTTTGCGGCCAGAATGACAATCATGGGCTGTCCCAAACATATTCTCATCCTGAGCCATGTTGATAGACTAACTCTATACTAGATAATGGTATTTTGCCTATAGAATAAATTTGATAACCCTCAGCCATGGTCACAGTATTTTCTATTTATATTTATGCTAACTACCAAATACGGAGCTAGTAGATTTATTAATAGGATCTCCCCAAGATACAGATTCAAGAGCCCCGAGAATATAGTTGGCCTATATGGCATTCCTGTCTAAGTCCTATCTATTTTTTTATAATAATAATAATAATAATAATAATAATAATAATAATACTTTATTTATACCCCGCCACCATCTCCCCAACGGGGACTCGGGGTTAGTTGACTGAACACTTGGGTTTTTTTAAGTTGTGTGTGCTTGAACTGAACTGAGATCCAATGATTCAAGTGGTCCATCATAGAAAAACCACCAACAGCAGCTACGAGTGAAGAAGTAAAGAGACGAGATCAAAGGCTAAAGCCACAATAATTCTTGTCGCAGAAGATGCCCAATTAGTGTACTTAAGAGAAGCTATGTCTGCAGCGGATTGTTGGCAGAAGTTAAAGGAAGTTTATCAAACCGAAAATTCTGGAATAAAAACATACAGATGGTATTCACAGAAAACCACAAAGCTTTTCTTTTGTTATCTTCATTGGATTCCAGCTGGGACAGTTTTTAGTATGCCTGAAGGACAATTGATTTTGGACTTGGTTTCTACAAGGATGCTTGAAGAGGAAAGAAGAAAGCAGTTCCTTAAAAAAACAAGTACTGAACAAAATAATATCCCTTGTGAAATGGTTGAATGCAGGAAGAATCCTGCTGTGTGTAATGTGCAAACGTGTTACATATATGGTGATATTAATCATCTCATAAAAAATTGTTCAAGGAGAAAGAAGATTCCAGTATAATGACAATGTTAACCAAGGTGAAATATGGTGAGGCTACATGGCTGCTTGACTCTGGGTGTGTAGAACACGCAGTAAATAGCCTTAAATTTTGAAAAACACTAGAAAATCAGAGGTACAACATGTTGCCTTGGTGGACAGATCACTGACGGAATGCCAGATATTAGGATCGGCATTTGTTCCCGGTTTGGAAAGGTATTTGGATACCGTTATTTCCATTGATAAACTTGACTATTGTTTACTAAGTGCACCCAGTCTATCCCTAGAAGATGACTGACCAAATGTTTCTTGCATGAATAACAATCCAATGCATAATGATTGTATTCATTGGATTGTTGAGAGTTTTCTGGGCTGTATAGCCATGTTCCAGAAGAATGACGTTTCGCCCATATCTATTGTTGGCATCCTCAGAGATTGAGGGATCTGTTGGAAGTTAGGTTTACATATCGGTGGTAGGTCCAGGGTGAGGGAAAGAACACTTGTCTGCTTGAGGCATGTGTGAATGCTGCAATTTGTCACCTTGATTAGAATTTTAATAGCCCACAGTTTCAAGGTCTGGTTGGTAGCTGCCTGGGGGGATTCCTTGTTTGGAGGTGTTAGCTGGCCCTAAATGATTCTTGTCTGGAAATCCCCTGCTTTTTGAATCTCGCTCTTTATTTACTGTTCTGATTTTAGAGGTTTTTTAAAATACTGGTGGCCAGAGTTTGTTCATTTTCATGATTTCCTCCTTTCTGTTGAAATTGTCCACATGCTTGTGGGTTTCAATGGCTTCAATGGTCCGGCATATCTGTGTTCTCAAATAATATGCTAAGTCCAGGTTGGTTCATCAAGTGTTCTGCTATGGCTGAATTCTCTGGCTGAATTAGTCTGCAGTGCCTTTCATGTTACTTGATTCGTATTTGGGCACTACATTTGGTGGTCTCTACCGTGTTTCCCCTAAAATAAGACCTCAGCAAAAAACAAGACCTAGTAGGGGTTTGGGGGGACTGCCAAATATAAGGCCTCCCCTGAAAGTAAGACCTAGCAACTAAGGCTGCAGCAGAGTTCCATTGGGAAGCATGGCTGCAGGGCAGAAGCAGCACTCATACACACTGGAGGGAGGGAGAGAAAGTGCTTGCTTTCTGTGCCTCTCTGGCTGGCCTTGCCTTGCCTCCCGCCTGTCCCCCAGCCGCGGCTCGAAGAACCTTCTGTCACTGCTGCTGCGCAGCCGTTTCTTCCGAGACAAGGCTCCGTCCTGGCCATGCTCCCTTCGCCCCCAAGGCTTCTGATTGGCTCCTGGTGCCAGGGCGAGAGAGGGTGGGAAGGAAGGAAGAGGGCTTGAACACCCTTTCCACTCATCCTGCTCCTTCTGCTTCTTAAAGGTACAGGACGCATTGGGATTCTCCTCCCATTCTTATTCCTATCCTATGCCATGAAACTTATTATTTTATACTATTATTCTATTACCATATTATTATCATCATATTCTGTTGTTATTATTATATCCATTATATTATCTGATTAATATATTTTATATCATTATATTATATTTTTCTATTATTATAATATTATTATTCTGTTATTATATTCCATTTAATATTATCCTATTAATATAGTTTATATCATTACATTCTATACTATTATTCTATTATTATTCTATTATATTATCATATTATTATATTATCATCATATTCTGTTATTATTATATCCCATTATTATATTATCCTATTAATATATTTTATATCATTATATTTTTCTATTATTATATTCTATATTTTCATATTATTATTATTATATTATTCGGATGTTATATTCCATTTTATATTATCCTATTAATATATTACTATGCTATTCTGTTATTATATCCCATTATTATATTATCCTATTAATACCATATTATTACCATATTCTGTTATTATTATATATCCTATTATTATATTATCCCACTAGCTGTGCCCGGCCACGTGTTGCTGTGGCGTTGTCTGGTGGTGTTGGTGAGAAATTGTTGATGTAGTGGTGGTATTGAATGTCTGTTGTATGACTGTCTTTATGTTTAGTATGCATTTGGTTGTTTGTGTACTGTGAAAGTGGTGAGGGTAGAGGGGGTCTATGTCTCTGTGTAGTATTGTATAGTATTTATATGTTGTCCATGTGTTGTGAATGCTTGGATTGTGTCCTGCTGCATAGTAGAAAGGGTTGGGCTGGATGGCCTTTAGGGGTCTCTCCAAACTCTTGGATTCTATGCTTCTATTATTATTATTATTATTATTATTATCATCATCATCATCATCTTCTTCTTCTTCATCATCTTCACCATCATTATTATGTAGAGGCTGGATGGCCATCTGTCAGGAGTGCTTGGATTGTGTCCTCCTGCATGGTAGAAGGAAGTTGATCTGGATGATCCTTAGGGGTGTCTCCTAACCTTAGGATTGTATGATATTCTTATTATTCTTATTCTTAGTATTGAGAGGCTGGGTGGCCATCTGCTGGGAGTGCTTGGATTGTGTCCTGCATGGCAGAATTGGGTTAGACTGGATAGCCTTTATGGGTGTCTCCTAACTGTCTGATGGTATGATTCGATGTGTGTTATTATTGTGCAGATATTGGATGGCCATCTGTCAGGAGTGGTTGGATTGTGTCCTCCTGCATGATATAAGGAAGTTGAACTGGATGATCCTTAGGGGTATATCTGCTAACCTGATATTATTATTATTATTATTATTGAGAGGCTGGCTGGCCATCTGTTGGGAGTGCTTGGATTGTATTGTCCAATGGCAGAGTTCGGTTGCACTGGATGGCCTTTAGGGGTCTCTCCTAACTGTCTGATTCTATGATTCGATTTGTATTATTATTGTGCAGATCTTGGATGGCCATCTGTTAGGAGTGCTTGATTTGTGTTGTCCTGCATGGTAGAAGGAGGTTGAACTGGATGATCCTTAGGGGTGTCTCCTAACCTTAGGATTGTATGATCTTCTTCTTCGTCTTCTTCTTCTTATTATTATTATTATTATTGAGTGGCTGGGTAGCCATCTGTTGGGCGTGCTTGGATTGTGTCCTCCATGGCAGAATTGGGCTAGACTGGATTACCACAGTAATTATTTCATATTACAGTAGAATCTCACTTATCCAACATTCGCTTATCCAGTGTTCTGGATTATCCAACGCAGTCTGCCTTTTAGTAATCAATGTTTTTGTAGTCAATGTTTTAAATTCATTGTGATATTTTGGTGCTAAATTTGTAAATACAGTAATTACAACATAGCATTACTGAGTATTGAACTACTTTTTCTGTCAAATTTGTTGTATAACATGATGTTTGGTGGTTAATTTGTATAATCATTGCGTAATTTGATGTTTAATAGGCTTTTTCTGAATCCCTTCTTATTATCCAACATATTCAGATATCCAACGTTCTGCCGGCCTGTTTATGTTGAACAAGTGAGACTCTACTGTATATTTATAAACTTATATTATCTGTTTAGAACTGGATTATACGAGGCCCCTTCTACACAGCTGTATAAAATGCACACTGAATTATCTGGCAGTGTGGACTCAAGATAATCCAGTGCAAAGCAGATAATATAAGATTATAAATGGGTAATATAGCTGTGTGGAAGGGCCTTTAGTCTACACTGCTATATAATCCAGTTAAAATCAGATAATCTGTGGAAAAGGCCTAAGTGAGGCCTAACTGTGCCTGTCCCCTGGGCTAAGTAGGTTGCTAGGAGACCAAGTGGACGGAGCTTAGCCATCTAACTGGCAGCAATTGGATAAAAACAATTATTCCTGTCCCTCTAATTAGGACTTTATTTTTCTTTTGTTTTTGTTGTATCAACCTAGAGCCGTGGATGATGGGTCGTGTTGTCAAATTTCGAGGTTGGGGGGCCTGTAGTTTTGTTGTTTCGTCCGCTGCCCTGATGCCATCACTCTTTTTTATATATAGACTAATTAATATATTGTATATCATTATATTATTATTCTATTATATTATTCATAATTCATGACTACACTGAAACTGGAATAGAGAGAAATCAGTGTGGAAACCTTGTGAAACCTAAACTGCAAGAAGTATCATAGATTGTTGTACATGTAAATAATGGTAGTAACAAGAAATTCTTGATAGGATTCACAGTTTATGCTGGTTTGTGATCACAACTACTTTATAGTATATAATAAATGTTCATTTTGTTGTTCAACAATAAATGTGAGCTCTTCTTCATGGAAAAATAAGACATCCCCTGAAAATCAGACCTAGTGCATCTTTGGGAGCAAAAATTAATAGAAGACTCTGTCTTATTTTCGGGGAAACAGGGTGTAATGAAGTGTGAATTTTTTGGTTTACAGATGTTATGTTTAATTGTGTATTGTGTTTTAAAAGGAACAATATTTCAGTTATTACATCTCTGCACGAGTTGGTTACCATGGAGAAGTGGGCGGAGCCAACTGCCGTTTTGGTGGAGAAGTGCAGGTTTGAAAAAGAAGCAGCTAGTCTGTGCCCTGATGAGGTACAGGGAAGACTGATCCTCAGTTGAAGGAATCAGGGAGACTCAATTGCTTATTTTTGAGTCAGTTTAAAATAAGTTTGTTGACTTATTTTAAGGTAGTCTGTCTCCTGATAAGGAACAGATCATCTGTGATTGTAATTCACAGGGTGACTGCAGTTTAAAGCAGAAGAGAAAGAAGTGACATTTTAAGAAGTTTGAAACACCTCATTCTAGTTTGCAACTGTTAATCAAAGTGCCTCTAAAGAGAGTTCTTGTAACCATTAAGCTTTGTGCCTGAATAAACGTGTTATTGTTCTTTCTAACATCTCAGCTTCTGTCATATATATTACCATCAAGAGTAAACAAGAAGGAAGAAAAACAAAATTTAAAAGGTCCCCTCTCTGAGACAGTTGGTGGCTGCATCTTCTCATAGTGGTACCAAACGTTAATAATCTCCTTTACATTTGGTGGCAGTATTTAAATAAAAACATCTTACATTTGGTGGCAGCGGTTATAATAATATAATATAATTATATAATATAATTATAATTAATAAATAAAATCCTCGTTCACACAGGGTATGTAGACTTGTCCATAGATGCATGGTATACAGTAGACTCCTGAAGAGATAAGAGGATCGCTCTTTTCTTTTGCTGAACGTAGCATTTGTTGGATTTTCTTCATGGGTCTGTAGATTTTTTATATGTTGTGTTTCTTCATCAGCTTCCCTATACGGTCAATGGTTCCCTTGATATATATGTTCATTGTGATCCGCCCTGAGTCCCCTTCAGGATGAGAAGGGCGGAATATAAATACAGTACAGTCTCACTTATCCAAGCTTCTGGATTATCTAAGCCATTTTTGTAGTCAATGTTTTCAATATATCATGATTACAACATAACATTACTGCGTATTGAACTGCTTTTTCTGTCAAATTTGTTGTATAACATGATGTTTTGGTGCTTAATTTGTAAAATCATAACCTAATTTGATGTTTAAATAATTATTTTTATTATTTGAGAAAAAGTTACAATTATATAAACATATTCTATACATTTCCCCCTCTTTTATTTACATTCACCCCTGTGCTCCCCTTCCCCAGAGCCATCTCTTCTTCTGTAGTCCCACCAAAAGTTCAGTTCTTCATTTGGAGGTAAATTTGATGTTTAATAGGCTTTTCCTTAATCCCTCCTCGTTATCCAAGATATTCGCTTATCCAAGATTCTTCCGGCCCGTTTAGCTTGGATAAGTGAGACTCTACTGTATTGTAAATAAATAAATGTTTCTTTGTCTTTACTCTTGTAGCTTCTTCTTGGTCTTGCAGTTCTTCTGATGTCTGTGGTGGAGTATCCATTGGCCTGTAGAGCACAGGTGGTTCAGTTCACCTTGGAGGAGGTGGGGTTCGAAGATTCTTTTTGCACAGTCTGCCAGGGCTTTGATTGTGCTGCTTTTTGGACTTGGGTGATAGTTGGAGGTTTTATGTAGATATCTATCCGTGTGTAGGTTTTCTGTCAACTGTATGGCCCAATTGTTGACTGGGTTTGCGGATGACTAGAACATCTAGAAATGGCAGTTTTCCTTCGTTTTCTGTTTCCATGGTGAATTGGATGTTTGGATAGATGCTGTTAAGGTGGTCCAGGTTTCCAACAGACCCCTCAACCTTTAAGGTTGTTTGCCATAGATGTGGGCGAAACTTCAGGAGAGAATGCCTCTGGAACATGGCCATTCGGCCTGGAAAACTCACAACCCAGTGATTCCGGCCATTAAAGCCTTTTTATTCATTATTTACGTAGCGAATTTGGGCACATGAATTTTAATTATCTTCAAAAATTAACAAAGGTAACTGAATTAGATTTGAAACCATGCCAGACATATTTAGATTGTGCTGTGTGCTCTAAAGCAAAAGTGAAGGCACATTTAATACCCAAAAGGAGTTTAAACACAACCACCAGACCATTTGAACTTGTGCATGCCAATTTAGCAGGGCCATTTCCTCTTTCATATGGAAATGCGAAATTTATATTTGTGTTAGTGGATGATTGTTTACGATTTACTTATTGCATTATTTTGAAGTAAAAATTTCAAACTTTCAATAAGTTTAAGAAATGGGTGGCCATGATTGAACAAATGTTTTTTTAAAGTGTCATGTTTATGGGAAAACAATTTCAAAATTGGCTAAGAGAGAAAGGTATTAGGCATCACAAAACAATTCCGTATTCACCTGATGAAAATGGTGTGGCAGGAAGAAAAATAGGTGTTTTAAAAACTATGATGGACTTGAGAAACCTCAGAGGTGCCTCCCTTAGCAGAATTGGAACAATATATTACAGACTTTCTGATAATGGATAAAATAACTGTACACTTAAGAGGAGAACCTTTAGAGAACTTTGTTAATGAATGGCAACCAATGATCCAATATCTCAATGTAAAATTAACTTAAAAATGTACATAGAGGAAGCTAATAGAATGAAGGCAAGGAAGAAACAGATATTAATTTGGAGCCTATAATATCTTTATATGTACTATTCAAATAGAAGACTGTGACCCCTTATTGAAAATACATTATCTAAGAGATGATTATAAAAGACTAATAGATGAAAAGCATTGCACTGTATGCAACAAACACTTGCAAATGTATGTATATTTGAATTAAAATAATAATAATATAATAATAATAAAACTTTATACCCCGCCACCTTCTTCCCAACGGGGACTCGGGGCGGCTAACATGGGGCCATGCCCAGAGCAAATAAATAAATATAAAAAGGAAAAAATAAATAAATCAGGTTACTGCTAAAAATAAAAATTAAAAATAAAATCTATGATGGACTGTATGTTAGAAAATGCAAGAATGTCTTAATAAATATTGGGCAGAAGCTATATCCACTGCTACTTACATATTTAATAGAAGTTGGAGTTCTTGCGTCACTAACACATCATTTTATATGTTATACGGAAAAAGACCAATACCAAAACATCTTAGAATATTCAGTAGTTATGCAAATGTATTCATACCTAGGCAAAGTAGAACAAAAGGACAGAAGAGGTGGCAGAGACTGAGATTTCTCAGTTATCAAGAAGGCACGAAAGGGTATCATTTTATTAGAGAAAACAGAAAGAGAATTTCACATAGTGCAAATTTTAAAAAAATACAGGTTGGGAGTTATGTCCCAACAGAGACAGATTTGAAACCTGAACCAGACAAATACAGTGAATTGCAAAATAATGGAAGTGTAGAAAAGGAAGAATCTGTGTGAAGCTTACAGGAGATTGACACCATGGAACAGACTGAGATTCCCAGAAGGTCAAAAAGGGCAACAAAGAGAGTAAACCTCCTAATGGATCTGTTGTTCAAGAAGTAATGATCTATCAACCAGATGTAGAACCTGAATCTTTTCAGGATATGGCAAACTGTGATTTAGAAGAATGACAAAAATGAAAAATATCAATGAATAAGGAATATAATTCACTTTTAGATTAGGGTATTTTTGATGTTGTCGCTCAGGGATTTGCCCAAAGGCAATTTATAAATTATGATAATACTTTCAAACCCACAACTAAACCTGAGTCAATATGTATTATTATTGTTTTGGTAGAACAACAAAAACTTAAAATGAAACATTTTGATTTTGATACCGCGTACCTTAATGCCAGTATTGCGGAAATTTATATGACACAGGCACCGGGGTACAAAAATCTGCTAAGTTTATATACTTAAGAAGGCTTTATATGGTGTAAAACAGTCAGCCCATAGGTGGAATATCTGTATCCACAATGCATTAAATAAACTGAACTTCAAGCAAAGCATAGCAAATGCTTCAGTTTATACACAAGAAGAAAATAAGGTAATTCTTATGATTTATGTTGATGATTTTTGTATATTGGCCAAAACTGAATCACAAATACAAATCTTATATGCAGATCTTGCTAAGCATTTAGTCTGAAGGATTTAGGGTATTTAAAGCAATACCTAGGAATTGAAATAATTAGTAGGCATGGGCGAATTCCTCAAAATCGTAAATCAGAATAAATTCATATCTATTCCGATTTGCATTAGCGCGTCAGAATTAACCCTCGATTTCAAAGCGATTTAATGGGCTCGTAATTTAGATCGGATATATGGGCAAGCATTTTTGAAGCAACCAAACTTGTTTGCAAGGAGGAGGAGCCTAGCCTGGGCTTGCCTCCCTGCCCAAACGGTGTGGATGTTCATGTAAGGAGAGAGGTTTGGACAGCCTCCTTTAAAAGCGTCTGCTGCATTCCATGAGGCTTATTCTGTCTTGAAAGTTGGAGCGAGGAGGGTGACTGGTCTTTTGCTGCCTGTGCCTGCCTGCCTGGCCTGTTGTTGTTGGGAGGGGGGCCTAGAGGCACTAGGGCAGCCATTGAAAGAAAGGAGTCAACTCTTAACCAAGAAGAGAAGGCATTTTTGGGGGGGGGGGGAAGGGGTTGTTGTTTTCTCTTTTAAAAATCTAAAATAAAGGAGTAAAAGAAGCAGCATTTATTTTTTGAGACAAAAGTGGGGATTGGTAGTTTGAGGATGGGAAAGGGGTTATTTTAAAAATCTGACGCATTTTCTTCTTGGGAGAGGCAGCAAACATTACATAGCTGAATCCTCTGGGTTCAAGGCCCGCTGTTTTGTTTGTTTAGCCTCCTCAAAGCACTGTGTGTCCCATCATTCCCAAAAACCCAATGAAACAGGAAATAACACTTTCAAACCAGGAACAGATTTCCTTATTCTGAGGCTGATGGGCATCTGTCGGGAGTGGTTTGATGGTTTGCTATGATTTCTGTTCCTAGTTGATAAATGTCATTTCCTAATTGGTTCTGTCACAAAAACATAGCAAAACTTTATTACACTGCCAAAACCTTGTCTTTACGCAAGGGACATCGTCCTATAAATAGCACATTATGGTTTGCTGAGTGTCCTGTCCACAAATTTAACAGTTTCAGCCACAGAAACAAGGTTTCTCAAGTAGAACAATGACTTTCAAAGTAAAGACAAACCAATGAAACAGGAAATAAGACTTTCAAATCAGGAAAAGATTTCTGTAATTATTTAAAAAAAATTTTTTTTTTAAAAAAGCTATGAAAATTCGCCAAAAATCAGAGGATAAGGGAAATGTTTTGTAAGCTAACAGTGGTAAATGTGTTCTACTACTGTAGCATGTTTGATTATGATAGCTCAAAAAATGAGGGAGAGAGAATCCCCTAAAATTCCCCACCCCAGTGCTGTCTCTCGCTATTGCACATGTGTGCCCGCCATTAATGAATTAATTACAAATATTCAGAAGTTTCTGGAAGTTTCAATTCTTTTGCTTCAAAATTTGGAAATGACTTTAGAAATGAAGCACCAGCGCCCCCTACCTTTGATGAGAGTTTAGAAACATTTTTTTTCTGGATTGCACATGCATAGTAATTAGCCATATTAATGGTATTTGTGGACTTGGAAATTTGAACCTTGCATTACTTAAAGCATTTGGTGTGTGCTTTAACACTAAATTACAAGGACTTAGCTTTGGGCTATTTCTATATTATATTTGAGACTTTACTTTAACTAGGACTTGAATACAGAACACCTGGGGCAGATGTTTTGTTGGATCTTTGTAACAAATGCTGTAAAGATGAACTTTTATTACCATTATAACAGACTGACACTATTTTACAAAATAGAAAAATAACTGGAAGTTGGAGAAGCCAATATAATATCTATATAAATAAAAATGTAATGTCCATCCATTAGGGACATCATATCTCCCAAACTATTCCACCAATAGCTATGAAATTTTGATACAACATAGCATTCGATCTGCCGAGTGTTTTAAGCCTACTCTCACAAACTTAACCCACCGAAGAAAGATAAAAACAAACCCCAAAGCAACAGCCAATCAATCACCTCCACCCTTAGCTACCGTCCTAACAGACGACTCCTCCCCTTAGCAACGGCCAAGTACTCCCCTCCTCCCTTAGCTACCGTTGTAACCGACTGTGTTACCCTCCTGGGGAAGGCACATTTATTTATTTATTTATTTCCAGCATTTATACCCCGCCCTTCTCACCCGGGGGGACTCAGGGCGGCTTACAACAGTTGGCAACATTTAATGCCAAGAACATAATAATAAAACAAAAACAGTACATATAATCAATTAAAACTATAAAAAATACATCATTAAAATACATTATAACAATTAAAACATATGTAAATTAGATCCATTTGTCTAAAAACCTCATGCTTCAGCCTTCAATCGGACCATGTCTACGTTATTGTATTACTCATTAAAAGCTTGTGCACACAGCCATGTTTTCACAGCCTTTCTGAACCCCAGAAGGGTTGGGGCTTGTCGGATATTTGTGGGGAGGGTGTTCCACAGCCAGGGAGCCACCACCGAGAAGGCCCTGTCCCTCGTTCCCACCAGCCGCGCCTGCAAGACAAGTGGGACCAAGAGCAGGGCCTCTCCAGATGATTTTAGGGATCTAGCTGGCTCATATGAGGAGATACGTTCGAATAAGTAAATTGGGCCAGAACCGTTTAGGGCTTTATAGGTCAAGACCAGCACTTTGAATTGGGCTCGGTAGCATATTGGTAGCCAGTGGAGCTGGCTTAGTAGTGGGGTGGTACGCTCCCTGTAGGCCGCCCCAGTTATTAATCTGGCTGCCACCCGTTGTACTAGTTGGAGCTTCTGGGCCGTCTTCAAAGGCAACCCCACGTAGAGCGTGTTGCAGTAATCCAAACGGGATGCAACCAGAGCGTGGACCACTGTGGCCAAGTCAGACCTCCCAAGGAACGGGCGCAGTTGGCGCACAAGTTTGAGTTGTGCAAATGCTCCCCTGGCCACCGCCGAGACCTGGGGCTCCAGGCTCAGCGATGAGTCCAGGAGAACACCCAGACTGCGAACCTGTGTCTTCAGGGGGAGTGCGACCTCGTCCAACACAGGCTGTAACCCTATTCCCTGTTCAGCCTTACGACTGACCAGGAGGACCTCCGTCTTGTCTGGATTCTTGTCTGGATTCAGTTTCAATTTGAAACTGGATTCAGTTTCAATTTGTAGCTCAGGCTTTCCCTCCCTCCCCCCTTTAGAATAAACTCTTAGTAAGTTGTTGCCTAGGTGATTCACACTCTCTCACCCTCCAGTTATGATTTCTGGGCCATAAAGGAAGGTTGAAGACAACTCCTTTCTTTAAAATAATGCTTAATGAATTGTTATCTGGAGGGAGTCACTTTCTCTCAGCCCCAGGAAGACACAGGCAATTCCACAGTGTCAACACATACTGAGGCATACATTTTATTGAATCCCTCATGTAAGGAGTTAAACTTTGGCCTCATGTTTGGCTAAGATCTTGCAATTATATTTGGGGGGCTCTCTTTTGTTTCAGGCCTCATGTTAGGCTTTAAATCTTGCCATTATATTGGGAGGTGGCCATTTTGTTCTAGGTCTCATGTTCAGCTTTATAGCTTTTGCCAGTATATTAGGAAGCCTTCATTTAGGGGTCTCCATTTTATCAGGCTTCATGCCTTTGAGCTGTTGTTGCCTCAAGCTGGGGGGGGGGCATTTTGGAGGAAGCCATATGGTCTCCTCCTGTATCTGAGAGGCCCTCCAGGTTCTGCCTGCTCAGGCTCGTGGTCTAACGAAGTAAAAAGCATCAGATCTGATCTGTTCTGGAAGATGTGCTATTGATACTCAGAGGTTACTAACAAACTTTTCCTAAGTGATAATAAGGATCAGAACCTTCGCAATAATAGTGGACCAGCTACAGTGTGTTGGATGGGAGTGTTACCAATGATAGTGAATAAAACAAACTGTAGATTAGCTGCTCACTGCCTTTGGTATTGACTGCTAGCCACTGGTGTTGGCTGTTAGCTACTGGAGTAGCCACAAGTTGCTGTTGCATGTTTCTGGAGCTGGAAGCTGAAGAAAGCTACTGAAAAAGCCAGGAGTGTTTGTCTCACTGCACCAGTCAAGGGCACTGTGTATTACTTCCTAAGGACAAAGTTGAACTTTGTATGTCTCCCTGCCTTTGTGTTATTAAGAAGAAGACTTCTCAATAGAGTATTAATTTGCTTTTCAATGTGGTGAGGATAACTGCTATGAACTGTGTTATATTTTTGTTATCCTTAAGTGAATGAACGACTTTCAGTTTCTACTTTAAAGCACACCTGACTCAAGGGTTTTTTTTTTTTTCTTCCTCAGGACTTGAGTTCAAGGACATACAAAGTTAAGAAAGGGCTGTTACATCCTTAACAGAATAAGGGCTAACAATCTTCCTCAATCTGCAAATCAAACTATACGGGCATATTACTAACCATGATTTGACATGTGTAGTCATAGTCTCTTGGCCTCAAAGCCAAGATTTATACTATTGGAATTATAAATCATTATTATGTGGCCAACTGCCTGGTTTGGGGTGGGAATCCTGGCTGTGGCCTTCAGGCCTGTATTTTGCCCTCATGCTAGGCCGCATGTTGGCACTTCCTGGAAAAGGCTGTATGCTTTGCTGCCAAAAAGGGTTCTATTTTTTCGGTGTTTCAGAGGACACGGCAGGTCCTGCTTGTTCAGGTTCATAGTCTAGCCCTCTGAAAGGCACATAAGTTAATCAGTCACACTCTCTCATCCATAAGATAAGATACACACACTCAGATTAAATATAAATCTTCATTATATTACTTATATTCGTTAAAGTGAATCTTCTGGCAGTGTCTTTTAGGGATGTGCTTTTGTCTTATGCCAAGCCTCATCCATTTGGAGGATTGCAATCCCAAAAAACTCAGTAAGAAAAACTTAGGTTTAAATGCACTTTATGATGTTTCCAGGTATATAACAACTGTGATAATTTCTGCTTGCTTTAAAAGTTTATACTTTAATTTATCCTAAATTATCAAGTAATGTTTGAATAATTAGGTACCATATTAAAGGTATTTTATCTAGTTTCTAATTTTGTATGGGTCACTGATCTTGATTTTTAGAAATGCCAATTGTGTGCGTGTGTATAGGTCGTTGTCAACTCTTAAACGTTTGAAAACATACATAAGAATGGGGCAAGAAAGACCGACTGCACTTGCACTCTTGAGTGTCCATTGAAGTTTTATCGATGGAAGCTGATTTCTGTCAAAGTGTATTGACACAGTTTTCAAGTGTTTCCAACAGACGTGGTATTCTTTTGTAACTATAGTAGTTTCACTTATCCAACATAAACGGGCTGGATTAAGGAAAAGCCTATTAAACATCAAATTACATTATGATTTTACAAATTAAGCACCAAAACATCATGTTTTACAACAAATTTGACGGAAAAAGGAGTTTAATAAACAGCAATATTATGTAGTAATTACTGTATTTACAAATTTGGCACCAAAACATCACAATGTATTGAAAAGATTGACTACTAAAAGGCAGACTGTGTTGGATAATCCAGAACGTTTTATAAGCGAATGTTGGATAAGTGAGACTTTATAAATTACCAATTAACAGTCATTTTCAGTTATTTTTAAGACTTGAAATTTTGCAACTAAAATAGAAAATTGTTTTAAGTTGAGTCTATATAAAAATATAGAATGAACCATACTATTTAAATTATTTTGTGCTATAGAACTACTCTTCATGATTCATAAAACAAAGATTCACACCCTCCTCCCGATTTTTTTTCTGGCCACGGCCCTGTTAGCAGCTATTTTTCTATTATTTACTTATTTGTTTATTTACAGTATTTATATTCCGCCCTTCTCACCCCGAAGGGGACACAGGGCGGATCACATTACACATATAAGGCAAACATTCAATGCCTTAACAAAGAACAAAGACAAGACAAATGCGGGGCTCTGAGCTGGCCTCGAACTCATGACCTCTTGGTCAGAGTGATTTGTTGCAGCTGGCTGCAGCTGGTTGCTCAACAGCCTGCGCCACAGCCACACACACACACACTCCTCTCTCAACTATATAAACCATTCACAAGAATCCTGCTACAAAGAATATCTCAAATGTGGAAATCAAAAGAGAACAAGAGGGGTTCAGACCCTTGACCATACCCATGCAGTAAAACAGCTACTGGGGAAAAAAGCAAAGAATATCAAGTTCCGGTTTGTGTTGCTTTCGTTGATTACCAAAAGGCCTTTGATTCAACGGAGATAAATGCTATTCTAAATGCTCTGCACCAGGCATGTGTAAATCTAGCATATGTGAACATTATAAAAAGCATCAATACAGGGTGCACAATGGATATATAACTGTTGTAGAAGTGTGTCATATCAAAATAAACAAAGGAGTGTAACAAGGAGACACAATTATCGCCAAAACCGTTTGCGGCAACTTTGGAAAGCCTCTTCTGAAAAATTAAAATTAAGGGCGGGATTTCAATTGAAAGTAAACAACTATTTCATCTTCTCTTCGCAAACGATTGTGTCCTTTTCACCAAAAATCAGAAAGACTTACAACATGATCCTCAACAACTAGTTTGAGTCTCAAAATCAGTAGGACTAGAAATGAACTTGAAGAAAACAATGAAATGGTTAAAAATATGCAGTATGTTCTCGACCGCAACGTTATAATAGAAATGAAATTGAAGAAGTGACTGAATATGTGTATCTTAGACAACAAGTACAGTCGATTCATTTGGCAAATGGAGAATCGGCAAGAAGACGCAAGACTGCTTGGACAGCTTTTAATCAAAACCGGACAGTGCTAACAGAAGATAAGCTGCCAATGAAGGTCAGAGCAGATATCTTCAATATTACAGTTTTACTGGCAATGTTAGAAGCATCTGAAATAAGGGGAACAACAAAGTTAGAGGAGGAAAAACTGGTGGTGATTCAGAGAGCAATGGAAAGAAGGATGTGTGGTGTGACAAGAGATAAAGTCAGCAATAAAAAACTGCATCAAAGAACTGGGGTACGTGATGTGGTCAATGAAATCTATGAGGCAAATAGGCAGGGTATATAGCATGAACAAAAGATAGACATGTCGACTAACGAACTGGATACCAAGAGTGTTGTAGTTAAGCCAGTAAGTAATGTTGCAAGCAGTAGTATGAGTACCAGAAGGGGGGAAAGGGCTACTCGCGAGCAAGTATCAGATGAAGAACAGCAAAGGAAAAGGATCCGGGATACATTTATGGCACCTACTCATAAAGACACATTTGAAGGGTTTTCAAGTGGCGAGGAGTCAATGAGCGAGGAAGGAGATGTGGTGGATGGGAATAGAGGCACAAAGAGGGTTACTCAGGAGCAGGAATCAGATGAAGAACGGGAGAGGAAGAAGATCCGGGATATACTTACTGCTCCCACAGACGAGGAGTCGTTTATGAGTTTCTCTGGGAATGATGGGTCTGGGAGTGATGAGGATGGGAGAACACAATGGATTGGACTAAGATACAAGAGATAAGGGATATATGTGCAGAGCCAACCTCTAGTGACAAGTTTGTGGGGTTTTCAGGACATGAGGACTGGCAAAGGGGAGATACATCGGAATCATGGGGAAGCCTAAGTCTTGACAAGAGATGGAGGAACTGGCGGGATGGAAACAGGGGTTCATGTGTGAAGACAAGGACAGCTGTAAGAGATGATGATGGGGTGGAGGCCAGCTCATCAGTGGATAATAATGTGTAAGTTAAAATAGGCTCTGAAATGGGGAATCTTTGCAGAAGGCAAAGTGTTGGTTACGTATTGTGTGTGTTTGTTGCTGCCTGCTCTTGTGTTGGGTTTTGGGTCTGGGTTCTGCAGCTTGGAGTTCGTGCTACCTGTGGATCTTCAACTTGGACTGACTTCTCGCGAGTGTGGCTTTCTCCCTTCCTGGATTGTGGACTGACTTGACGATGACTTCGTTTGACAGACTTGGAAACGATGTATCCTTTTGGCTTCTTCGGCGACGAATCTGGAATTACGGCTGGCTTTGGCAAACTTCTTCTTGCAGTTAACTCTTTGGAAACAGCGCTCTCTGGTGGAACTATTGTGTACAGCGTTGTTTGCTTGCTGGTTACTTTGACTGCTGTTTAATCCGGTTTTTCCTCCTATTTAATCTGGATTATTTTCTGTTTGCCTTTTGGAGCCCAGTTTGGGTAAATTCTTTGAGTTTTGGCCAGGGACACTGAAGTTAAGTATCTCTGAGCTTTTTATTTGTTTTTTGCAATAAACTTTTTGTTGGACTAAATAGTGTGTGTGGCTCTTTAAGGCCTCTGTGTCTCGACAAAGAGACCACAAGTGGCCCTTGGGAAGACCTCGTATTCAATGAGATTAATGTATTTTTTTATTTACTTCATTTCTATCCCGCTTTTCTCCACCCCAAAGGGGACTCAAAGCAGCTTAACCTATGGTCAAGCTATTCAGCCAGAAAAGGAAAAGAAAAGCAGAGGATCATATATTTTGCCAAATGATAGATTTGTGTGAAGTCCAAAGGAGTGGATCGACGCCAAATGGATAGAATTTTAAACTTGATGTGACGATATTCTCAGAGTAGTTCTGAGAAACTACTATACTGACATATAATTTTTAGATTGATTGATATAGCACTTTGCTTAACTCCGTCTTCCATTATTCCAATGCCAACCTAAGATCTTTACCAATGTTCTGACAACCAAAGAAGTAGCAAGCATGGTTTAAATTTGTTCTGCGCGGGCTTAAGAGTAAGGTGATGTTGCAGCTTACAAGATGATGTCTTTCTCACAGGCAAACAAGTACAAGTTTAGGTCTCAGTAATAGTCTTCCCACTTCTGATACAGCTAAATCATCTTCGCAGATAACTATCTTGTCCAGAATCCTGGGGTTTGGGTCATCCAAAATTTGTAAATATAATTATCTATAAATATTTTTTCTCTACCAACAGTCAGGCAGCATTCTAGTTTAGAGGAGAAATACAGATAAGAATGCCAGCATAATAACAATTTGATGACAATTGGCACAATCCTTCTTTTTAAATCCAAGTGAACAGACCATGGAGCTCATCTGAAATGGTGTAAAAATGAAGGAAGCTCAGGTATTCTTTCTAGCACGTGACCAGCAGAACCCATCCTAATAAGATAGAGGAATCCAAGTCTTCGAAATTAAAAGTCATTTGTCACTGATATGCTATTTTTCAGACACTTTTCAATTTGTTTTCTGCCAAAAGATGGGAGGGTACCAGGAGGATGAACAATTACAGGTCAACACAAATGGATAGGACATGGTTCTAGAATGATCTTCCAGAGCAAAGTTTTCAGCATTTAGCGTAAAGCATTTCCCTCCATACTTCCATTCAACCAGGCCTTTTTGATCATACTTTTTGATTTATTTTGAATCTGGCCTAATAGATACTGAGTTGGTTCCAGGACCTCTTGTGGACACAAAAATCCATGGATACTCAAGTTCCATTATATGCAAGAGTGTACTAAAATAATGCCTCTTATGTTAAATGGAGAACAACTCATATGAGTGACAGAGATCATCTGAGGAACTGTGAAATAGAAGGAAGATACAGTGAGGTTTGCCTGAACATCTGTGAGTGTACAATTTGTTTTTTTTTTTGGAGTTTTTTTAACAAAATATTTTCAAGCTGTCATTGGTTGAATTTGTGGGTACACAACACTTGGATACAGAGGGTTAACCTTTTGGATACAGACATCTTATTCCACTGTTACATTATATCAATAAGGTTTGATGTTTTGTTTTTTATTTTGTGTGAAATAACTTTAAATTTTTCAGTACTGTGAAATATGAATATGGCAGTATATAGAAATCTTAAATAATATAAAATGGTAACAACTGTTCTGGTTGAGGCAATCCAGTGGGAAATTATTTCAGATTCAGAAAGTGTTTAAAATAGACTTTTTATTCTAGTAGAAGTATTTGAGCAGAACTCAATCTTTTAATTCTCCTTTAAGTGTCTTAAAGCATAACTGACAGCACTGATTTCCTGACTCTTCTGGGCTATATGGAACCCGGAAGTTGAGGGTAACGTCTATCTGACCACATAGTCACTGAAAATGAGACATTTTGCCCCATGTTCCTCAGGAGTTAGGTGCTGTACCCAATATTACTGAACATTTACATAAAAGCACTGGGAATATTTTCTGTAGAGATGCACTGACTGTGGCTTTTCAGTATTGTGATAACTTGAACCTCAGGTTTCATTTTCTGCTTACCTGTATTCATTGGAAACATGTATCATGTAATGAAGGCAAACATAGCCAAATCATAGAATCATAGAATAGTAGAGTTGGAAGAGACCACATGGGCCATCCAGTCCAACCCCTTGCTAAGAAGCAGGAAATCTCATTCAAAGCACCCCCGACAGATGGCCATCCAGCCTCTGCTTAAAAGCCTCCAAAGAAGGAGCCTCCACCACGGCCCCGGGGAGAGAGTTCCACTGTCGAACAGCTCTCACAGTGAGGAAGTTCTTCCTGATGTTCAAGTGGAATCTCCTTTCCTGTAGTTTGAAGCCATTGTTCCGTGTCCTAGTCTGCAGGGCAGCAGAAAACAAGCTTGCTCCCTCCTCCCTATGACTTCCCTTCACGTATTTGTACATGGCTATCATGTCTCCTCTCAGCCTTCTCTTCTGCAGGCTAAACATGCCCAGCTCTTTAAGCCGCTCCTCATAGGGCTTGTTCTCCAGACCCTTAATCATTTTAGTTGCCCTCCTCTGGACGCTTTCCAGCTTGTCAACATCTCCCTTCAACTGTGGTGCCCAAAATTGGACACAATGAAGGCAACTTAAGATAGAAAAATGGGTGGCCTTCCATCTGGTTTACATATTGGAATATACCTTCTATCTCATTTTATTACTTCAAATTCAAGTAGTCTGCCTATTGTCAGACTTTCATCAGTTCTATCCAAAACGCAAATCCATTATTTCCTGGAAAACAGGGACCTAATTACTAATATCCGGTAACTCAAATAATTGAGTTTCCTATCTTCTGGAAACTATGCTTGCTCAGGGCAACTGCAAAAGCACATGAGATGCTGTACTCGAGATGAAGAAAATGGCGAACCATCTGTTTTCCTTGTTGAATAAAACCCTATAAAATTATCAAGTTTCCATAAGTTGAAGGAATTCTGACGGCCTTAATTATCCTGGAAGAAACAATATATGGATCGAAGGGACTTTTAGGAGGTGAAGTTGTATAAAAGAACACAATAAAGTCTTCTTGGCAGGCAAACAGGTGAATGAATATGTATTCAAGAAGATGATGCTGACGTATAAAATTAAACTTTGTACTGAAACTTTTGCCCAACATAGGAGAAATGCACACAGAAGCACAGAAGGGGCAAAACTGATTATAATTCTACATACCTAATTTTTTGTTATAGGATATCTCTAATGGACTCCAATGGGTTTATAATGTGTTCTATAACAAATCCTTTTTTGTAGAAGAGGCTCAAGGCTGGGAAATTGTCCATACACTACCCAACACACACAAACATACCTTGATAAAGTCAAATATTGTAGAGTTTGTCTACTAGTGTTGTCACATAAAATAAAACCACACTGATGAAGTTCGCTCTTCTCCAATCTTTACTGTTCAAAGCAGTTTACATAACAAGCAAAAGCTAAAGCACAGGCACTATAACAAATGTAATTTTACTGCATTCAAATAGCAATGCAGTTTTTTGCTATTGCTCACATGATCTAACTGAAAGAAATCCAGGAAGCACAGTCACTAGCAGGATGAATTTTACATGTTTAGGATAGCTTTCAGATTCACTCTAGCAAATTTTCGTTATGAGGTCCTTTAAACTGTAATTACAGGAGGACTCTTGTTTTGAGGAACTGGCCATCTATTTTCCAGTACTATGCTCATTGTACTGTTCAAGCTTTACAAATAATAATGGCACCTTTTTGCAAATTATGACATTATAAATCATTATGCCATCGTAATTCACTTTTTTATCGTTATGGAAGTCTGATTCTGTTCCAATTACACAATAACAAAATCTCTTCCCCACCCCACCTTCAACATGGTCATTGCTGTTGGAGAATGAGTTAAGCAATGTCTAAGTAGCTGAATCTCTGAATGTCCTGAAGACCGCTGAAGGGTATCTACAGATGCTTCATGCATCAGGTTCTGCTGTAGGAAAATGGCTCGATGCACCCAAACACATTGATCTGGTCTCTTAACAATACAGAAATTATTGTGGTGGTAGAGGGGCTGCACTGCTTATAAGGCGAGTTTTTGAGGGCAGCATTGGGAGATATAGCTAAACGGCATACATGCACTTCATGATGCTGGATTTTGGCCTACATTTAAACCACCAATCATGCCAGCACCCATAATTTATTGGACTGCAATGTGCCCAGACAACACAATCAATAGTGAGAAATGCAGAGAATTACTGCACAGTATCTGGAAGGATTCAAAACTCCCACTACTTTAGTCTATCCTTGACATTGCATAATCAAAGTATTGAACAGTTATTCTACATTCATGATCAGGTGTATGTGTCATTATTTCACAGTTAAATTCCTTTTGTTGTTAAGAGATGTTATTTATGAAAATGCATAAATAATAATACATTAGTAAATTATGAATAGATGTCAAAGAATGCTGGTGATCATTTGTGTTACACAGCACAATTTCAAAGCATGTGAATTCCTTATGTGAATTCTAACAGTTTACTGTAACTGCAACTAGCTTACTTAACAGGTACAGTAGTCTCACTTATCCAACATATACGGGCCAGCAGAACGTTGGATAAGCGAAAATGTTGGATAATGAGGGATTAAGGAAAAGCCTATTAAACATCAAATTATGTTATGGTTTTACAAATTAAGCACCAAAATATGATGTTTTACAACAGAAAAAGCAGTTCAATACATGATAATGTTATGTAATAATTACTGTATTTGCGAATTTAGCACCCAAACTTCGCTATGTATTGAAAATCTGACTACAAAAACACTGACTACTAAATGGCAAACTGTGTTGGATAATACAGAACGTTGGGTAAGCAAAGGTTGGATAAGCAAGACTCTACTGTATGTACAAACTAACAAAGAGATATGATGGAACACTTTTTAAAAGAGCAAGACAGAAAAGAAATACTATGTACCTGAATGGCTTGCATTATTTGGTGTTATCACTTCAGCTTCTTTGTCACAACAGAGTTCTTCTTCATCAGAAAGCACCAAGAAAGCTTCTTTGGGCAAACTTTCAGTACTTTCAGGTTTGGATGGAGAATTGACTGAGTTTTCCACTTTATCCTCAGCATCCAAGTTAGAATGTTCCACTGGAAGCAAGATGGACTTGGAGAAACTATTCAACTCATCTGCTGGGGCAAGCTTTTCCAAAATAGGAATAATTTCATCAGTTTCCATGGTAGCTGCATTTCCCAAGATATTTTCAACTCCTTCATCCTCTACAGCTTTTGGAATGCTACCCTCTGTAAGCTCTGCAGAATGGGCCTCTTCATCTTTTGGGTCTCCATCTGTATCCAAACTGCTAGATATTGCTTCTTCACCAATATTCTCATTTAGAATAGTTTCTTCAGTATTCATTTCTTCTTCCACAATCATATCAGGAGCAGGAGCTAACTCCTTTGTTTCTACTGGCTCTACCACATACTCATTAACATTGCAATTTACTTCAGGCTCACTTGACATGGTTTTCTGGTCCAAGTCATCCTTTCCACAAGTGTTGTTGTGGTCCAAATCATTTTTTATATTAATCTCTTCTTGGATTTTTTTGTCTTTATCACAGTCAAGTACTTGGACTTCTGGGACAGTGTCTAAAGTAGTTCTGGTATCCTCATGTACTTGATCAGAACCAATGCACACAGTTGGGAGTTTGGGGGGTATTTCAAGTCTGGCAGTCAGGTCATCAGCCTGGTTCTCTTTGATATCTGGACTTTTGGTATGAATAATTTCTTCAGAATCCATTTTTACTTCTTCAGAGTCAAGTCCTAAATCCTCTATACCATTTACTGCTTTATCCTCAGAACAATCAGAATTAAATAAAGAGGAACTGAGATCTGAATCCCCATTTTCATGTTTCCCATTTAACAACTTAATGTCAGTGGTTTTCAAAAGCTCATCCTTCACTTTATACACACTGTCAAGCTGTTGACGATCACTGGTTCTCATAGTTTTGCGGGCCTTGAACACTTTTTTTTGACGCTCTTCATTGCTTTCCATTTTGATCCTAAAAAATAAAATATATATTTTCAGACCACAAAGACTATAATAATGCATTGCTACATACATTTCAAAGACCCCATCTTTCCCTATCAGCTTTAGTATTTGAAAAAACTGACATATTAATATGAATTGATACGCAGATTTGGAATTTAGAGAACCCTTTATAATTTAATTTTTAATTTTTACTTTTTAAATAATCTTTTGGATTTTCTTTCTTTTTAACACTAAGGACAACATAAAGTGTATCAAATAATAGCCTGATGCAAAAGCACAGTTGATACAAATTATCTGCAACTGCTTGGTGACTGATGGGAAAACTACAGAGCAAACCAATATACAGCACGTTAAGTTTCATGGGAAGAAAAAAAAGATCTAGAAAAATCAATTTAATTGTTTCAACAGTAACTAAAAAATCTAATTAAATTAAATGTAAATGCATAATTAACGTCATTTTCATATTTTGAAAAGTTAAGAATTCACATTCTGCTAACCAAGCTCTGAAATCCTGGATCATTAGTAAAAAAAACCCAACTAGAACATCACAAAAAGAAAAAATAATAATAAGGAAATAATGCTTTAAAGAACAAAATACCCCTGGGCCAGGTCTATAAACACTACTAATCACATACAGTGTATTAAGTTATCTCTGGGTTATCTTTAAAACTATTCCAAATAAGAAGAATTCTGTGTCATGATCCTGTGTCATGATCCCACCAACTCCCACTACGGATGGTCTGGTCACTGTAACTTACAGCCAATATAAAGCAAACTAATTAAAATAATATGCCCCATAGGACTGATGGATCCAGAAGCTTTCCTGGTGACTTTTGGCAATTTTGTTGTTGTTCCGAAGGCAAGTGTGTCAATGCCCTGCCTGATTTTACAATGCTCTTACTGTTCCCTCTCATGGAGAAACTGGTGGCAATGAACAGAATTAAGATAGTGGAAAACAGAATGACACTGAGCACAGGTTAGGGCCTATTTTAAGGCCAACTACGACAATGTGAGCACCAAAAAATAAACTAAAATAAATATAGGTCTGCAAAGTGTTGTCCTGTTTCAAGTAGTTAGAAATATTTTGTTCTGGAATACTATAGAGTTAATATAGCGGCCCCCGCTGCCTCGCCTACACAGAACATCTGTGCGGGAAGCCTCCACGGCCCCCGCTGCCTTACCTACACTGCTCCTTTACCACCCCTTTACCAAAAGCAAGGTAACAACAATGTCTGTTATAGAACTACAATATGCCAATGATAATGTAATCCAGTGGTTCCCAAACTTATTTGGCCTACCGCCCCCTTTCCAGAAAAAATATTACTCAGTGTCCCCTGGAAATTAATTTTTAATTTTTTTTAATAGCAATTAAACAGAAAGATATATGTATTAATGCATATGGCAAATGCACCTGTGGCCATCACCGCCCCGTGGATCACTGCAGCGCCCACCAGGGGGCGGTAGCGCCCACTTTGGGAATCACTGGTGTAGTCTGTGCTCACTCAGAAGAAGACCTACAAGTCACTCTAAGCACCTTTGCAGAAGCATACAAAAAGCTGGGTCTCTCATTGAACATAAAACAAAGTGCTCCTTCAGCAGTCACCAGCCAATCCCTCTGCAATGCCACAAATACAGCTTAATGGTGTAACATTAGAAAATGTTGACCATTTCAGCTACCTTGGCGACCACCTCTCCACAAATGTCAACATTGACATTGAAATACACAGGGATCCCCAAACTAAGGCCCGGGGGGGGGGGGGGGGGGAGAGCACATGCGGCCCATTGAAGCCATTTATCTGGCCCCTGCGGACTAAATGGCTCAAAAGGTCTCTTCCAACCCTCTTTATTATTATGATTATGATTAACATTGAGGCTGTATTTATTCCTGTTTTGTTTTTTTACTTCAAAATAAGGTATGTGCAGTGTGCACTGCATAGGAATCTGTTCATAGTTTTTTTTAAAAACTATAGTCCGGCCCTCCAACAGTCTGAGGGACCATGAACTGGCCCCCTGTTTAAAAAGTTTGGGGACTCCTGGAAATACAACACTGTCTGAATTTTGCAAGTGCAGCATTTTTTCGAATGAAGCAGGGAGTGTTTGAGGATTGGGACATTCGTAGGGATAGCACTCGTGGAGGACTCCACCCCCTCTTCCGAGTCCTCCACGTTACCTGGCGTGACCCGGCTGGAGCGGCGGCAGAAGCCGGACCTGGCTGCCTCTTCCAAGCTCTGCCGCCACTGACCTTCACTCTTTTACCAACCCTCCCTCCCTCACTCATCCGGCAGGAGCAACATTCCTTCTTCCCTGGCTGCAGCAGCAGAGGCAGCCAGAGCAACATGGTGGGTCAGAGCAAGGGCCCAGCTGGCAGTGGTAGGGAAGGGTTCACTAGTTCCCCGGGGCTTGCAAGAGGGAGAAAGGTCACATAACAATTAAAATAATGTATAAATATTAAAATGAAAATAGTGTCCCTACTTTTATCGATTTCCACTTATTGCGGGAGGTCCTGGAATGGAACCCCCGCAATAAGTGAGGGAACACTGTATTGTGGAAGAAGCAAAAACCATCAGCACTGAAACTATGATCCTTCGCCATCAACTTTGCTGGACTGGCCACGTTGTCTGAATGCCTAATCTGCCAAAGCAGTTACTATACTCTCAGCTCAACAACAAAAAGCAAAATGTTGGTGGATAGCAAAAGAGATTTAAAGATGGGCTTAAAGCTAAAAATAAAAACTGTGGCATAGACACAGAGAACTGGGAAACCCTGGTTCTTGAGCATTCTAACAAGAGGTCAGCTGTTACCAACAGCCGCTCTGAGTCCCCTCGGGGAGAAGGGCGGGGTATAAATGCATGTAATAAATAAATAAATAAACAAACAAAACAGTGCTGTGGAATTTGAAGTGGCATGAATGGAAGGTGAAAGGCAGAAACGTGTCATGCCAACCCTTGCCATATGGAAATTGATGTCCTCATTGCGAATGAACAGGCGGATCAAGAATAGGTTTCTACAGTCTTTTTTTGGTTCACAGGGAAGAACATGCAGCAATACCACCAAACTTTTTATTTGGGTTAAGAGAAAACATTTAACAACTTTAGCACATGTAGCATGCATCAAACATGTATCTGACAGTTAGCTACCAAGTTTCTATTAATCAAATTGTACACAGTAGAAAAACATTAAAACAGGAATTACAAACTTCTGCTACATTCCCTGGCAGATCTTGTTTAGTTGAATAAATACTAAAATCTGCATTCCAATTATCTATTTTGCCCAGTAGTTTTTAAAACCAAAACATGGTTATACAATACATAATTTTTACAATAAATATGCAAAAGCTGTAACTGCAAAAGTGTGAATAAATCCAGAAGTTACTTACTCATCTCAGCTCTGTACAACATACATTTATAATTAGGCACATCTACTGAGTGATGTGTAAGTACTAAAACATCATACCAATCATTATGTTGCTAATAAACACAAAAACAAAACATTTAACAAAAAAGTTGATTTCCATTTTCTTAGTCACTTAGAAAATTTCATCTCTGCATATGACAACTATCAATCATTACAGAAATTCTAGATTACTTGGAATGTGGCACCATACTTGTGGTAATAGGAGTTATGCACACTGAACTTCCATTTATGGTTTGTTTCCCGTGACATTTCAGTTTTCAACTCAGACTCTTAAATTACAGCTTATTCTTAACATATGACTCTTGCTTGTTTGGGGAGAGATGAGCCAGAGTGATAGTTCTGGATATTAGAAGAAACAAACCATGAATGTGGTTTGCTTAGCCATTCCTGCTTTCAGCCAGAAGTCCAACTCATTTAGGTGTGTTTATGTGCCTTATATTTTTCTACAGATTTAAGACTCAAAGGAACATACATATATGACCTGCCCAAGCTCCAACGTACAAGATTTAATTAAATCAGATGTTAAAAAAATCTACTGACTCTACAATACAATTTCATTCAGTGTCCACAAGGGTGCACACTGTAGCTACTCAACAAATGTCTCATGGAAGTGAAGGGGGGGGGGGCACAAAACAGTAGGGAATTAGATCACAATAGACTAGTTTACATACTTTGGTTATATCTGTGCAAGCCAATCAGTAGTCCTCTTTAACGTCTTGCAGATGGCCAGTTCTCTCACACCAGAAGCGACTTGCAGTTTCTCAAGTCGCTCCTAACACAAAAAAAGGTTTCCAAAGAATAGAGGTATTCTAGAAAAAATGATCTTACACATAGATATGTTTATATTCACATTTGGTCCTTGAAGACCATGGCTGCATCATTTAGCCACTAATAACAACCATACTAAAAACTTTACAAAGCGGTAATTTCTCCTTCTAATAATTCATAAACCAAGTTCAAAATAATGTGTAAAATACTTTTTGCAAATTTGACACTTCAGATTATGTTTAGTAGGTTTTAGTTTTATTTACTGATTCAAACGCTTTCCTCCTAAGAATATGCCTTTTCTGACATTACATTTTAAGAAACAGTATTTGTCAGAATTCAACAGCTCTATTTCAAGAAAAGGAAACTATACAGTCACAACCGCCCTAAGGACATGCCTATTCTGGTATCCCATACTAAGAAATATTATCTGCTAGAAATCAACAACTTTATTTCAAAAAAAGGACACTCTACAGTCATAAAGAATTACCTTATAAAAGGACAGTATACAAATGAGACCTTATATATCGCTTTTGCAAAATCTTGTATAGATATTAGTCAAAATTATGTTTGCCTAAGTACTTCTTCCCGCATTGAACAAAGCCAGCGCCATTGCCAGACATTCCTCAAAATTATTAATTACATGTTCTTAATAAGAATTCAGGTTATGTGGCAAAACTCAATGTTCTAATTTACAAATGATATCCAAAAGGACCCTTGCCAGCCCAACTTGGTAGCTTTCAATTTCCACATCTCCCCTGTATTTTTTCCCCTAGAGAGAGATCACTGCTACGTGGCAACAAAGGAAGGTATTAGCATAGCTGCTATGGTTTAGTGTATAATCATAAACTCATGGGAGCTGCTCTTGAGTTGCTGAAAGGGTTAGCCAATCAGCTGCTAGTTCTTTGGGTTCTGCCTGGTAACAGGCAGAGGGGGAAAAAGAGTGAGAAAGAGAACTAGAAAAGGCTACAGAAAGAAAGCAGTATGAGCTAGAATCCAAAATGACTGTTTAGTGGTTCTCTACACATCAGGACTCTAGAACAGCATTTGTTAGTCATGCAAAAACAAATGACATTTTCCCAATGCACAAAAGGAGCATGTTAAAAGGAAATTATGTGAACATACAGTGTTGGTTAAAATCATGTCAGTAAGTCTGCTTGACTTTTAATGTTGTCTGCATGGTAATTATGGTCATTTGTATTTTGTTCTAGATTAAAACTCACAGACTACAATCTTATAACTTACAAGTAAAAATGCAACACTTCTTTTTCTGAACCTGGATGGACAATTTCCAAATAACCTATTCCAATTGTCTTTACTTACACAATGACCACTGCTTCTGTGTGTGTCAACTCTAACATGTAGGAATATGTAGAAGTATATATAATAGTGTCCTAGATTATCTGGCAATTTTTACATATATATCTTGTCTCACCTCATTTTCTGTTAACTTATTAATTCTGCTTAAAAATGCAAAATATTCCATATATGTATGTATGTATGTATATGTGTGTGTTAATATAGAATTATATAGATTTATTGAAGCTTTTAATATTATAAACATGTATTCATTTTCTATAAATGCCATTCTACATTTATGTCCTCCATTTAAAAATAATTCAGAACATATATTTCAAACAGAAATAAATGCATGCACCTCAAATGAAATGAAATAAATCTGTAATCACAATATCAGCGCTTATGTTGCCGATTTTACTTCCTAAGAAACGAATTCAGATAAATTGGAGCACATAGCAGTTGTACGTATAGCATTCTTTCTTTGTACAATGTTCCAATATTTAGAAGAAGCATGAATGAGGGAGGGAAAAATAAAATAGCAGTCCTCCTCCCACTAATTTCTTGAAACCCTGTAATTTCTGAAACATACCCAAGAGGGAGCCAGCTGTAGTCACACTCTTAGTTTGTGTGATCTTCGCACAGGAAAAATAAATCGGTAGCTTTGCTTCATTGTTATGGATTCCTTTCCCTGTTCAAATTCATGCATTCTGATTGGCTCAAGGAAATGGAAAGCCAACCACCAATCAGAAGTGAGAACTCTTTGTTCTGCCCAGCAACAAGGAAAATATATGAAAATCACTACATAACATTTAGTTAAACAGTGAATTATTATATTACTTTAAGGCATAACCCTTTTAATTGCTGTAAGAATCTAGAAGTTAATTATCAGTTTTTTAACCTTTTTAACATTTAAGGATAAATTTACGTGTTTTTTCAAATACACAAAGGTATTATACTATGCAAGAAATGCATCGGAGTGCATATATTCTCTGCAAATAATTCAAGGACTGAATCAATCAATCAGACTGATTCTGATTTAATCTTAACACATTTCTGACATTGGTGAGATACACAAACTGTCTTCCACGCCTAAACATTTAAAAGCTACACATTAACCTGAGATCCAGTAACACACAAAAAAGAGACTTTTGAACATTAGCTCAGTATGTTCCTGCAAATGGTGGTTGATAAACTACCATAATCCTATGGTGCTGGAATAATCAAAGGACTGTAATGGCTTATCATTCACCTGTATGGGCCTCCAGCATCCTGTTAACTTGCTGTCCATTCTTCATGTCCTCCTCTCCCAGAATTGTGAATTCAGAAGCAATTTTTTAGTGGAATCAGTCAGGAGGCATGTCATAAATCAAAATTTATAATTTTAAATGCCAAGGCTGTTTCATATATTTCTAGGAGTTAAGGGAAGTTGTTTAGAATTTTTTATCAAATATATTTCACGTTCTAAGTAGCCAGATTATTTATGTGGTCATAATTAAATGTCGTACGCTGCCATTTTAGATGTTATTACATCTATGAAGGAGTTGGAAAATAGAAAAATATTGAAGGTCTGGCATACTACAACCTTGCTCCCTCTGTGGTTTGGACACGAATTATGAATTTATAATAGTATGTACCTCTCTCAGTCGGAGGCTTGTGCCATGTCAGCATATGCCTACTCATGTTTTCATGGATGCAAAAAAAAATATTATCTAGTCTTGTCATGAATGTACTTGGGAAAGGGGTTGTCACTCTCATGTGCCTCCCACTGCTCTCCTATGACCACATTTCACTGCTGGTGCATAAACCAGGAGTAGAATTGCTTTTGTACTCACAAGACACTTTTAAAAATATATACTGAACATTCTTGCTTTATTGGAAGCATTAATTAGACCAGGCAAAAGGGACAATGCCATACTTACCTATTTTATATCTATTTATACATAACAACATAAACCAGCAACTTTTTCTCACATACACATACACATGCACACACAGTCATAAGTTCCTAGAGAAAAGCAATTCAATGTGGAGAAAATACTTTTTAAAAAAATGTTCTGTATTTAATGAATACACCCATTTTGATGGATTTCATACTTCAGGATGTACATTTAACTTTGCCATGCTCTTGACAAGATGGATGCCAGCATTTTACCTGAGCTCTGGCCCCGCCCTCTCCAATTTTGATATGCCCATTATATTCCTGGTTTCTGGTTACAGAGATTACCTTTGATTTATTTTAATGATGTTTTTACACTTTGCTGTATTGTTTAATTATATTGTCATATATTTTAAAATGTTTTTATTTGATTAACTTAGTTTTATTGGGCTTGATCCCGCTTGTAAGCCACCCCGAGTCACTTTGGGGAGATGGTGGCGAGATAGAGAAATAAAGTTGTTATTATTAAAGTTACTATGGACAATGTGCTGATGGAAACAAAAAAAATCTAAATTATAATGACATTCTTTCATGAAAGTCGAAATTTGCGCTACAGGCCATGATGACACAACAGTGATCTTTAGTATATTTATAGTTGTATGTAACACCTCATTTCACAACATTTTGATGTCATCATGAGAAACACTTTTGAATCCAATAATAAAATTTGATATAAATATTTGTATAGCAAGAGTCAACATTAAGAAACAAAGTGCCATAAAGGAATATTAGTTCCTTTTCTATTACAGCGTTTTTAATGTTAATTAACAAAAGGGCAAACTGAATACCTACCCAAATTGCATCTGATTTGTTTCTCAGAAACTACATCTTGTTTTCCTACTTCTTCTATCCACTGAGAAGAATTTCTTTCATGAGGGAAATGAAATGCACCTGATTGCACATGCACAGTCACAGATAGAGATCACAGCCAACCTCACACCAAAGTCATAAATGGGGATCAAGTAGGAAGGGATGAGACATTTCAGGGACATGGTAAATTAAAGTCTGATAATAATACTGATTCACCTTTTTTCCCCCTGGTAGCCTACTGGTTTGTTTTTGTATTAAAAATGACAATGTTTTTTGCAAGTGTAGAAAAGATACTCTTAATTAAGAGTCCCCTGAAGCCATGTTGCCACCTTAGCAGCAAGACAGGCTACAGAAAGTATACTTGACTAGCCTCATGTTAAAAAACTGAGTGAAGATTTGCATAGCCACTCTGATTGGCTGCTGAAAATTGCTTTGTATAATCCCTTCAATACCAGAGGCTGAGAATCGGCAGGAAGTAGAGAGAGGTCTGCCTGGCAACAAGGCTAAAAATAGAATCGATCTGAAGCATTGGAAAGGGGGCAGGAACAGGGGCAGGGCACAAATCTGACTTTTCTCCCACTATGTGCAGTTACAATAGTAAAAGTACATGCTCTTCGCCAAATAACTTTGACACAACAATGCTCTCTGAACTTCAAAAGCATATGTGCAGCTAATCTGAATGCACAGTGATTTATGCTGTCTTCAAATAAACTGCTCAACATCAGTATTAACTTTTTCTGAGGTTACTTCCTTTTTAAAGCTAATTTAAAGGCAGGAAATACAGTTCAATCTTCAGAATGTAATTTTTCCACTATTTTAGCATTTCACAAAATGACACAAAAAATTCAAAATGACTTGGCTAAAAAGGAAATTTTAGGTAGTAAATATATATTTATATCTGCAAGCTTCTATGTCAATTAAGGCTTGGCATTAAAATATCACGGCAGGAGCTGCATTATTATGGTACTCTAATACCACCTATCACAATACAAGACAGGAAGAATACATACTTTCAATTCAATGGAGAAATAAGGGTATGCCATGTTCACCTCTCACCCTACTTTTTCTCCTTGAATGGTCTCTGCACTAAGACCTCATATTGCTGCTTAGGTTCACACAAACCCTCAGTTGCCTGTACTGGGAACAAAGGGACTATGTGTCGTTGTTCTTGAAAAAAATCAGACTCCACACCTCTAGATCTACAATTCTGGCTGGGTCCAGATCATTAGATCTAATCTGATTAAAGGCAGGATATATGATAGCAGAGACACTGAAGCACGGACATCCATATTGCCACCATGTAACAATGTGGGGGATGATCACCCATGTTTTTTCATTTTATTTATTTCATGTCAAAAGCATTGCATAATAAATAAGTTTAAAAGCGATAAAATAAAGGAATCACAAACAGCTAAATAGTGTTAGACCAAAAGTGGGCAACAGCAATCGCACTGTCCGTAGCTTTTTTTCAAGTATTTGGGTCCTTTACAATAGGGAAAACCCTATCTGTAATAATTTAGTTCAAGGATCCTGCGCAGATATGAAAAAACATGTTTCATTGCATCGCTTTTAAACATTAATGCTACTCTCTTAATGCTATAATGACATGCGATTTCCTGCTTCTTGGCAGGGGGTTGGACTGGATAGTCCATGAGGTCTCTTCCAACTCTATGATTCTATGATCTGTTTAGTAACCACCAATTTATTAAATCCTGACTCTCAAATTCTAGAAATTAAAGTAATTGTTTAAGTAATCCATTTTTATCTTGGCCCATAAAATTACTGCAGAAATCAAGAGTCGGCAGTTTGTACAACATGATGGATACAAACAGATGATAGGTGGTTGCTATAAAGGATCCAACATTTATAAAAGGTAAAGGTTTTCCCCTGATATTAAGTCCAGTCGTGTCCGACTCTGGGGGTTGATTGGTGCTCATCTCCATTTTTAAGTCAAAGAGCCAGCATTGTCCATAGACGCCTTCTAGGTCATGTGGCCAGCATGACTGCATGGAGCACCATTATCTTCCCACAGAAGCGGTACCTATTGATCTACTCACATTTGCATGTTTTCGAACTGCTAAGTTGGCAGAAGCTGGGACTAACAGGGGGCGCTCACTCAGCTCCCCAGATTCAAACCGCCAACCTTTCGGTCAGCAAGTTCAGCAGCTCAGTGGTTTAATCCACTGCGCCACTGGGGGCGCCATCCAACATTTATACTTATCTAATATTAATTACAATCTGAATGACAATCTGACTCAGCCTTTAACTAGCTCTTTGCTTTCTTTCTAGGTGGGTTGCTTCTTTATATAATTTTAATAAATTTCAGGAAATTATGAGGACTAGAAACTTATTTCGCAATACATCTAGAGGTGGGATAAGTACTTTCTTATTATATTATCAGGATTTCTATTTGCAAATTTGATTCTACCTACTGACACTCCCTTATCATTATCATATTGTTATTACCTTTCAAAAACAGAGACAGATCGCAAGTTCTTATTGTTACACATTTGGAGAGACAATGTAGATTTTTATAAATGTGTTTATCATAACAATATTTTCAAAAAAATTAAAGCAATTATATTTTTATGAAGAGATTCCTAAACTCAACTTTGAACTATCTTGACCAAATTAATCTGCTGACGTTTTTAAAATAAAATATGTGTCTGCTTCCAGCAATCTAAGTAGGTCAGTAATATATCCTCGTAAAACGCAGAAAAAAACAAAGCTTTTAAAACTCAAGGAAGAATAAATAGAAGCAGAGAGACACAGACCTTCCCTTTCCACCCTTGAATAAGATCTTGGCAGGGCCTGTCAAAATACTATAAAGGCACTGGTTTTCTTACCTGGAGCCAGCCTGACACATGCATCAAGCGAACCTCCTCCTCAGCTCAGCTGCTTATGTACTAAAAGTCCAGGGGAACACTTCTAGGTCGGCCATCTTGAGAACAAACCTTACTTGTTTTCATACAAGCAAAATATCTTGCATTTTAGCTAAACACCTGATCACAGCATGATCTTTTCTTTGGTCGCCCACATATGTGGAATAGGACAGGCCAAAATCTTTGTTCACACAACAAATATTCCTGGAGGAATTGCATTCTCTCTGTTAAAGAATATAGCCTGAAAAAGCCAGCAGCAATGAAAAGTCTTTAGAATGAGGCTATTCGTACTGCTTGCTGCAGTGCTAGCAGTTGCCTGTACAGAAGTATATGCAGTGTGAGACCTCCCCAATGCCATACAGTAGCAGAAAAATGCATAATAGAGGACAACAGAAAGGAGCACACAAAACCTGTTAGCAATTCAGTATTAACATTTAAATCTAAACGGCTGGATAATCTTGGTACCTTTTAATAATACAGAAAGACATAAAATTATAAAAAATATTGTCATATAATGTTTGCAATCATTTTTTCTTCTGATCAGAAAATGAGTACTTGGGACATTCTGGACAAGATAAGTGTCCATGACAGAAGCTAACATCAAGCTAGAAAGATGTTATGGCTAGCTGGCACAGTAAAAAATAACATAAAGGAACCCTCATCTTACTGAGTAAGAACTTCAGAATATACATATTTAATATCTGTTGATCAGTAGCCTAAACAAGAACATAATTGACTCAACATTCGCATATTCCTGCAAAATCAGTATATTTTAATTACCTTAAAACAGTATGTGAATATTTTAATCCATTATTTAATTCTCCAAAGCCTATGTATTAAAAAGCCTGTGTTTTTAACAGATTCATAATGAACAAATTTGAGCCATGAAAAAACAATGAACGTTTTTTCCCCATGTCAGGAGCGACCTGAGAAATTGCAGGTCGCTTCTAGTGTGAGAGGATTGGCCGTCTGCAAGAACATTGCCCAGGGGACACTTGGATGTTTACCATCCTGTGGGAGGCTTCTTTCATATCCTTGCAAGGGAAGCTAGAGCTGACAAATGGGAGCTCACTCCGCTCCCCGGATTCAAACCGTCAACCTTTTGGTCAGCAATCCTGCTGACACAAGGGTTTAACTCATTCTGCCACTGTGGGCCCTGAACAACGAACTTACAAATCTTTTTAAAAACAATTAAACCTTTAGAAAATGTCTGTTTTCATCTTTCCCACTCTATTCTTCTATACTCAATATGGATGAAGTAGTAGTCAGTTTCTCTTCTACACATGTACTGGACTACTGGGTAGATGGCAATGAGAGTACAGTGTTCCCTCGCTTATCGCTGGGGTTAGGTTCCAGGACCACCCGCAGTAAGTGAAAATCCACAAAGTAGGGACACTACATTTATTTTAATATTTATACATTATTTTAGTAGTTATACACTATTTTAAGTCTTTATCAACCAATCGTGTGTTGATAAATCGCCTCCTTCTCCTCCCGTTGCCACTTAGGCTCCTTTTATCTCCCTTTGGCTTCTCCTTTCCTTAGGCTGTAAATTGTAATTTTTGTATGATTTATAATAGTCTTTTAGAGTTTATTGAAAAACCGCGAAACAGCAAATCCGCGAAAAGTGAACCGCAAAGTAATGAGGGAACACTGTATTGAACTATTCATTACATACAGACTGTAGCTGTAGCCATAACATACTCTACATGTAGTGAAGATGAATGTCCTGTCTAACACAAAATATAAACAGGTGCTGTGTAAGTTGTGGTGTAGTACAGTAGAGTCTCACTTATCCAACACTCGCTTATCCAACGTTCTGGATTATCCAACGCATTTTTTTAGTCAATGTTTTCAATATATCGTGATATTTTGGTGCTAAATTCATAAATACAGTAATTAGTACATAGCATTACTGTGTATTGAACTACTTTTTCTGCCAAATTTGTTGTCTAACGTGATGTTTTGGTGCTTAATTTGTAAAATCATAACCTATTTTGATGTTTAATAGGCATTTTCTTAATCTCTCCTTATTATCCAACATATTCGCTTATCCAACATTCTGCCGGCCCGTTTATGTTGGATAAGTGAGACTCTACTGTAGTTTTGAGTGTTAAGTCAGGATACCAGGAGACAGGGTCTGAATCCATGGAAGCCTGCTGGTTAACACTGAGCAAGCCATACTCTCTCAGCTTCAGAAGGCAGCAAGGGCAAACCTCCTCTGAATCAATTTTGCCAGAAAAAATCCCATGGAAGGATTATTCTAAATCAGAAAAAAATATCTGAATGCATACAGCAACAATAAATCAGTGGTGGTGAATCTTTCACTTATTTCAGTTTGAGATCTGAACTGAACTTATTTTCCTCTTTCCGATCTAACAGCTTTATATTCCTTTGGATTGCAATTTCCATTATAGCAATTGCTAACAGTTCAATAGTGAAAACTCCACTGGGAAGAATCAGCTTGAGCTGATATGCCAGCTATATCCCTTACTAGAGAATTTGAGGACCTAAAGATGGTAGGGTGCATACTTGTAAACTCAAGGTTGGACTTCTGCTCTGCCACATACCTCTGTATCAAGTTTGGAAACTCCAGTTAGATCAAAACATGGCAGCCAGATTGGTTACAGGAGCTTCTAGTAGTGAACATATTGCATCCATAATAACCCATACAAAAGTCACTTCAGTGATTGCCAATTAATTGGTTAAAATATTTAAAGTCCTACATGGTTTAGGTCCAGGCTATCTATAGATTCGCCTTCTCTTGGTGTAGTAATAATAATAATAATAATAATAATAATAATAATAATAATAATTTATTTATTTATAGGTCAGCCTATATCCCCAGGGGGACTCAGACCTTCACACCTAGGAAGGTCTGCTTATTAGGAAGGGATGCTTATTCTAAGATTCAGAACTCATATGGCAGCTGTCACTCAGAAGACGTTTTCATTGGCCACCCCTAAACTGTGGAATGAGTAGCCAAAAGAGGCTTGACAGTTAAATGAGCTGTCAGTATTCAAGACAGAACAAAAGACCTATTTATTCTAGCAAACCTAGCCAATCCATTTTAAACTGTGAATTTGTATTTTAATACAGTAGAGTCTAACTTATCTAACATAAACGGGATGGCAGAACATTGGATAAGCAAAATGTTGGATAATAAGGAGGGATTAAGGAAAAGCCTATTAAATGTCAAATTACGTTATGATTTTACAAATTAAACACAAAACATCATGTTTTACAACAAATCAACAGAAAAAGCAGTTCAATACACGGTAACATTATGTAGTAATTACTGTATTTACGAATTTAGCACCAAAACATCACAATGTATTGAAAACATTGACTACAAAAACAATGATTACTAAAAGGAAAACTGCATTGGATAATACGGAACACTGGATAAGCGAAGGTTGGATAAGCGAAACTCTACTGTATATATACATTTGTATTGTATTTTAATCCTTGCACTATGTATTTTAATATATGCATTTTGTGATGATGTGCTGATGTATATCTTATAAAATTGGGTAACCAGAAAAAAATATTACTATTTGGAAGGACATTTGCAAGTCCTAAGGTGGTCCATGGAACATCTGGTTACACCACTGAAAAAGTATATAAGGCTTCTTGTGTTTATGATCAATATACACTTGCCACGACACTAAATAAGAAAGTATGAACAGATAAACAAACAAATGGATCAAAGATTGTATCTATTTAAAGTATCTGTGTAAGAGATGGAAGTGACGAGTTTTACTTTTTATCTTTTCTTTTCTCTGTTTCTCTCCTTTTTCTTCCTATCTACTCATTGCACCTCTGTTTCTAAAAACCTTATGTGTTCTCACACTCTCACTGTAAATTTTATTTGGAAATTCAATAAAAACTATTCAAAAATATATATATACACTTGCCATCATTGTATCAATAAAGTTTGTATTATTATTTTCCTTAAAACTGGCCCAGTTTCTTCCTGTTTAATATCCTTGAATTTAGTTTGACAGACAAGGTACTGAGTGGACAGGACCCTGAACTAATATAACAAAAAACCCCTGATACGGTTAGTAAATATTCTATAGAACTTCTGGAGTTTAACATGCACCATTCCAAATCTTGTATTGTATGAAATACACACAGTGCACCCTTAAATCAACCGCTCTCAATAAACCTTGTGAGCTGTAAAAAAGATGAAAATATTCAACAAGTTTTAAATATTTATACATTTGGGCAGTGTTTCACAGGTAAACCTCCAAACATTTCTAGTAATTAGTTGGGCTTCTTTGTAATCTCCCAAAAGCAGGCAGGAATATCAATTAAGAAGGAACCTAGGCTTTTAAAATGTAAATTAAAGTTTAGTTCACAGATCAACATGAAATATCACCTTTATTATCATTACTACTAGGCAGTAACTATAACTGTGATAACAAAAGTTAACAACAAGCATCCCAACTTAACATGTTAGAGATCAATCTATGCTGTTTCAGATATCGTTGTATCTCATTTGAAGGGGGAAAGCATCCAGTCTCCAAAAGAAGCACAAGGGGAATAAATAAAAACAATACAAATGGTAATCTATTAAAACATAAGTTTGGTAAAATGGGCTTTTTTTGCTTTTATTATTACTGAAACATACCAATGATAATAATTTTGCTCAACAGAACTCTTTGGGGCAATGAGCAATTTTGTTTCATATTTATTCCCAGGTCCACTAAAATCAACTTGCATTTCACATTGCAAATAAAGTTGATTGCCCTGATTACAAAGTTTTGACAGAATTAGTACTGGAACTAACTGGCCTTTTCATATTAGCCTTACTGTGTAATAACTGGCTTTTTGATATTAGCCAGAACAATATTTATAATATGCAACTTGCTAATGCCTCATTAAAGGATATGGTAATTTCTACATTCCTCCTCAATGCTGAAGAAAGAAACAATGAAATTCCTGTTGAAGAAGTCGAGCCTTGATTCCGTGGCTGTGAGGAGTTTTCAATCAGATTCATGACTTTCATTTCTCACAAAGTTTTCAAGTAGATGGGATCATCTCGGATACAGACAGATTCGGACTTCATGCAACGATCAAAATACACAAATGTTGTACCTTCCCACCTTGAAACTGGGAAAAGGACAGGTTGCTTACCTGTAACTGTGGTTCTTTGAGTGGTCATTTGTGAAAAAACACACATGGATTATTCTTTGTGCAGAGCAGACTCAAAACCTTCTAGATCTCAAGAGATACAATTTTGGCACACTGCCCACTGCACTACCCATATAAGTTGGCAGGTCCTGCCGAAACCTCTGTTCCTTTTTGTCCACTGCAGCAACAGCACATATTTGGGACCTTGGCTCATTGGCTCATTGGGTTTCTTTGAAGAGACTAGGTTTGATTTTTGGCTTCTCACGTGCTTTCTTCCACCTAACTCACACTGTTTATGTATATTGGCCAAGGATGGTTGTTCTGTTATCTGGATTCCTTGATCTTGGTCTGTTTTCAGTATGGTACTCTATGATGTGAACTAGAATTACCACTCCAGCTGCCTCCTGTGTCTCGGCAAAGCTCACGTGGTACTTCAAAGACGAAGAAGTCAGCTAGGCCTTTTTCACTGACTCCCAACTTGCCAGTGCAGTTCTAAACGTCCTCAGTATCATTCATATCAACTCTCTCATTGAAGTCAACCTCAATGCCAGCTACTTCAATCTCAACGGCTCCACCAACTACAGTCTTCTCAGCTTCTCTGGCCAATTCAGCCTATTTGGCAAAGGGGCAGTCTCTCCAAGAACCTTTGATACTGTGATCAAAGAAGTTACAGCAGGCTGTGGATGAACCACCTCTAGACATACTTCCTTTGATGTTTCAAAAAAGAAACATAACAAGAATTATAAGGACCAGTGTGAGAAGACACCGTTCCCTCTATTTTACCAGCATTCATAGACCACCTTGTAATCACCATATGTATTTGATAGCGGCAACCATCGCTGTTTCCTATAGCCTCAGTGGTCCATAGGGAAGAATTTCGCCCTCTGCCTTCTGCTGAGCCACAATGGTCACCTCAATTCAACATTACATCTGAATGCAAGATCTGCAATATGCTACTGACTTCTGACCAGCTCAAACCATTGAACCTCTTGAAACACAAGTTTCATCATTTTGGAATGCTGTCAAGCTTGCCTTTGGTCCTAAATTCCAACTCATTTGATTTCTAGAAGTTGAGTTCTTGTTGATCCCGTCATTGTTTGTATTCTTCAAAGTCTTCTTTGGGCTCTTGGGTGTGTGAGACCATACATCTCTTGATATAAATACCACCAATACCAATGATACTCCCCATATTATAGTAGGAGATTGGATAGAAGGCAGTGGGAGGAGTATAACCATATTCATCACAGATCAGACCGACTCTCCTTCACCTTCACCTGCATAAAAACAAGCTCCTGATCTCCTTTCCATAGGATAACTTTTGTTCTTCCTTTCTCTCTTCTCTTCTCTCCTAGTTGTCTCTTGAAGCAGGAGATCAATGCTGATAACATGATGGTTTATGTGCTCCCTCCCTCCTTCCCTCCCTCCCACATCTAATACCCTGTACCTTCCAGACAGCAGATCTTCACACAAGCTAGCAATATCTGAAATTGATATATAAACATGCAAATTATTTAACAGGCAGTCCTACATATAATTGCTAAAAGTGGATAACTGAAAACATGCAGTTCCAAACCTCAAATGTTATTGTTACTGCTGGGTGTTCAGTAGCTTAGTAATTACTTAGTAATTCAAGATTTGTCTTTGCTCCTTTCTATGTGTGTCCAATTTACCAGTGAACAGTGGTCTCTGGCCATTAGTCAACATTATACAGACTGGTGTCTTCAAATTTACTAACTCACTCATTCCTCTCATTCATACCACATATCATAAATTCATATTTCACTTGATCTTGTTACACCTCTATTTAAATAGTTCGAAGACCCCTGTTCTAGAAATACTTTGCACTGAATGTGTGGAGTTGTTCCGGGGCATATTGCCAGAGATGAAGCCATCTTGTCATCTGAATCTATACTGTAACTGGCATAAAGGGATAATAAAGTTCTAAGGCTTTGTTTAGTAATCCAAGTTTAAGAAAGCAGTGAATGTGCCCACTCACATAATAATATTAATATTTTTGCTACTTTGGTCTATTTGCCTCTATAATAAAATACTTTTGCTTTTAATAAAAGCAATGAAATTGTTCTTTAAAGAAAAAAAAACTACCAAAGTAAGAGAATCTTAAAAATAGATGTTAGCTTGATGGATATCAGCACCGAATCCACAATTAATTAAATACTGGTTAACAAGCATTACACACTTTGTGGGAGAAAAGATTTCATATCTGAATAAAGCAAGGTAGCCCACAGATAAGGCTGCTTCATTTTTATCACAGTTCTTTGCTCCAGCAAGATAACTTGATCAGTTGAATATTTTCAGAAACATGGTGGTTACTACCAGACATTTTTCAAATATATGAAAAAAATCTAGATAGCTGACAGTCTAAGCGCTCATAATTTGCATAAAAACTGTTATAAGTGATCTTTTATGGATAATTTATCCAGAAAATATTAATAAATGAATGTATTGTACATTCTTTTTGCTTTGAAACACTTTGCATTGTAATTTTGAGGGAACAAACAACATAAATATTTTATAAACTTTTTTTCGAAAGCAAGAGCCAATTAACATTTTGGCAGAACTTAGCCAAGTGTTAATAAAATTACTGACTTGGGGAAACAAGTGAATTGAACTGGTTTGTCCTAAATTATGTCCACTGGCTAATTCTAGCAAGACTTCATTTTTCCAAAAGAATGAACCTAAAGGAATACTAGTCAGGATCACCAAATGCTCACAATTTAAAATACCCAATCATTTGCAATTAACAGTATAGTTTTCTGGAAATATACTAGTAAAACTCAATATAAATCACAAGTAATAGAAAGCAGAATGAGCTAAAAACTACTGAAATTGAAGCCATTGTGAAACTTACACTAAGCATTTTTACAATAAAATCAAGTGATTAAATATATAAATAAAGTATTTTAGGTTGCTAATAATTCTATCTGCTTTGCCACGATTTGTCATTGGAGTATGTTTCAAGAGGGCATTGAAAGAAATAACGCAGCCACCAATCAGGCAATACTCAGCTTCAATTAACTCTAAAACATTTAGTCTTGGGAAAATAATCTGGTTTTGTAAGCTTAACACTTTTTTTTGAAAGCAGGTAAGGATTAGGCAAAGTTAGCCATCAATCTGTCTGCATGTTCTTATAATGCCAGGAAAAAAAAAGTTGAGTTATGCTCTCATACTGAGATTTGTAATTACCATGACGGGTCCCTCTGAATGTGCGCTAATATATAACCACTTTTTAAAAATATGTTCTGGAAAAGTGGGGTGGAGACACTGGGAGAACAGTGACGCTACAGTTAACACATTTAGGAAAATGTAATCAGGTGACTAACAGAAATGGGCAAAGTTGTGAGTCATAATTTAACCAGCACTGTTGTGTCTTAATTTTGTTAAAAATTAACTGTATTTAGAAATCTTGTTAAAATTAATAGCAATTCACCAGCTTAGCCTTTGTGATGAATCTCGCATAAAAATATGAAAAACAATTTCAATTTATCTTTTCCACATATAAATGTTGAACTAGACAATATTTTTCAGAAATATTAAAATCATATTTTAATTTCTAGTTCAGAAAAATGTAAAATTGAATATGGTCATTAGCAAAAATACTATTAGACCTGTTTGTTATTTTAAATGCCAACATAACCTGCACAACAGTAAAAATAAATGTAAAAGAGCCAACCATTCTTGTATGTTCCCTGGTAATGAATATCCTTGGAGCCAAAATAAACCGCACAACAGTAAAAAGAAATGTAAAAAAGCCAACCATTCTGGTATGTTCCCTGATTATTAATTTCCTTGCTTTTGTTAGAGGTCCCTTCACATATGTTAACTACAACAATAAAGGAGAACATTTATTATTCTTAGCATTCTAGCCGGTATTAGGAAATTAAAATCAGTTAATTTTAAATACATATTTTTTCAGACTAAAATTCTAGTTATTTAGAATATTTCGTAAAGGAATCCATGTAGAATAGAAGTTCACTTAATACTGATTTCAATTGAAGGGAAATGTATGTTCCTCTCTCTTTTTACAGAATTTTGAAATGTTTCCCTAAAGACAACACTAAAAGACACCGTCACATAAAATGCTCAGAGAGCACAAATCTGCAAGTAGTCTTCCTTAATATTTAAATCTTTTCTCTTCAATTCTACTACAATTATCACAGTTGCTACAAGAGTCTATTACAGTGACCGAGCTCTTATCTCAAATGGTTCATATCTCAAAGCAAAGTTTCCCACTGAAATGTAATTCATCTTTTCTGAACCCCGAACCCACCCACCCCATTTTTGTTACCAAAAATGGATTTCGAAACGGCATGGCCTTTGGCCAAATTGCACACCTCTATTGGAAATTCGAGCATATTGCCTCACCATTTGAAAGACTTTCAGAAAGAAAAAAACCACTCCTCTATACTCTTATCTCCATCAGAGGAAACAAGATGCTACAGTATGCATATTAGGCATGTTCAGCGATTCCCTGGCAAAATGAGTAGTACTCATGTATTTATAAGGATTAGCATTCATACTTTTCGTGTTCACAAGTGGACCTTTTTACAAAATGATCTATGTTGGGTAAAAAGATGAACTAAGGGAGAGCCAAAGAAGAGGTGGTTACTTAGCATTCCTCTGTGTCACAAGGGAATCCAAAATAAAGATGTGCTGCAATCTCAGCAGCTTTCTGGATTAACTTCACGTGTGGGGGTGCCTTTTGGATAGATTTTTAAATGGAAGTATTTTTAGATTAAAGCTCAACTATTTTTATTGTAATCCTTATTTCCATAGTCAATGTTTATACGCAATCATTTTTCTTATTTAAGGGTGTTTTATTAATGAAGAAGAACCATGCCTTCTAATATCCTTCCATTCAGGCTACTTCACATGAAGTTTTATTGCTAGTAAATGGGATAAATCTACTTGTATGTCTTATATAGAAAAGAAACATGATCTCTGTGTTGCAGAAACACATTTCTTCTATGACTTTAGCTGTCACCTACGCACCCTTACCATATACTTAGGCAGAAAATTCCTCAAAATATTGCCAACAAAACAAACACATCAAAATAGCATGTAAGAGGTAACAACGATACAAATGATCTTGAGGAGTGAATGTGATGTGGTCATTTGAACATTTGACTAGAACCCTGCGGGACCTTTTAAACCTGTGCTCAGCCACAGAAACTCACTGACTTTGGCTCAGTCACACCCTCTCAGCCTCAGAGGAAGGCAAAGGCAAACTCCCCTGAGCAAATTTTGTCAAGAAAATCATGCTATAGGTCCGCCTTAATTCAGAAGCAAATTGATGGCACACAACATTCATTTGTATTTCAATTTTTTGAGAATTTCAAATATTTTGTTTTATGTCTAAGTTTGCTTGCAATATAATGCATTTTAGCAAAACTATAGTTGATAAATTCATCATGTTACTGTCAAGTAACTTATTTATAAATGCTATTATACATACATTCTTCTAAAATTTCTATAATCCAAATATTTGAAAAATTTAAATACATGTGAAACAGACCCCAACATTGAGTGTGTGTGTGCGCGCGCGTGCACACAACTATTTCATTATTTAACTGCCTTTATGAATGAAACCAGAGATAAGTGGGTTCAAAATATTAGAGAAATTTAATAAAAGGTTTGAAAAATTATTTTTTTTCGAATTCACACATTTTAGCACTTTTTACAAAAATATTATCACCTCTGCAACCTCTCTGAAATATGCAAAACTTACCCTTCTCCTAAGTGGAAAATAATAAACAAAAAAAAAGCATTCCTCAGTCAATAATTTACATTTGGCTCATATTTGTACATTTATACATCACTATTTATTGAAAAAAGGGGGAACCAAAGATGTATCTTACCTCTGAATGTGTAACACGTGACTCCTCCAGATTTGCTCATTAGCATACAGCCGGGCCAATCTGTTTTACAGAACATTCGTCAGCCATTTTGAGACTGCACTGTTTTAGCTGTACTGAAAGTGTGATTAAGATGGCTGCAGTGTGCTTTCAACATGAGCCAGTAATTGCATTGGAAGTGTGAAGCACTTGCCATAAAGCACCTCCCTCTTTATGCAATAGTACAAACACTGGAGCTATTAGTGCACAGGCTGCGACACACTGCAGATTCTCAGAGCACAAGTGCTACAGAGAAAACTTACCAGGCACAAAAGACTGCCTCTGTGAACCAGCCGGTAGCTCACGATATAACACTCCAATCCTGCTCTGAATCCAAACAGTTGTAAATCCATTTCATGTTTTACCAACGGCAGTAATGAAGCCAAACATTACTGGCAAGCAGGGAATGCTACTCAGGAAGAGCCTTATTTCAGCCTCCCCCTCCCCAGCATTAGAACATCCACTTACACTATAAATATTGAAAAAGTATTTCTCAAAAATTGCTTTGAAGGGCGATAAAGTATTTAGGTTTTCAATAACCAACTAACTGCAAACATTTTCCCTGCATATATTTTGACTAAAAGATCTGCAGTAAGCTTCTGTTCACTTAAAGAGTTTGCGAAGGTGGAAAATTGCTATAGCATCCTTCAGTTTTGCGTAAGTACTTCTGCTAACTATTTGCACCAACATTTGACACATCTTCAACATCAAGCTGAAAAAAGCAAAACGCATAAGAACAGAGTAATCTGGTGGGAAAATTTCTTCTGTTTTATGTCATTTCTCTGTCTTAACATAAATTATGTTAAAAGATCTTTTAAGAATATGCATTTTGGAGAAATGAAACACCCGCCATCTCATAATAAATATTTTGGAATTATCTTGCTCGTGTTAGATAACTATTCAATTAAAGTTTCCAAACCCAGGAATATGTAGGCATTTTAACCAGATTCTTTTGACAGCATGTGTATTTTACTGCTTTGTACACAAAGACAAAAGACATTAAGAGTAGTATTTATTCCAGAACGTAACAATTACTGTACAAGTGACCATCGTATTCTTAAACACAGATTTCGCAACTTTTGAAACACCTCATATACATTGCATTGGTAATCCCGATCCTTACTACCAATCCTACTTCCCTGCATGCATTCTGACTAAAAGATCCACAGTAAGCTTCTGTTCACTTAAGAGTTTGCGAAGGTGGAAAATTGCTATAGCATCCTTCAGTCCTACGTAAGTACTTCTGCTAACTATTTGAGTCAACATTTGACACATCAAGCTGAAAAAGGAAAATCGCATAAGACCAGAGTGGAGTAATCTGGTAGGAAAATTTATTCCCAATGCTTACTACCATCACTGTATGCATATAACAATTTAATTTGTTACAGGCCTCTCCTCAAAGCTCAAGGCGGGGTACAACATAGTTAAAATACACAGAAAAAGGACCATAAAATACATATATTTAAAACAACAAAGATGATTAAAGCATCAATACTAATAGTCGTAAATTTATAATTGATAGTTTAAAATGGACTGGCTAAGCATGCTGGAAGAGGTAGGTGTTTAATTCTGTTTTAAATTCTGACGGTTGAGTTTTGGCTGGTTAAACTAAACATCCCGCAGTGGACCTACGTGTCTTGAGGCAAATTATATGGGAGAAGGCAATCCATGTAGAGCTTTAAAGGTAATGGTCAACACTTTGCCGAGAAACTAACTGGCAACCAGTAGAATAATTTTAGTATAGATGTAATATATTCTTACATGTACCTATAACCAATCTGGCTGCCATGTTTTGAACTAACTGAGGTTTAACTAACTGGGGTTTCCGAATTTGGTACAGAGGTAACCCAGTTTACAGCATACACTGATAGACAGAATGCTTTACACCCAAAGTCCCCTAATATTTTCATGCCTGATGAACATATGCATAAGGGATTTCCATCACTATGAAAACAGTGAGTTACTATACAAAAAAGACCCACATTATCCATGGCCTCACACTCCACAAATTCAAATGAGTGTAAACAGCTTCCACAAAGAGGTCGGTGGCACTCCTGACCAGGTGTTGATGAACAATTGCCATGCCACACCAGAACCTGCTCAAGGTGGAAGCAGGCAGCTGGAGGGCATGTTGCCACATTCCATTTTTAATAGGGACTTGAGCAATCAGGTCTTTTGGCATTCAGGGGGCTCTGGAAACAAATCTCCCTCCCACCGTGAATACTGAGGGTCTGCAAAGTATTAAATGCTTTATATATTTTAATTATTTTATATACACACATACAAATACACACACATGGGGGGGGATAGAGAGATGCACACAACCATAGAAGCAAGCACCTAAGATGTGAACAGAATTACAGTAGAGTCTCACTTATCCAACATAAACGGGCCGGCAGAATGTTGGATAAGCGAATATGTTGGATAATAAGGAGAGATTAAGGAGAAGCCTATTAAACATCAAATTAGGTTATGATTTTACAAATTAAGCACCAAAACATCATGTTATACAACAAATCTGGCAGAAAAAGTAGTTCAATACACAGTAATGGTATGTAGTAATTACTGTATTTACGAATTTCGGACCAAAATATCATGATATATTGAAAACATTGACTACAGAAATGTGTTGGATAATCCAGAACGTTGGATAAGCGAGTGTTGGATAAGTGAGACTCTACTGTACATGGAAACAAGGTAACTGAAGACATAATCTATCCGTTTAGGTAGTAAAACAGATGAAATATATGGCACTGTTTCATTATTCGGGTGGAGGCCAAAAGGGGGCACTAGACAGAGAATGTTAAAGCATTTTATTGGAGGGAGATTTGAAGGGAGAATACAATTTCCTCAGTTTTCGCTGGTTATTTCCCCTCCCCACTTCCCATTTCATAAACTAGGGTTGGTTTCCACGATAGTGGCATGGGTAGAGGAAATAACAGGAAAACAGAGGGAAATTGTTTTTCTCCTTCAAACCCCCCTCCCCTTGTAAAATGGACTATCCTTCTTTGTCTAGTGTCTCCTTTTGGCCTCCACCCAGATAATATAACAGTGCTGAATATTAAATCTACAGACGGAATATTAAAACTGATAATTTTTGAAAAAAGAAATCCAAAATTAACCACAGAACAATCAAATGTATATAACGAAGCATGAGGAATTCCAGGTCTTTAGCCCTGTAGTTCCATTAAAAGGAAAAAAGCTAGAGATTAGAGATGGAGTGAGAATGGTGTCCAAGCCACAATCACATATCCCAATTATCTCCTGCACTCAAGTTTTCCATCCGTTTTGCATGGCCAGCCAGATTCTAGCTCTAAAAATAAATAGCTGGATGAGACAACTTCATGATCACACAAAGAAAAGAATTTAGACAGGATACAAATACCAAGTCACTGCACCTTAGCAGACATCTCCCTGCACCGCCTTATACTATCCTCAGATTTCCCCTACATTAGTAACCATGGTAGTGGAACATACATCTGCCACATCGCCTAACTGATAACTCACTTCTGTCTGCTACTGCAATCTGCAAGATGGTTGCAAACCAGACTCTTCTCAATACATGGGCTTTCCATGACCCAGGAGATGCACACTTTAGCACACAGAGGTAACGTATTTTGTCCAATTTGTCATCTGATTGATGATGAAAATTAATTTTAGAAACTATGAAATCTGGTTGATATTCTGTATGCCCAAAAAGTTTTCTAGAAAGGAAAAGAGAAGAATGGGAGAGCATCACCTAGATGTTCTCTATGTTCAAACCCTTTGTGAGAGAGCTTGCTGAGACACACTGCTTGCTTGCACACTGAAGATCTTATATCAGCACAAAACTGCAGGCATATGCCCATAAAAGGCCATTCTAAAGCAGACTGCAGACAATGAGTGGGGGAGGGAGTATCTTCTCCAATCAGAAAGAAGACATTCTTCACCTAAAGACTTAGTCAAGCTCAAGCTATACCCTTTGTGGAAAGGAACACCAAACACAGGGCAATGAAATAGTATTTAAAAATATATTGAGAAACTTGTATTTTTAATTATCTGCTACTAACAATACATCTCTGTATATGTATAATTATTTTGCGTCCTGGCATGGAATGCTTGCTGTATATATGTTGTGTTCCGCTCCGAGTCCCCTTCGGGGTGACTGTGATAAAAATGGAATGAATGTCTAAAAACAGACAACTTGCTGCAACATGTAGACATGTTCATACAAGAACTTCTGTAACAATACACAATGTGACTAAGCTAGTTTCTCTGAATCAGATTTGAAGCAACTGGCACTGCTAGCGGGCTGTCCAGGACAAAAAGATTGATAGACTAAAAATGTTGATTAAATTACAGATCAAAGTAACTATGCTTGTTTTGATCTTTTCTAAACATAGTAATTGATAAAAAGCACACATAACTCTCCTCACTGGAAAGATTTTATAAGGCACACAAAATGGCGGCACTAACACAAAATGAAAGGCAGAACACTATGTCATGTTTCCTCAAACATGACACATTTTAAAGATGGGAAACCATGTAGGCAATGTTTGAACCATTACAAAGAAAATATTGAACTCAGTAACAGTTAAAAAGCACATTATAATAATATAATAATAAAACTTTATTTATATACTGCCCTATCTCAGGGCGGTTTCCAGTCATAAAAACAACACAAACATTACATAACAACGTAATAACACATTATTAAACAAAGTAAAATAATACAATTATAACAATAAATAACACTTACATAACCAGATCAAGGGGATGGGAACCATAAACCCAATATATTAAAATGTATCATTTTAGGCTAGGGAAATCTTGTGCAATATATTCAGGCCCAAACATCGGCGGTATTCCAGTGTAATTACTCAAAAACCTGCCAACACCACCAGGTCTTCAGTTCCTTACGGAAATTGGATAATGTAGGGGATTTTATTTTATTTATTTATTTATTACAATATTTATATCCCGCCCTTCTCACCCAACAGGGGACTCAGGGATTGCCTGATCTCTTTTGGCAATGCACTCCAGAGCCAGGGGGCCACTGCCGAGAAGGCTCGTTCCCTCTTCCCCACCAGCCGCACTTGAGACGGTGGTGGGAGTGCGAGAAGAGCCTCCCCGGATGGTCTCAGGGTCCGCACTGGCTCATAGGAGGAGATGCGATCACGGAGATAGGTAGGGCCCGAGCCCTACATTCCCATCCCTGCTGCTGATGTATCTCAGATATACTTTCTGTAATGTGCAAAATGGAGCTAAAGGGAAATTGAGACAATCGGCATGGTTGAATATGGAGCAAATGAGTGAAACTTAAAACTGCCGATGAAGACATAAAGATTTAAATAACACCTGTTCCCTAATGTCACCATACACCAGGATGTAAATTGGACCTTCCCATTTTGAGCATTAAGGCGGTGAGAAGGTCTAACTTGTACCCATGTTTTAGTGTTAATGGCAGGACTAGTTTAGGCTTTGTGTGACATGAGGGTTAGTGACAATCAGTAAAATAAAGCAGGTATGCACTTTTTGTTCAGTAATCTTCACAAATATTATCAAGTTGAAATATTAAAATTTCATGAAAAGTAACATTTTTCTCCTGCTAACTTCTTAGTGAACTATGTTACTTGAAGTATTATTCAACCCAGCCCACTTGCATTATAAGAGAAAAAGAGAAAAGACAAGTGTAACGGATTAGCCTACCCTGGAGGGAAGGCATGTAGGGACAGCCATTTTCTTTTATTTAAGGAGGGCAATCTGATTGGCACATGAAAATGAAGTGTTTGCCCAGTAAAGAATGTGGGCGGAGCCAAAATGACGGTTACAGATTGGAGCCAGAGAGACAGTTGGAGAGTGGGGGTTTTGAAAAAGGGGGAGTTCTAAGGAGAGTGGGAGTTAGGAGGTTGGAGAAAGGAGAATGGACATGTTTTTGGGAACTGTAATTTGAGTTGAGAGTATAGTTTTGACAACTAACTTGAGACAAAGAGAACTAGTTAGTGTTTCTCTAGACAGAGAATGAGATTTAAGAAAAACTGAAAAGTCCTGTTTGTTGAATTATTTAACATAGTGAATTACCTCAGCATTTGGAACTGTTCTAAGTCAAGAGCCTGATTGATTGTTAAACCACTATGATTAAGCGCCTGACTGTAACCACTATGCATTCCTGATCAAACTAATAAATATAATACCTTGTTTTCTTCATAAACACAGCCTCGAGTGCATCTTTCCTCAGTGCCATAAAACCCCTAATAATTCTAGAAGAGTACATCTGAGATACAAGACAGAACAACTATACATACATACATACATATATATATATAATTGACGGGATACCAAAAAGGGCCCCATTACAAATTGGTGGCAGCGCATACCCGGCGAAGGAGGCAGCGGGTTTGAATCATCTTTCCCATACAGGAGGAGGGTAAAGCTCTCTCCCCCCCCGCATCATAACAAGCAATTATGTAAAATCAGACAAGGCAGAGAAAGGTTCCACAATTCTCCTCACCTCTACCCCATGCACCCTTTACTGAAGATTAACAGATATTCCGAAACATAATTCATGCATGTTACTGTGTGTCAATCCTCAAATCTGAACAACACACTGAGTAATTTTAAGTCAGTCAGTCACTCCCTCAATATAACCAACAGGGCCGGTCGGAGATAAATTTAAATATTAAGCGGGGGCGCTGAAAAGCGCCCCCCGCCGGCCCCGCCTCCTGCGCCCTGGCCCCGCCTCCCAACCAGCGTGCCCTGGCCCCGCCTCCCGCGCTGCGTGGGAGGCGGGGCCAGGGCACGCTGGGTGGAAGGCGGGGCCAGGGTTGGCCCCGCCTCCCATGCTATTCGCCCTGGCCCCGCCTCCCACGCAGCGTGGGAGGCGCGGCCAGGGTTGGAAAGAGGGAGGCTTCGCCGCCCGGGGAGGGGAGGAGGGATCGCCTCCTCCCCTCCCCGGGCGGCGAAAGGAGCAGGCTTCGCCGCCCGGGGAGGGAAGGAGGGATCGCCTCCTCCCCTCCCCGGGCGGCGAAAGGAGCAGGCTTCGCCGCCCGGGGAGGGAAGGAGGGATCGCCTCCTCCCCTCCCCGGGCGGCGAAAGGAGCAGGCTTCGCCGCCCGGGGAGGGAAGGAGGCGATCCCTCCTCCCCTCCCCGGGCGGCGAAAGGAGCAGGCTTCGCCGCCCGGGGAGGGAAGGAGGGATCGCCTCCTCCCCTCCCCGGGCGGCGAAAGGAGCAGGCTTCGCCGCCCGGGGAGGGAAGGAGGGATCGCCTCCTCCCCTCCCCGGGCGGCGAAAGAAGCAGGCTTCGCCGCCCGGGGAGGGAAGGAGGCGATCCCTCCTCCCCTCCCCGGGTGGCGAAAGAGGGAGCCACAAGGCCAGGGCGCACTGGTCGGGCGGCGGGGCACCGTCAGAGCGGTGCCCCGCCTCCCTCCCAGCCTGACGGCGCCCCCCAGGACCTGCGCCCGAGGCGGCGGCGTCACTGGCCTTTATGGTGGGGCCGGCCCTGATAACCAACCACACAGGAATACTGTGCAGATTTAAAGTGGTAATGTCATATATGTCTGAGCCCCTTGAGAAATTGGCAAAATACAAATATGATAAATTCATAGTATGACATACTGTACAATAAGGGGGTATTCATTACAGCTCAGAAGAATATAAATTGCTTTTCAACAAACTAGTATCTTTATGTCTTTGAAATGGGGTCAATCCCATCTCAAGTGGCCTCCAGTACCTTCCATAAAGTAACATGCAAACTGCTTTCAGTATTCCTTGTATCTTGTATCCAAATAACATTTTACACATTACTAGCTGTGCCCGGGTACGCGTTGCTGCGGCTTATGGGAATCATTTGTTGGCCAGGTGGAATAGCAGTGAATAGCCTTTCAGCCTTAAAGCCTGGCTGTTTTCTTCTTTTGGGAATCCTTGTTTGGTGAGCTGGAATGCAACGGAATAGGCTTGCTGCTTGAAAGGCTGGGTACTTGCATTCTAGGGGAATGGTTTTTTGGAATTGAAATGAATAGCCTCACTACTTCAAAGCCTAGCTGCTTGCTACCTAGGGGAAGCTTTGGTTGGTCAGTTTCAATAGTACAGAGTATTATCGCTGCTTCAAAGCCTGGCCGCCTTCTACCCTGTTTCCCCTAAAATAAGACATCCCCAGAAAATAAGACCTAGTAGAGGTTTTGCTAAATTGCTAAATATAAGGCCTCCCCCGAAAGTAAGACCTAGCAAAGTTTTTGTTTGGAAGCATGCCCGCTGAACAGAACACCAGAGCATGCAGGATTGGTAAATGTACGTACCATAGAGTGTTGTACATGGAAATAAAGGTCGTAACAAGAAATTCTTGATAGGATTCATTTTGTCTGGTTATGCTGGTTTGTGATAACTACTGTACAGTATACAATAAATGCTCATTTTTTTGTTCAACAATAAATGTGAATTCTTCTTCATGGAAAACTAAGACATCCCCTGAAAATAAGACCTAGTGCATCTTTGGGATCAAAAAATAATATAAGACACTATCTTATTTTCGGGGAAACACGGTACCAAGGTTAATCCTTTGTGGGTCTGGCTGAATTACACTGAATAGCCTTGCAGCTTCAATGCCTGGCTGTGTTAAAAGCTAAGGGAATTCTTGTTTGCTGAGCAGGAGTAGCACCCTCAATCAAAGAGCCACTTTGAAGCCTGGCTACTTGCTTTGTAGGGGAATCATTGTTTGACCAGCTTGAATGGCACTGAATAGTCATGCTGCTTGCATACCTTGTGGAATCCATCGTTACACAGATTGAATGGCAATTAATAGTCTCAGTCAGCAAGTATGAATGCTGCAATTAGTCTCCTTGATTAGCATTTAATGGCCTTGCAGCTTCAAAGCCTGGATACTTCCTGCCTGGGGAAATTCTTTGGAATCCTTTGTTGGGAGGTGTTAGCTGGCCCTAGTTTTTTTCCTGTCTTGGATTTCTGTTTTCAGAGTGTTGTTCTTTATTTACTGTCCTGATTTTAGAGATTATATTTTTCTTTATTATTATACCACAGTAATTATTATATATTATATTTATAATCTTCTTATCTGCTTAGAATTGGATTATATGAGGCCCCTTCTACACAGCTGTATAAAATCGACACAGAACTGGGTTATATGGCAGTGTGGACTCAAGATAATCCAGTTCAAAGCATATACTGTGGATTATGTGCCTTGGCATTCTGGGTTATACACGAAGGTTGAATGAATAGTAATGCCTCCACCTTCGTTAACTGGGTTTGGATGGGAATCAAATGCAGAAATAATCTTTAGAATGTGCTCTTTAACTACCACTATTCACTTTTCCACATAATCACCAGACAATTGGATACATTTCTGCCAACAATGAATAAGTTTTCTGAAGCTGCCACGGAAGAAGTCGACACTCTGTTTCCTCAACCAGCGTCTCACAGTACCCATTGTGCACAGATCTTCCGACAGCCAAGCAAAGCAATAATGTGACCCACATGTTCTTGTGAAATGCCGATTGTTTGAAATTTCTCTGAGTGATACGACGATCGTCTTGAATCAATCTGTCAACCTTTTGCTTGTGAAACTTGGTGGCTACCGTCACAGGACATCCAACTCTTTGTCACGCAAGTTACATGTTCCCACCTCAACATCTTTAAGCCTACTTGCCCAACGGCAAACAATACTCACATCAACACAATCACCATAAACAGCTTGTATTCTCTGATGAATCTCCTTCGAGGTGACACCTTCTGCTGTCAAGAATTTAATGACTGTACGTTGCTTAAGTCACATTGACTGACCGTCTACGCAGGGTTCCATACTTCGCACTTTAACAACACAACCGTTCAATGCCAAGACTTACTGCCAAATGGAACTGTAGAGGAGAGTCTACTGAACAAGTCAGTACCTGTCACATATTAGTACTGCCATCTGTTGAGGAGTTACGGTGGAGGCATTACTTTTCATTCAATGCTCGTAGCTGTGTGGGAAGGACTACACTGCCATATAATCCAATTCAAATCCGATAATCTGTATTTTATAGGCAGTGTGGATGAGGCCTAAGTGCACTCTGCATGTGCCCTGGGTGCCATTTTATTTATTTATTATTATTTATTTACTACATTTATATCTCACTCTTCTCACCCTAAAGGGGACTCAGCGCGGCTTACAAATCAAATGAACATACAATATATTATTAGCATAGCACAATATAAGCATTAAATTACTATATTGTACTATATCATTATATTTTGGCTGAGGGAATTGCTAGAATACAAAGTGGGCGAGGCCTAAAGGGCTTACCTTTCTGAGACGTTGCTAAAGGGGGAAAACAGCTTTCTCGTCCTCTAATCTGGGCTTTATTTTTCTAGGTTTTTTGGTTGAAAGACATAGACTGGATGACTATGTCTTTTGTGGCCAAATTGGGTGTGATTTGGTTCAGTGGTTTTGCTGTTTACTCCATAGTAAAACGTCACATTACAATTTTATATACAAAGGTGTTTGAAAAAGAACTCCCTAGTTTAAGTATAAATACATTAAAACTAGGGAGTTCTTTTTCAAGCACCCTGTATATAGATTACATTACTACACAAAATAACATATTAGGCTTTATTTATTAGCTGTTCCTTGTTTTGAGTACTATAATATTGAAATTTTGTTTTTCGCTCGTTGCAGATTTTTTTAAAGCACTTAATTTTGTAAAACTTACTATAATAATTATAAGTTCTAGAAACAAGGCTTATAAAGTGACAAAACGGAATTGCTAAAACCAAATATTTTATCCCCGTCAATTACAAAAACCAAAAAGTATTTTCCCCAACTCCCACCTCCTGCTTCCAGAATTTCCACAACTGTGTAAAAGCTTAAACAAATACCAGGATCCAAGAACCCGCCTGAAGATGGCGAAAGCAGGTACTCTGATATTAATATTCCCCTCCTCAGATATTCTAAGAGACCCAACTAATTCAGCTAACTATGGAATCTTCAATACAATCCTCAGTCATAATTGTGAAGCCTTGTTTGTGTCCACAAACAATTTGCCATCTCCACTCACTGTTTCCCCTACATCCAAAAAGGAAAGGGGAGAATCTCAACCTTAGGGAAATTTATGTATTCTTCCAAGGTGAGGCTAGCACTAGGAAAACTAAGCAAAAACTAGTATGAATGGGCGTGTGCCTTCTGAAAACAGACAGACTGACCTGATTCAGGGTAGACTGGGGAGAAATGCAAAACAATCAGAAATTGCAAGTAAAAGCAATGTATGTCTGTATTTCTCCTCCCCCCCCCGCCCCCACACACGTCTTTCTGACTCTGTATCCACCTCTTCCTCCATCTCTAGTTCTATTCCTCCCCCTTGTTTAATGTCTTTCTTTGGATCTAGCGTTTTTGTTATATTTTACTCCTTTCTTCTCTTTCTCTGGGTCTAAGTCAGTATGCAGCCTGGGAAAAAGAGATGGGTGAGGCAATAAGCATTGCCATTGAGAGAATATTTATTTTTTCTGAAATAGGCATTCCACTCAAGTAAACGTTTGGATTTAAAGGAGAGGCTTACTATTGCAGGGCTCAGATCTTAATGCTCACATATTCATTATCTGTGGGCGAGCACTCTCTACTATGTTGGTTATTAGACATGTTCTGTGAATTTAGTGTTTGTAACAGGCCACATCTATGTTGCCAGCCATTTTGTGATGGGCACCCACTACAGTTGGCAGAGGTGATAAGCCCTCCCACTTAGACAGAACTAGACAGAAAAGAACAAATCCTGATAACCAATAATAACCTGAGAATTTTAGGTACGTATTTTATTAATTTTGTTTTAGTTTTAATTTAATTTCTTGTAGTTTATTATTTAGTTTTGTTGGAAATCACCTTAAGCTCTCAGAAAGGAGACAGGCAATTCAAAAAGATAATAAATATGAATAAAGTAATCAGAATATGAAGAGGGTCTGTGTAATTGCACTTGAGTTCTGACCAGCTATGCACAACAAATACTGTCTATACAGCCGGAATACAGATCCCAAAATGGTGACGGCCAGTAAAGCATTACCATTGTATTAAATGCAGATCATTTAAATAGAATCTTCCCATAAATAAGAAGCTAAAGTAAAATACATTTGGAAGAAGAAACCCAATAAAGTAAGATATAATATGGTAATGGTGAATGTAAATGGGAACTCAATAACCCGCTGAATGTTTGAGCATGAATATGTGGCAAAAGATTGATAGAAGCCAACCTGCATCAAAATGTGGAACAGTTCTGGTCAACAGTTCTGCCAGTCTTCCATGTCCTGCTCCAGGAAATTCTGTTTTTCCACTAACACTTAACGGAACTGCAGCACCTCAAAACACCTGGATATGCATTTTCCTTACTAAACCATTCTGAAGTAGGTTTTGGGGATGCAAAACTTGCTATTACATTATTTTATGATGATGATTATAAATATTTTTTTTGTATTCTGCTTTATCTCTCTAAAAATGAGACTTAAAGCACCTCAGGATAAAACCAAAACATGTTATTTAAAACTTAAAAATATAAAAACATTAAAATATAATTAAACCTTAACAGTATTAAAAATAAACAGTTAAACACCATTAAAATCTATAAATATGGTTAAACCCACAGCACCACCTGACTTGATCTTTAAAACCTCCTTTAATAGCCTGCCCAAATAAAAAGTTTACAGCCTGCCAATAGCAGGGAGGGGGCAACTCTGGCTTCCCTGGGTAGGAAGTTTCAGAGTCAAGGGGGAACCATTAAGAATGCCAGCTCTCTTGTCTCCACCAACTGAGCTTGCAGCAAAGGAGGTGGTACAGAGAAAAGGATCTCAGGACCTGGACAGGTTCGTAAAGGGAGATGCAATTCAACCATGTTGCCTGGATATGTTCTGAAAAGAAATGTCTATGCTATCAGTAACACTGCTGGCTGGTAGGGCACCCTGAGGCAGGCAAGCTTTTCCTGTGCAGCCAGACTAAATGTGTCCAAGAACTACTGGGCAACAGCAGTAATGGATAGTGACACTGGCAAAGGATCTTTGAGAGGCAACATCAGTGGCACTTTATTTAATTCTATGCAGAAAAAAAGAACTTTTGAATCACTTATGGGTATACATTTAATGTTGTAGTTGAGATATGCTGGTCTTCGGATTCAGACCACTACCTGAGAATTGCTAAAATTATTCCCTCCAGACTGTCCCTTTGTTGAAAGGTTTTTCGAATGGGTTTTGAAGCGCTGCTTTTAACTGCTTAAAAATTATACGTGTATACTGTATTTCAGAATGCTCTTTGACTGTAGGTTAACTATAAATCCCAGCAACTACAACTCCCTAATGACAAAATCAATCCACCACAACCCCACCGATATTCAAATTTGGGCCTAACCAGTATTGTTGTTTGTGTTCACAGTGCTCTCCGGATGTAGTGAACTACATCTCCCCTAAATCACTGTCGATTCCTCCCAAACCCCTCCAGTATTTTCTGTTGGTCATGGGGGTTCTGTGTGCCAAGTTTGGTCCAGGGCTCGGGCTGTGGCGCAGGCTGGAGAGCAGCTGCAATGAATCACTGCAATGAATCACTCTGACCAGGAGGTCATGAGTTTGAGGCCCGCTCGGAGTCTATGTTTGTCTTGTCTTTGTTCTATGTTAAAAAAAAAAGGCATTGAATGTTTGCCTATATGTGTAATGTGATCCGCCCTGAGTCCCCTTCGGGGTGAGAAGGGTGGAATATAAATGCTGTAAATAAATAAATAAATAAATTTGTGGGAGTCTCAGTGATCTGTGGAATTCAGAGCTGAATGCGGAACTGTATTAAGGGGTCGCGGCATTAGGAAGGTTGAGAACCACTGGCACAGACAAAAATGAATGGGAAAAGGTGCTATCTGCAAAAAGAAAAGTATGACCAGATGATAGATGACACTTTTCAAAAGGTTAAATAGAAGTGAGAAGCAAAAGCAGATGGCGACAGATGTGGGGAAGTATCCTGAAGACAACTGTTTAATCGCTTTTGCACAGAGATAAAGAGATCAATAAAAAACAAACAAAAAGGTAGACCGTACATCTTCCACAAGATCCACCAATAAAAGGGAACTGTAAATCAAGAATGAGGATGCTATATAAATAAATGATGAACTGGGGGTGGAGTGGCATAGAATCACAGTTAGAAGGGATCAGAAGGAGATTCTACCAAACTCCAAGGCACTGTATTTCACTGTCAAAAAGTTCTTATAGTAAGGAAGTTCTTCTTAATATTTAGATAGAATATCTTTTTTCGCAGTTTGAATCCACTGCTCCTTGTCCTAGACTCTACAAGGCTGCATCATATTCAGTATGACATCCTTTCAAATATTTAAACATGACTATCAAAATAAAATGAAAAGGAAGCAATATCTTCAAGAATGTTATGAATAAGATGAAAAAATAGACAAAGTCCTTCAAAGAACATTTTGATGATGAACCCAGAGTTTTAGAAGAAGGGGGGACAAAATGAATGAACCGAGGCTATTGTTCTTTGGACATATCATGACATATGGTCTATTAAAAAAAGATGCTTGATAAAGTGAAGGTAGTATGAAAAGAGAACGACTATATTACATATGGATAAATTGTAAATAATCTGTGTATCTGTAGCCATACATATACATTATTTTTATGTTTGAAAGTCTCTGCAAATATCTATATAAAGAGAGATGTCTGGATAGATATGAATATATTCTTACCTACCTATATATAGGGCTTGCAAACATTACAGGGGGGAAATGAGCACACAAATATATATAGACATGTCTAGATAGATAGATATAGGGATTGCAAATATTGTAGGGGAAATGCACACACACACACACACAGAGGGGATTTGCAAACGTTTCAGGGGAAATTACATATGTGAAATTAGTATCTATAGCTATAGATCTATATCTAGCTCTGCATTGTTGATATAAGTAATGAATGTTTGCCTGTTAATATGTTGGAAGCCAGCCTGAGTCCCCATGGGGAGATAAGGTGGGATCCAAATGAAGTTTTTATTATTATTATTATTATTATTATTATTATTATTATTATTATTATTATGTTATTGTTGATACCATATTGTTTTTGTTTCCCCTACTTTTCCACTTATAGAGCTAGTTTATTGTTTTTCTTTGAAATATGGTAAATATTCAAAAACATTTAACCTACTGATGCCTCAATTAATGAAATTTTATTGGTATCTATTTTTATTTTGAAATTTACCTATAGCTGCTGCATTTCCCACCCTCGGCTTATACCCGAGTCAATAAGTTATACCAGTTTTTTGAGGTAAAATTAGGTGCCTCGGCTTATATTCGGGCCAGCTTATACTCGAGTATATACGGTAGTTGAGAATTAATTAACAATGTACAGTTTGTAATTACAGTAGAGTCTCACTTATCCAAGACTCGCTTATCCAAGGTTCTGGATTATCCAAGGCATTTTTGTAGTCAATGTTTTCAATATATCACGATATTTTGGTGCTAAATTCGTAAATACAGTAATTACAACATAACATTACTGCGTATTGAACTACTTTTTCTGTCAAATTTGTTGTATAACATGATGTTTTGGTGCTTCATTTGTAAAATCATAGTCTAATTTGATGTTTAATAGGCTTTTCCTTAATCCCTCCTTATTATCCAAGATATTTGCTTATCCAAGGTTCTTCCTGCCCGTTTAGCTTGGATAAGTGAGACTCTACTGTACAGCACAACTTACTCAAATTAAAATTTAGTTTCTACAAATACAAACAATAGCCAAGATGTCAGTGGTGAGCTTACGGTTTCCTTTTCCTCCTACAGCGCTCAATACACTTGCTCTGGAGCCGCCCTCCCCCCCAAGCAGGTCTGGGGCACTATAATACCCTTTTTTTGAAGGGTAAAGGGGAATTTCAATTGGTTATCAAAACATTGTTAGACCTTGATCACAAGACTATGACCTTTCTCCACACAGAAACAGTGCAGTTATGCCACTTGCTGTATACACACACTCACTACCCACTTTATGAACAAGGCAGAGGTACAGATACACTTCCTGTTTCCTCTTCCTATTGCTTAATCAAGGGACCAACAAGAACATGCTCTAGTTATGAAAAGTACACCCAAACCTCCACTATTCCCTAACAACTTCCTTCATGTGTAGTGAGGTATGAGAAAGACTGCTATATCATACCACATGGTGGAATTCCTTCCACAAATAGGCAATGTCCTGCTTGCACAATAAAGGACTGAATTTGCTTTTTAATGATTTCATAAGAACTATTATGTAAAAACGTAGCATATTGAATTCTATAGAAAGTCCCCTCAACATTATCCAACTTTTCCTTTGTAAATTTGCTGTTGTAATTATGTTATGAAAGCACAAGTCTTTACAAAAATAAAATGTAGGATGTGTAAAAAACGTACAAAAGGTCAGTCATAATGTAAAATTATTCAGTACTATAAAAGGGGGGTTCTCTCTGATCAACTGTAAGTCATGAGTCAATGTAACTATATAACCTGGGTTAAAGTGCTAATCTATAATATAAGTGAAATGTCAAATGTCTAATAATTTTTTCAGATTCAAACAATAGCAGAACATTTTATGTTAATACAATTCTTCTTGAAGTATCTCTAAACAACTTGATTATGCATAACACTATCCAGTTTTGGAAGAATTCTGCAATATCAAACCAAGACAGATTTCCTTCCTCTGCATTTATTTGCCTGATAACTACAAGCCCTTTCAAGTAAATTTCAAGTTTTGATTTCATGTTGAAATATTTTCGAAAGCAAGCCAATCTACATTTTCCCCTTTCTTGCTCTTTAACATGGTATTTCTGGCTAGAAAGTGTGATATTTTTCTTGCTCCTAATGAATCCATAAGTATTTGCATGACCATTTTGGATCAACAAAACATATTAATAGTATCATAGAGTTGGAAGAGACCACACAGGCCATCCAGCCTCTTTTTTAAAGCCTCCAAAAAAGGAGCCTCCACAGCTAGTTGTCATATCTAATATGCCAGTGTTCCATTATCCAGGCAGAGGCCACCAGGGGGAGCTAGAGTGAGGATAATCCATTTTATGGGGGTGGGTTGAAGGAGGAAAACAATTTTCCCGTTTTCCTGTTATTTCTCCCCACCCATGTCCCCATTGTGGAAACAACCCACCCTCCACCCCCAGGGAAGCGGGGGAAACTTTTCCTTCTCCAACACCCCCCCCCAATAAAATGGAAAATCTTTCTCTCTTTAGCGCCCCCGGTGGCCTCCACCAAGATAATGGAACAGGACCTACAAAATAAACCTGGTAGTTTGTAATCTTTTTTAGTCAAGGATACATTTGAGAACCTAATGAAAATGCACAGATCAGAAAGTGAGACCAAAAGAAATTATCAAAATGGGGAAAGCATAATTTTGCATCTGTGTCACAGAATCCCTGAAGCCCATCCATGTGCCCTCTAGGGATGCATGAGCCACATATTAAAAAAAACCATGACACAGATTGCACTAGAGATTTATACAGAGCCCAACAAAAAGAAAGCATTTATGTAAGATGGCAGAAACACAGCAGTTCATATCTCAACCAACCAGAATAAAAAGGTAATTTTCAGTTATAGTGGTCATATCTCGGTCAACCAGAATAAAAGGGAAGTTTTCATTTTATACTGTAGGTATGTATGTACTGTATGATTTGATAAAACACTTTACAATAAATTACATTTACATTTAGAAATGCAGCATTTCTGTTCCTCCTGGGATTTAGTGGGCTTTTGTTTTGAGATTTTATTTTTACTTTTCTCTCTAGCTCATGTTTGTTTGTTTGTGTGTTTCATGTTTGCCTATGTATGTAAATGCTGTAATTCGCTCTGAGTCCCCTTGAGGAGAAGGGTGGAATTTAGGTATTTAGTGTATTATTTAGTGTATTATTATTAAAAAATAATTACTATCCCAGTAATTACTCTCTACCCCTTTACTTCAAAAATAGCAAAACAATTAATTTTAAATAAATACAAATTGAAGAAGTTTATAATTCTATAAAAATCCTTTGCCAGTTTGGTGATCTAGGAGAATTGCTGGTATGCACAGTGACCACACCAAAAAAAATCCCTTTATACAAAATATTAATAGAATGCTTCTAGTCTCTGATGAGAGAGGAAAGCAGGATTCAAAGAAAGTAGTCTCGCTTATCTAACATAAATGGGCCAGCAGAACGTTGGATTAACAAAAATGTTGGATAATAGGAAGGGATTAAGGAAAGGCCTATTAAACGTCAAATTATATTATGATTTTACAAATTAAGCACCAAAACATCATGTTTTACAACAAATCAACAGAAAAAGCAGTCAATACAAGGTAACATTATGTAGTAATTACAGTATTTACCAATTTAGCATCAAAACATCACAATGTATTGAAAGCACTGACTCCAAAAACATAACTACTAAAAGGCAGACTGCTTGGATAATACAGAATGTTGGATAAGCGAAGGTTGGATAAATGAGACTCTACTGTAGATATACTATGATGACTTGTGGTCGTTTTAAATAATGGTTTTAATGTGAAGATAACTTATTTTTATGTTTATGTATTTTTATGGTTTATGTTTCGGCATTGAATGTTTGTAGTATATATGTTGTGCTCTGCCCTGAGTCCCCTTTCGGTGAGAAAGGTGGAATATAAATTTCTAAATGAATAAATAAATAATTGCTTGTAACAGTCAGGTCTAGCCCTTCTATAAATCCCACATTTTCCTGAGTACAGACACTAGCACTTGCTTCAGAGTTCAACTTGTTGGGCTTCCCTGTGTCTAAAGACCGGCGAACCTAGGACATCCTCGACTCGACAGCAACTCGTGGCCAAAAATGGCGCCTTTCCCCGCTCAACTAAGTGGAAATGCACTGCGCATGCCCGAGCGCGAGGGAGCGGGGGAGGGAGGGGGAGCGCGCCGCCCGGAGGAAACAGCCCTCAGCGGGGAGAGAGGTTGCCTTCCCAGAGCGAAGGAAAGCCTACTCCTGTGGGCCTCAGGAGTCTCGGCGCACTCGTAAGGTTGCAAAAGGCGACATAAAACCCGACCTGTAACCGAAACTTCCTCCCTCCCGCCGCCTCCTCCCCCTCCTGGGCTCTGAACACTACCTGGGTTCCCGAGTTTCCCCGCCGCTAGCGGTCCAGAGTGCTGCCCACGAGCTCTCCCGTCTGCCTCCGCCTCTGCTGCTGCCTCTGCCGCCGCGGATTCAAAAAAAAGAGAGGACTCCAGGCGCGCACAGCCGACAGCACGCGCTGGGCCGTTATGCAAATGAGCGCCGATCTCTCCTCCCACTCTCTTTTGGCCACACCTCCTTCGGAAAAGCGAGGGGGGGGGTTGCCGACGGCAGAGGGTTAGATGCGCGAGGAGTTTTTTCTCCGCCGGCCAATCCGCAGATCAGCCACTCGACGGTTATGCAAATGAGCTGCAATTATTTAGCATACTGGGCGCCGTGGCTCCTCCCCCTCGCGGATTAAGGAAATCAGTGGGCGCCTGCGAAGAAGGGCTTGGAGGGCGTCCTGGCGCCTCGTCCTCCTTTCCAAGGCAGGGGCAGGCGCCGCTTGGAGGGAATGGCGAGGCCGCGCCTGCTTTTAAAGCGGAGAGAGGCCACTTCGGATGTCTCCTCCCCCTGGCTGAGGAGGCGCTGCTTGAAAGAGGAGCCGTGTTGTTGTGATGGGGCTGAGGGAAATTCTGGCTTGTAGATCCTGTGGTGGATTGAGTCGCTAGGCCTCAACAGCATTTGAGAGTTTCAGTTTTCAGAGAGCGAAAAACATATTTTTTAAGTAAAAGCAAAGTAAGGGACACATATCCTGTAGGGATGTGGGATTCTCAAATTACTTTAGTTATGATCCTCAGTAATATATAGTATTTTAGGTAAATTAACTGCTTTTACACAGTTCTCACCTGGGTTTGTGATAATAGACAAATTCTCTTCCGCCATGACCTCTACTCAGAAGTAACTCCAGCTGCATAAGTGGAGATGCCACTGCGGATTTACCAATGTATTCTCATTATTATTTTCTACTAAGAAGAAGCGGCCACGGTGGCACAATGGGTTAAACCCCTGTGCTGACTGGACTGCTGACCTAAAGGTTGGGTTGCTGATCTGAAGGTTGTTGGTTGCCCGCGAAATGGGGTGAGCTGTCCATCAGCTCTAGCTTGTGGGGACATGAGAGAGGCCTCCCAGCAAGATGGTAACACATCCGGGTGTCCCATGGGCAACATCTGTAGACCAGTGGTTCTCAACCTGGGGTCCCCAGATGTTTTTGGCCTTCAATTACCAGAAATCATAACAGCTAGCAAACTGACTGGGATTTTGGGAGTTAAAGGCCAAAAACATCTCGGGACCCCAGGTTGAGAACCACTGCTGTAGATGGTCAATTCTCTCACACCAGAAGCGACTTTCAGTATATTCTCAAGTCACTGACGCGATTTTTAAAAACTATGAGGAAACTTCAGTAGAATCTAGTGTAACTCCCAAGTAAAGTGGGTGGAGTGTTGCAATTTCTATTAATATAATATATAATATAAAACTTTGTTTATTCCCTGCCATCAACTCCCAGAGGGATTCGTGGCAGCTTAGAAAGCACTCAGAGGTGCAACATACAAAATACAAAAATTGCAGAAACAATAACATAAAATAACAGCCAACATAAATATCTCACTTCATAAAACCCCTTGGTTAAAATCAATAAAATACAGTAATAGTTGCAAGTATAAAACAACAATAGTCCATCTTAGTCATGTAAAGTGCTTGGTGACATCTATGGGTCTTCACATACTTATTAAAGGCATCTAAATATGGTCAAAGGCTTATCAAAACAACCATGTCTTCAGTTGTGTGAGGAAGGCTTGCAGAGTGGAAATAGTTTATCCTACAGCTAGGGAGTCAAACTCATTTCCACCGAGGGCCACATCCGCATTATGGTTGTAATTGTAAGACGGTATAAATGTGGTTACATGGCTCTGGCATTAAAAGCCTCGCGGGCCACATAAAATGATTTGGGACCTATTGGGCCCACGCCTCTTGCATTTGACACGTGTGTCCTAAAGGTACTGGATTGCCACCTGATCTTGGAAGCTAAGTGGGGACAGTGCTGGTTAGTATATGGATGGGGAACCGCCAACAAATACCAAGCGCTGTGGGCAATATTTCAGAGAAAAGAAGCTGGCAAAACCACTTTTGAGCATCCCTTGCTGAAGAAAACACTGAAATGGATGAGGTTACCATTAGTCAGCCAAGTGACTTGAAGGTGCACAAATAAATTTTTTGAACCGCAAGGTTTTATGGTGACACTTTCAGGTTTAGAGGAGATGACAACTGGTGGATTTCAAGTTCTGGCACCCTGATAATTTTCATCTTTACTCTGCTGCAGTTGGTTTTCCCATTCTGAATTAACTGGTGTGTTATCTGGTCTGGTGTTACGTTTGTATATCCACAGTTGACCAGAGGGTCACTATCCAGGCATCTCATCAATTGCCAAGCTCTTCAGCTATTCTTGGACATATCAATATTCTCAAGCAGCTCTATCCAGTTGTCTTTCTTAGCATTAGCTATGGCTGTAGATAATTTTTGGCCTGCTACTATAGTCTCATCACTGTATGGATTCTCTTGAAATACTCTGAGATATTCCTGTGTCTGATCTACCACTTCATCACATATACTAAATTCCACTGAATGCTACACTTAAAATCCGGGAAGCCACTGCTCCCACCACATTAGTTTGGCTTCAAGCGTAGAAGGGAGCATTGCTTGTGCATGTTGGTCAGCAGTCTTTTTCAATGTTTCAAAAGATGGTGGGAAACTGGATTTTTAAAAATCATCTGGAAGTTTGGCATTTTCTGTAATGTAGTGGCCTTCCTTGTTCCCTGGTGAAAATGTGGGAGGGTAGGTTGTGGGAGGAGCTAAACCATCCAACCTGGTAAGGAAGAGTTCCGCAGCCATTACCTTTTCCTCATGGCTCAAGTTGCCAAAACAATTTTTCTTTTAAAAAAAAGCCTTTCCAAGCTCCTCCTTCCCTCCCTCCCTCCCTGTCACACACACACAGAGAGAGAGTGAGTGAGAGAGTGAGTGGTGGAGGAGAGAGGAGGGGGAATAGCCCTGCTGCTTCAGAGCCTGGCTGCAATAATGCTATCAAGCATGTATCCAGATCTTTGGGATTCAGAAGCTGGATTTCATTTTGCTCACATCAGTGGCAGGCATCCTCAGAGGCAAGTGGGATTGTTGCAATTGTCACATCAAGATAAAATTCCTTGGAAATAAGGCCCGCTGAGTTCAATTAAACTCTTTCAGGGCTGTCTGGCCATGTTCCAGAAGCATTATCTCATTATTATCAGAGGCAAGTGGGAATTTAGCAACTGGCCACCTTGGTTAGCATTGAATAGTCTTGCAGCTTCAAAGCCTGGCTGCAATTCTGCAATGTTCCAAGTATCCAGATCTTTGGGATTCAGAAACTGGATTATATGGCAGTGCTGATGGGGCCCTAGATAATGTCACTTCAAGATAAAATTCCTTGGAAATAAGGACCACTGAATTGAATTAAACTCTAGTACCTTTCAGAGCTGTCTAAACAGTGTTCCAGAAGCATTATCTCATTATTATCAGAGGCAAGAGGGAATGTTGCAACTTTCCACCTTGATTGGCATTGAATAGCTTTGCAGCTTCAAAGCCTGGCTACAATTATGCTATGATGCAAGTATCCCCTAGTAATTTGTTTATATATGATTTTGAAAGTATTATACAGTGTGTAATACTTTATTCCCAGAGCTCATACAGCTAAGTTGCAGAGTTTTTCCACCTTCTCCCATGCCAGAAATAACACTGAAATACCTAATTCATCTTGTTCCTCTCTTTCTTTCTTTCTGACTTCCTCCTCTCTTTTAGGCAGCATCCCAAAGGGACAAACTGAGTATGCTCAGAAACTTCTCAGCTCTCACGTTAATACAGAGTAAGGCTGGGGTTTCAAGGAGAAGAGGATTTCTTTCAACAAATAATGCGCGGGGGGGGGGGGGGGGGGTGATGGGCGGGGCCTCAGATCTGTAATGTGGTGAGAAATTTACTCAAAGAATGCGGAGAACATACTAAGTTGCAAGGAAGTGTGGTGAAGGTAAGGAATTCATCCATTTCATAAGAAAATGGAACTCTACTGAGCTCTACTGAGCAATACATTTTCATCCATTTCATTGCCTTAATGTGATTCTTCATTTAGGCTTGGTAGGTAGCTTGTGCGACAGCTTCTAGGAATTGAGAGCCTCGAGAATCTTTTCACAGCTTCTACAAACAGGTCATAGCCTTCTGTAAAAGGTTCTATATCAGAAATAGCTGCTTCCAAGGTCTCTACAATTTTTGTCCAGTTAGCTTTATTGAAATTATATCTTCTGCGGAATGGGATACTTTTTGGTCTTACAGTTGCATATGTTACGCAGCATATTGGTCTGTGTTGAGGATTAGGTATTGGGTTTAATACACTTTTAATGCATTGGTGGATTAGGCTTTCATTTATAAAAATCAGATCAGGATTATAACCACGCTTCCATCAGCCATTATTAAATGATGGTGGTAATTTACTGTCATGAAGGAGACTCATTTTACTATTGTCGGCCCACATTAGAACTGCTTTGCCATTTCTATCATCTTCATCATAGTCACAGACACAGCTATGGCTATTGAAATCTCCCATAATAAAATGAGCTTGATGATTGTGGCACTTGATTGGGGGTGTAAAATAGAAATCAGCCCCAGGTGGTTTATAGAGTGATGACTTAATGATGGAGCAAATCAAACACTGTTATCGAACCCAAGCTTATTGCACGACAAGCAAGTTTCAGACCAAGAAAAAACTGTACAGGTCAAATTTTTAATCTGTTTGAGCATATTGAGGAAAGCTATGAGAAAGTCTGCATTACAGGAAGAGTTTTTGTGGACCTTACAGCAGCGTATGACATGGTGAAACATAGAAAAATGCTGCATAAAGTCTACCATATTACCTTGGACTATGATTTTACAACAACTGTCCAGACCCTCCCGGAAAACCGCAGCTTCTATGTGGAGTTTCAGGACAGGAAAAATAGATGCAGGGGACAAAATAATGGTTTACCCCAAGGTAGCGTTCTTGCACCAACCTTGTTTAACATCTTAAGAACGATCGGCCACAACCACCACTCACAAAGAGCTTTATATATGCTGATGACCTTGGCCTAACAACACAAGCAAAAGATTTTGGAACAGTTGAAAACTAACTCACTAATGCCTTGAAAGATCTCTCTAGCTACGACAAAGATAACCACCTGAAGCCTAACCCTTCCAAGACACAAGTGTGTGCTGTCCACCTACGTAACCATGAAGCCAACAGGAAACTGAAAGTTACTTGGGAAGGCCAAGAGCTTGAACACTGTTTCCATCCTAAACATCTTGGTGTCATCATAGATCAACACTAACATATAGGAAACACTGCATGAAAATCAAACACACAGTTGCTGCACGCAATAACATCAAGCAGAAACTTACTGGCGGCGTATGGGGTGCATACCCAAAGAACAGAGGGGTAGATTTCCCTCACTTCCTGTTGTCTCACCCCCATTCTTAACTGTGAGTCATTTGTAAGTTGGATGTTTGTAACTCGGAGACTGCCTGTACTTGGTTAAACTGTACTTTACATGAATAATGTGTAGTTGTCTGGAAATTATTTAAAATAATTATAACTCATGCTAGGTCCAGTATCAGATTAGCACTACTAGCTGGGTCTTTTCTGTACTGTACGAAGAAATGCCCATGGGAATAATGCTTTTTTCTTGCAGCCATTTTGTGTTGAGTTTATTCAGAATTGGATTTCACTGTATACAATGGCTACCCCATAATAGAGGGATGCATGCTTTTTCTGGGCTTTGAAAGTATTCTTAAAACAACATGAAGACCAGTTGTCTTAGAATACATTCTCTGGCTGGGCTTGAACAAAAGAAACTGAGTGTAGAAATTTCAACAACATATTACTTTTCTGGCTCTTGTGTCAGAGTAACTTGTGGAAGAAGCTCTAAGTATCTATATATGTCAAAATCAAAGGATATATGTATATTTATATATATGTTGATCCACAAAGACTGCTGCATGGTTTGATGGAATATAAAATACTGGTGGGGTTTTGAAGAGAGAGGCCTGATAGAGGATGATAGGAATAGGAGTTCAGCCATGTCCAGAGAGCTATGTGAATCCCATTCCCACATCTAGAAAATTGTGTAACTCCCACCCAAATTTTGACCAGACATGGTACCCATACCTTTCATGATCCAACCTAAAATAATGGTGGGGTTTGGGAGGGAGGCCTGATAAAGGATTATGGGAATTTGAATCCACCCACATCCAGTTTATATTATTAAACTATAGTTTACAAAAGCTTCAGGAAATTCTACCACAAACGCATGAAAGAACCCTCAGAAGCAACCTGAAGAAGGGATCTTGATCCAGAAACGAGGATTGAAAAATACCCGGTAATCCTTGTTCTTCACTCCTTTATGTTTTACATTCCTTTATACGCATTTCCGAGACATTAACTTGCATGGGACAATGTGGAACTTATCTAAAGTGTGAACCACAATTTACAGAAGAAATTATCAGTTGTTTATTTCATTGACCATGCATTTCTAAGACTTTTATCTGTGTGGGACAATACTGAAATGCAAAGTGTTGAACTCAGTCACTGAATATACTTATCTGTTACTGAAAAAACATACAAGCATGAAAATAATGTTTGATGTAATGTTGTAAACAGTCTTCATTTGTGCATTTCTCTTGCACCTGTAATGATTGTAATTAGTTTGTTACCTATGTTCTATTCTGGATATTAATTAGCAATAGAACAACTGTATCTTTACATGTATTCATAGATTTCTGTGTACTTTTGTGTATTCAGTAGCATTCGCCAAACTTCTTTATACCATTCATTAATTTGTATTTTCATTTCTCCTTTCCAATATTTTGCAATTAGTAATCTAGCTGCTGTTAATAGCATGTCTATTAAATTTTTTTCTCTTATCTTTCTCATCCTCTTTTTTAATTAAAAGTAATATTTCCACTGGATTCCTTCTAATTTTTATATTCATAATATTTTCTATTTCCCTTATGACCAATTCCCAAAAACCTTTTACATGTTTACAATCCCACCATATATGCATGTAGGTTCCAATTTCCTGGCACCCTCGCCAGCATTTTTTATTCTTATTCATAATATTTAACCTTCTCGGTGTTAAATACCACTTCCAAATTAGTTTATAATAATTTTCTTTTATTCTAATTGACATGTTTTTTAATTGTCTTGTTTTCCATATCTCCTCCCATTCTTTTTATGTTATCTTTGTTCCTCCTCCCATGATTTTCTTAATGTTAATCTTTTCTTTTTTCCTATGTTTTTAATTAGTATTTTATATATTTTACTTGTTCCTTTTAATGGCTCACTATTTTCTCTTTTTAATGCTTTTATTATTAATTCCTCAAATTGCGTTATTTGTTTTCCAGTTTTATTTCGGGCCCACCAATTTTCATTCCATTTTTCTAATTGAATCCAATGAATTCAAGAAATATTTATTCCTCTCAATTTTTCTCTCATTTTTACCTTTTCCATATTTTGTTCTATCCAATCATATATTAATACAATCATGCAAAAATGACAAAGGATGGGTTTTGGCTGTAGAAATGCTGATTCCTTCCAACGTGAGTGGTCCCAGGCGTCAAAGGCGTGGGTGGTGAATTGCTCTTTCCCCAAGGGACAAGGGAGATTATTTCCCCTGCCTGAATAGAAGTATTGTGTTGCAATGTCCAGGTGAAGTCCAAAAATATAGGTGAAACTGGGAACTTGATGGGGAAGTTCCCAGCTTAGTTTCTTTTCCCCAGGCTATACAATTGTGTGGGATGCAAGCAGGCCCGGCCCAACACAGCACGCTGGCCACGCCCCCGCGTTGGGCGCCACCTTCCCAGGGGTGCTATTGAGCCCCTGGGAGGCGGGGCCACACCTGGCGGAGGCGGGGCCGTGTGACGCGGAGGCGTGGCCAGGTCTGGCCCCACCTCCCGCGGGGCATGCCATGGCGCAGCCTGGCCGCCCAGCCAGGGTGCACCCCGCAGGAGGCGGGACCGGCCGCGCACGCCCGCTGCAGCGGGAGTCCTTTCAGGCTGCGGCCTGGAAGAACTGCCACAGCTTGGCTGCAGCAGGGCGCGCCCCGCCTCCCACGCCGTGCACCCTAGCCCCGCCTCCCGCACCGCGGGAGGCGTGGCCGCCCGGCGTGGGAGGCGGGGTTAGGGCGCGGGAGGCGGGGCCAGTCCTGGCCATGCCTCCTGCGGGGCAGGGGAGGGGGCGCAAAAAAATATTTGCGTACCCCTTTAAATTTCCTCGGGCCGGTCCTGGATGCAAGACATCTTTGGGTTCAGGAATATGGTTTCCCTCAAAAGAAAGGAATTGGGATCTCAGGAGCATAAAACATTAGGTTAACACAACATATAGGCAAAATAGGAACACATAGGAAAAACATGGAGTGTTTGTGGCAAATTATATACATGAGAGACATAGTTTTCCAAAGTACCTTTAACAAGCCAGGCTCCCCTGTAAGTTATGGCCAGGGGTAATCTAACCCTGGTTGTCATGGCACATCACATAAACCTTCAGAGGAAGATGATGGCAAGGCATCTAAGGAGTGCTCTTTGCCTTTCATTGGGTTAGTGCTCCGGCAGGCTCCAGAGAGAGAGAAAAAAGAGAAAAAATGGAGACTTCAGTGAGTGGGGACCTGGCCCAGGTAAACTAGACATCCCAAGGACTTGGGGCTGGTTTTCTCATGCAACATATACATATCTTAAAGTTAATTTCTTTTGTTAGTAGATTAGTAATATACATATAAATATTTATTATAATTATCATTCACATTGGATCAACACATAATAAATCTTCTTATATAAATGCATATATCTATAGTATCAACCTTCTTGAACACTTTTCTACTTTAATTCAGAAATGTTAACTCAATTTTCTAAAACTTTTTTTTGCTCTCAGATACACAAATTATATAGTTTATGCATGTGTATTATTTTATAATACTTTTAGTTCATAAATCCTATTGCAGTCATCTTCTGATTTTTAATGACATCAATAAAGTTTCTTCTTGCAGTTTTTGTGCATTATCTTGTTGTAGAGTTAATGTTAATTTGTCCATTTCAGCCATTAAAAAAAACCTTTGTAATCCAGTAATCTGGTGTTCTTGGTTGCTTCCATGATTGTTGGTATTATTATTATGTCTATATCCCTCTTTTTCTCTCCATGTGAAACTCAATAATTTTGCATATTCAATTCTTGCTGCTGTAGTCATATACAGGAAGATTCTTTCCCGGTGTTTCTGTATTTGCTTGTCTAATAGTCCCAATAAAAGTTTCTGGTTTCACTGTTACTTTATTTTTTATTAAGTTTTCAATATAAGTAGGCACTTTTATCTAGAAGGTTTTAGCCTTTGGGCAAGTCCAGTATGCATTCAATTTTTTATTTGAGAGTTTTTCTGGAGTTATGTACCATCTGTAGATCATTTAGTAAAGATTTTCTTTAACAGAGTAACTTCTTGTAAATTGTAACATTTTCTTCCAAAGTTCCTCCTATTTTTCTAAATGTATTACTCACCCTATGTTTTTTGCCCATTAGAACATGGGCAGTCCTTAATTTTGACCCAAAAACCTACCCTTGACCTATACATTCGGTTTACTTATACAGGAATATATTCAGTAGTCAAAAGAGAGGTGCAATAGAGTATCCCTTTGGTATGTCCAAAGAGATTGTCTGGCTATTTCCTCTTGTTCTTTGCATATAGCAGGTTCTAGGCAGGAATCAAGTGAACAGTTGAAAAGGAAAAAAACATTTAATGATGAAACAATAGGTAAACTATAGTTCGCTTTCAGCCTACATGTATCTTAATATAAGTGTGCGAGAAAGAGCATGCATTTGCTTCTTTATGAATATGTGTGCGATAGATCCTGCCTCTACAGAAGTAAATCCTGATGAATTACGTACTTCCAGGTGAATGTATATGGGATTTCAGACTGAGACACTTTAAAAAGATTTTAGCAATAACTCGCCATCCTTATGATAGTCATTTTTCCTTAATTACGTGCAATTTAACTAATTTCATGTATTTATTTGTCTTCTGGAACTGAAGGTGGTGTACATGATTTTCTCCTACTTGAACTTTCATCCTAACAACAGTCTTGTGAAGTAGATTAGGCTGAGAAGCTGCAACTAGATCATGGTGACCACATTATCTTTATGGAGTTTCTATATTTCTTTGTTTGAAATTTATAATGCCATCATGTGAATCTATAGAATCCTAAAAATGTAAAATCGGCAGGAATCCTGAATGCCATTTAGTTCAATCTCTGCTTAGTTCAGGAATTCACAACAATGATATAGCCCAACTCAAATAGAATATTGCACAGCTAAGCAAAATACATTTAAAAAGAAACACAGCATTGGAGATGGAAGGGGATATCAATGTTGTCTCAGGGCTCCTATACCTTTCAAAGCTTCATCATGAACAGCAGTGAAAAATCATAGTTTTTTTACATACAGGTGTGTGCCGGGGAAATGCTGCTTTTTCTAAGGACACCTTTCACTGCTGGTTTCATGCTCCATGGCAAAACGCAATGTTCCATAAAAAGGCAAATGTACTCTTCTAAATGGAAAAGAGAAAAATTGAGAAAAGGGAAAATAACAGCAAAAAGCAGCTTCTTTTTCAATATATTTATACAGATTTTTACCATAATTTGTTCTGTGTGCAGCTTGTATGCATCTCAGTTTTATTTGTGAAAATTATATACTTCTGAATGGCTAGTTCATGGTGTATTTTATACTGCTTCTCTTTGGTACTGTCTCCTGGTTTTTTTCCTTTTTGTGGCAGGTTTGTATATATGTTGCATGATGACAGCTGTGGTAATTTTATAGTGCAGGTGGTCATCTTAGCACTCCTGTAGTCATACTCTCCCCAAAAAGTCAAAAAAAATGCAACCAGCTGTTCTGCTCCGTATTGGCAAATGATTTTGTGCAGCTTTCATTCCTGCCAAGAGATGCCTGGTGTTTTGTAGGGTGAATGGATCTTAATTGCCCATTCAAAGCCAAGTACAGCCTTTAACTACATAGTTTTTGTTAAATGAGGGATAGTTTACAGCAATATGAGCATGGCTAGCTAATCTTAAGAGGTAATGCATTTGGCTTAAGGAGTGGCAATAGCAGATGACATAATCTCTGCTAATCAAAAGGCTCTGAAACTTCAACCCCATGAGCCTTAACTTGACAATATCAGTTCTTGTGTCTTTCATACATACAGTGACATTCCCCACACTAGTGACATCCTTCTATTTCAGTATTATACATAAAATGTTTCCTTCCCATATATTACAGGTAATCTATTTTTGAGTCAGAAGGTTACAGCTGTTAATAGTAATACTGTAGTAATAAAACTTTACTTATACTTCGTCCCATCTCCCAAAAAGAGACTCAGAGCGGCTTACAACCATGAAATAAAACCTATTAGATCATATAAACAAAATACGTAACATTTCAAATTAAGATAAAACAAAAACAAAAAAACACAAAACACCAATCATCAATAAAACTATTATTATATAAAAGCACTTTGAACAACATTTAAAAATCCCAGCCATTGCTATGGCAAAATAAGCCATAAAATCCAATTTATGATTATTGGGTATTCTTACAGTTTGCCATTGTTGAAAGGCTGTTTAAAAAACCAAGTTTCCAATTCCTTCCTAAAAATCATGAGAGTGGGTGCTTGCCTAATCTCCCTGAGGAGGGCATTCCAAAGCTGGGGGGCCACTACTGAGAAGGCCCTCTTCTTCGTCCCCACCAAATGAGCTTGTGACTGTGGTGGGACTGTGAGGAGGGCCTCTCTGGCAAATCTTAAGGCCCGGACAGGTTCATAGGGGAAGATGAAGTTGTGTAAACAGGCTGGACCCTAACCATATAGGCTTTGTAGGTAATGACCTGTACTTTGAATTGGGTCTGGAAACATATAGGCAGCCAGTGAAGCTGCTTTAATAGGGGGGTGGTATGTTCCCTATAGTTCACTCCTGTCAGCAGCCTGGCATCAGATCTTTGTACTAATTGTAGCTTCTGAGCCGTCTTCAGAGGCAGCCCCATGTAGAGTGCATTGCAGTAATCCATACAAGAGCTAACTCAGGCATGGACCACCGTGGCCAGATCTGGCTTTTTGAGGCATGGGAACAGTTGGTGCACAAATTATGTGAAGGTCCTCCTAGCCACTGCCAACACCTGGGTATTCAGGGTCAGCACTGAATCCAGGAGGACCCACAAACTGTGGACCCGTGTCCTCAGGAGGTGTATTACCTCATCGAGCACAGGTTGCCACCCTATACCCTAATTGACCTGACGACTGATCAGGAGGACCTCTGTCTTGTCTGGATTAAGCTTCAGTTTGTTAGCCTTCATCCAACTCATCATAGCTGCCAGGCACTGGTCCAGTACTCGGGGAGCTTCCTTGGATTTAGGTGGAAACGAGTAATAGAGTTGTGTGTCATCTGCATACAGATGACACCGAACTCCAAAACTCCAGATGACCTCACCCAGCTGTTTCATGTAGATGTTAAAAAGCACTGGTGATAGAATAAAACCTTGCAGGACTCCACGAGCAAATGGCCAGGGGTCAAGTGTACCCAAGCACTACCATCTAAGTCCGGTCCTCCAAGAACAAGCAGAACCACAGCAATGCAGTGCTCCCAAGTCCCATCCTGGAGAGACGACCCAGAAGGATACCATGGTCAATGATATCGAAAGCCCCTGAGAGATCGAAGAGAACCAACAGGGACACACTCCCCCTGTCTAGCTGCCTGCAGAGGTCATCCACCAAGCGACCAAAGCTGTTCTTTCAGAAAGCATAGTTAGAGGCAGTTGGAGTCATAAAAGTACTTATTCTATACAAAGGACAAGGCAAAAATTATAGTTCCAATGTTCCGTTCCAAGGGTCAATTAGCAAGAAACTCACCAAAGGTCCAACACATGAAGTTCAAGGTATGAAGTTCACAAGATTACTGTCCGAAGCTCTCGATACAAAGATGATTGCTTCCAGCAACAGGCTACTGGCAGTATCTGTTATTTACACTGCCAGTGGCAAGCCTTTACAGCTGTGTGGCCCTCCTCTGTGCCAGTCTACTTGACCTCCATATCTGTATGGAATCCAGCTGAAGCTGGGCAGGGCAGGTTAATTCCTACTCTTCAGTCTGATCCTGTTCTGATTCAGGCACTTCAGAAGGGCCCAGCTCCTGCTGAACAGTACTAGGGTCCACATCCTCAGACTGCTCAGGTAACTGCTCAGCCATGGTCCTGAGTTTGTCTGCTTGAAGGAAGCCCCCTTCTTCCTCATCCTCATCTAGGACCTGAACCCTGACATGTTGCTATGAACTTCTTTCCAAGAGGTCTAAGCTAAGTAATTTTAATTTTCTTGGTTTGTGTGCTCTGTATTTTTAACCTCTGTATTTTGGAGTTTTGTAGTATAAATAACACAATTTTCACAGCACACTTTTATGCATGCTAACACAAAAGAAACCGTAATGAGTTCACCTGAATGTTACTCTCAAATATTTATGTGTTGGGTTACCATCTGTGTCACTATGGTAGGTTCGAAAACCTTGATCAAAAGAGGTACATGTGTGTGGACAAATATACATGCATGTTTTTAGGAAGTTGTTCTTTTCCTTTCCCTTTAAAAAGACTTTAAATATAAAGGACAAAATATTGGCTTAATATGTGACACCCTGACCCACAGCTAAATATATTAGGCAATAACAACTATCGACTCTGGGAGCTGCATTAGTCCTCTGTGGGCCACCTGAGGACTGTAACCCTTTTTCTTCCCCTGTTTTTCCCCAAAAAAATGGGGGGGGGTAATTTCCTCTGCAGATAGCCAATAGGGCTTCCCAAGCCTCTGGAAGAGTTTTACTAGCCTTTTCAGCATATATTCTGGTATTTCAAAGCCTCTGCCACCTTTTTAAAGGACCCTTTTAAACACAGAAACTATCAGAGCTTCTGTCTGGACATTTCCTGCTCTGCAGGATTAAAAATGTATTTATTTCCGATATTTCTACCCCGCCCTTCTCCCTGAAGGGACTCAGGGTGGCTAAAAATAAGCCCCTTCCCAAATGCTCCCAAAACAGGAACACTCCACAAAAGCTTGAGGACACTATTAGCCATCTGTAGGGAATTTTTTTTAGTTACCTACCACTTTTAAAGGCGTGAGTTCATGGGGACTGATGGGGGCCATGTGTGAGCTACAGCCTCCACTTTCTTCATTTCAGAAAAAGTAGCATCTAAACTGGTTTTAGACGGAAAGTCCATTCAGGAGTAAGCTAAGAACTGTGATAGAAAGTTCAAAGTGGTGATGTTTATTAAATTAATTTGTGTGCTTATAGATCAGGTATGGGCAAACTCTAGGTGTTTTGGACTTCAACACCCACAATTCCTAACAGCCTACCGACTGTTTGGAATTGTGGGAGTTGGTGTCCAAAACACGTGGCCCAAGTTTGCCCATGCCTGTTATAGATTATATAAAACTTTATGTGTGGATCTCCAAGACTGATCATTTCATTGCTGTGAGTTTTCCAGGCTTTATGACATGTTCCAGAAGTATTCTCTCCTGACATTTCGCCCACATCTATGGCAGGCATCCTCAGAGGTTGTGAGGTCTGTTGGAATCTAGGTAAGTGAGATTTACATATCTGTGGAATATCCAGGGTGGGAGAAAGAACTCTTTGTCTGTTTGAGGCAGTTGTGAATGTTTCAGTTGGCCACTTTGATTAGCATTTAATGGCTTTGCAGTTTCAAGGCCTGGCTGGTTGCTACCTGAGGGAATCCTTTGTTGGGAGGTTTAGCTGGCCCTGATTGATTCTTGCCTGGAATTCCGCTGCTTTTAGAGTGTTCCTCTTTATGTTATGTCCTGATTTTAGAGTGTTTTTATATTGGTAGACAGATTTTGTTCATTTTCACGATTTCCTCCTTTCTGCTGAAATTGTCCACATGCTTGTGGATTTCAGTGGCTTCTCTGTGTAGTCTGACATGGTAGTTGTGAGAGTGGTCCAGCATTTGTGTGTTCCCAAATAATATGCTGTGTCCAGGTTGGTTCATCAAGTGCTCTGCTATGGCAGACTTCTCTGACTGAATTAGCCTGCAGTGCCTTTCATGTTCCTTGATTCATGTTTGGGCGCTGCGTTTGGTGGTCGCTATGTAGACTTGTCCAAGCGGCAACACATTGATCATTTAGTTTGTTCATTATGTTAATTTTATTGACTCTCATCAGTTTTAAACCAAGAAGCTGCTTTATATTAAGTATTTCTCTACTGTCCTTTATAAAATATTCTGTAGTTAGCGTGATCATTTCTCTCCTACTTCCCAGGACCTCCAGTGTTTCAGCTAATTTTGGGTGAACCTCCTGGCTCTCATATTGTTCCTGCACTTCTCCCTTAAATTTAATTGTGCAGCCTCTGTGGCGGGAGGGGGGAGAAGGGGGAGGGAGGGTTGGGTGTGGGAGGAGAGGGAGAGAGGGAAGCCACCAAGGAGCGGAGAGAGGACTCTCTTCCCTCCCTGGGGTGGAGAAAGGGAAGGAAGTGGAGGGGGTGGGGAAGAAGAAGGAAAAAGAGGAGGAGGAAGGCAGTGAGGAAGAGGAGGGGGAAGAAAAAGGAGAAAAGAAGGAGGGGAAGTTCACCATGTTCCCATAAACATTTCATTTATAACTCTTACAATATTTATTTATACACGCAAAGTAGCTAACAGTGTGCATACATGAAATGAAGCAACTAGGTCAGCAAAGCCATTCTTTCTCACTTCAAGTTTTATTGCAGTGTTCACTGAGGGCAATGCTTTTGTCACCCAACGCAGAATGCCTGTATTTCTCCAGCCCTATTTCACAATCCTCCCAATGCTGATGCTGTTAAAAATATCCAGCTAGACAAGAGGACAAGGAAGAAAAGGGGAGTGGACCTGTTGGGCAGATTTTGTAAAAAAAGAAATCACCGACAGATAAAAAATAATAAATTGTTTGGTTTGATATTATCAGTTCCATGAACATTTGCTGCAAAATATGTATAAAATTTGTTACAATGAATTTCCCCTTAAATTCATAGCCAAATGTTGAAAATTCCCTGGGATAGGCAGTGACCCTGAATGTGAAGCCCCCAAAAAACACAAATCAGCCATGAATGACCTTGGGCTTGTCACTGTTCCCCAGCCTGTGAAACTAAAATAACATACATACCTTCCCTCTGAGAGTCAATTTAAGAATGAAGTGGAAGCAGGAATAGCATTAGCAAGACACTTCTCACACTTCGCAGCATGATGACTGAAGCTAATTAGAATAATCAACTATGATTGGAGAGCAGCTAGAATGATAGTACTTTTAGGTGACACTAGAAAATATTCCTGTTTGATATTGGTTGGAGCTAAACCTTGGAGGAATAGTGTTGCACAACACTGGAGCAAGATGAAGGTGGAATAAATTCATGGTAGGCTTGGGCTGCTTGCTGCCACAGATGGTTGCATTGATAGGGGTGCTATGGTAGCAAGCAGCTGGAAGAGAGGAAATGGAGAGATGTTGCCATGGAAGCTGGCCACATGGAGAAGTGAGAGCTGTTGCTTAGCAACGGTGTGGGCTTGGAGGCATGAGCATTCCACGGAGAGCGGAAGGAAGGAAGGCAGGCAGGCAGGCAACAACTGGAGAGGCTGGGGGAGGGGAGGAGCTGGGAGGAAGGGCTCCAGGGTAGTAGGAGTGCTTAGCCTGTGGGCAGGGAGAGGCAGGGCCAGGAAGGAAAAGAGCAGCAAGGGGGAAAAGCAGGGTCCCAGGGGGGAAGCTAGCACCACAAGAGGACGTGGTGGCACATTAGGAAAGGTCAAAGTGTTGAATAAGAAGCTGGTTTAAAGTATTAGGCCAAACTGCAAACTGGTTTGTGGTTCATGACACCAAACATTATTTTCTTACCTAACACATAACTGGAGGAAATCTCCACTGACAATATGGAGGGGCCCCTGTATATTTCATGAACTGTTTCTTTTCACAGAATAAAAAAATCGGGTATCTAACCTTTTTTTAATGCTAATGATGCATGTGATAGAACCAGAATGATTTCATAAATAAACGAACCAACTGCTTAGGGTTATCTCCAGAAGGATAGATATGGTCAGTTACAACAAAAAACCACAACCTTGGGACACACCCAGTATTACTATGTTACTTATTTTGTGCATATCTTCAAGTAGACTCTTCAAGTACAGTAGAGTCTCGCTTATCCAACCTTCGCTCATCCAATGTTCTGTATTATCCAACGCAGTCTGCCTCCCGCCCGGATCCACAGCTGTTTCTCTAGGCAGGCAAGGATCACAGATTTTAAAAAATCTTTACAGGACTGAACTTTTACGGATTTAACTTCCGACAGTGTTGTTACTGTAAGTTCATTTTATGCAATTCTATCTTTATTTGCAGTCATTTTTTTTAGTAGTTAATCATTTTTTGTAGTTAATCTTTTCAATACATTGTGATGTTTTGGTGCTAAATTCGTAAATACAGTACAATGTTCCCTCACTACTTCGCAGTTTACTTTTCCATGGATTCGCTGTTTTGCGGTTTTTCAATAAACTCTAAAAGACTATTATAAATCATAAAAATTACAATTTACAGCCTAAGGAAGGGAGGAAGGAGAAGCCAAAGGGAGAGAAAAGGAGCCCAAGCGGCAATGGGAGGAGAAGGAGGTGATTTATCAACACAAGATTGGTTGATAAAGACTGAAAATAGTGTATAACTACTAAAATAATGTATAAAGATTAAAATAAATATAGCATCCCTACTTTGCGGATTTTCACTTATTGCGGGTGGTCCTGGAACCTAACCCCTGCGATAAGTGAGGGAACACTGTAATTACTACATACAATTACTGTGCATTGAACTGCTTTTCCTGTCAATTTGTTGTAAAACAAATGTTTTGATACTTAATTTGTAAAATCATAATGTGATTTGACATTTAATAGGCTTTTCCATAACCCCTCCTTATTATTCAATATTTTCGCTTATCCAACGTTCTGCTGGCCTGTTTATGTTGGATAAGCAAGACTCTACTGTACTTCAGAAAAAAATTGTGCCATCATGTATTTGTTTTTAACCCTTTTGTTAAGATGTGGCTCTTAATGAGACATGCCACATTATCACAGGCTGTCTATGCCCCATACCACTGAAGAAATTATACTGTTTAGCTGGTATTACAACACCTGACATCCACCGGGATGTAGCAGCCAATAATGAAAGGACCAAGGCAGTGACATCTCCAGCCCATCCCCTGTTTGGATATCAGCCAGCATGCCAACGCCTTAAATCAAATAGTTTTCAAAGATCTACAGAGATACTCGCAGGAACACCTCAGTAAGCAAAATTCCAAATGTGGCAGGCTAAAACCCAGAACCTCAAACCATGGCTGATACTGAATGAGAGAGAACCTCCTGGGCACACAAAAGACTCGGCGACTTGGAAGGCAGTGAACAGACTGCGCTCTGGCACTATGAGATGCAAAGCCAACCTTAAGAAATGGGACCATAGAGTGGAGTCCATGACATGCGAGTGTGGAGAAGAGCAAACCACAGACTACCTATTACAATGCAATCTGAGCCCTGCCGCATGCACAATGGAGGATCTTCTTATAGCAATACCAGAGGCACTCCAAGTGGTCAAAGGACCTTTAGTATAATGCCAAGTTTTTAACTTTGTTTGTGTTTTTAAATACATTGCAACTGTACTCTCAGTTCGCTTCTGATATGATAAATAAATAAATACCCTTTTGTCAACATTTCAATAGACACTAGCAATTTTAGAAGTGTCAATGAAAAAATGTACAGTGGTACATGTCAGAGCTTGTATTATTGTAGAGAATGCTGCGTTACAGCTATTTATTTTTTGGTCTTATATTGCTTTTTAACATTTATATGAAGCTGCTGGAGGAGGTCATCTAGAGCGTCAGCCAAGGTGCATTATCATGCAGAACAATTAATTGTCTGTAGGATGTTTTGCTAAAAGGATGTTTTCCCTGTTTTGTTTTACAAAACATCTTGCATCCACACACCTCATATTTCCATAGGCATACACTTTTAATGTGGACACTATTATTATTTTTGTGACTAAAGCTATGCAAAACTCAGTGAAATATATTGATTGAGTCGCAAAGGAGGCTCTCTAAGCTTGAACGGACCTCACAGGGGCCAGGGTGGCCATGAGCAGCAAAAAAGGGAATGATCAGGGCAAGAAGAAAAAGCATAAGAAGGAAAAGGGGCTGTGTTTCCTCCCCTCGTGGAAAGCGAGACCTCCACTAGGCCGCTGAGTCTGTCCTGCTTAGAGAATGCATCATGAACCCCACAGTACCTCCACAGCCTTTCTCTGCCGCACTTAGAGGGGATCTTTTGGTGTCTGATAAAAAAGAACAGGAGGACCTTCTAGATTATTGATGAGGTGGCTACTGTCCTATAAAAATTGGGGACTTGTTCAACTGAAGGTATTAGCCCCCATTCAGGTTCATGAGGTTGGTCATTATCTTTGTATTCTTCATATTCAAATGTAACTTAGTTTCAGAACTTTCACCCTTAAATTTCATAACTCGTTCTGTGCTGTTTTCTACTAGTCTTACCCCAGTTCTGTATAACTTAAACAGACAGGGTCATAAAGTGCAGTCTGGTCAGATGTTCACCAATTGAAGCACTTTTTTCCCTTCCATATTATGTCCTGACAGTGGCCTGTATCAGAACATTGTCAGGACAGAATATGGCACACGCATTTCTTTTAGGACAAACTATAATTTTGTCTTAAATACCATTAGCCAATATATGTCTGCAATGTGATTCTTAATGTCTCTTCTTTTTTTTTTGAATCTAGCTTGGACATCTGGCATTTTTGGTCCATAACGTCTTTATTGTAGAATCTTGAGTCTCACTTTTCTTGCATAGGAGATGCAAATAACCCTGTGGTTACTCCAATCCCTGGTACAGTAGAGTCTTGGTTATCCGAGATAATGGATAACCAATCTCAGATAACCAAACTCCTCAGATTGCCGGGAGGCCCTATTATCCCTCCCGGCAATCCAGTTTAGGGAAGCGCCCGTGAGTGCTGCTGCCTAGCAACACTCACGAGCACTTCCCAAGAGGTGAGTGGTCACCGAGGGACGGGGCTCCATCCCTACAATGAGCACTCGGCCCAGGGAAGCACCCGTGAGTGCTGCTACCTACGCTCACAGGCATGAGGGCTCACTGAGGGATGTCTCCCTGGATCTCCCTTGGCCAGGCCCTTGGTGGAGGAAAAAGTTTCCTCCAGCAAGGGCCTGGCCGAGGAAAACCCATGGTACGCCTTGGATCTCCCTCCGCCAGGCCCTTGCTGGAGGAAACCTTTTCCTCTAGCAAGGGCCTGGCCGAGGGAGATCCGGAGAGATGTGCCTACGATCACGGGGTGCTTCCGGGGTGCTCCCACGTCCCTCTTCCTCTCCTCCTCTTGAGCTCCAGGTTTTTGCTTAGCTCCAAGAAGCAGAAAAGGAGGAAATTGAAATATTATATGCAAGAGGAGACACATCACAACAAGACATGTTAATAACTGTTTATTTAATTTCTGTAATGGTCATTCAGTTGCTTGTTTGGTTGCCTGAAGAATACATTTGCAATAAATAAATTGTTGGCCTCATAAATTTTTATTTCCCCTGACTGCTTTTCCTGCTTTTTGTCTTATTATTAATATAGTCCCATTTCTTCTTAAATTGCATTTTCCCAAGTAAAACATTGTGAAATTATATGATTAAAAACATCCTGACTCTCTGTATGTATTTTTTTTTTTAGCTCTCAATATATTTCAAAATTTTCAGTACTTATCTGTTGTTCATTCAGGTCTGTGTTTTAAGTGTGAACTGCACCTCAAGGCAGCAGATTATTTTATGGTGCAGGTATGCAGACTTCAAGTTTACATGAATTACTTTGTTGTTCAGCGCTTGGGAACATTACCTTTAAAAGTGAACACATTTGCATTAACAAAATCTTCAACATTATTATTTGTGTGGAGCAAAATATGTCACATTACTTGCTGATAACATTACTTAATTGCATGGAGGCTGGGAAGCCTATAGGAACTTAATAATGGCCATCAAAGAATTTAACAGTGTCAAAACATAGTCAAAGTCATACATCTTCATCTCCTTAAGATTCATACCTAACACACCTTCACACCTATTGCTACTAAATTGTTTGGACTGTAAAAGCTAAAGCGTTTTTGGTTTAGACTATAATTGGTAGATGTTCCTATATAACATCTAAGTGTTTTTCCAGATGTAGTAGTACAGATACTTACTGAAAAAATAAATGTTCTATAAGCATGGGGTCTATGACTTCCCAAAAGACACAGACATCCAAGATCCTATGCGTTATTTTATTGCTGCTACGGGAATTTCAATTTTATTGTCGTTTGTCTTGTTCCTTACGTGGCCAAGAAAGGAGTGGCCTCCACCTGCATAGAGATCAAATGACCTGAAATACAGCAAAAAGTAAAATCTGAAACAATACATACACCTGTGACTCTAACATTGTCACTTTTCATCTCCTGTATGATTTTTTAACATCTTCTATCAGATGAAGAAGTCAGTGGAGCTTTGAAAGCTTGCATAAAGTGTTCTGTGAATTTTGTTTGCTCAATAGCTTTTTTCTGGATTTTGTGTTTCATTTTATATTGTTTGGTCTGTATTTTTAATATCTGTACTATTGATTTCACAGTAAATTTATTGTTATTTGCTAATATTATTTATTTATTTATTCATTTACTAATTCCTTTTGTTTCGTTGCTCTCTATTTATTTCCCCGCCATCCCCTTAGGGTGTCTCATTTTTACTGTTTTCTGCAGAAGGTATCTATTACAACAGAAAGTAAATTGAATACGATATGTCTGGAGGACATACTATGACATGAAAGTGCACACAGCTAGCAGGTGCTGTTGATCCAAGAGCTCAGAATTGGGTATTTTGAATAGACTACATGAACTAGCAAGGGTCTAAATACCCTAAAGACACCAGATCCCATCTAATCTTGGAAGGTAAACATGGGCAACCCTGGTTAGTAGTTGGTTGGGAGACCTCCAATGAATAAGAGGTGCTGTAAGCTGTATTTCAAAGAAAGAACCTGGCAAAAACCCCACTGAATATTTCTTAAGAAAACCCTAGTAGCTTCACCATAAGTTGACAGTCAACTTGACAGCACATACACGTAAGTGTTTCTCTTCCCTGAGATAAAGAATATTTTCCTTCTATTTTTTAATAATACCTTTACATGAGGGTCCTATAGAAAAATGAAGTATCCTTTCGCTTCCTTCCTTCCAGAGTAAAATCATTGATGTGGTGCAGGATTTGTGACAATTTCCTGGAGTACCTAAGCAACATAATACACCAGCCACACCTAAGAAAGACTAATTAATTGACCATACTTCCTGTGTCACATTCTTTTCAGGCAAAAAAGAAAATGGTGCTCTGGCTTAATAAAAGATGAAATTTGGAGGACATGTGGAGCAAAATTGGAGCAACATCAGAGTGTGGTCAAGATGGCAAACATTATTAATGAGAGAATGCAACAGTTTGCTTTTATCTCAGTCTCAGTCCCTTCCCACATTGATTTAATTGAATACAAACTATTTTGCACTTTGAATTCTGGCCCCATGTAAAGTGACCATTTAATGCAGTTCAGACCAGGTTCAAACTGCAATGGCCAAGCAACAAACACCCACAAGAGCATGTGAAATCCCTTAATGTGCATCAGTTCTCTGTGGCTTGTGTAATCACCATCCAGTACTCAAACTGGTTCCATGATTCACTATGTAATCATTTGTACAGTGAAACCATTTTGTTCAATACTAGTTTGAAACTGCATTAAATGTATACTATAATTGAGGCCCCGTTTTACAGGAACTGAAGTAAGGTGAGGACAAAGTGGGAATGTGAAAGGAGGAGAAAAACCTGGATATTTGAAAAGTATCTGGAATCATCATCTTTTGGAACGACAGAGGATTAATCAGAACAGTATTTATTAATTGTGTCAGAAGCGAACCAATGGTACAAGTTTTAATGTTTTAAAATACAAAGTTAAAAAACCTTGGCATTACACTAAATGTCCTTTGACTAGTAGCTGGTCACTTGGAGTGCCTCTGATGTTGCTGTAAGAAGGTCCTCCATTTTGCATGTGGCAGGGCTTCTTGGGAGAAGAGCAATGGCCAACCTCGATAAAATAGTGAAAAGCAGAGGCATCACACTGGCAACGAAGGTCCGCATAGTTAAAGCAATGGTATTCCCCATAGTAACCTATGGATACGAGAGCTGGACCATAAGGAAGGCTGAGCAAAGGAAGATAGATGCTTTTGAACTTTGGTGCTAGAGCAAAATCCTGAGAGTGCCTTGAACCGCAAGAAGATCCAACCAGTCCATCCTCCAAGAAATAATGCCCGGCTGCTCACTGGAGGGAAGGATATTAGAGGCAAAGATGAAGTATTTTGGCCACATCATGAGAAGACAGGAAAGCTTGGAAAAGATCATGATGCTAGGGAAAATGGAACAAAAAAGGAAGAGAGGCCGACCAAGGGCAAGATGGATGGATGGTATCCTTGAAGTGACTGGCTTGACCTTGAAGGAACTGGGGGCAGCGACGGCCGACAGGGAGCTCTGGCGTGGACTGGTCCATGAGGTCACAAAGAGTCGGAGATGACTGTGTGAATGAAGAAGAAGGGCTCAGACTCCATTGTAATAGGTGGTTTGTGGTTTGCTGTTCTCCACACTGGCATGTTGTGGACTCCACTTTGTAGTCCCATTTCTTAAGGTTGGCTCTGCATCTCATGGCACCAGAGCACAGTCTGTTTAGTGCCTTCCAAGTCGGCCAGTCTTCTGTGTACCTGGGAGGGAGTCTCTCATCTGGGGTTAACCACTGATTGGGATTCTGGGTTTTAGCCTGCCATTTTTGGACTCTCTCTTGCTGAGGTGTTCCTGCGAGAATCAACTGTGACAGTTGGAGCACATAATATTCCACCTGATATTGAGAAATCAGACCCCACAACAATATGAATTCTAAAATATATGAATTGTAAGATTGGAAAATATAGCCGGACACATGGTAATTTCTGTCGCCTTAAAAAGTAATCTTTCTATGAAATTCCTTGGAAAGTCCCCAGAACATGAACTCACCTCTCCTTTGCTTCACACTCACCATAACCATAACCATAATCTTCTAACAATGCCTCCACACACCTAACAGTCAAACCAGAGGTCAGGAAATTACCCAACACCTTCTTTTGTCCTCCTCCCAGGAGGAAGATTCAGGCTGGCTGGCACCCATTGTTTTACCAACACGGACCATTGTCTTCCCTGGGCTAGGGAAACTACCATCATTAGCATCCATTACCTCAAACATATTCTTTTCTTCACACTCCATTGGAGGCGAAACTAACAACAGCCAAAAACCTTCAAACTGGACAATCACAATTAATTACATTTCCCGCTGCACCTCTGGTTGACTCAGAGGCAGAAGCAGACTTATGCCTCCTCCAATGAGGTTATGGATTCTAGCCAGCACTAGGAGACAAGCACAGCAGTTTTCAGTTGTTTTGTACTACTACTTCTTTCTGTCAAACATACTATGAATAGAACCATGTGTTCACAGTGGGGGTATGTCAGTACTTTGAGTACTAGCTCTGCTGACATCATATTTGGCCATTGAGAATAAAGATCCTAGCTTTTGCCTTCATTCAATCCTTGGCCTAATCTAGCCTTCTGGAACAGCTGGGCACGCCAGGCTTCCGAACCAGCAATTTACCAAAACTGAAATCACATAACACACCCACAAGGAGTAGTATGTAAATATGATAAACCCAATAACACTGCTGCTCATCCCACCCCTGTTGTAATGTTTGGTATCATAATGAGTTACTTCAAAAATCTTTTTACTAGTACTTGAATACCTAGCAAATTACAGTAGCTCTGGTAAGTAGAGCAACTGTGCATCTGAGCACATGTTTAGCCCATGAATATATAATTAGTATTCATATTTATTTATTTACTTGCAGTATTTATATTCCACCCTTCTCACCGCGAAGGGGACTCAGGGTGAATCACAGAACACGTACATGGCAAACATTCAAGGCCATTATACACAGGACAGACAACAGTTCAGATAGAGGTATATAGGCATTTCTCATCTTCGGCGTCCTGGAGGTTGTCCTCGATTCCGGACAAACCCACACGTCCCTTTATGCACAATTCCATTCCTGATGCTCCCCTCCTCATTTAATTGAATTGTTTCAATTGTTGCCGTTGTGAGCCTGGAGTTAAAAATAATGTGTCCTCTGCTACAAACTACCTAGGTGCCTGCCAGCAGATCCCAATCTACCCTCTGCCCATCTTTGATTAGGAAATGCAAAACAGACTGTCCTCCAACTTCCTGCTACCTGTTCCTCACTGTTCACTGCTCGAGCAGTCCATTTTGTGTAATGGTAGGGTTGGTCTTACTGCCCCCCATGCTGATTCCTGTGTCAAAAAGTCTCTTATTTGCTGCAGATAGTACCTTGGGAGACAGCATTGATGGAGATGAATTTTGGTTATGTAATAGTGTGAGGAAAGGGTTTGATCTGTAACTCCCTCCCTTTTGTATTTACACTTGAAAACTGCAGTTGTCATGATTTGACCATTAGTTCTCAGATTTCTAGCATCAGAAATGCAGCAGGCTGTGCAGGGCTGTTCGCTGCTGTGACTCATTATACAAAAATTTGCTGATTTTCCAATTTCCATGGAGGATGGGGAGGAGATTCCGCAAATAAGCAGTAGCCTGCCTATGAAGGACTATTGCTGTCACAGAAACAAGGTTAGCTTTGCTTGCGCATTGCTGAACTCCTCCCATTGTGCAGTCAGGGTCACACAGTGAGCCCTGTTCCCAATACCATTTTCTACTTCTGTCCCCAGTATCTATAAGAACATTGTATGTTGGGGGTGGGCCAACATGAATGTGTACACTTTCCTGTGTTGGGAAGAGGGAAAACATCAACACATAAGCAGATCTCGTATAACTAGAATGATGGAGACATGTTTATGAAGGAGAAAAAACCCAGTACCTAAGAAGAGTTATTTAGAAATAAATTTAATCTTCACACGTTTTGGCATTGCTGGTCAAAAACGAACAGTCGGCCTTTAGTATTCTGTGGAATTTGGTCACAGCTCTCCATGTGAGTGCCAAAATCTGTGGATTCTCATGTCCCATTATATACTATACAATGGCATAGAAAAAACGGTATCCATTAAATAAAATGGCAAAATCAAGGTTTGTTTTCTAATAATACTTTATTTACGTTTATTTATAAACCTCACGAAAGAATACTTCTGGAACATGGCCACACAGCCCGAAAGACATACAACAACCCTGTGATCCCGGCCATTAAAGCCTTCGACAACACATTAATACTTTATTTAATAACACTTTATTTGTATTCTGCCTATCTCCCCCAGGGGATTCTTTATTGGAATATTTCAATAAAGGGTTCAATCCATGGGTGCAGAATCTGCAGGAAAATGTAATTTAGTACCACTCTTAATTCCAAATGTATTGGCACAATTTTCCCCCTAAAAGATATATCATAGGAGAAGCATTGTCACTGATTTCATGTTTATATAAAATCATGACAATAACATTTTTTGGTTTTTATCAGGTATCACAATTATGTATGACTACAGTATTTATATATTTCTGTGGTGGGCAGTGGTGCCAAAGGTTAAATAGCTGCTAATGCTACTTCATTCATAGGTAAGTCCTTTAGAGTTAGAGTATAGTTTTAGAGTGCACCTGCACTGTAGAAAAAGTTTACACTACTTTAATGGCTATGGCTCAAGGCTATGGAATCATGGAATTCCATAACAATGTAGTTTTATAAAGTCTTTAGCCTTCTCTTCCAAAGAGTACTGGTCCCTCACCAAACTACAACCCCCATTATTCCATAGACTTGAGCCATGACAGCTAAAGTCATGTCAAACTGCATTAATTCTACAGTGCAGATATACCCTTAGATTTGAGTAAAGTGTGGATATACCTACATATGTGAATTTCTAGTGTGACACATGTTTCCTCAGAAGTATTCAAAGGGACAGTTATTGACTTTCAATTACTATCACTGTGGTATTTTTAAAGAGCTTATTTTCTGTGACATGGCCTGGTCCTAGAAAATTATGTAACAATCTCAGGCTATTTATAGAGTGAGACATTTATAAGTGAGAAATAAAAACCTAGATCATTTTTCTTGGGCTACCACAATTTTGAAGTGTGAACTGAGAGCATAAGATGTCTGTCAATATGATAAGTGCACTCAAATGGATCTTTACTATGTTGTTTGCTTTCCATTCCCTAGTTTTGTGGGCATGTCAGTGAATTTCTCACATGAAATACCACTTGTGTGATTATGGCAGTGGGGAAAGTGAAATCATGTCTGATGTTCTACAACAGTGGTTCTCAACCTGTGGGTCCCCAGATGTTTTGGTCTTCAACTCCCAGAAATCCCAACTGCTGGCAAACTGGCTGTGATTTCTGGGAGTTGTAGGCCAAAACACCTGGGGACCCACAGGTTGAGAACCAGTGTTCTACAGCTTTCCACTGGGGAGGATTAGATCAGATTCTTCCAGAATTTCTCCATAGCCTCCTGGCTGTGTGAAAGATGGAGCTCCATAAATATAATGACATGTACACAGAGCATATGAGGAGATTCTGGACCTAACAAGATCTATGATGACCAGGAGGCATGGTGCAGGATTGTATATGTCAGATTGGGATTGAGAACAGCCCTTTCTTTTAATAATCATCTGGCACTCTGTGAGCAACATTAAACACAAGTGATTCACCAAAGCTGAACTCATATTTTTGCGTGTTAGACAATAATATACATTAGAAATCAGAATAAAATACCCAGAGGAGAAGAGAGGCACAATGTACTCTCCATTTGCCCCCTTTGAAAAATATAGGGGCGAATGGACTTTCAGACCTGAAGAGCCTAACATTCTGTAAGAGTTACAGCTGTTCACAAACTAAACCAAAAATTTGTCTTCTACCTATTCCATACCGGCTCTTTCTTTTATTTCCATTTTTCTTCAATTGCCCCCAAATCTGAGCTCTTCAATTGTTTCACAGCAATTGCTTCTGGTGGGTTCTATTGCCTAGCAACAGACCCATATGATATATTTTCTCTAATCCTTCTCCTTCCCTGGGCATTTCTATTTTACTGAGTTTACTAGTGTCAGGATCTCCAATCCTTGACATCTCTGCTCAGCGGACAAAGAACAGATGCCAGCCATAAAGCAGGCCGGCCATAAAACATCAATGACCCTCTGGTATGTGAGAGTCCCTATATATGTGGCACAAAAGAAGGTTCTGGTATTCAGTACAATAAAACTTGTTGGAGTCTACCCGCGTGTGTCTTGGTGCTTTCTTTGGGAGACGGACCCACAGCACAACTGGGAGAAGAGAACCCGACAATTTGTACTGAATCACCTACTTTCTCTAGCTCCTACCTACAGCAACATGGAGGGAGGAGAGAGAGAGAACCAATTGGAATATTCCCGGGGAGAAGAAGCAAGCGCCGACGGAGAAACGAGGGAGGAACCCCTCAGCCTCTCGGAGGAAGCAAGCTCCGATGGAGGGGAGAGGGAAGAATCCCACACCCCCGTGGACGCAGCCACTTCCCCCCCAACCGTGGCCACGCAATGGAGGGTCACGCCAGCAGGGCCGGAGAGGCCGCACAGAGCCGAGCCGTCCACCGCCTGGGAGCTTGGCAACCCCCACCCGACGGAGAGTCAAGGAATGCAGGAGATGAGGCAAGAAATAGCACAACTGCGGGAGATGGTCCATTCCCTGATCCTGGCACAACAGCAGGGCAGCCCCAGGGGGCAGAACGCCAGCTCTGTCCTCCCAGCGGCCGCTCCTTCCCCTCCGGTAACCTCCCCCGGCCTCTCCGCAGCAGCCCCTTCCCCCTACAGACAAAGGACTGGGAGAGAGGGGGGGCAGCGAGGCCGGCACTACAAAGAGGAGAGGAAGTTGCAAGTCACCTTTGATGGGGACCCAGAGAAACTGCCTTTCTTTTTGATGAGAGTGGCTACCTTCATGAGCAAGTGGGAAGGCTCTTTTGAAAGCGAAATGGACAAGGTCCAACATGTGGCCGACCACTTCGAAGGAGCAGCCTCTGAATGGCTCCTGGCGCTGTACGACATGAGGGCACCGGAGCTCAACAACTTGGATGCCTTCATGGGGGCACTGAGATCCCGCTTTGAAGACCGCCTGCGCAAGCAAAAAGCCAGGGCGAAACTCAGGAGCCTGAAGCAAGGCGCCCGCTCCGTTCAGGACTTTGCCTTGGAATTCAGAAGGCTGGCCTCCTTGCTACCTGAGTGGAACGAAGCCTATAGGATTGAAGTGTTCAAGGAGGGCTTGAGGCCAGACCTGGTGGAATGGGTGCTGGCCAGGGAGAACCCGGGCACCCTGGACAGATGGGTGGAAGCGGCTGGCGAGGGGGAGGTGCTGAAGGAGGAAATCAAAAACTTCCGCCAAAAGCAAACCCCCTCAGCCGGAAGCACTGCGGGCAGAAGCCATGCCCCTTCGAAGAACAGGGACAGGCTTGATCCGGCTGAGAAGGATCGGAGGTGGAAGATGGGCCTGTGCCTACGGTGTGGAGGTGAGGGGCATTTGGCCACCTCCTGCCCAGGAGGCGGGAAGAAACCTGCAGGACGCAGGACAGGAGAAGGCCAGCCCAAGGCCAACCTCAACCCAGGGAAGAAGACCAGCGCAACAGCACTGGCAGCAAAGCAGCAGAAACGGCCGGAGACCCCCTGCGACGGACCCCAAGATGCCTCCTCTGGCAGCGAACAGCTCTCGGGAAACGAGGTTTGCCTGGATTAAAGCGCGCCGGCATCCAGGCAGAAGGAAGGAGGCGCGCTGGAGCAGCAGAGACTGGCAGTGAATCCTCCCCACCCCAGGCAGCACGGAAGCGACGCTCCAAGACCGTGGTGAGTGGCACAGAATCCCCCTTCTGGCTGAAGGTGCAGCTGGGCAAAAGAGGGACTGGAACAGACTCGCCCATGCGGGCAATCCTGGACTCAGGCTGCACAAAATCCATAATAAAGCCTGAGGTCGCGCTTGGGATGGGGTTGGCCAAAGTGAAGCTTCGCTCACCAATAACCTTTGTGCAGATGGATGGGAGCGAAATGAAAGGGGGGCTCTGTAAATACAGGACTGAACAAGTATTGTTGCGGGTGGGAGACCATTGGGAGGCCATCCAGTTCATAATTGCGCCCACGGCCCGCTACAAATTGGTCCTAGGCTTGGATTGGCTGAAACGACACAACCCCATGGTGAAATGGAGGGAGGGGGACATCAGTTTCACAGACCCGGCATGCAGGGACCACTTACGGGACCTGGAGGCAAGCGAGAGGGGAGGGGCCGATGAGGGATGCAGCACACTCACTCTTTGCCCACCGGAGGGGGGGGGGAAGAGGGGGCTCTGAAGACCCAGAGCAGATGGCAGGAAGCGCTGAGTCAAAGAACAACACACCCACCGCAACAGGAGAACACCAAGGGGGGAGGGAAGACCCCAAGCAAATGGCACAAGGCACAGCCCAGGAAGGGGGGCCTAAGAGTAACACAAACACCTCAACAGGAGAACAGGAAGGGGGGAGGGAAGACCCAGAGCAAATGGCAGGAAGCACAGCCCAGGTCGGGGGGCCAAAGAGGAACACAAACACCTCAACTGGAGAACAGGAAGGGGGGAGGGAAGACCCCGGGCACATGGCAGGAAGCCCAGCTCACCCACTGGCGGGAGGGGGCAACACACCCACCTCTCAAACACTGGGGGACGAGGCAGGGTGCCCCCGGATACCAACAGAATATGCAGACTTAGCAGAGGTCTTTGATGACAAGGAGAGTGACAAACTCCCTCCCCATCGAGATACAGACTGTGCTATTGAGATCTTGCCCAACTCCCCCATGCCCAAACAAAGAACCTACCCCATGACTCCCAAAGAAAGGGTTGCGCTGAAAGAATTCCTAGACAAGAACTTGGCCAGGGGCTTTATTCGCCCTTCCATGTCACCCTTGGGTGCGCCAGTCTTCTTCAGGGAAAAGAAAGATCACTCACTGAGGCTGGTCACCGATTATAGACACCTAAATGCTATCAGCGCCACACAATCATATCCCCTCCCTTTGATTAAAGACATGCTGGCGCAACTTAGCGCCGGTAAGATCTTTACCAAACTGGACCTGAAGGAAGCTTTTCATCGTGTGAGAATTCGAGCAGGGGACGAATATAAGACAGCCATAAACACTGTCTATGGAAAGTACGAGTTTTTAGTTTTGAATTTTGGTTTAAAATCCGGATCTGCAGTCTTCCAAAATCTCATTAACGAAGTGCTCAGGGAACACCTAGGTAAAGGTGTCCTCTGTTATTTGGATGATGTCCTCATCATTTCTAATGACCTTGAATCTCATGTCCCCCTAGTACGACAAGTACTAAAAAAACTGCTGGCCAACCAATTGTATGTCAAGCTGCCCAAGTGTGCATTCCACCAAGACAAACTAGACTACTTGGGTTACCGCATCTCCAGCCAGGGCATTGAGATGGACCCCAGCAAAGTGCAGGCAGTACTGGGCTGGGAGCCCCCCAGGACACGGAGGCACCTACAAAGCTTCCTGGGATTTGCAAATTTCTACAGGCAATTCATACCCAACTTTGCCCAGGTAGCCCTGCCCCTCACTGACATGCTCAAAACGAAGAAAAAGGGAGGGGGAGCTCAATCAGACGCCAAGCCCAAACCAAGCGCAAAACTGCCCTGGAACAGGGAGGCCCAGGAGGCCTTTGAAATGCTAAAATCTCTCATGAGTTCAGAGCCGATCCTGAAACACCCAGACACCCAACACCCCTTTGTCATACAAGTAGATGCCAGTGACGCAGCCACGGGGGCAGTGTTACTCCAGAAGGCTGACAAGGGCATGTTGCGCCCCTGTAGTTACCTCTCCCGGAAGTTCAACACAACAGAGTCACACTGGCCCATCTGGGAAAAGGAAGCTGCCGCAGTCAAATTTGCCTTAGAAGCCTGGAGGCACCTTTTGGAAGGAGCCCCTCACAAATTTGTAGTGTACACGGATCACAGAAACCTAGAAGCACTCCAAACACCACGCAAAATGACCCCAAAGCAACTGAGGTGGGCCAAATTCTTTGCCCGATTTGACTTTGAGCTAAAGTACCTGCCTGGAAAGGAAAACTTCCTAGCGGACGCCTTATCCAGGCTGCCGCAGTACCACGCAGACAAACAACACACAATGGGGACAATCTTTTCCAACACCCAGCTGGGAATGGGGGGGACAATCTTTTCCAACACCCAGCTGGGAATGGGGGTGGTCACGAGGAGCAAGGCGAAGAAAGAGGGGACAGGACCAGAGGCCACCCCTCCCCCAGAGAAGGACATCAGGGACCCCTGGATCAGGGAACACTATCAGGAATTAGATTATAAGGACGGGGTGTGGCTGAAAGGCAGCAGAACGTATGTCCCTGAGGACCAAAGGAAACTGGTCCTTCACGATCATCATGACAACAAAACAGCGGGGCACTTTGGATTTGTAAAAACCCTGCATTTAGTGTGGAGGAAATATTGGTGGCCTCTCATGAGAAAGGATGTGAAGGCGTATGTTCACCAATGCCCAGTCTGTGCCACAGTGAAAGGGGGAGGGGGCAAACCATCAGGGCTCCTCAGGCCCCTAGAAACCCCAGCAGCCCCCTGGGAACACATCAGCATGGATTTCATTGTAGACCTGCCCCCCAGCAATGGGAAGACCGTGATTTGGGTAGTAGTAGACCTCTTCTCCAAGCAGGCACACTTCATCCCATGCAGGAGCATGCCCAATGCAGAGCAATTGGCGCATTTGTTCATTGAACACTGCTATAAGCACCATGGGGCTCCCTCGAAGGTCATTTCGGACCGGGGCTCCGTATTTGTGTCCAGATTTTGGAAAGCGTTCCTACGCCAATTAGGGGCCAAGCAAGCCCTCAGCACGGCATACCACCCCCAGACTGACGGGCAAACAGAGAGGGTCAACCAGGTGCTGGAACAATACCTGAGATGTTACACCAACTACCAACAGGATAATTGGTCAAAGTTTTTGGCTTATGCCCAGGTGGCCTACAACAATTCGGTACATTCCAGCACAGGGCACTCCCCATTCGAGATAGTTTACGGCCGTAACCTCCGCACGCTGCCAACCCCAGAGGTCATCCAGTCTGACCCAGTCCCCTTTGCAGAATGGATGGCAAGAATCAAGGACGCATGGCCTGTCATCACACAGGCTCTTGACGAGGCCAAGGCAGCTTACAAACACCAAGCGGACAAACACAGGAGACCAGATTGGGACCTCAAGCCAGGGCAACAGGTCTACCTCTCCACCAAATACCTCAAGGGAAGGCAGCCAACCAAGAAGTTGGCAGCCAAATACATTGGCCCCTTCGCGGTCAAAAGACTAGTGAATGAAGTCACCGCAGAACTAGAACTCCCCCAGTCCTACAGGATGATTCACCCCGTTTTCCACTTCAGTCTCCTCAAACCAGCTCCCGAGAGCTCCCAGTGGCACCCAGCCAAGCCCCCGCCCCCGCCCATCATGATAGGGGGCAACCAACACTATGAGGTGGCAGAAATATTAGACTCCAGAGTCAGGAAAAACACTCTCCAATATTTCGTCAGGTGGAAGCATTTCCCCCTCAGTGAATCAGAATGGGTCAGGGATTCTGACATAAATGCACCCACACTCATCAAGAGGTTTCACGCTCAAAACCCACACAAACCTCCACACGAGGGGGGAGGACGGGTTTTGGGGGGGGCGTGATGTCAGGATCTCCAATCCTTGACATCTCTGCTCAGCGGACAAAGAACAGATGCCAGCCATAAAGCAGGCCGGCCATAAAACATCAATGACCCTCTGGTATGTGAGAGTCCCTATATATGTGGCACAAAAGAAGGTTCTGGTATTCAGTACAATAAAACTTGTTGGAGTCTACCCGCGTGTGTCTTGGTGCTTTCTTTGGGAGACGGACCCACAGCACAACTGGGAGAAGAGAACCCGACAATTAGATGAAGAACTACCCACTCTAACATTATAAAATTAATTAATTCATTAAAGCATGGATTAACTTCATTGATAATTAAGAGACCTAGTGAGGCTAAACCACTCCAGCAGAAAGCTTTTGATAACTTTGTAACTTTTAAAAACACATTTAACCAGTTTTCTGAAACCGTTATGGTTACATTTTCAAGGATAGCCTTATTGGCCATGCAACAAATAAAAACAGCATCCACAAAACAACAGAATCTTTTTTTGGCCAACCAAAATGGACAAAACACTTTGTGTAAGCTTTTAAATTTCCACTGGATTCATCATCATTCAAACGATGTTAAAAATCATAGAGGAGAAGTTGCATGCTTTCTCTCCCACAGATTCCAGGCCTGAAAGCACATCACACTCTCCTAGGCAAGAAGAAATCGGGAGAAGGGGAGAAATCTATTGAAGATAAAGCTAATTTCCCCATATGCGTATTTATCATCTCTTCTACTCGACCCAACATGTTTTACACAATCATGGCAGTTTGTACTAGTTCCAAGTATTTTTTTTTTGCCACCAAAAAAGGGACGTGTTTAAGGTGTCACATGACCACATTTTTCACATTTTCTAAATGACAATTTATCCTCGGTCTAGGTTTTCCCTTGACATTAAGTCACCTCCAACTCTGAGGGTTGGTGCTCATCTCAATTTCTAAGCTGAAAAGCCGGCGCTGTCCATAGACACCTCCAAGGCCATGTGGCCATTGGCATGACTGCATGGAGCACCGTTACCTTCCTGCCAGAGCAGTACCTATTGATCTACTCACATTTGCATGTTTTTGAACTGCTAGGTTGGCAGAAGCTGTGGCTAACAGTGGGAGCTCACCCTGTTCCCCAGATTCAAACAACCGACCTTTCGGTCAGCAAGTTCAGCAGCTCAGTGGTTTAATCGGCTGCACCACCGGGGGCTCCATCCTAGAATAACAAGATCAAAAAAGAAACAATCTAAAATGTTCCAGAGCTTGATCAAAGATTGCACTGAGTTTAAAATTTACTATGGACAAGCCACTAGTTTTACTTACCCTTGCCCCCGCTTAAACCTTACCTCAGGGGTCCTCAAACTTTTTAAGTGGAGGGCCGATTCTCAGTCCCTCAGACTGTTAGGGGGCCGGACTATAATGAAATAGTCCAAAATTAGGATTGTTTTTGCGTGCCTTCAAGTCATTTCAGACTTAGGTCAACCCTTAGTCTAAAGTTTAGGACGGGCCAGGTCAATGACCTTGGAGGGCCGCAACCGGCCCATGGGCCTTAGTTTGGGGACCCCTGACCTACCGATCTCATAAGACCAAATAAGACATGTGCAGTGTGCATAGGAATTTGTTCGTTTTTTTTTTTCAAATGATAATTCGGCCCCTCAACAGCCTGAGGGACCATGAACCGGCCTCCACTTAAAAGGTTTGAGGACCTCTGATTTAGACGGTCTCATAAGACCATTGGTAAGGAAAAGGACCCTCAAAGGCCATCTAGATGATCTCATCAGGCCATCAGAAGACCATAGATAAGGAAAGGAACCCTTAAAGACCATCTAGATGGTTTCATAAGACCATAGAGAAGGAAAGGGACTCCCAAAGGCCATCTAGACAATCTCCTAAAACCATAGATAAGGAAAGGGACCCTCAAAGGCCATCTAAACGGTCTCATAGGACCATAGGTAAGGAAAGTGACCTCCAAAAGCCATCTAGATGGTCTCATAAGGCCGTAGCTAAGCAAAGAGACCTTCAAAGACCATCTAGACGATCTCATAAGACCATAGGTAAGCAAAAAGACCTCCAAAGACCAGGTAGACTTAGGGCAACCCTTAGTCTAAAGTTTAGGACAGGAGCCAGGTCAATGACCTTGGAGGGCCGCATCCGGCCCCCGGCTTCAGTTTGGGGACCCCTGCCTTACCTTAAAGGAATAATTAATTTTAATCTTTTTATGCTGTATCTGCACAACTACCTAGGAGTGGGCTGGTAGGCTTGTAGGCCGGGATGCTTTGTATCTATACATGGTTTTACTGTATGTATGGGTAAGTGTGTACGTTTTGTATGTTTCACATGTTTTGATATGGTCAAAATTGACTAATCAATAAAGAGTTGTTGATTGCACTGAGGCTGAACTTAGCTTACAGATGCTTGACAAAATCAGTGGCTTTTATTTTACTATTCTTTTATTTCAGGTTGGGACAGGTGATCATACAAACAATAGCAAGGTTCTTGGTTCTGATATGCAGATGTGGGTGGAGTAAAGAGTTCCCATGATGCAGGGCGACCAATGAATATGAGAATGAACAAAGAGAAATGACAGGAAAATACTGGAATTCTTTGTAGGCAAAGGCAGTTTTTGTTTTGTACCCATCACCCCAAATTAGAACCTCTCAGGCTGTTTTAAGAAATAAGTTTTTGATTTGTTCATAAGGTAAAACCCCTGCATGGGCTAGAAAGACCATTTGCATTACAAATGCCTGTCCCTTGTCCTGCTGCAACATTTCCATGAGTGAGAGCAGGACCATACTACCGGCAACCTCCTCTATCCCAGTATTGTGCATTATAATCTCAGATCAAGGGAAGTATTAATCTCACCCTTTCTTCGTTAGTCAGACCTGGAATACTTTAACCAGTTTGGGGTCAAGGATATTGCCAGGCTGGAATGTAGCCAGATGGTTATATGTCTGGAAAAGAATCCCTGTGATACATAGCTTAGGGAGGTGAGTATGTTTAGTTTGAAAAAGAAATGTTGAAGAGGTAATATGGAAGCTGTGTTTGAGGGGGAGTTCTGTAAACACAGAGTAAATTTGTTTTTGGAGGTTTTGTTTTGTTTTTTATTTATGCTGTTGCAGAGATTCGGACATAAATCAGTGGATTTGAATTACATGAAAAGGGGATGCATTGAAAGATTAAGAAAAAATCCTGATGGCAAACAAGGTTCCTACGGCAATGCTTGAAATACTGTGAGGCAAGTAAATTGTTCTTCCACTTTCCCAGGTTTTAAGGAATTTTGACCCATTAATTATTTAACTCTTTCATTCTACAGGAATCCTTGGAAGAAATGAAAACATCATTGCTATGAAAGAACATCTACCAAGCCTTCTGTGAATTTCTCCAAAAATCAATTGATATAGCATATGAGTGGTCAGGCTGATGACCGTCACCCCAGCTTTCTAATTGATTAAAAAAACGCAGCGGAGAGTTCCGTAGATCGCTCACAAAAAGGAACGGAACGGGACCGCAGCAGACTATTATTAAGAGATCTTTTTTATTTCACTTTCCCCTTCCCTAAACTATGTAACAAAATCCCCCAATAAAAGTAGCATTTATTTTAACAATAACACTCTCTATCTGGTTATTTTGTATCTTTTCTCTGACTCCTTTCCTTTGCATGCAATTTCTCTCTCTCTCTCCCGTCCCTTTAACTCCGGTTGAGGTTTCTCTGCCATAGATTAATATGGCGGTCGATATAAATCGGCTCATATCTCTATCAAAATTGCCCCTAGAACGCTCCTCTTTTAGTCCTAACCCTTTCTAAGGCTCCTGACTCGAAGACAACCAGCAGACCCGGAATCGGTCCAGTTTTCGGCACCTCAACAGCTGACTGTCAAACGGGACCGACGGCTCCTTTCAAGCTAAACTGCTGCCTTATCCCGGACTTTCCTCTCCCCGCGGAAAGGGTTTAAGAGATCCCTAGCCCCTTTCTGTGAATTGGGGATGGGGGGGATCGCTCTCTCGCTGGGGAGACATAGTTCTCCAAGGACCCTCACCCTCTACAGCTGCCAGGGGATGCCCGGACGGGTGCCCTCCACGTTTCATTCATACTTTTCATGATTTTATGAAGGAGAAGAACACTCTTCCCCAGACCTACCCCTGGACTTATGAAATCTTATACTTCCAAAGACTGCAACCCACATGTGCCCCTTCCCATGCCATCTCTATGAATTCCTTATGAACTCTTTTTCCTCATGTATTTGTGAATTTCCATATTCTATGTACTTGGACACTCTCATGACTCACTGTTGTATGAATTTCCATATCGGGTTCCCCAGATGTTGTGAACTTCGTCCTTATCAAATGTTTTCTATTGCTTATATCATTCATGATTCCCCTTTATGCAATGTCACCCACCTTTATGGATTCTCCTTTATTTCCTTGAAATCTATCTATCTGCCTATATGTATTTGTACTCTTTGGGATCCCCGGAAAATATGTGTTTTTCCCAGCTGGGTTTATGTTCCAACTTTATTTTAATTTTCATTCTATCCCATATAATTGTCAAATCATGAAATCTAATGGGAAATATTATGACCCCAACATGAACTCTAGCCCTATGACCCAGACCTCCCTTCCCAAAAACAAAAGGATAATCTGCCACAGTTTAATCCAATCTCATTCCGATCGCATGGACAATATAGGGCGAGTCACCAAATTCCTAAAGGTGACTCGCCCCCAAGGCAAACATTGTCATATCCCAGGCCAGGACGCCGCAGGAAGGCACCCTGTGGGGCCGTCAATAACGGCTCATCACCACCCATCACCACTTCCCGTCTGACACCCCAAAGATATATCTAAAATCTGTGAACGTGACAGGACCCCGGACATCCTTGATGGGTGTCATTAATTCCTTTAGAAATCGGCTGGGCCAGAATTAATCTGATATTTCCCGTCCGGTCACCTCATTGTTTCAATAGCTCCCGCCTCCTCCTCTCTGATTGGCCCGAGGGGGGACAAAAAGCGGCTCCCCATTGGGCCAGCAGAGCAAGGCGGGAAACGAAAGCCCGCCTCGTTCAACCTCTCAGCCTATCCACGATCAGATGGGCGGGGAAGCGGGGCGGGAAATTCAAAGGGCTGTCAGACCGAAACATTGTATAAATATGGCTTTATTTGAAACATATGTTACGCTAGTAGATTGAATGATCGCTATTAGCGTCCTTTTCAGCTGAATTGCTCAATAAAAACTCCTTGGCGGATTTTCCTTCAACTTGGCGGACCTTCTTCATTTCAGGCTTCAGGTTGTATTGCGGCTTATATTCTTCTTTTGGCTTCGCCAAGGTCCGTTCCCTCAGGACCGGATCGGCTCCCTCCTTAAGGGGCCCGATCCCCCAGAAACGCGGTCGACAACATAATTTGGCTTTACCACGAAGGGACTTGCTTGGAAGTTCCAAAGATCAATTTCTAGGCTAAAATTCCAAGCGGCGACCTTGGTCCAGATATTCTGGAACAGGTTGGGGAGAGAAACGGCTGCAAGGAGGGCCCTCCGACCAACAATTTGACCTCATTTCACATCCAAATTTCTCTGGCAGTCCCTTTCTCTCTCTAGATCTGATTCAGGGTACTGAACAAAGGAGCCAGATAGGAGGAAGCAGATTTTTAGCTCCTCGAAGGAAAGGCGCCAACGTGAAACAGGGGACGCCCTGTAAAAATAAAAGGGAACCGGCCCCGTTGTTGAGACCCAGGTGGGCGGAGCCCTGGAGGTATTGCACTTCGGATCAGGGCTCGGTAACAAATTCCTGGTGAAACACGGGAAGATCTGGCACCCGGGGGGCGTGTGAGAACAGTCTGGCTTGTAAGATTACAGGTTCAAGGATCGCGGGGTAGGGGAACGGTTGTGTTCCCGGGGCACCTGCGGATCCCACGGACGCCAGCCATTCAGTCTTGGTGGAAGGAACTCTCGGTAGGACGAGCGGCACCTAGCCGGTTGGGTGAGTCGTTACTCCGTTAACTGTCAGGTACTGGGCAGGGGCTGAGCCAAGAATGGGTGTTTGTTCAGCACGTCTAGGGTGTCCCACCCCAGCAGACATCCCCAGGGATTCTCCATTGGGTAAGATCCTGGCCAATTGGGGTGGGCTTTGCATCGAAAAACATGGTGCAGGCCAGGTTGGGCTAACTCAGAGCACATAAGTGGCCCCTTGTGGCCCTTGAAGGGGGGACAGCCTGCCCCCCCCGCTTGAGTCACCGAATTCGGAGTGTTGACCTAAGGTGACTCACCATGGGGAGGGCAGGTGGTTCCAGCTTGCTTATGTTGCAATGTTCATGGCCTTAAGCCAGAGGGAGAGTGGAAGGGGGGAGGGGGTCCAAGTCTTCCCATGCAGGGACGTGGGCTCCAAACCTACCCTCAGAAGCTCCTCTCTAGACCTACTTCCCCTCCCGCCTCCACCAGAAGAGGAACTTCTGGAGACATTTGCTTACCCCCCACCTTACCAAACCCGACCCCCATCCCTTGCCTCACCTCATCCCCCGTTTTCCCCCTTGTTCTGAGTCTTGCACCGACCCAGAACCCCCAAATCGACCCTTCAAGGGAACCTCTGCTTCCCGGGATCCCACTCTCCCAGACTCACTCTCCCAACTCCCTACCATTTACCCCCGTCTCCCTTCCGTTTCCCAGCCCTCTGTTTTCTCTCAGCCCCATCTCCCCTCCGTTTCCCAACCTCCTATTCCCTCTCCACCCCTCCCCAACCGAATCCCTCTAAGCCTTTTTCCCTTCCACCCCAAAGACTTCTTCCCCCTTGCAGCCCCCCTCCCTTAATCTCTCCCTCTCTTCCTCTCGCTCGTCCTTTTTGACCAGAGGAACAGGGGGAAAGAAGGGGCCGGGGGGGGGGGATGAGGACCCTCAGAGGAAGGAGGAATTGACTGTTCAGAGACCATAAAACATCCATTGCCACCCTCTGTTTTATCTGGAGCCTGAATATTGGGTCAATAGTTCTCCAAGGAATTATTTTCCCCTCTCCCCCTCCTTTTCAAAGCAATCTGCTTCTGAATTTTTGAGTCACAGTTCAATTCCCTTTTTCCCTCTTCTTTCCTGTTTGCTTTCAAAACTTTACCCAAAAACTCCAGAAACTCCCCAAAGATCCCAGAGGAACATAAATTTTTAGACTGCATTTTTTGGTTACAATTTGTAAGTGGGACCTTTGATCTGGCATTCTTTCCAAATCGCCAGGTCACACCTTGAAATTTGCTCAAACTAAAGGATCCTGTGTCCTCAAAGACTCCTTTCCCTTTTTCTTTTTTCTTCACCCAATCCCTTTGGGCAACCCTGCAAAACCCCTCCCCTTTTTGAATCTCCCTCTCAGCCTCCCCCTTCTCTCTGGGGGATATTGTGTATCTTTGGAAAACCTTCCATCTTCAGAGACTGGCTGAGTCCTGCCTGGGGCTTCCCTGTTCTCTGAGTAGTATTCTTTGTTTGTTGCCCTGACTTTGGAGCTTTGTAAATGTGGGGAACCAAGCTTTGTTCCTCTTCCTCATGGTTTTCTTCCTTGAGCTATCCTTTCTGTTCTTTTCTCTCTCTCTCTCTTGTTTGCTATTTCTTGAATGACTGTGTATACAATGGGTTAGGGATTTTATTAACACTCTCTCAGTATAAAAGGGACCGTTGGGAATTGTAGAATGGGGATCCTGGCACCCCACATGGAAGGCACCCCACTCTGACCTGGACTACCAGGACCATCATCCGCTCCTGTGGCTATAAAGGGACTCTGAGAAACCCAGCTCAGATAAGGCGAGAGCAACCAGTGGGGTGCCATCACGGTGATGAGGCCCCCACCCACAAGCTGGCTCCAACCCCTGGCAGGGGTCGTAAGGCTGACCCTGAGCAGAGGAACATCCCCCTTCTAATGCAGGGAGGAAAGGGCGCCCCCACGAGACCAGGAGAAGGCTGGCAGGTAAGGGCGACCCCCCCTCACCTGAGAAGAGGTGGCAGAGGCTAAAAGTGTGTCCCCATGGAGCCACGAACAGGACCCTCACTGTTGGTCGCTGGGTCAGGCGCGAGTGGGGAGCCCAAACATGGCTGCGAGGGTGCCAGAGGAACCTTCAGTATTGAAAACGTCCCAAAAGGTATGAATGATTTATTTCCCATTTTTTTCCCCTCTTTTTTCTTCCTTATAAAACTAACCCTCCACTCTTAGGGTCTTGGGGGAAGGGGAGTGGGGATGGGACACGTGATCTCTTTTCTTTGCTGTCTTGAGGCATCCTCTACCCCTCGGACCTCCTCCCGGGTGGAAGGGCTGGACCTGGCTGTGGACACTAGGAGGCGCCTGGTGAAGATGGCATCACAACCTCCTCGGAGCCCTCCTGACCTCCTACATTGCTTGCAAGGTGCTGGAATCCATGCCAGGATCCATCAAGAGTGCTCCTGAACCAGAACCAGCCCCCACCAGCGGTGAGGAAGACAAAGACCTGTGGACTGCTGAGCCGGGAGACGACCTGAAGGTGTTGTTCCGGAAAACACCTCCTCAGGGCCCGCCGCCCGCAAGCTGTCCTGACCCACACCCTCCCGAGGTCCGGAGAAAGACCAAACGCCAGAGACGGAAGCACAAGACCCCCTCCGAGGACCCCTCCAAATCCCATCCCTCTAGCACCACGGGAACACCCCCATTTGGACCTGCAAACATTTGACAGCTCACTTTGACAGCTGTCAAATCGGCCCTCACTTCAACCCCCCGCTCGGAAGAACTGATACCGCGGTTCCCCGCTGGGGAGCTGTCCAGCATGCTGAATCAGGAGCCGTGAGTTCTAATTTTCTCTCTATTTTTCTCCTTGGGAGCTGTCCAGGGTACTAACCCTAACCCTAATCCTCATTTCTTCTCTAACCCTCCCTGTCAATTCTAGCCCGGTTTTGCAAAGGATTTCTCCTCTTTCTAGCTGTAATCCTTTTCCTTCTAATAATAAGCTGCTGCTGGTCGCATTTGCCCGCTCTGTTCCAAATTTGCCGCAAAAAGAACCATTCGAACCCCTCTCAGCAGATGGCCATGCTGCCGCTAAGAGGTTATAATGTTTATGCGGTAGGGCAGGGGCGAAATGGGCTCCTCCCACTTCGCCCCGCCCTTACCGAGTGGGGAATATGATGACCGTCACCCCAGCTTTCTAATTGATTAAAAAAACGCAGCGGAGACTTCCGTAGATCGCTCACAAAAAGGAACGGAACGGGACCGCAGCAGACTATTATTAAGAGATCTTTTTTATTTCACTTTCCCCTTCCCTAAACTATGTAACAAAATCCCCCAATAAAAGTAGCATTTATTTTAACAATAACACTCTCTATCTGGTTATTTTGTATCTTTTCTCTGACTCCTTTCCTTTGCATGCAATTTCTTTCTCTCTCTCCCGTCCCTTTAACTCCGGTTGAGGTTTCTCTGCCATAGATTAATATGGCGGTCGATATAAATCGGCTCATATCTCTATCAAAATTGCCCCTAGAACGCTCCTCTTTTAGTCCTAACCCTTTCTAAGGCTCCTGACTCGAAGACAACCAGCAGACCCGGAATCGGTCCAGTTTTCGGCACCTCAACAGCTGACTGTCAAACGGGACCGACGGCTCCTTTCAAGCTAAACTGCTGCCTTATCCCGGACTTTCCTCTCCCCGCGGAAAGGGTTTAAGAGATCCCTAGCCCCTTTCTGTGAATTGGGGATGGGGGGGATCGCTCTCTCGCTGGGGAGACATAGTTCTCCAAGGACCCTCACCCTCTACAGCTGCCAGGGGATGCCCGGACGGGTGCCCTCCACGTTTCATTCATACTTTTCATGATTTTATGAAGGAGAAGAACACTCTTCCCCAGACCTACCCCTGGACTTATGAAATCTTATACTTCCAAAGACTGCAACCCACATGTGCCCCTTCCCATGCCATCTCTATGAATTCCTTATGAACTCTTTTTCCTCATGTATTTGTGAATTTCCATATTCTATGTACTTGGACACTCTCATGACTCACTGTTGTATGAATTTCCATATCGGGTTCCCCAGATGTTGTGAACTTCGTCCTTATCAAATGTTTTCTATTGCTTATATCATTCATGATTCCCCTTTATGCAATGTCACCCACCTTTATGGATTCTCCTTTATTTCCTTGAAATCTATCTATCTGCCTATATGTATTTGTACTCTTTGGGATCCCCGGAAAATATGTGTTTTTCCCAGCTGGGTTTATGTTCCAACTTTATTTTAATTTTCATTCTATCCCATATAATTGTCAAATCATGAAATCTAATGGGAAATATTATGACCCCAACATGAACTCTAGCCCTATGACCCAGACCTCCCTTCCCAAAAACAAAAGGATAATCTGCCACAGTTTAATCCAATCTCATTCCGATCGCATGGACAATATAGGGCGAGTCACCAAATTCCTAAAGGTGACTCGCCCCCAAGGCAAACATTGTCATATCCCAGGCCAGGACGCCGCAGGAAGGCACCCTGTGGGGCCGTCAATAACGGCTCATCACCACCCATCACCACTTCCCGTCTGACACCCCAAAGATATATCTAAAATCTGTGAACGTGACAGGACCCCGGACATCCTTGATGGGTGTCATTAATTCCTTTAGAAATCGGCTGGGCCAGAATTAATCTGATATTTCCCGTCCGGTCACCTCATTGTTTCAATAGCTCCCGCCTCCTCCTCTCTGATTGGCCCGAGGGGGGACAAAAAGCGGCTCCCCATTGGGCCAGCAGAGCAAGGCGGGAAACGAAAGCCCGCCTCGTTCAACCTCCCAGCCTATCCGCGATCAGATGGGCGGGGAAGCGGGGCGGGAAATTCAAAGGGCTGTCAGACCGAAACATTGTATAAATATGGCTTTATTTGAAACATATGTTACGCTAGTAGATTGAATGATCGCTATTAGCGTCCTTTTCAGCTGAATTGCTCAATAAAAACTCCTTGGCGGATTTTCCTTCAACTTGGCGGACCTTCTTCATTTCAGGCTTCAGGTTGTATTGCGGCTTATATTCTTCTTTTGGCTTCGCCAAGGTCCGTTCCCTCAGGACCGGATCGGCTCCCTCCTTAAGGGGCCCGATCCCCCAGAAACGCGGTCGACAACAAGGCTGTGTGTGGGAAGGAAGTACTTTTTTTAAAAAGTATTATTGCAACCCTGAGATCCACTAATGAAATCCTGGTGCAAAATATATAGAATTACAGAATTCTGAGCCTGGAAATTTGTATTGAATAACAAAATTTAATGGAATTACTGAATGGAGCTCTCTAATTTTCCACACAAAAATTGATTATTTTAAACATTTTTCATTTTAGTAGCAGAATTATAGTAGAATCATAGAGTGGGAAGAGACCACATGGGCCATCTAGTCCAACCTCCTGCCATGCAAGAAAAGGACAAAGTACCCCTGACAGATGGCCATCTAGCCTCTGTTTAAAATCTTCCAAGGAAAGAGCTTCCACCACACTCTGAGGCGGAGAGTTCCACTGCTAAACAATTCTTACAGTCAGGAAGTTCTTCCTCATGTTCAGGTGGAATCTCATTTTCTGTAACTTGAAACTTCTTCAAATCTTCCTAGTGTGTTCTTATTCTACCTTGTCTACGATTGGGGAAAGAGCCTCTGCTTCTTGACTGCAAATTCCATGTTTGTGAACTGTCCTCCTCCCCAGAGACATCCCCCATGCATTGGTCAAGGACAGTCCACTCATTTGTATCTAAGAACCTCTCATCTCCCACAAGGTGTTGTATTTCCTCATCATCTGTTAGTGGTGAGAGCACTTGGAATCAATTGTGTAACTCCGGATTAACAGAAGGATTCACGGAACGATGCCTGGTCCTCTTTCTAAATGTCACATTTTTCTAAGCATCAGAATTTTCTGCATGTGAAGTGACCTCCCCATAGCCTTGCCCTGCATGGTCATCTGATGTGGGTTGTATATCTAGAATGGTCTGCTAGGCTGTGTCTAAGAAAAACTTGAGTTCCTTAATGTCCTTAAGTGTCTCAATATGGGTCTCAAGTTGCTGGATCCTCTCTTTCATTGAAGCAAGCTGTTTGTACTTGGTGCAGATGTAGCTCACTAGATGTTCTGTCAAAAAGATGATCATCCCACAGACCCTGCATTTGACTGGAATAGCTTGCCCATATTCCATATCCTGGTGACTCAGGTTACCAAAGAGGAACGTTTATTTAACTGTGGTCCTCCTCAAAATACCTCATTCCTCCTGTTCACGATGTTTTCCAAAGATGAATGTTGGTTAAACTGCTTGCGCCTGATAGTGCACGCTGCTGGAGTTCAACTGCTGGCTCTGCCCCAGAAAGATTAGATGACCTAGCTTAAGCTCCGTCCCTTGAGCACAAGGCACTCAAGCACAGAGCCAAAGCTCCGTCCCACTCAAGCACATGGCCTCAAGCACATGGCCCAAAGCAGAGGTACAGTTCCTTAGACACCAGTACAACCACAAAGCCTTAACACTCAACACCTTTAAACAAGAGACAAACAAACATTCAGTAGATGGGAAGCGTTTTGTTGATGTTCTTGTTAAAAAAGTGGAATTCTAAAGCCACTCACATATCTACTTGCAGTTCTATATTTTCTTTCTGCACTCTTTGTAGAGAATGAAAAAGGATATGGGGCCTCAAATGTGTGACCTCAGATTTCAGTCATCTGTTCTGTGACAATTTTTTGCATCTTCTCAAATAAAGGAATGAAACAAATATTGACCTGAATAACAATCCATACAAGCGGAACACATTTTTTTGTTTTCTTTTTCTGCCTTACTCATGTTATTGAAAGGTAAAGGTAAAGGTTTCCCCTGACATTAAGTCTAGTCGTGCCCGACTCTGGGGGTTGGTGCTAATCTCCATTTCTAAGCCAAAGAGCCAGCGTTGTCCATAGACACCACCTAGGTCATGTAGCCAGTATGACTGCATGGAGCGCCGTTACTTTCCTGCAATCACATTTTCGAACTGCTAGGTTGGCAGAAGCTGGGGCTAATAGCGGGAAATCACTCTGCTCCCCGGATTCGAACCGCCAACCTTTCGGTCAGCAAGTTCAGCAGCTCAGCAGTTTAATCCACTGCACCACTGGGGGCTCCTGTTACTGAAAACATCCCACAAAATTCTGATGACCGCTAGGACACAGATAGATGACCCAGGGAGCCCCCCTCCCGTCAACAATAGAATTCCACAAAGGACACCACCAGGACCACTTCTCCACTGCCATATAAAATCCAGATTATCTGTTTCGAACTGGATTATATGGCAGTGTAGACTTATATATTCCAGTTCAATGCAGATAATGTGGATTATCTGATTTGATAAACTAGATTATATGGCTGTGCAGAAGGGGCCTGAGTCTTCTTTCCCAAGCCTTGCCCATTCACCCACTTGGTGAGCATAAGTATTACACTTCCTTTTGGCTCATACATTACAAGAAACAAGAGAATGGCAATCAGCCAACTCTCTTGTCTCTCAAAAGACCCAGGCCTGGAAAAAATAATAAACCCATCAAGCTCACTCTTTTGTCCTAATGTGGAGACCCTTCAGGGCACACAGCCCCTTACTATTCCAATCTGGGAGTCTCATGAGACCCATGTCCCCAGGGGCATGTTTATCAACTACCCTTTGTTTTCCATGACCCAGTCCCACATTATTTCCTAATCTGATTTCCCAGAGGCAGGCAGACAGACAACAGACAGCTTCAAGTGCAGCCAATGATAGTTTATTCCATACTATGCACCAACCATCTATATATATAAGAGTGATGGAATCAGGGCACCGGACAAAACAACAAAACTACAGGCCCCCCCAACCTCAAAATTTGACAACACAACCCATCATCCATGGCTCTAGGTTGATACAACAAAAAGAAAAGAAAAATAAAGTCCTAATTTGAGGGAAAGGAATAATTGTTTTTATCCAATTGCTGCTAGTTAGAGGGCTAAGCTCCACACATAGACCCCCTCTATTGTCACCACTTTCACAGTACACAAACAAACATACTAAACATAAAGACAACCATACAACACACATTCAATGCCACCACTACCTCAACAATTTCTCACCAACACCACCAGACAACGTCACAGCAACGCGTGGCCGGGCACAGCTAGTAAACTATAAATGAATGTACTTTTTCAACCAGTGGGATTGCAGATCCTAATTTGTGTCAACTACAAACTGTAAAAGTGAATTTACTTTTGAACAAATGAGATTGTGGATACTGAAAGTGCACCAAACGTCTCTCCCCCTCGATGGATTGTCACCTTGACGTGGTGGTGGTGGTGGTGGTGGTGGGCTTGCGTGTTCCAATGAACCTACGGGCACAACCACAGGAGTCACACACTCCCAGGAGTGGCCACAGGGGAGGATCCAGACCAAGAACAATCCGAAGACCCAAAGACCTCAATGGAGGAGCAGGCGGAGGATAACATGGTACATGTTACAACGGCTGTGAAGGCGGAAGAAGGCTGCAACAGACTGAGAAGCCACTCTCGTTGTGTTAATCACACCACTGCTGGGACCTCATTCTGTGAAGACTGTGTGTTGACCGGCCGTGCACCAACCTCCACACATTAAAAAAAAATCACGCACGGGCGTCTTCCAAGAAATGGAGGACCATCATCCTCGAACTACGAGGGATCGCCTAAGTAAGTAAGTAAGCAAACGTCTCTGTTTTTCATGTTCTCAAATATGGAAAACATGCGGGATTTGCAGCTGTTCTGTGTCCATTCTGGGCAGAGCTGAATAAAACTGATTTCTTTTCCTGCCTTCAACCCCTGCTGTGTGTTTTTCATTAAACCAATTGGAAGCTGCTGTACACCAGGAAAGACCCAATATTTCAGACAGGACTGAAAAAGTCTTGATGTTACTGGGCAGAAAAAAACTTGTTCAGACTTCTAACCCAGTGGCATAAGCATGAAAGTATCCTTCAAACTATTTTTTCCCAAACACACCATTCATCAATTGTGATCTAGCACATGGAACAGACCACCTAATAATTACATATAAAAGTAGCCAAAGTAGAATTTTCACTGCTTCTTAGACAGAAAAGCAGTAAAACAAATTAGAAGTCATTTAAAAAAAGTGAGGAAAGGACTGAAAATATGTTTAGCTTTCTTAGTTTATCCAATAAATTAATTATTCTTTATCAGTCAGATTGATCAAATCCTACTTCTATCTCATTTTTCTCCAGAAAAAGAATGCATGAATGGACAAGTCCAAATTATATGCATTAAGGGTAGAATAATGCAAGGTTCAGACAGATGATAATTTGACTTACAACTACTGTAGTAATTCATTAGACAATTCAGGCATCACAGCAGACAATATCTTCATATTGTAACCTGATGGAGGTGTCTGACAAAAGAGTCCTGCACAGATCTGCAGTATAATCTATAAATACTGTAAGTGAGAGTTCAAATAAACTACATAATGGGAAGCAGAAGGTGGAGAAGCCCATTCTCTCTGCAAAAACAAGACTAGGAACAAATTGTGGCATAGACCATGAACTGCCAATATACAAAATTAGACTAAAACTAAAGAAAGATACTAAATCAACCATTGTGCCAAAAACACAGCTGTAAGAGCATCCATAATTTAAAGGTATTGTAAAAATAGATCTGCATTATTACTCTTAATTGACTGGGAGCCAAAAGAACTCTGGACTGAAGCCAGAGACATTGTCATGGGGAATCGAAAGAGACACTATCTGCAATGAAAAAGAAAGAGACATAGTGAAGAACTGATGAGATGCAAAAATAAATGAGTATAAGAAGATGACAGAACTCTGACTGCAACTATTGGGTGACTTGTGCACAGAAACAAAGAAAACTATCATAACAATTGATTCAGAGGAATAGAAAACAACAAGAAAAAAGCATGTCAACAGACTAATTTATTTTGTGCCTTTCAATGGTACATGACATGATTTATCTTCTATGACCATTACCGCTCACTGTATCTTTCTATTTTGATATATTTCTTTCCATATAAGCTCCAGTGGAAATATGAGTTTTCCTGATGACTCAATGATTAGAGATCAGGTACACTGTTTAAGCTTGTGCACTGCCTTTCTGGCTCTTGGGGAAACCAGGGGGGATGATTATCATGCTGCATAGGGGTATTATTTGCACATGGGGCATTATATTTTCTAATTGGCAATCCAAACCAAACAACCTACTCTTTGTTCTGGTTTGTTTGGGCTCAATTCTCCACATGAATTGTAGAGTTTTTTTATGCTGCAATAATCCTAACTATTAAGAAAAAGATTGATGCAATGCCTTTTTTCTATGCGTTTTCTCCACCCACATGTCTAATGTCATACATGGTATTGAGGTGACTATAGATGTCTCATTTCATAATTGGAGTCCTCTCTTCTCTTATTCTCATTCAACGACATTTCTGGTGGCTTAATCACAGAATCACAGAGTTGAAAGAGATCACATAGGCCATTCAGTCAAACCTCCTGCCATGCAGGAAAAGCACAATCAAAGCTCCTTGGACTGATGGCTATCTGTTTAAAAGTCTCCAAGTGAGGAACTTCCACCACACTCTGAGGCAGTGAGTTCCACTGTTGAACAGCTTTTACAATCAGGAAGTTCTTCCTAATGTTCAGGTGGAATCTCCTTTCCTGTAATTTGAACCCATTGCTCTGACTCCTAGTCTCAGGGCAGCAGAAAACAAGCCTGCTCCCTCCTCCTTATGACAGCCTTTAAAATATTCAGTGGGACAGATATAAAAGTATGATAGTTCCAGGGGCGGCTCAAGCTATACGCAAACTACACAATTGCATAAGGCACAATTGCATAGTGGGCGCAGTTGAGACACCTCCAGTTCAGCAGAGAGAGAGAGAGAGAAAGAGAGAGAGAGAGAAAGAGAGAGAGTGATTACGCACTTCCGCTTCTCTCTCTGCCAGGCTTCAGGGTGAGGAGGGGGAAAGCCTGGCTCTGGCTCCGGCCTTCTCCACTCTCTTCTGCCGCCACCATGCTCATGGCTGCCTCTGATGCTGCATCTGCCTCCTCCTCCTCCATGCCCCCTCCTTCGCATCCTCCTGGGGCAGCCTGAGGAAGGGAGCACTGCTGAGCCCAAGGGAGATTGAGAGAGGGAGGAGGACTTTTCCTCGGGCTGCTCCAGGAAGATGTGAAGGAAGAGGCAGTGGAAGAGGGGAGGCAGAAGCAGCAGCAGAGGCAGCCATGGAAGATAAGGGCCCGGGCCTTTGGAGAAACCCGGAGTGAAATCCGGGTTTCCCTAAGCTGGGAAAAGGAGGGAATGACGAAAGGAAGGAGAGTCCTTTGCTCATCAACCCGGGAGCGGGCCCAAGAAGCGAGTGGCTTCTTGGGCCCAAGCCAGTCTCCTTCCTCCCTCAGCAGTGTCTCTCAGGCTGGCAGCCCCGGGACTTTGGGGAAACACGGAGCGCTGTGCTCCGGTCTCCTTCCTCCCTCAGCAGCGTCTCTCAGGCTGGCAGTCCCAGGGCTGCCAGCCTGAGAGACACTGCTGAGGGAGGAAGGAGACCGGCTCGGGCCCAAGAAGCCTCTCGCTCATCTTTGGAAAGCAAAGGCAGCTGCTCCTCTCCCACAAGCCCAGCCCTGCCTTGGGGCCTCGCAGAGCCAGGAGCTTCAAAGGGAGGGAGGGAGGGAGCAAGAGGGGAGTGCCCTTCGTGGATAAAGAGAGCTGCGGAGCCCGGCTTCAGAGACATGTGCGGATTCCCAGCTGGCAGCATGTCTTGGAAGTGCAAGAATGCCTATTGGGGGAGGGAAAGAAGGAAGGGCGCACTCCACGGATAGGGGCCCCACTCCCGGGTTGGAGGGCAAGGGACTCTCCTTCCTTCCTTACGTTGTTCCCTCCTTCTCCCTCGCTCCCTATTTCCTCCTTTCCTTCACTTTCCTGGTTCCTTCCTTTTCCTTTCCCTTTCTTTTTCCTTCCTTCCTTCCTTCCTTCCTTCCTTCCTTCCTTCCTTCCTTCTTTCTTCCCTCCTCTCTCCTTCTCTTTGACCTGCCTCCCTCCCTCTCTCCTGTCTTCGCTTCCTCCTTTCCTTCACTTATCTGGCTTCTCTCCTTCCCTCCTTCCCTCCCTCCCTCGCTTCTCTATCTTCTGGTGTCTCCGATGAACATTTCTTCCTCCCTCCCTCCTTTCTTAGCTTTGTCCTTTTCCCCCTTTCCATCCCTTGACTGGCTTCTCTTTCCTTCCTTCCTTCCGGGGGGGGGGGGGGGGGGGACAAAAATACTGCTTGCTTACACTTGAAAATTATCTAGGGCCGGCCCTGGATAGTTCTATAAGCTAGGAAAGGTCAAAAACACAGGACTACATTCTATCATCATAAAAACGATCATCACACAATAGACGTTAATAGACTTTAGTAAGGAAGTGTAAGTACATAGAATAGAAGGAAACTATCATTAATTTTCAGAACAGAGCTAAGTAGTGTTTAATTAAAGCATGATGATATGATAAAAGTGCAAAATAGTGGCATTGTGATCCAAAAAAATTAAACCAAATCAACATTGAGTATGATACCACAGTCATGGGACAAGCTGTCACAGTATGTGGTTGTTTTATTTCATCAGTTTCTCTTTTCGCCATTTTATGTTTTGATGGTGCATTTGCATTTGTAACTTGGGATTTGCCTGTGTATGCTTAAGAGGAGGGATGAATTTGGAAAGACTTTAATAGGGATGTGGATGAGAAGGTCTCTTCTTTAGAGGGAGGTTGCGCCCTCAAACCAAATCTGGCTTTTGGAAATCTTAGGCCAAAACCATCAGGGCTTTCTTGGCCAAATTGTGTTGTCACCATTGCCTTCCTTTGAAGCTGAGAAAGAAAAATAGGGGAGAAAGGGGAGGAGGAGAGAAAGCGTGGACAACAGAAAAGGGAGAGAGAAAGAGAGGCGGCATAAAGGAGGGAGAGAGAAAGAAGGAACGAGAGAGGGTCACAAAAGAAAGAGAAAAAGAGAGGAAGAAAGAAGGAAAAATAAAAAGGGAAAAAGGAGAGAGGAGGAAGAGAGAGAGGCACAAGAGAAAGGGAGGGAGAGGAAGAAAGGAGGAAAGAAATAAGAAAGGGAAGGGAGAAAGGGACACAAGAGAGAGAAAAAAAGGGAAAGAGAGGAAGAAAGCTAAAAAGCAAGAAAGAAGGAGAGGGAAAGGGAAGGTGGCAGAAAGAAAGAGAAAAGGGATGGCTAGAAAGAAAGGAAGGTGAGAAAGCGAGGGAGATAGAGGAGGAAAGAGAAGAGTAAGAGAATTATCAATAGAAAAGGGAGGGATAGAGAGAAGAGATGAGAAGGGAGGGAGAGAAGGGTAAAAAGAACGGAAGAGAAAGGAGGGAGGAGGAAGACGGAAAGAAAGGAAAGGATAGAAAAAAGAAGGAGAAAGGAAGGGAAAGAGGGAGGCATGAGAGAAAAAGGGGAAAGAAAGAGAAGGAAAGTGGGAGAAAGAAGGGAAGAGAAAGAAGGAGAGGGAAAAATAGAAAAGAAAGGGATATAAAAAGGAGAGGAGCAAGAAAGAGAAAAAAGAGGGAGAAAGAGAAGGAAGTGAGAAATAAAAAAAAGAAATAAAATAAAATAAATAAAAAGAAAAGACAGTGATAGAACAAGGGAGAAGGAGAGGAGGAAGGAACTGGAAAAGCAGCATGGAAGGGTGAAGCCAAGGCGGTGGTAAGGCCCTCCAAGGAAGAAGCAACTTTTGCAGTTTCCTCGGCTCCTCTCCTGCGCTGCGCCTATTGGTCTCCTCCACACCTCGCTCCCTGCCATGTTGGATTGAGCTGGGGATAAATTGGAAGTTTAGCAAAGACAGGCAGAGGAAAAATAAAGGCCAAGGAGGGGAGGTGGAGAGAGAGAGGGAAAGAGCGAAGGGAAGCCTCCTTCCTTCCTCCTCTCCTGCCTTCCTACCCTCCTCCCTTCCTCCCTTCTTTGGCCACAGCCATACAGGAGTGGCCTAGCACACCCTGATGCCCCTCTGAGGGGCCCCCTTCTCTGTCCCACTCCTCAGCCCACAGGAGAGAGTGAGGAGGGCCTGGCCTGGCCCAGCCCCGGCATGAACAGCAGCAGCAACAATGCAACGCAGCCCCCCTCCACTGTGGAGGGTCACCAACAGGGGCTTCATGCTGCTCATCCTGCAGGGGAACGAGAGCTTCTTTAGCTTCCTGGGCAAGAAATGTGTTAGAGGAGGAGCAGGGAGAAAGGGAGAGAAAGAAAAAGAGGGGGAAAGAGGAGAGAAGGAAAAGGGGAGAAAGAGAGTGCCCATCTCTGTCACGTGCTTGCCTCTGCCTCCAAGCGCCTCCCCATGACTCTCTCCACCCTGCGCTGGAGGAGGAAGAGGAGGAAAGATAGGAGAAGGAGCCAAACCGCGATTGGGGCCGTTTGACCCCCACAGGGGTTGCGACCCACACGTTGAGAACTTCTGATATAGAAGCTTACATACATTATCTGTTTGGAATACAGTTTTTGAATAATAACAGATATTCATAGAGTACATTTCCATCACCAATAATTATCAAAGTACCAACATCAAACCTTTTGAAAAAAGGGCATTATTTAAGAGGCAGTGTCAGGTGATATGTCTTCTAGATGAGACCCTATCTTGTCTGTTTCTGTCCCTCTTTTAAGATTAATCACTTTCTCTGTCCTGGCTGTTATTCTACTTCGTCCATCTCTGATCTCTGAAACATTTGATATTACTGACTGCTTACTAGGCTTGAGCGATCCACGAAAAATTTGATTCTAAACTCGTTTCAAAAGTAGAGGGGGTTGGCGATTCGTTTCTGAAGTCATTTCCGAATTTTGCCCCAAATTTTTTTCAAAATTAATGAAAATTCGTTATTTTCAAAATTAATTCGTTAATGGCGGACGCGCATGCGCAGTGCCCCAAAAACAGCCCAAGAGGGGGGGGGGAGTTAGGGGGCTCTCCTGCACTCATTTTTTCAGCTATACTGATCAAATTTGGTACAGTGGGAGAACACAATACACCCTGCTTGTTCGCTAAATTGCAGAGCGTTTGCCCTTTCCTAAGATTTATTGCGCAATTTTATAGTTCATATAAAAAAACTTTATTTACCAATTGCAAAAAATCTGTTCCTGCTTTTGAATTGTTATTTCCTGTTCAATAGGGGTTCCTTCACTGTGAAAGTCCTTCTTCTACTTGTGTAACATTGTTTCAGTGCCCGTAAATCTGTCAAAATGTTAGGGCATTGGGGGCCATTGGCCAAGAGACACATTTTGCTGCCTGCCACAATGCGCAATGACTTTCCCCAGGCATCCATATTGGAGGACATTATACCACAGTGGTCAAGCCCCTCCCCCTCCCAAGAAATGTAAGATTTGTGCGACGTTGGTTTGATTTATTGCCTGATGGCAAAATGGGGGCTTGGATCCCTCTCCCCTGGGGAGCCGGCCACCGTGGGCCGTTTCCCACCCCCGCCCCTTTCCCCAAAGCAGCAGGGCGTGGGCTTAAACTGCGGAAATAGACATGGGGGCATGGATCCCACACCCCTGACCCTTTCCCTAAAGCAGTAGGGCGGGGGCTTAGCTGCAGAGATACACATGAGGGTTTGGATCCATTAAAAGCACTGGCAGGGGGAGTGGGAAAAATTGGAGCAAAAAGAAAGAAAAAAATCAACGTGGTGATCCAAACCGCAATGTCCAAGATGGAGAAAAAAAGCAGAAAGAAAAAATCCCCGTGGGGATCCGAACCCCAATGTCTATCTCAGCAGCAAAGACCCCACCCTGCGCCGGCCACAGTTGGCCGGCATGCATCCCCTAGAGAGAGAGAGAGAAAAAACAGAGGACCCCACCCCAAAGGAAGGATCTGGGAAAAATTGCCCAAATATGAACGGAAGGACAGCCGCGAGAGAAGAGAGATGCTCATTCAGTCATGGCTCATTCCCGAAATATTTTTGTACAAGAAAAGGGTAGAGATTTGAATGTAATCCGTTCTGAACCCAAAGCGGAAGCATTTCCTACCTTGGCTTTTATGGACTAAGTTCCCCCAGAATATCCTTCTTCCCATCCAGAATCATAATTACAGGAGACAAAACCTATAGGAACCTCAGGGAACGGCCCCTAGAGATTGATTTACCCAAAAACGAAAGTGGGCAACGGTGTGTGATGATAAAGACGAGAACGGAAGGGAAGAGAGGAAGGAAAGCATGGTAGGATAGAGGAGAGAGTTGTTGGACATAGGCCAAAGGGGCAACCCCCCCCCCCGCCCCCCAACAGAAATAGTCAAAGTTAATCAGAAGCAGAGCTGCTTAAAGGAGGAGAACTGTTGTTCTAGGAGCCGTCGGTGTCAAAATCCAAATCGGGGAAATTCAACACGGGAAGGTTGGCCTTCAGGAAGACCAGTTTCTCAACTGTTTGAGGGTCCAGCAAGCTGCGGTGGGGCGTGACTACATCTCCCGCTAGGCTGAAGACCCTTTCGCTCTGCACGCTAGTGGGAGGACAGCTGAGGAACGTGCGACAGATCCGGCCACATGTGATCACGTGAAGCCCAATAGGCCAATGGATCACAAGAAATTATCTCAGGAGGCTCCTCAAAGTACCTGTTGACCGAGCATTCGGCCGAGTCTACCTTTTGAGCAGAAGCCAGCAAAGAGGAATCTTCCGAGCAGGCTAGTATGGCCACTGTCTCTGCAAAGAAAGCGTTTCCTGGTCGCGGCTGGAGATCCGTAACCCTACGGCAACCCCCTGCCGGCTCCCCAGGACTATCACTCTCGCCACTAGCGCTAGTGCTGGGGGTTGCAGGCATTTCCGGTAGAGGGGCCGCTGTGCCCGTTTCCCCCACCCTGGCAGCAAAGACCTCCCTCACAAGGTTAACTAGTTGGGCCTTCCATACGGTAAAGTCTTTTGGGCAGACGTTGTACTTTAGCCGTGGATCACACAAGGCCGCCAGCATATGGACCTTGCTGGAAAGAAGTGGCTCTAGGCGTTTCCTTACAGCAAAGGACAACCTCCTCACCACCTCCTGGGCCGGCGGTGTCAGCGGTCCAGCCAGGGAGTCCAGTGTTCGACCGGCCCCAAGCCTTTCTAGGTGCCTCCTTAGCCTCAAGACCATGGGCACTGCCTGGCTAAGAAGGGCTTTTGATTCCGAAAGGGTCTCTGCGGCATGTTTGAATGGCTTTAGGATGTCTAGCAGCTGGGAGATGGTGTCCCACTCTTGCTTAGTTGGAACAAGCTTGCTAACAGGCGCAACCAATGTAAGGGAGATGCCGTGTACCGCCTTCTGCTGCTCGACCATGCGTTCGAGCATCTTATAGGTTGAATTCCGCCGGGTAGAGACGTCCTGGAGCAGCTTGTGCTGCGGGAGGCCTTCAAGGCTCTGCCTGTCTCTCAGCTGCCGGGCTGCCTTGATGCTCCTGTGGAAGTAGCCCGCGATCTTTCTACAGCGCTCGATCAGCAGGGCGATGTTTGCGGTGCTGGCCGGCTGCTCTTCCGGGCTCTTTAAACCTTCCTTGATGGTATTGTGAAGCAAGTGGGCCATGCAGGTGACATTCAAAAACCCTGCACTTTCAACCGCTTTGATCATATTTTTACCAGCATCAGTCACCATGAAGCCCCTCCTCATTTCTTCCGGCCTGCACCGCATCCACTCCCCCATCATGTTTTCCAGATAGCTGCAGATGGTCTCTGCTCAACGATCAACTACCTCCAAAGCGAGGAGTGCCCAACGATGGGATGTATCCATACTGCCTTCCTTCTCCCACCAATGTGCTGTGAGAGAGAGGTAGGAATGGCCTCCTCCCAAGCTTGACCAAATGTCAGAGGTAAAATGGATGTGTCCTCCCATGGCGCTACGCAACATCTGGATAATGCGTTCCTTGCAGCCCTCGTACAATCCGGGAATAACTTTTCTGGAAAAGGTGTGACGGGAGGGGATTTTGTAGCGGGGGCACAGGCGTTTCATAAGGCGGACGAAGCCTTCTTGTTCAACCAGGCGGAAGGGATGGTGATCAAGGGCCATCATCTCTCCCACACTTTGGGTTATCTGCTGTGGTGTGGGTAATGTTTCCCCCGTTCTCTTCCTGGCTAAAGGAATGCCCCAATCCTCCAAGGTGGACTATGTCTGCCTTCCACCATCTTCACCAAGAGAACTTTGTGTGCTAATGCTGCCACTGGAAGGGCTTACAGCTCCCCCTCCTACCGATATCGAGGGATGGTGTCGCTTCATGTGAGAGCTCAACCCCGAGGTCGCAAGATGTCTCAGGTCTCTGCCTCTGCTGATATTTGCCCCACAGTGTCTACAAACTGCCAAAGTGGCACGCTGAGTGTGGACATGGAAATGGTCCCAAATATATGACCTTGGCCTCCCCACAGCCACTGTGCCGACGCCCACGGAGATAGGAGTCGTGGGCACCCTTTCAGCAGCATGAGAAAGTCTATGATTTGATGGTACTACCTCCTCTACCTCCTCCTCACTGTCAGTAGCGGGTGGAGGGGTGGGGTTATCTAGATCCTCACTATCCACCACCTGTAGTTCCAGGACGGCAACACCTGTATGTTCCATTGATCGTCCAGTTGTCTCAGCTCCAACCGACAACTGGCGGAGGGCTGTGAACTTTCAGCAGTCGAACAGCCAGCTTCTTCATCAAGTCCACCCACTCCCATCGTTCCGCGTTCCAGATGGATGGGACCCACCCTAACTTTTTTGGCCCCCCACAGTGTCCGGGCTGTTGCTTGACCACTAGGACTTGCTCCACCAGACCCGCGTTCAGCTGAACGCTTCATGATAACGGGAGTGTTTTCAGGTAACAGAAGGGAGGAAGGTATTGTGTTACTGGGGGGAAAGATGTGTTGTTTCTTGATTGGCAATGTGTTCTGGGTCTAACTGCCGAAAACCCTTCTATTACAGTTGTTCTTATTGTTATACATTAAAAAGGGGATACCTGTATTTTCCAGACCTTGATAGGGTTAATATAGGAGAAAGAGATTTGCAGCAAGCCCTACTTTGGCAAACCCTTTTGCCAAATTTTGCTTTTGATTCACTGCGGCCCAGGCACAGACAAAAAGCCCTGCTTGAGCAGCTGAGAAGAAAAGGAGGCAAAATCAGGCTCCCTTTTTTCCTAAAAAGGAGGTGTTGTTCTACAAAGGACGATGGGACGTGCAAGCCTTTTGCCAAACTTTGCTTTTAATTCACTGCGGCCCTGGCACAGACAAAAAGCCCTGCTTGAGCAGCTGAGAAGGAAAGGAGGCAAAATAAGGCTCCCTTTTTCCCCCAAAAAGGAGGTGTTGTTCTACAAAGGATGATGGGACGTGCAACCCTTTTGCCAAACTTTGCTTTTGATTCACTGCGGCCCTGGCACAGACAAAAAGCCCTGCTTGAGCAGCTGAGAAGGAAAGGAGGCAAAATCAGGCTCCCTTTTTCCCCCAAAAAGGAGGTGTTGTTCTACAAAGGACGATGGGACGTGCAACCCTTTTGCCAAACTTTGATTTTGTTTCACTGCGGCCCAGGCACAGACAAAAAGCCCTGCTTGAGCAGCTGAGAAGGAAAGGAGGCAAAATCAGGCTCCCTTTTTTTCCCAAAAAGGAGGTGTTGTTCTACAAAGGACGATGGGACGTGCAACCCTTTTGCCAAACTTTGCTTTTGATTCACTGCGGCCCTGGCACAGACAAAAAGCCCTGCTTGAGCAGCTGAGAAGGAAAGGAGGCAAAATCAGGCTCCCTTTTTTCCCCAAAAAGGAGGTGTTGTTCTACAAAGGATGATGGGACGTGCAAGCCTTTTGCCAAACTTTGCTTTTGATTCACTGCGGCCCTGGCACAGACAAAAAGCCCTGCTTGAGCAGCTGAGAAGGAAAGGAGGCAAAATCAGGCTCCCTTTTTTTCCCAAAAAGGAGGTGTTGTTCTACAAAGGACGATGGGACGTGCAACCCTTTTGCCAAACTTTGCTTTTGATTCACTGCGGCCCTGGCACAGACAAAAAGCCCTGCTTGAGCAGCTGAGAAGGAAAGGAGGCAAAATCAGGCCCCCTTTTTCCCAAAAAGGAGGTGTTGTTCTACAAAGGACGATGGGACGTGCAAGCCTTTTGCCAAACTTTGCTTTTGATTCACTGCGGCCCTGGCACAGACAAAAAGCCCTGCTTGAGCAGCTGAGAAGGAAAGGAGGCAAAATCAGGCTCCCTTTTTTCCCAAAAAGGAGGTGTTGTTCTACAAAGGACGATGAGACGTGCAACCCTTTTGCCAAACTTTGCTTTTGATTCACTGTGGCCCTGGCACAGACAAAAAGCCCTACTTGAGTAGCTGAGAAGGAAAGGAGGCAAAATCAGGCTCGCTTTTTCCCCAAAAAGGAGGTGTTGTTCTACAAAGGACGATGGGACGTGCAACCCTTTTGCCAAACTTTGCTTTTGATTCACTGCGGCCCAGGCACAGACAAAAAGCCCTGCTTGAGCAGCTGAGAAGGAAAGGAGGCAAAATCAGGCTCCCTTTCTTTCCCAAAAAGGAGGTGTTGTTCTACAAAGGACGATGGGACGTGCAACCCTTTTGCCAAACTTTGCTTTTGATTCACTGCGGCCCTGGCACAGACAAAAAGCCCTGCTTGAGCAGCTGAGAAGGAAAGGAGGCAAAATCAGGCTCCCTTTTTCCCCAAAAAGGAGGTGTTGTTCTACAAAGAACGATGGGACGTGCAACCCTTTTGCCAAACTTTGCTTTTGATTCACTGCGGCCCTGGCACAGACAAAAAGCCCTGCTTGAGCAGCTGAGAAGGAAAGGAGGCAAAATCAGGCTCCCTTTTTTTCCCAAAAAGGAGGTGTTGTTCTACAAAGGACGATGGGACGTGCAACCCTTTTGCCAAACTTTGCTTTTGATTCACTGCGGCCCTGGCACAGACAAAAAGCCCTGCTTGAGCAGCTGAGAAGGAAAGGAGGCAAAATCAGGCTCCCTTTTTTCCCAAAAAGGAGGTGTTGTTCTACAAAGGACGATGAGACGTGCAACCCTTTTGCCAAACTTTGCTTTTGATTCACTGTGGCCCTGGCACAGACAAAAAGCCCTACTTGAGTAGCTGAGAAGGAAAGGAGGCAAAATCAGGCTCGCTTTTTCCCCAAAAAGGAGGTGTTGTTCTACAAAGGACGATGGGACGTGCAACCCTTTTGCCAAACTTTGCTTTTGATTCACTGCGGCCCTGGCACAGACAAAAAGCCCTGCTTGAGCAGCTGAGAAGGAAAGGAGGCAAAATCAGGCTCCCTTTTTCCCCAAAAAGGAGGTGTTGTTCTACAAAGGACGATGGGACGTGCAACCCTTTTGCCAAACTTTGCTTTTGATTCACTGCGGCCCTGGCACAGACAAAAAGCCCTGCTTGAGCAGCTGAGAAGGAAAGGAGGCAAAATCAGGCTCCCTTTTTTCCCAAAAAGGAGGTGTTGTTCTACAAAGGACGATGAGACGTGCAACCCTTTTGCCAAACTTTGCTTTTGATTCACTGTGGCCCTGGCACAGACAAAAAGCCCTACTTGAGTAGCTGAGAAGGAAAGGAGGCAAAATCAGGCTCGCTTTTTCCCCAAAAAGGAGGTGTTGTTCTACAAAGGACGATGGGACGTGCAACCCTTTTGCCAAACTTTGCTTTTGATTCACTGCGGCCCAGGCACAGACAAAAAGCCCTGCTTGAGCAGCTGAGAAGGAAAGGAGGCAAAATCAGGCTCCCTTTCTTTCCCAAAAAGGAGGTGTTGTTCTACAAAGGACGATGGGACGTGCAACCCTTTTGCCAAACTTTGCTTTTGATTCACTGCGGCCCTGGCACAGACAAAAAGCCCTGCTTGAGCAGCTGAGAAGGAAAGGAGGCAAAATCAGGCTCCCTTTTTCCCCAAAAAGGAGGTGTTGTTCTACAAAGAACGATGGGACGTGCAACCCTTTTGCCAAACTTTGCTTTTGATTCACTGCGGCCCTGGCACAGACAAAAAGCCCTGCTTGAGCAGCTGAGAAGGAAAGGAGGCAAAATCAGGCTCCCTTTTTTTCCCAAAAAGGAGGTGTTGTTCTACAAAGGACGATGGGACGTGCAACCCTTTTGCCAAACTTTGCTTTTGATTCACTGCGGCCCTGGCACAGACAAAAAGCCCTGCTTGAGCAGCTGAGAAGGAAAGGAGGCAAAATCAGGCTCCCTTTTTCCCCAAAAAGGAGGTGTTGTTCTACAAAGGACGATGAGACGTGCAACCCTTTTGCCAAACTTTGCTTTTGATTCACTGTGGCCCTGGCACAGACAAAAAGCCCTACTTGAGTAGCTGAGAAGGAAAGGAGGCAAAATCAGGCTCGCTTTTTCCCCAAAAAGGAGGTGTTGTTCTACAAAGGACGATGGGACGTGCAACCCTTTTGCCAAACTTTGCTTTTGATTCACTGCGGCCCTGGCACAGACAAAAAGCCCTGCTTGAGCAGCTGAGAAGGAAAGGAGGCAAAATCAGGCTCCCTTTTTCCCCAAAAAGGAGGTGTTGTTCTACAAAGGACGATGGGACGTGCAACCCTTTTGCCAAACTTTGCTTTTGATTCACTGCGGCCCTGGCACAGACAAAAAGCCCTGCTTGAGCAGCTGAGAAGGAAAGGAGGCAAAATCAGGCTCCCTTTTTCCCCAAAAAGGAGGTGTTTTTCTACAAAGGACGATGGGACGTGCAAGCCTTTTGCCAAACTTTGCTTTTGAATCACTGTGGCCCTGGCACAGACAAAAAGCCCTGCTTGAGCAGCTGAGGAGGAAAGGAGGCAAAATCAGGCTCCCTTTTCCCCCAAAAAGGAGGTGTTGTTCTACAAAGGACGATGGGACGTGCAAGCCTTTTGCCAAACTTTGCTTTTGATTCACTGCGGCCCTGGCACAGACAAAAAGCCCAGCTTGAGCAGCTGAGAAGGAAAGGAGGCAAAATCAGGCTCCCTTTTTCCCCAAAAAGGAGGTGTTGTTCTACAAAGGACGATGGGACGTGCAACCCTTTTGCCAAACTTTGCTTTTGAATCACTGCGGCCCTGGCACAGACAAAAAGCCCTGCTTGAGCAGCTGAGAAGGAAAGGAGGCAAAATCAGGCTCCCTTTCTTTCCCAAAAAGGAGGTGTTGTTCTACAAAGGACGATGGGACGTGCAACCCTTTTGCCAAACTTTGCTTTTGATTCACTGCGGCCCTGGCACAGACAAAAAGCCCTGCTTGAGCAGCTGAGAAGGAAAGGAGGCAAAATCAGGCTCCCTTTTTCCCCAAAAAGGAGGTGTTGTTCTACAAAGAACGATGGGACGTGCAACCCTTTTGCCAAACTTTGCTTTTGATTCACTGCGGCCCTGGCACAGACAAAAAGCCCTGCTTGAGCAGCTGAGAAGGAAAGGAGGCAAAATCAGGCTCCCTTTTTTTCCCAAAAAGGAGGTGTTGTTCTACAAAGGACGATGGGACGTGCAACCCTTTTGCCAAACTTTGCTTTTGATTCACTGCGGCCCTGGCACAGACAAAAAGCCCTGCTTGAGCAGCTGAGAAGGAAAGGAGGCAAAATCAGGCTCCCTTTTTTCCCAAAAAGGAGGTGTTGTTCTACAAAGGACGATGAGACGTGCAACCCTTTTGCCAAACTTTGCTTTTGATTCACTGTGGCCCTGGCACAGACAAAAAGCCCTACTTGAGTAGCTGAGAAGGAAAGGAGGCAAAATCAGGCTCGCTTTTTCCCCAAAAAGGAGGTGTTGTTCTACAAAGGACGATGGGACGTGCAAGCCTTTTGCCAAACTTTGCTTTTGATTCACTGCGGCCCTGGCACAGACAAAAAGCCCTGCTTGAGCAGCTGAGAAGGAAAGGAGGCAAAATCAGGCTCCCTTTTTCCCCAAAAAGGAGGTGTTGTTCTACAAAGGACGATGGGACGTGCAACCCTTTTGCCAAACTTTGCTTTTGATTCACTGCGGCCCAGGCACAGACAAAAAGCCCTGCTTGAGCAGCTGAGAAGGAAAGGAGGCAAAATCAGGCTCCCTTTCTTTCCCAAAAAGGAGGTGTTGTTCTACAAAGGACGATGGGACGTGCAACCCTTTTGCCAAACTTTGCTTTTGATTCACTGCGGCCCTGGCACAGACAAAAAGCCCTGCTTGAGCAGCTGAGAAGGAAAGGAGGCAAAATCAGGCTCCCTTTTTCCCCAAAAAGGAGGTGTTGTTCTACAAAGAACGATGGGACGTGCAACCCTTTTGCCAAACTTTGCTTTTGATTCACTGCGGCCCTGGCACAGACAAAAAGCCCTGCTTGAGCAGCTGAGAAGGAAAGGAGGCAAAATCAGGCTCCCTTTTTTCCCAAAACCCTTTTGCCAGACTTTGCTACTAGCGTTGAAAAAAGAAAAGTATCCTAATCAAAACGAAAGCCCACCCCGCCCGCAACAGGCAAAATGGCGCAGCAGAAAAATTGCAGGCCGGGTGGGAAAATGGCAAACGCCAATCTTGTGGGGAAAAAAGTCCACAGGCCCTTTGGAAAAAAAACAAACAGAAACACCCAACAGTTTCCAACCCCACCCCACCCCACCTCACCCACCCAACCTTTTCTCCCAGTCTTCTAATCTGTAGCCTAGCTCTAGCTCAGCCAAGGAAGCTGTGACGCAGCAATCTTGCCTGCCTGTGCCTGCGGAATCTCGCTCCCAACCCACCCTCTCTCTGCAGATCCCGAAATGAGCCACGAGGCTCCCGTGCACCGTCTTTTCATTCAGGACGTACTACCAGCCCCTCCCCCGGGTTAAACGTGCTCTCTGATTGGCCACAAGGTGGAAACAACACGCTAGGTTGCCCCAGTGCACTTAAACAAGTTTGGGTGATTTGCAAAAGCTTTTTTTCCCAACGAAAAAAACCGACGACATAAGAAAAATGGCCTGTTGCGGTTCGAAACCGCGATATCCAGACGTGTGGACAATCAAGGTCGTATATTGCTTCACAAGTAACGAAAGTAACGAATTAGTAATGGGTAACGGGGAAATCGAATTATTTGAGCAAGCCTACTGCTTACACTTTAACAAACTGATTCAATGTATACAAAGAATACAAAGACCTTTTTGTACTCCTGCCCTGTTCTCTGGGTCTTTCACTGAGTTGCTCACTAGAGCACAGATAAGGAACACACCAGAGAGAAGATATACTGCGCATGTGCCTGCATCAAAAGCTTTTGCACACGGCTCAAGCAATTCCTAATTGAAAGAAGAAGGGGAGGGAGAGGGAGGCTCCTGATGACTGCCTATGTTGCAAGGAGTGGAGTGGTGATGGTTATGACTTACACAATTAAAGAGATTGGAAAACACTAATTTGAATCACATCATTTCCTGTTTCAACAAACAAATACTTTTGGGTGGGATAAAATTATGATTTTGTTAAAATTATGACTGCGCTGAATATTATAATCCAAATATTGAAGTTCAATTCCATTGACAGTGTGAACAAAGTTTAATCATCATGTCAGTTCAGTGGCATTCTTTCAGAAGCATTTTTACCTCCTGATGTTAAAGGGACCCAAAAACCTCAGTTTATGCCAGTGGGAATTTTCTTTTCTAGAGTTAATAGTAGCAAGGGTTAGGGAAGTGATTTTTGAGGTTTTGCTTTTTTTTTAAATAGTGGTGTTATTGTATTGCTTCATAAAAAGGAAAGGGGAGGAAAATCTAGCAGAAGCTTTAAGACTGCCTGATCCATTTGAATGTGAGCTTTCCTGGGTATCAGTCCACTTCTGCCGATGCCTTACAGAAAAATGCATATTGTGACTCTGGTCTTAGAACAACAGCTATGGCATGAGATTATACACTTCTTTGAAATGGCTCTTAGTAGTCTCTAAAGTGGTCAGTTAGTACTAACATGTGAAACCTACAAATGTACTTCCTAAAAGTAATTTCCCATGGAATGAAAATCTTCTCTGAAGAAATCCATTTTGTTATATGCATAATTGTAATGAACTGTATAATGAACATGTAGCATGTTTTTGTTGAATCACATCAAGAGAAAGGAAAATTGCATCTCCAGAAAAAAATGGGCCTTCCTTCAATTATTTAAAAAACATTTTAACAACTTACATGTAACATATCATGTTTAGTTTGAAATAATGTTTTTAGAGAAACCGTTTAAATCATTTCACTGTATTTTTAATTTGAACATCTTAATATATATACTTTCCCTTATTTACAAAGAAGAGAATACTCCATGAACCCAAGCTCTTGCACAAATCCCACTAAGATTATTTGAATAGATGAAAGAAGAGAATGCAACATTCAGTTCCTGTTTTTTTTTTTTTTTTCGTGTCAGGAGCAACCGGAGTTGCTTCTGGAGTGAGAGAATTGGCCGTCTGCAAGGACGTTGCCCAGGGGACGCCCGGATGTTTTGATGTTTTTACCATCCTTGTGGGAGGCTTCTCTCATGTCCCCGCATGGAGCTGGAGCTGATAGAGGGAGCTCATCCACACTCTCCCCAGGTGGGATTCGAACCTGGCAGCTTTCAGGTCAGCAACCCAACCTTCAAGTCACTTAGTCCACTACGCCATCTGGGGGCTCCAAGTTCCTGTTTACTTTAACCCTATATATTTTTGAGACGTTGTTTCCAGTGTCTTGTGCCTTAAAGATGTTTCTAGTGCAGAAAGGGGTGGTGGTAGTGGTACATACCCTTCTTCTAATTGGTTGTGCTCTATCTTGATCATTTCACAACAGCAGTGTAGCTGAGGAAAACAAGCACCATTTGTCTCAGTGACTAGGTCACATGGTGGAATAAAGCCACAGATCAAGTGGCCTCTGACCTATTTATATAACCTTCCTCAGAGGAACTGTGGGGTAGCCACTAAGATATAAAGATTGTTCTACAGTACACCTCCTTCCTCTGGCTATAACTTTACTATTACTTTGTTGTTTAATAGAAAAAGGGTTGTCAAAAGGGAGGGGAACGAATGCTTTGTCTTACCAAGCTAGCTTTATCTTTAGAACAATCACATGAACAGTTCTACAGCCAGCCTCTCGCTGTTGCATTTCCCCTTCAGCTAATCGTGCATGGCAGATTAGTCAGTGAGTGACTCATCATTTAAATAGGCACTGTGGGAGGTGAGGAAGGAGAGCCAGCATTGTGCATCCCCGGGGTTTTCACATGTTTGAGCAATGCACATTTTGAGCACTATTTCAGTGCAAGGAAAACCTTTTCATGCATAAACTTCAGTGGATTTATGGCAGAAAAGGACATTTTATTTTAAAACAAATGCTCCAGTTCTTAAGAAAACAAGCGTATGTCTTTATACTGTACTGACTACCTATAATCCCATCTCTCCTCTTCCATTTATTTCAATACCTTAGTTGTTTTTTGTTTTTTTTGGTATTAGCACGTGTTTGATAAATGTTTAAAATAACATTAAAAGAGAGTGGGAATGAAGTCAGAACCATAGAAAATGCATCCCTCTTTTTATTATGAATTTTGCACAATCTTATTTATTATTTACGCCGGTAGGATTTCAGACACATTAGGTCAATAATGGATAACGTGTAGAACAACGAAAAAGCAAATAATATTTTGGAATGAAATACTGATGTTTCAATCAGAGTTCATTTCAGTGTGTAGATAATCGAGCCGAATATTCCCACAAAACAAACCCAGAGGGGGAGAACACAGTAAGAGGAGGCTTTGGCATTTCCTTCCCAGCTGGGCTTCTCCTCCCCCATCCTCCTCCACGCAGCCAAAGAGAGTGCTGCAGCAGAGGCACAGCAGACTGCCTCGCCTCTTTGTTGTGGGTGCAGTGCAAGCAGACACTAGCTCTTCCCTCCCCTCTCCCTAGGAGAGCCAGAGCAAGGCATGGCCTTACAGAGTAAAACCTACTGCCACATTTCAATCCCCTAAAGATAGGTAGTGGAAACTGGCAGTGAAACCCATGTTTGTAAACTGTTAAAAACAAAGGCAGCCATTTTGGACAAAATATTGACTGTGTTACCCATCAATATTAATCCATCCAAGTATGCCATTAATTTGTAAAGACCACATTGCCGTTCTATACTGTTTTCCACTGCCCCCGAGAATGGAAACCTCACTACACATGAGTTTTAGTTCAGAGTTGGGCAAGTCATGTTATCTCAGCCTCAGAGAAAGGGAAAGGCAAATCTTCTCTGAACAAATCTTACTCAGAAAACCCTGAGAAAGATTTATGAGTGAAACCAATGCATCTAATTTTTTTAAAAGATGTTTTTAAGATGTTTTTAAAATATGTTTTTAAGATGTTTTAAGATGTTTTTAAATTGTTAGATTTTAGCATGTTCTTGTAAGCCGCCCCGAGCCCTAGGGGAGTGGCGGCATATAAGTTTGAACAATAAATAAATAAATAAGTTCTGATTATAAGCTAAATAAAGACAGTTTCAGAAATGATTTAGGGTAATTTTTCTACATTTGTTTCCTGTACGGTAAATGAAATGGCTGTGCTTTATGGAATGTGCATAAAAAATAAAAACGACCATTGCTACTTTGATAAGACAAAGTCCTAATTAAAAATCAAGTGTCACATTTTGATAATTGTATCCAAAGCAATTGTAGAGGAAATAGACACAGTAGTCTCACTTATCCAACACTCACTTATCCAACATTCTGGATTATCCAACGTATTTTTGTAGTCAATGTTTTCAATATATTGTGATATTTTGGTTCTAAATTCATAAATACAGTAATTACTACATAGCACTACTGCGTATTTAACTACTTTTTCTGTCAAATGTGTTGTATGACATCATGTTTTGGTGCTTAATTTGTAAAATCATAACCTAATTTGATGTTTAATAGGCTTTTCCTTAATCCCTCCTTATTATCCAACATATTTGCTTATCCAATGTTCTGCTGGCCCGTTTGTTGGATAAGTGAGACTCTACTGTATTGGTAGAACATAGAGCTCCACAAGAAAACATATTGGGATACTGGAAGTAGAGATTTTCTGGTTGATGTTCTAGTGGTGTGAAGGAGGAAAGGCTGGACTTACATGCTGACCAGCTGTTAAGATGGTTAGTATGTTTTGAAGGCCAATGGGAAACTGCTTGCATTAATGAGTATTGGGTCCCTGATAATGCAAGTATGAGGTGTATAGTTGCTGTAACCAGGAGTTATGTTGACATAATGTCCCAACAGGATTCCTCTGCACACAAACCTAAAATATAAGATGGTGTGCTTTTTGTATTTGCTCTACAATTGCTTTGGATACAATTATCAAATTACATACAAAGATAAATAAATAAAATTATACAAAAAATAGAATGAAAATGGAACATACCACTGTGCCCAAAGTACACATATCTCTGCACAAATATTTCCTATTAAATTAGCAAATTTTGTGTTAAATGTTATTCATATCTATTTTTTAAAAAGCCTCATCCAGCACACTAATGATAATTAGAGTAAAGCAGGAGTTTCCTTTAACTGTATCCTCCAACACTGTGTTTGGGGATATTGCTTTGGCCCTTCTGAAAAATGTTGGGTTCTGTGAAGCGGTTGCGTGTCAGAGACGGGACTGAATCCAAGATTGCCTTCCCTGTTCTAAACTGGCAGAATTCCTGGTTTTTCTGAAGAGCTGAGCTACAGTTACAGCTGCACACTGCTTGCTTGGCCTGGGGAAGTGTCCAAGTAACTTCCATTTGCAGGGATGATTTTCTATCAAGCTGAGGATTTAGAAAATGGCTTCCATGCATGATTTCCCTAGCTTGACTAATATGTAACATGGGTTAAAAAAATATTTATTGTGATTATTCATTTTAGAAGGTATTATTCTACAAAAGGCTACATGTCTTATTCACCTAATAAACTTTCCTTATGACAGTATAAATAATATAACTGACTGCATAAACATTTTTTCTAAAGTAAAAAAAAAATTATCTGCCATAACCCAATATGAGTTGCTATTCTGTATTACGACCCATTCAGCTGGACAACAAAATATCCTGTGGATCAAATGCTATTAGGAGGGAGCTTCAAAATATAATGATTGAGATAACAAGCAGGGATTGAAGTTTGAAATTACATTTGGAGTGACAGTTGGCCAGACAGATTTGACACTAGAAACATGAAGTATACAGAATCAACATTAAGAAAATTATATCCTGCTGTACAGTGATACCAGGCAACCAGCACAGGAAGATTCAAAGAGCAGATTTTTAAAAGAGTGACATAAATGTTATCAAACATATTTCTCTTGACACAAAGCAGCTTTGGTGTAAAATATTTTATCAGGCAACAGAGCAAAGTCAATTATAACTGCAAATGTTTTAGAAATAATGATTTGATGACCATAATCTCTTCTCATTATAAATGTAGTTGCAATACCCCAAGATCAAATCAGCACCCGTTGTCACTACTTTACATGTTGAGATTCAATCAACTTGAAAGGGAAATACAGTGATACCTTGAGTTAAGAGTTGAATTTGTTCCATTACAGAAGACTTAATTCAAATCACACTTGTCTAAAAGTGAAATTTCCCATTGAAATGCTATTAATCTGTTCCAGGATCCCAAATCCCCCCCCCCATTTTTGTTACATGTTTTTAAATAAGAAAATGTACTGTATAAATAAGAAATAATGTATAAATGCATATTCACATGGGATAATAAAAAAGAATTATCAACCTTAGAAGCACAGAGTTGTGATAAGTAATCACAAAGCACAAAATGAGGAGGCAGAAGCATAATTTTCTTCATACTGTACTAATTCCAGCCTCCCTCCCTCTCTTGTTCTTCCTCCCTTTCTCTTCATAAAGCCAAACATACCATGAATAAAAACCACACAAAATCAATGAACCCAAAGTTCCTCAAAGAAGACAGCAATTTTCCAAAGCGGACAAGAGAAAAGCAGACAGCAGTCAACCAAAGTGGACAAGAGCATAATGCACAGAGGCATGAGGCACAGAGGCTGCTCCCTTAAAGCCCTAAAGCCTTGTTCTCTGGTGCTAGTGCTTCCTCTGGCACTAGCGCTCCCCCTGGCACTAGCTCTTAACTTAAAATGCTTTTAACTTGGGATGCTCTTAAGTCAAGGTTTTACTGTGGATGCTCTTAAGTCAAGGTTTTACTTCAAGAATGGCTGTAACTAAGGAGGTGGGCATAGACACAGAGAAATGTGGGTGGATTTTGAGGCTTTTGAAACATAGAAGGAAGCATATTTTAGAAGAAAAGTGTATGTATTTAAGGACCTTGGCCTGTGTGAATGAAACTTTTCCTTCACCCCATGGCGCCAGTGATGTACCACAAATTCATAAGAAGCTTAGTAACAGTATCATCCTGATATACTTCCTCTTACAAAACTAGCACAAAAAATGGGATATGTGTCTCCTACCACAGATTTTGAAAGAGCTTGCAAAAATTACTTTTATACTGCAACCTCCAGCATCCTCAACCAGCTTGGTTGTGGTTTGTTGTAGATTCTGGGAGTTGATGTCCAAGCAAGTAATATATCCAGGGTGTATATTTTGTCTAACATTATGATATTTGATGTGTTTGAAAAGCAATGCTGAAATAGAAAGTGATTCATTGGCTTGTACGTATTAGGCTGCAATGTTGATCATTTCCACTACCTAGGCAGCTACTTCTCCACAAAAAGTCAACATTGACACTGAAATATAACACCATTTGAGCTCTGTGAGCAAAGCATTTTTTTTTTCAAATGAAGCAGAGAGTGTTTAAGAACTGAGACATTTGTAGGGATACCAAGATGCTTGTGTATAATACTTTTGTTCTTTCAATTCTATTGTATGCCTTTGAAACACAGACCATCAAAAAACATCACTCTCAACTTCTGGAAAGATTCCATCCGTGTTACCTTAGAAAAATCCTGCCAATCTCTTGGAAAGACAGGTGGACAAACATCAGCATTCTGGAAAAAGCAAAGACCACCAGCACTGAAGCAATGATTCTCTGCCATCACCTTCACTGGTCTGGCCACATTGTCCGAATGCATGATCACTATCTCCCAAAGCAGTTACTTTAGTCTCAACTCAAGAACAGAAAATGAAATGTCGGCAGACAGCAAAAGACATTTAAAGATGGGCTTAAAACTATCCTAAAAATGTGGTATAAACACAAAAAACTGGGAAACCCTGGCACTTCTGGACCCACCACCAAGACTTTACCGTTGGAAGACAATCATAGCCACGAGTTATTGCCTGAGTTAGTGAAAGCAATGTTGTCCATTTTCTGTTGGCTCATGTCAGACATACATGACATAAATCCTTCTCAGGAGATTCTACAAACTAAGTTGAGCATTTGTACAGATAAAATACATATTAGGATGTCCTCTTCCCAAGATGGGAAATAGCAGTTGTCACCCATTCAAAACTGGATAAGACGTGCCACTTCTTGATTTATAAAATAAGCTGGGGATATAAAATGTACTAAAACCAGAAAGTCATTACTGCATTTTTACCTATGTGTCTGTTTTTAAGTAGAAGAGTTCAGCGGCTATACATAATTTATACCTATATTTACTGAGAAGCAAGTCCCGCTGTGTTCAATGAAATTTTTAGCATGTTTCATTAGGATTGTAGTCATAGAAATCCCTAACTATCCTATTATATGCTATGATAAGATTGGTTCTTGTTTCCAGGGCAGAAGAGGAGCCTGGTTTCACTATACTATTCATTCTGGCACACCTCAATGTTTGTAACCTATCTCCTTTGACAGCAAAGGGAACTGCTCAAAAGCTGGTACAACTGACAGGCCCATTTGATGGAAGAGATGGAATTTAGATCCAACAAATGCAAATTTGGCTCAGTCACACACCCAATTTGGACATTTTTATCTCTTGCCTTTGGCAAAAGAACCATTAAAGACATCTTGTCAGCAGTGTATATGGGTAGGTATGTATCCCATGATCATAAGCACTCCTCTTCATCAGTGGACACCAACATGAAATCCTAACAATTGCATTCTGCAGATTAGAGGGTTGCTGGATTGTCCTAGCAATTGCTTAAAATGATTTAACAGAATTAAAATCTGTCAATTCTTCAGTCCCAGATATATATTGGCCTGCCATGATCTAACCTCCAAAGAGAAAGATGTCAGCAATATATTCATGTCAAACACTGATGATTCTATATGGAGGAAGTTAAACGTCACGATAGCTGGGAGGCAAATCTCATACAGTTCTGTTACTGGCAAGATGTGGTACAAAGGCAGTTGCTGTCCTAGCAAGGAGAAGGGGGTCTGGAAAAGTCAATGAGAGGATAATGAAGAAGACAGGCTCCAAGAATTAGTTGCTAAAGGGAGGGGTTGGAGTAGTAAATGAAGCAAAGATGTAAGGTAACACATGGAGCAGAGAATGCAAGAATGTAAGTTATTGGCACTGTAAAGGAAATAATTTCAGAGAGATTATAAAGATTAAGTTTTATTGTTGTTAACTGTCCACAAGCTGACTTAAACATTTGACAACAATATGAAACATCAGCAGTCTTATTCAGGTCTTGCAGATTCAGGGCAGCTGTGGCTTCCTTGATTAAATCTATTCATATGTACTTCGGATTTCCACTTTTCCAATTTCCTTCCACCCTGCAAAGCATTCTTGTCTCTTCTAATGAGTCATGTCTTCTCGTGATATGCCCAAAGTTTATCTATTGGTAGGAAGTGCAATAAGATTTGGAAACAAGAAATAATGCAATTCATAAAGTCCCCTGAGACAAAAAAATCCTAATTTTCACATATTAATAACCTAAAAAATCTGAATCTGAATGTTCTATAAGCATTATTTGAGTGAATTAGCAAGTTTAATAGATAGTTTAATAGATGATGTAGAATCTTGCATTTTAATTATTTCTTTATAGGATGTAAATTTAGGGGAATAAAATTATCTTCAGAAACATTGAAGGACTCTGATTTTACTAATGTTCACACAATAGACTGGTATTCTTTATGCTTATTATGGAAATGTGAATTCTTAAACAATTCTTCATAGCAAATAAAACTAAATTATTTGCAAATAAAATAAACTGCAATATGAATGTAATAATATAGTCTGCTCATTGAGAGGTTACAGTCAAGTGATTTATGAGAGACTGCTCATTCATACTGCCACCATTCTACAAGTCAGAAACAATTTACATTTGTCATGTCAACAAGAAGTCCACATCTGATAAGCTTGGCAACAAAAAATGCTGTGAGGGACCTTGTTTAAAGTATTGATGAAATGAAGATATACTACATTCACATTCCAGTGATCTACCAAGCTATTAAATATATCAAAAAACCAAGATTAGTTTTGTATTATATACTATTGGGAAACAAGTCCTGTCTCTACATAAATTTAATGTTCTTTTATAAATATTCCCAAAAGACTGTCATTTCTTTAATGAACATTCACGTCCTTTCCCTGAGGAGTTAGGGCACATGTCTTAAATGCTATAGTGCTGTAAATAGGATTATACAAGGTTGTTAAATGAGCTGTCTTCACACTTCCTTTTGAGGCCATAGGCCTTACAAATTAATATAACATATTAAGCTGCCCGTTTCTTCAAAAAATAGTGTGATACTTGTGTTAAGTGTTAAGATATTCTTTTTTTGTTTTGACATAGAGTTGCTTGTTGTTACAAATTGTCGATAGGCAGATAGTAGTCTTTGTAATATGTGAATACTCTGGATTCCTTGAGTGTAGAGAACCCCATGTTAAAGGCACACCTAGATGACCATTAAGGATAAATAAATTCAAAATTAATTGTTCAAATGAATGATTAATGCTGGCTCACAATACTGTAAGGAAAAACCAGTGAGTAAAATCAGAGTTGGGTTTAACACTTTCCCTGCATGCTTGTTATTTATTTTTAATCCTCTTTACTGGTGCTATTTTGAATCCATTCTCTCTCAGCTGTGTTCTAAGATAAGTAGTCTAGTTTGGGAAGGGCTTGTTAACAGTGGTATTTCTGTCTCAGAAAGGATTAAGTTCAACTATTGATTACGCAATTCCTTTATTTGTATTATCCCATTAGAGATAAGATTCAGAACATTCATTAGTCATAGTAGTATGTAGTTCTACCATCTTTGAATATTAATATTGAGAATGGTTATAGCATGCCATATTGCATAGTGTAGTGTTGGGACTTAGGGTGCATCTACACTGCAGAATTAACACAGCTTGACACCACTTTAACTGCCATGGCTCAGCTCTATGGGATCATGGGAGTTGTAGTTTCACAAGGCTTTTAGCTTCCTCTGCCAAAGACTGCTGATGCCTCTCAAACTACAGCTGCAATGATCCCACAGCTTTGAGCCATGGCTGCTTAAAGTGGTGTCAAAGTGTATTAATTCTACAGTGCAGATGCCCTCTATTGATCAGGATTTGAACCCTTGCTCTGCCATAGAAACCCACTGAATGACCTTGAGCATGTTACACTCTATCAGCTTCAAAGGAAAGCAAAGAAAAATCCCTTCTGACTAACTGTTGCCTAGAAACCCCCTGGACAGGGTTTGCTGGAGGGTTGCTATACGTCAAAAACAACTTGAATAACAACAGCATGCTGCACTGACATTTTCTTCACTCACTACGAAAATTCTACCCGCTAACTTACTTTTCATGCCATATAAGCCTGTCGCTTTCTTTTAAAAATATTGAAAATATATTTTACACATTGTTATTTGGAGGGAATTTTACTTTTTAAAGAGACAAACTGCAGTTCAAAGTGAGAGGATATCTCTTTCAAAGGGAGAGGTCATCCGGAGTTTTGGAGTTGGGTGCCATCTCTACACAGATGACATACAACTCTACTACTCTTTTCCACCCCATTCCAAGGAAGGTCCTTGGATCCTGGACCAGTGCCTTGCAGCTGTGATGGACTGGATGAGGGCCAACAAGTTGAGGATTAATCCAGACAAGCCAGAGGTCCTCCTGGTCAGTTGCAAGGCTGATCGGGGAACAGGGTGGCATCCTGTGCTCGACGGGGTTGCACTCCCCCTGAGGACACAGGTCCTCAGCCTAGGTGTTCTCCTGGATTCATTGCTGACACTTGAAGCTCAAGTGTCAGTGGTGGCCAGGAGGGCCTTCGTACAGTTAAAACTTGTTCACCAGCTGCAACTGTACCTCAAGAAAACTGACTTGGCCATGGTGGTCCATGCCTTAGTTACATCCAGAATGGACTACTGTAATGCACTCTACATGGGGCTGCCTTTGAAAATGGCTCGGAAACTACAGCTAGTGCAAAGGTCTGCCAGATTACTAACCAGGGCTAGCTATAGGGAGCATACCACACCCCTGATAAGGAGATCAAAGAAATGGCTATCAGTACAAGACTTCATAAGGAGGGTTGCGCAACACCTGACGAGCTTGCAAGAAGCAAATAAAGATTTCCTTATTCCCCAATAAAAGTCTCACCAAGTTTTGAAGCAAAGGCCACCAAGTTTATTCTGGTCCAGCTGGAGCAGGATGATGGTCACAATAAGATGCAAGAAGAACCGGCATACCATTACACAAGAAAATCCACATTTTATACTTTTTACATTTTTAATTTCCCACTCCTGCCCACCCGACTAGCTTCGCTCTGATTGGTCAGGGGAATCCCTGACGTCAGAGGCCGGGAGGAGTGGTCCGGGGGCTCACACACCTCAGCCAATGAGAGCGCGAGCCCCACCTGTGACATCTCGAGATGGAGGCACGGCAGCAGGAGAAACAAAGGCAATCGCATATTGATGAAAGGATTAATGAGTGACCCTATACTGGGTCTATTGTCAAGTGGTCCGGTGAGAGCCCCCTAGAACTAGGAGATGGTACTAGGGATACAAGGGGTTCATGCAGGAGGGGGAAAGGGGTCCTTGATACCCTGAGAGTTCATAGGATGGCGCAAAAGGACATTTTGGATCGCGTTGCCCATGATCAATCATGAAGGGCAATTCATTCATAAAAGGTGAGCCAATTCATCTGTCAGGACGGGAATCGGGGCCGTTGCAGCAAAAAGCAAGATAGCAGTTTGTTTTTAAAAGTGTTCCGGAGTGAAATGGAGTTGGTCCGGACCAAATCCATGAGACGCGGATACGGGGGGCCCCATGGGTTTCTGTATCCGTGGTTTGTGGACACGCATTCTCTTGTTCCCAAGGCGGTTGTCAGAACCCTGGCTGCTGGGCACCAATAACCTTACACAGAGGCCAGTCTTTATCTAATATCTTTATTAAAGAAATATATAAAAGCAATAAAAACAAGTGAAGAATATAGTTCAGAAACAGACCTTTCAAAAGAGGTCAAATATAGTCCAAAAATGTATTGTCCAATAAATGATATTAGAGTTCAAAGTTTTAATCCACTTGACCGAAACACACACTCTTGCCAAGCAATAGTGTGGGGAAATGTCAGAGTCTTCGAAGTCCAATGAAGCTTGACAGCAAGGCTGGAAATAAACTTGATTCTTGACTAGGTCCGTGACTAGAAACAAGGCAAAACGTGAAGCGTGGAACAGGGTCCGTGGTTAAACTGCAAGGCAAGGCTCGAAAACTTGATCCGGGAAGCAAGGAACTGGGGTTACGAAGTCCACACACGATCTCTCTCCTGAAGCTGATCAATTGACTCCGCAAAGAATCTCTCGCGCCAAACCCCTATATTGGGTCTCGTTTTCCCGCCAACAATCTCTTTCCCTAGAGAACGAGAAGCGAAACCCACTCTGTCCAGATGCATTACTCCTTAGAATTTCCCAAGGGAAGCAGACCTAATCAGTCAGTTGTTCGGCAGCGATTCTTAGACTTCTCCGATTAGCTTCTCTAACTCCTCTGTCTCTAGAATAAGATTCCTTCCTGGGAAACGGAGGGGAGTACTGCCCAAGGCCTGGTTTACTGAATTCTTGAGGGCAAACATCAACATCCGGCAGGTGAAGGGACTCCGGCTCTTGTTGAACCGGCGAAAACCCCATGTTTTCATCTTCATCTGCCACGACAGTACCAGGAACAGGACTACAAGGCCCATGAGGCATCACAGCGGTCCTGAGCTGCCTCGGCCAAGCCGGCGGAGACCCGCTGCTCGGAAAGGGTTTTATTGTCAGTTTTAGATTGCAAAAGAAGCCTGCAAAAGGAGCTTTTTTGCAGGCTGGAAGTGAAAGCAGAAAGCGGATACAATTTATTATTCTTGGTTAAAATGTAGCAAAGGACAATGGAGCCTTGATTTAGAGCGGCTGCCTGCAGTCTTCAGCTACTGTAGCTGCTTTGAAGAGGGGATGCAATGTTTCTGAGTGACTGAAACTTATGTGGAGTGGAAATACAGGGTTTCTATGAGTCTGTGGAACTCCTGGCAGTAATCAGCTGAGTGTCAAAACAGTGTGAGTGCGGGGGCTTGTATGCTCGACATCACCCCTATTAAAGCAGCTCCACTGGCTTTCGACAAGTTTCCGGGCCCAATTCAAAGTGCAGGTTATTACCTATAAAGCCCTATATGCTTTGGGTCCAACCTGTCTTCGAGACCGCATGTCCTTCTATGAACCGGTGCAGGCCCTGAGGTCTGCTGGAGGGGGGGGGGGGCTTCTCTCAATCTCACCACCGTCACAAGTACGGTTAGTGGGGATGAGAGAGAGGGCCATCTTAGTGGTGGCTCCCCGCCTTTGGAATGCCCTTCCTAGAAAGATTAAGTTAGCCCCCACTCTCCAAACCTTTCAGTCTAGCCTAAAAACATGTTTTTTTAAACAGGGCTTTGACCTTGAGTTATGATTATACTATGGTTATGTAGGACAATTATTTGTTACTTTGGCACTTTAGTTCATAATTGAAGAAGCCCAGTTTATTTGCAGGTATTACTGTGTTTTAAAATTTTTAAATTTCATCATTTGATGTTGTCTGTTTGTTTTGTATTCAAACCTTGTGTAATGTTTTATGCTATGTATTTTTATTTATGTGCTTTTGTGAGCCGCCCCGAGTCCCTTCGGGGAGATGGTGGTGGGGTATAAATAAAGTTTATTATTATTTATTATTAAAACCTGTGCAAAAATAATTTTATAATTTAACGTTGTGGAGCAAAAAACCCTCTAATCTCAATAGTATGTCATAGAAAGGTTTTCTGTAGAACCAAATAGAACAATGGTTCTCAACCTGTGGGTCCCTTGGTGTTTTGGCCTTCAACTCGCAGAAATCCTAACAGCTGGTAAACTGGCTGGGGTTTCTGGAAGTTGTAGACCAAAGCACTTGGGGACTTACAGGTTAAGAACCACTGGAAAAGAACATGCATACTGATTTATTGGTAGGAGCCACCGGTGGCGCAATGCGTTAAACCAGTGGTTCTCAACCTGTGGGTCCCCAGATATTTTGGTCTTCAACTCTCAGAAATCTTAACAGCTGGTAAACTGGCTGAGATTTCTGGGAGTTGTAGGCCAAAACACCTGGGGACCCACAGGTTGAGAACCACTGGGTTAAACCCTTGCACTGGGAGGATTGCTGACCGACAGGCTGACAGTTCAAATCCGGGGAGACCGAGTGAGCTCCCTCTATCAGCTCCAGCTCCATATGGAGACATGAGAGAACTCTCCCACAAGGATGGTAAAAACATCAAACATCCAGGCGTCTCCTGGGCAACGTACTTGCAGGCGCCCAATTCTCTCACACCAGAAGCAACTTGCAGTTTCTCAAGTTGCTCTGGACACGGAAAAAAAAGATATACAGTAGTCTCGCTTATCCAACATAATGGGCTGGCAGAATGTTGGATAAGCGAAAATGTTGGATAATAAAGAGGAATTAAGGAAAAGCCTATTAAACGTCAAATTATGATTTTACAAATTAAGCACCAAAACATATTTTACAAATCGACAGAAAAAGCAGTTCAATACACGGTAACATTATGTAGTAATTACTGTATTTACAAATTTAGCCCAAAACATCGCAATGTATTGAAAATATCAACTACAAAAACATTGGCTACTAAAAAATGGGCTACAAATAAAGACAGAATTGCATAAAATGAACTTACAGTAACAACATTGTCGGACGTTAAATCTGTAAAAAGTTCAGTCCTTGCTGCCTAGAAACAGCTATAAATCTGGGCAGGAGGCAGACTGCGTTGGATAATCCAGAAGGTTGGATAAGCAAGACTCTACTGTATTCATGGTTCACACATACTCTTATTAGTGGTAAGACTCCTTTTAAAAAAAACCCAGCTAGGATCTAATTATTTCAGGCACAAGAATTTAAATGAAAAGAAATCATTTTAAAATTTCTGAATAATTAACCTTTCATGTAGTGTGATATTTTAGTGACTAGTTAATAATAAACCTTTCATATAGAGTCTATTTTTTTTTAGTGACTAGTAGTGCAACACAGAGAAGGGTGTGTTTTGTCCTCTTTCTGTTGGTGAGCTATTTGCATTCATGTTTCTAATCCTGGTATTGCACAGGCATTGCTTGGGCCTGAGGTAATATGACCTTTGTTCTGCACATGAGCATCCTGCGTCCCTCAGGGCTAAGGGAGGCAGAAACACCGCCCACTTTGTTTTCAGTTGGAATATGTGCGCTCTGTGTTGTCCACACAGGCCTCAAGTGTGTCCTTGCTGTTGCGCTATTGCACCTGGAGTTTTGTGTGAAATTTTATCTGTGGCTTTGGGTTTCTATTGCGAATTGGTGAGGCAAAAAGCAGGCCGCTCCCCGCTCCCTCCCCCACAACTTGGCTCTACAGCAGCTGCTCTGATACTTGAGAGGCCTCTTTGCCCCCTAAACCAGTTCTAACAGGAAGGCGGGGAGAAAACAAAACCCGGACTGGATCCTTAGCAGGAGCAGCTCTGGCTCCTGTTCCTGCAAGGCAGAAACTCCAGCTCCGGCCATTCCAACCCTTTCCACAGCTTTCCTGCAACTCAGCAGCTGTTGGCATTTGCTCTGAGCGGTGTGCCTTGGTTTGGTGTGTGATTGCTTGCTTCCACTGAACGTTCTGGGAGGAATCCACTCCGGAGTTTGCAACCCGCCCTGGTGCGGCAGAGCCTCAGCCTAATCAGCCGTTCCAGCTCAGCAAACCAGTCTCAACCGGATCAAACCGGCCTTGGCTGGATATAAACTGTTGGCTGAGCCTGAGCTGCCTCCTCACTGCCCCACCCATACAGAAACTACACTCAGGAGAAGCTTGTTTCTATTTTTAATGTAGGGATTTGCAGCCAGGCTTGAAGTAGTTACTAACTCCTTATTTAAGTAGCCTGACAGAGATACAGAATTGAGTCTTGGGATAAAGCAGGCCTGGGCCAATTTGGGCCTTCCCTCCAGGTGTTTTGGACTCCAACTCCCACCATTCCTAACAGCCTCAGGGGGGAAAGGAAGGGACATGAGGCTGTTAGGAATGGTGGGAGTTGAAGTCCAAAACACTTGGAAGGCCTTGGTATCGAAAACCTAATTAAATGTCCACCTCCCCAACAAAATACAGTGCGGCCTCTCATCTGAACAGGCAGAAGAGCCATTACGTAATCACTGATCGGGATATTGTATTGCTCTTCGCAACATTTAAGTAATGAGGCGGGCTACATTGTGCTCTCTCGCCTCTGAGGATGGCAGGAAATAAAAGTCCTTAATTATTCCTGCCTGCAAAATTTCCCAACAAGGATTCCCCGGCTATGTATTTTCCAAGTGGCTTCAAAGTCATTTGATTCAAGTGGTTGTTTGGCTATGGGGATGGTAAAAACATCAAAACATCTGGTTGTCCTCTGGGCAACATCCTTGCAGACGGCCAATTCTCTCACACCAGAAGCAACTTGCAGTTTCTCAAGTCACTCCTGACACGAAAACGGTTGTTTGTATAATCTGTTCACACAATTTCTCAGGTATGATCAAAACAACGTATCTTAACCACCAAGTCAGGCTACACAGAGAAGCCATTGAAATCCACAAGCATGTGGGCAATTTCAACAGAAAGGAGGAAACGGAAAAGGAACAAAATCTGAACAAAAAAAAAGAACCTCTAGAATCAGGACACTAAATAAAAAACAACACTAAAAAAAAGGGAATTCCAGACAGGAAACAGCTAATCACCTCCCAACAAAAGATTCCCCCAGGCAGGAATCAGCCAGGCTTTGAAACAGCAAGGCTTTTCAATGCTAATCAAGGTGATTAATTGCAACATTCACACTTGCCTCCAACAGACAAGAGTTCTTCACTGGACCTTCCACAGATATGCAAACCTCACTTGCCTAGTTTCCAATAGACCTCGCAACATCTGAGGATGCCTGCCACAGATGTGGGTGAAATGTCAGGAGAGAATGCTTCTGGAACATGGCTATACAACCAGAAAAACTCACAGCAACTAAATGTATCTGAGGTTAGAGGAGGTCAAAAAACATGGAAATTCTTCCTGAATATTGCAGCCCTCATGAAAAGTATGCCTATTTTGTACCTGTGTACAAGAGGTGTGGGAAGCGGTGTTGGAGGATCTTCTCCCTCCCCTATTAATTGGTTAGTTCTGCATGTTCTGCTCTCTTGGGGTTTTTATACACTGACATTTGAGACAGCCATTCTGGTAGACTGAAGTGGTGTTGTTTTTTTTTACTCTGGAAAATAATCTCAAATGAACAACATCTGTAATAACTCAGGGCACGTGATGATGTAAATTACGCCCTAAGCTACAGCTGGCAAACCCTTACAGACAAAATAGGTGTGGGAAGCAGAATTTGCCTCTCCCTGTAAGATCCAGGTTCTTCATTATCCTTTCTAACAATTTATACTCATAGCACCCCTTTGAGGTAGAAATGAGTTACTACAATTATTGTGTTGTCGAAGGCTTTCATGGCTGGAATCACTGAGTTGTGAGTTTTCCAGGCTGTATGGCCATGTTCCAGAAGCATTCTCTCCTGACATTTCACCCACATTTATGGCAGGCATCCTCAGAGGTTGTGAGGTCTAGGTAAGTGGAATTTATATATCTGTGGAAAGTCCCGTGTGGGAGAAAGAACTATTGTCTAAGACAGGGGTCACCAAACTTTGTAAACAGGGGGCCAGTTCACAATCCTTTGGACCATTGAAGGGCCGGACTATAGTTGGCCACCAAGCAATAATAATCATTACTATTATTATTATTATTATTATTATTATTATTATTATTATTAATAATAATAATAACAACCAGTACAGGTGGTCCCGGTGGTGATCGGCACATTGGGTGCCGTGCCAAAAGATCTCAGCCGGCATTTGGAAACAACAGACATTGACAAAATTACGATCTGCCAACTGCAAAAGGCCACCCTACTGGGATCTGCGCGCATCATCTGAAAATACATCACACAGTCCTAAACACTTGGGAAGTGTTCGACTTGTGATTCTGTGATACGAAATCCAGCATATCTATCTTGTTTGCTGTGTCATACAATGTTGTTGTGTCAATAATAATAATAATAATAATAATAATAAAGAGGGTTGGGAGAGACCCTTTGGGCCATTGAGTCCAACCCCCTTCTGCCTTTGTGCACCAAAAGCAGATGCCCCCCCCCCCCCGCCTCAATGTTAATAATAGTAATAGTAATAATAACAACAACAGTAATAAAGAAGGTTGGAAGAGACCCCTTGGGCCATATAGTCCAACCCCCTTCTGCCTTTGTTCACCAAAAGCACAAGCAAAGCACCCCTGACAGATGGCCTCCCAGCCTCAATGTTAATAATAATAATAATAATAATAATAATAATAATAATAATAATAATAATAATAATAATAATAGAGAAGAGGAGAACCTTTGGATCATTTAGCCCAACCCCCTTCTGCTTTTGTGCCGTGGGGGCTGGATAAATGGCTTCGATGGGCCGCATGTGGCCCCCGGGCCTTAGTTTGGAGACCCCTGGTCTAAGACAAGTGTGAATGTTGCAATTGACCACCTTAAATAGCATGAAATGGCCTTGCAGCTTCAAAGTCTGGATGCTTCCTGCCTGGGAAATCCTTTGTTGGGAGGTATTAGCTGACCCTTATTGTTTCATGTCTGGAATTCCCATCTTCTGAGTGTTGTTCTTTATGTACTGTCCTGCTTTTAGAGGTTATTTTTTTTTAAAAAATATAATACGGGTAGCCAGATTTTGTTCATTTTCATGGTTTCCTCCTTTCTGTTGAAATTGTCCACATGCTTGTGGATTTCTATGGCTTCTCTGTGTAATCTGACATACGGCAGACTCCTGCAGAGGTGAGAATATCCCTCTTGTCCTGAATGTAGCATTTGTTGGATTTTCTTAGTAAATTGTGTTTCTTCATCAGCTTCCCTATACAGTCGGAATTACAATTATTATATTGGAGAGAGGGTTGCGTGCTAAGTTTTAAGAAACAAATGATCATAGAATCATAGAGTTGGAAGAGACCTTGTGGGCCATCCAGTCCAACCCCCTGCCAAGAAGCCGGAAAATTGCATTGAAAGCACTGATGTCAGAAAGAGGTGAGTCTATGCAAACTGAACATTTATCCGCAATGTATTCCAGGAGTGTGCGGCAACACACAGTCCTTGAATATATTGCAGAGAAAATGTATTATAAATTAATTATATCAGGCAAGAAAATCAGTATAGACATGTGGTGTCATCTCTGCATTGTGGTTCAGTTACTACAGATTTAAGAACTTGTAAATGCTTATCACAAGCTGCCTGTCTTCTACAGACATTAAAAAAGTGTAAAATTGATACTAATAGCAAGAGGGTTTTTTTCTATTAATGTAAGTAATTTTATCACTAAAGTACTCAATTAATGGGAACAATTTACATTGAGACTTATGACCTCATCATATGGAAATGTTCCTACATTTGTACCCATTTCTACACACTTCAAAGACGGATTCTCATAGAGTCCATCAAGCGATGCAGGACTGCTTCCTGTGGTTGTTCATGGGGCGTGTAGACATGGGAGGATTTCAAAAACAGGTAGAAATCGACTCCACTCCTTTCCCTGTGCATAGAAACACTTAACATTGGGTATTTTTCCTTGTGATGGGAAGTGGTGCGTTTTTCCGATTACTTTGTGACTTTTCAGTGCGGGTATTCATGTGGGCAGTATGCTAATGCTCTTTCTGTTTCCATTAGTGAGTTAAAGATGGTGTGGGTTCCACTGAAATAAGTGTTTTAAAAAGTGTGCCTGTCTCCTTTAGTGTAGGGCTTAAGGGGAACGATCCCATGGGAAGTAGTATTTTTTTTAAAGGAAAGAATGCCTGTCTGTTTTAGTGTAGGACTTACGAGGAATGATCCTATGGAAAGTGGTTTTTTTAAAAAAGGATAGGATGCCTTTCTCCTTTAGTGTAAGGCTTACAAGGACCAATTCCACGGAAAGCAGTGTTTCAGAAAAGGAAAGGATGCTTGTCTCCTTTAGTGTAGGGCTTACAAAGAACAATCCAATGGAAAGTCGTGCTTCAAAAAGGAAAAAAAATGCCTGTTTCCTTTAGTGTAGGGGCTTAAGGGGAATGATCCTATTGAAAGTGGTGTGTTAAAGATGGGCTTAAAGCCAACCTTAAAAACTGTGGCATAGACACTGAAAACTGGGAAGCCCTGGCCCTTGAGCTCTCTAATTGGAGGTCAGCTATGACCAGCAGTGCTGCGGAGTTCGAAGAGGCATAAATGGAGGGCTTAAGGGAGAAACATGCCAAGAGAAAGACCCGTCAAGCCAACACTGACCAGGACCGCCTTCCACCTGGAAACCGATGTCCTCACTGCGGGAGAACATGCAGATCAAGAATAGGTCTCTTCAGCCATCTACAGATCCATCCCCAAGATAGCGAAGATGGGGGACCATCATCCTCGAACTACGAGGGATCGCCTAAGCATGTAAGTTAAAAGGATGCCTGTTTTTAAAAGTGTGCTGGTATCCTTGGAATGGTTGAGCTAGAAAGGGGAGGAGGTGATCCTGTGTGATGGGGGTGAGTAAATTATCAGTCTTCTTTAAAGACGGAACCCCATAAAATGCCACACAAAGAAGATTCTGCCTGCCCGTTGTGGGATGAAATCCCTAGAGAATGATCTTTAGTCTATCAAGAAAAAAATGCAACAAAAGACAATTGGAATTAAATTATGGTTCATGAATGACAGTGCAATGGTAGTTGAGTCCTTTCTATTACTCTGAAAAGATTTCTAATTTTAAAGCTCTTACATGGCTTTAAAGCTCTAGCAAACTGAGATTTTTCTCAGCACAGAACAAGGCTAAACATTCTGGTGTAGCTTCCTATCAGCAATAAGTAATATGCGTACATATCTGTACTGTATATCTAGTTGACCACTGTGTGAACAGAGAGGCCTTGGGTCTCCCAGCATGGCTCTTAGGGTGTAACATGGACCTTAAAACATTTTAGAAATTGTGTGTGAGGAGTTTATTTAACTGGCACATGATAGATCCGACTGTAGTAGCTTATCAGGAAAAAATAATTTTGGAAGATCTTAGGGAAAATCTGGATTTCTACCTGTATTGGAGCTGAGCAACTGGAATGAGTTCAAGGTCAAGTTTACTAACCTCTGGAACCTTTCATGGGTTAGACAGGCTGTCCCAAATGAAAATAGAAAACCCAGAAAGTGGCTTAAACTCCACTTCTGATTTTGGTATGTATTACTGAAAAATCACAAGGGGGAATTTGAAGGGAGAATTGCTGCTCTGAGGTTTGCATGACTGACAATTCATTCTTATGAGGCTGGGGAAAATACCTTGCTTTAAATTCATAGGGTTGCCACAAATCAACAAGTGACTTGAAGGCACATACACACATGGAGAAAAAAAGATAGGCCAGAAAATTTGGAGGGATTGGGGGGGGGTCACACTTTGCCCACTCTGACCTTTATCCATAAGCAATATATTTAGTGCTTTCCTTATTCAGAGTTTTCCACATAAAAGTAGTCACATAATCCTTACAACATTCCTTTAAGGTTGGCCGGAACTGTGAGCGCTTCTACACTGTAGAGTTAATGCAATTTGACACCACTTTAACTTAGAGTTCAGTGCTATAGAATCCTGGCATTTCTAGTTTGGTGAGAGATTAGGACACAAAATAATGGATTCAAGCTGCTGCAAAAAAAGACATTCCACCTAAATATTAGTGAAAACTTACTGATTGTTACAGCTGTTTGAGAGTAGAATATACTGCTTCAGAGTGTGGTGAAGTTTCCTTATCTTGAGGTTTTTTAAAACAAAGGCTGTGGCCATCTGTTGAGAATGGTTTGACTGTGTGTTCCTGCATGGTAAGGGGGTTGGGCTGGATGGACCTTATGGTCTCTTCCAACTCTATAATTATATGATTCTTAGGGCCCTTCCAGACAGGCCCAAAAAGCAGGACCTTTTTCAATTTTACCTGAGGTATCCAAATGATGCCTCAGGTAAAACCAAACACATCCAGAGAAAACTGTGAAACCCAGACCTAAAGCTAAGGTCCACATCTTTCTAGGTGAGGGCCCTGTAGGGATTGACTCTCAGGACTGCTCCCCCCCCCACACACATTATTTTCACATGTCAGGAGATCTCTGTAGAGGGGCCTGCACTGCTGGCAGATCTCTTACATACAGGACCGGCCCAAGGGAATCCTCAGGGGTACGCAAAAAAATTTTTGCGCCCCCCCCACCGCGCCGTGGGAGGTGGGGTCAGATCTGGCCCCGCTTCCCACACCACACGCGGGTGCCCTGACCCCGCCCCCACAGCGTGGGGCAGCGTGGGAGGTGGGACCAGACCTGGCCCCGCCTCCTACACTGCGTGCGGGCGCCCTGACCCCGCCCCCCACAGCGGGAAGCGGGGCTGGCCACGCCTCCCTCGGCGGGCACTCTCTCCCAGCCAAGCTGCAGCGGGCGTGCGCTGCGGCTTGACTGGGACAGGGTGCCCGCCGCGGGAAGCGGGGCTGGCCATGCCTCCCGCGGCGGGCACCCTCTCCCAGCCAAGCTGCAGCGGGCGTGCGCTGCGGCTTGGCTGGGACAGGGTGCCCGCTGCGGGAAGCGGGGCTGGCCACGCCTCCCGCGGTGGGCACCTTGTCCCAGTCACGCCTCCCGCAGCGCACGCCCGCTGCAGCTTGGCTGGGACAAGGTGCCCGCCACGGGAGGCGTGGCCAGCCCCGCTTCCCGCGGCGGGCACCCTGTCCCTACGGCAGGCGCCGCAGGAGGCGGGGCCAGACTTGACCACGCCTCCCGCGTTGTGCGGCCATGCCTCCCACAGCTTGGCTGGGACAGGGTGCCCGCCGCGGGAAGCGGGGCTGGCCACGCCTCCCGCGGTGGGCACCTTGTCCCAGCCAAGGTGCAGCGGGCGTGCGCTGCGGGAGGCGTGGCCGGCCATGCCTCCCGCAGCGCACGCCCGCTGCAGCTTGGCTGGGACAAGGTGCCCGCCACGGGAGGCGTGGCCAGCCCCGCTTCCCGCGGCGGGCACCCTGTCCCTACGGCAGGCGCTGCAGGAGGCGGGGCCAGACTTGACCACGCCTCCCGCGTCGCGCGGCCATGCCTCCCACAGCGCGGGAGGCAGGGCCTGGATGCCAGAGGCGGGGCCAAGTGTGGCCACGCCTCCCAGGGGCTCGATAGCGCCCCTGGGAACATGGTGCCCAACGCGGGGGCGTGGCTAGCGTCCCGTGTTGGGCCGGGCCTGCTTACATAAGTTTTTTGAGAGGGGGGAATGGGGTGCTGAGGGGGACTGGATGCCCTCTCTGGTCAACCTCTGGCATGTAGAAGAGATTAAATGCAATATCCCAATTCCTCTCAGGATTTAGCTATGACTGGAAGGGCCTTTAGTAGTCTTTGACGTTGACCATTAATAGCTGGTTTGAGCTCGCTAGTGAATTTGTGGTTATGTTGAAATTTGCTCTAGCAACCTCCTGCATCACAGCTTATTGTTTAGCTATTACGTTCTATCAACGCTCTCTTTCTATTCTGCTTTGTATAAGCTTTTCATATATGCACTTGATATTCTTTTAACTGTGGCATTTGTTGTTTTGAAAAAGATGTATAGATGGTATGCTCCTATCCTACCCTCCTGTAATCAATTAGACACATTTTTGGAATTTTTCGTTTGTCTCCATCTGCTGGTCAAAGCTAGACTTTCTTTTATTGATTCAAATAATAGTCTCTGCTATATAGACTCCTAATGTCTTGCAAAGATACACAAACTACCTGGTTTCTTAATGTGTGTGACTTTTCCTAATTCATACATGTTTCAGTTTTCCATTGAATATATGTCTGCTTTTTCTGTAAGTATGAAATTGTACATATAAAAACAAATGTAAAATGGACTGATAAACATTAGCCTTCAGAATATTGTAATGGAAATTAGAATGTAAGTCGGGGGATATTGCTAACTAGAGTGTTAAATATCAGTCACTCATGAAAGACTGGGGAGCTGCCAAATATAGAACAGGAAAAGTGAAAGCATGTACTAGATATAGGCCAGATTCTGGTAAAGTAGCAAATTGCCAGCTCCTATAGAGCAAAGTTGGAGGAAAATCAAGATGAGCTGTTGGGGTGTGGGCATCTGATTATGGACGAAGTGTTTCGGATTATCAGTACAGATATGGTAAGGTAGAACTTGATAATGACTCCCTTATGAGGAATTACAGGAGAAATGGAACATTAAAAGGAAGTTGCTGTAACATTTTGATCCTGGGTGGCCATAATACCACTTTAATTGCCCTGGCATATCTGATGGGTTTCTGAGACATATACTCTGGTGGGACACTAGAGTTCTGTGTTTGTGTTGAGAAATTTTAACTATCTCATAAAACTACAAATCCCAAGATCCCACTGAACCCACAGCAATCAAAGTGGTGTAAGTGTGTAATGTCAAAGAGAACATAATAATTTGTATATCAACGATACAAATGTTGATATTGATGGAAATTGCATGCTTGACAGAGAACATGAACAATGACACTGGAAACAGTAACAGAATCAATAAGATACAATTATTTCTATGTAGAAGATTAGATTATGTTTCCTTATATGTTTAACTAATCAGAGAATTTAAGAAGCTCAACAAAATCACTGTGGTGCAAATCCAAATAATGTAGTTTTAGGAACATTTTATCACTTTCCTGGCATTATTTTAAATGTAGTATAACTGAGGCCGGATTTCAAGGCCAAAGTTCAGAATCCCACAGTCTAGTTTATATTTTGCTGTGATCAAAGTAAAGTAGCACTTAATTTGGACAGCAACTAACAAGCCTAATAATAATAGTAATAATAATAATAATAATAATAATAATAATAATAATAATAATAATGCTTTTATTTCTTGCCTTCCTCTCCTCATGGCTTGAAGTGGGTTATAATATTACTAAAACGTAAACATATAATTTAAAACACTCCATAAAATACATATATTAAAACATATACACCACACTGTCAGAGTAGGTGTTTGGAAGAAGGTGTGTGATGAACTCACCGAGAGTTGGCAAGACATGGCGTTACATGACACAATTATCCAAACCAGAGCCTTCCAGATACTTTGGACTACTAATCCCATCATCCTGAGCCAGTGGTTTCCCTGCCCCCAGGTTTAAAGGAGAAATTAAAAGTTCAGATGGTGTAAAACTAAAGGACACTAAGGAATTTAGATGTTAAATTGTTGATCTAAATGCAACTTAATTAATGTTGGCTTCCTTAGTTGAATACTAGAATGTGGGCAATGAAATACTTCAAATACATTAAATATTCTAAAAAAGATTCAGAAGAGAAAGTGAAAACAAGCCTATTTCCTTTTGAAAAGGAAAGTTGCTATTTTAGTAACTATTTGCATTTCTATGATAGTGATTTAAAACATATGCCTCTGATAAATATTACATTTTTGGACTTCCTAATTAATTTTTTATACAAACTACTAACACCTGAGTGATAAACATAGGATATTTCATTAATTGGCAACTAGTTAAAGGACAGGAAATAGGAAATAAACATTTTTCACTATGCATATTCTTGAAACAACACATAATTAATCTATGGTGTTTGCTACCACAAAATACTATGAAAAACACTGTCGTATTTGGTTTGAAGAAAGATTGCAACTGATGGCTATCATGGTTACATGGATCATGTATGTTCAGAGGCAATATGCCAATACGGCATGTTACTCTTGGAAACGAGATGCTGGATTTGGCTAACCTTGTTTGGTACAGTCTATTAAATCAATCCTTTATTTCCTGTGTACTGCAATTATAAGTTTTTACAGGTCTGTATCATACAGTTTTGCCTGGCAGTCTTTATCATATCAGAGCTATTGAAAATGTCCTAAGAAGTTTTGTGATTAATACTTTCATTTTCCAAACACAACTGAGTTCAACTCAGTGGGAAAATGGCCAGATTCAGTCAACATGTGTAATGTTTGTTTGTCTTCTGCTTAATACTTTAATAACTTACATTATGTTTCTCAAAATAATAAGAAATTATTTATAAATTTTGTTTAATTCAGGCTTTGGTGTTGAATTGATTTAAAGCCTAGCTCTTCTGCCATTCTGAAAATATATACCTCTGAGAATACGAATGAATACACTGTGATGTCACAACTTGACATGCAGTTTCCTTCATTACTATTCGGATAATGTAGTATATAAGTTAAATCAAATCAAATCAAATGAAGGTTGCAATAGAGCAACAAATGCTGACAGCAGAAATGGTATACCAAATGTAAAGGTCACTTGTTTCAAGAACCTCTCCAAAATCGTTCAATACTCATTATTTTTATGGAATTGATAGCTACTTTTATAAAGTTTTCTCAGACCATGTTTCTTGTGCACATTCAAAATGATATCCACTCTACACAGTCAATTACCTTTTGACTGTTTAGAAGATTTACATAGGTTAATTCTATATAGTGTTTCTAGCTGTACTGAAGAGTTGTAAAGCTACTAAGAAGTATTTCCCCATTAGTGATTGTGAGAAGACCTGTGAACTGGGGCCCCATCCACACAGCTAAATAAAATCCCAGTGCTTTGAACTGGAATATAGGGTAGTGTGGACTCAGATAACCCAATTCAAAGCTGATATTGTGGGATTTTCTGCCTTGATATTGTGGGTTATATGGCTGTGTGGAAGGGCCCCCAGAATATCAAGGCAGACCATCCACCAATATCTGCTTTGAACTGGGTTATCTGAGTCCACACTGACCTATATTCCAGTTCAAAGCAGAAAATATGAGATTTTATTCAGCCGTGTGGAAGGGGCCTGGGGTGGAATGTTTGTCAAATATATCATTGCCCCCTTCTACACCGCCAAATAACCCATAATATCAAGAAGATAACCCACATTATCTGCTTTGAACTGGACTATCTGAGTACACTGCCATTCAAAGCATATAATCTGGATTTTATACGGCTGTGTAGAAGGAGCCATTGATGCCTGGTACACCCTTTCTTTCCGTTCATATCTTCCCTTGAAAAAAGTGCAGCCCTTATTCTTATTTGACTTGAAGATACCATTTAGTTAGTAATATTTAGATGTAGAATGGCATCAAATATAATTCAGAGCAAAGCAAGGACAAGAAGCATAACCATACTGTATGTTTAGTTTTAAAACTTACAACAAATCTGAATCAAATATTGATCATTCTCCCATGAACTATTTTTATTTTGGAAGTTAGTGTAGTATTTTATTCTGTTCCTAAAAGCTATTTAAACTATCAAACAGGATGCAAAACCGAAGACATTTAAACATTTCTTCTTGATTTTAGTAGAAATCATGGGTGGCACTCACTTAGCCTAAATCTGCATGTTTTTACTGGATCTTACAGTGCAGTCTTCTTTCTTTTTAGGGGTTCCATCCTTTATTGCAATTAATAAAATAAATTTACTTATGGGAATAAATTTTAATGGCATAAAAATAATGAGCAGAATGTTACAAGACATACACCATACCTAATTAACACAAAACTTTCAACAGGAATCTATAGAATAATAGTCTATATTAAGAGTTTCTCTGCTCCCAAATAATCAATAAGCATCTTACCCAAATAATAAACTTTTAAAAAAGATATTCATCTCCACTTTTTTATTTTAATAATGTAGCCATCATAAAGTATAAATAGAAACAATGTTGGATTAGACAAAACCCTGTTTTATTCAGCACTCTGTTCAAGTAGTGGCCAGTTTATTGCTTATAGAATTCCCACAAGGAGGCATGTGCCCATTGGTCAGGTTTCCAAGTAAATAATATATGGAAGAACAGTGCCTCTTGTGTGCAATATAATATATCCATCTTGACTAGAAGCTGCTGCTAGATTTCACATTTTATTATATAATTCTTTTACTTTAAAAGAAATATCTGCTTGCATACATAATATTTTTGTTGCATAATACTTTTGTTACATAACACTTTACTGACCCCTCTTCAAAGTTACAAAGAAAAATGAGTGAATTATAGTTGGAAGTTTCTATAAAGCATTTATTTATTATCATTGTTGAACATTTTTTACACATTGGTCATAATTGACTAGGACTTGGCAAGAATGTGGGATTTCAGTGTACTTAAATAAGACTTTTCAACCACTTAACCATTGAACTCAATATGCAATTATAAAATTTTGATTAAGTGGCAAAGTATAAAATCTTGGTTTAAAATTTGGATGAAATTATGATATTTTACAATTTAATAAATAAACCCTACCACTCATTATTGAAGGAAAAGTTTGTTTCGAACATTACATTTTCTTTTTCTTTTTAAAAACACCTTGAAAAAAAGAAGATATGTCCTCAAATTTCTTTCATATGACTACATTGCCCAATCAGATCTGGGTAGAATACAGTAGCATGAATAAAAACCTTATTCTCACTTGTATTTTATTTCCTTTTTTTAATAAAGTAATTTACGAGTGAATGAACTCAATTGCTTTTTAATGACTGACCTAAATAGTCTTAAAAGCACCAGATCTTGGAAGCTAAGAAGTGTCATACTTGGTCAGTATTTGGATGGGAGACTGACAGCTAACGTTCAGCAGAAGAAACTGGCAAAACAATTTCTGAGTATTTCTTCTGTAAGAAAACACTAGATTTTCTCAAAACACTTTTTTGCCAACACTACCATCTGCTGGATATCTCTAGTACTACACTGAAAGAATTACCTTGAAAAATGGAAATGAACTTGCAACCGAAAAAATGATTTCAAGAATTAACAAGCATTATCACTAATACCACACCTATGGGAAGCAATGCAACGAGAAGAATCCCCAAGCAAGGTATTTTACTTTTGGAAAAATAACCTTCTTGAATGAGATTTACTTAAGAGCAAATACTATGAAAAGTAATTGGGCAGAGGCAAAGACATGGCTGATGACAAAGAGCTACATTCAAGTGTTAAGTCCAACTATAATAAGACTAATCATTCATAGTTATATAAATGCTGACTTAACAAAACTCATTCATTCACTAGAACTGATCTCATTTAGAGGTAATAATGCTGTTATTTTAAACAGAATTCCAGGTAATTTTCAGAAAAATTTCTAAAAGAAACATTCATCAGCAAATTTTCGTCTCCACTTTCCCTCCAGATCTGTGTCTGCATTTTTGATCTTTGTACATTTTATTTTAATTCAATTTATCTATTTCTTACACAGAATCTGGACATCTTTGTTCCATATTTTGATGATTTAAGCCAGAGGTTCTCAAACTGTGCTCCCTGGAGCCCTTAGGCTTATGGGGCCTCCCTAAAGTATGTGGCTCGGGGAGTGCCCTTCTGTTGCTGCATGGCCTACGGACCTCCCTGAAGCATGCAGCCTGGGAAGCTTCCTTGCATGGCAGAATGGGGTAGGACAGAATGGCCCCTGGGGTTGCTCTTATTACTATTGCTGTTGCTGCTTTGATTGTGTTTTTCCTGCATGGCAGAATGAGGTAGGACTGGTTGACCCTTGGGGTTGCTTTTACTACTACTACTACTACTACTACTACTACTACTACTTAAGCAAAGGCTTTTTTTTAAACCAATGATGGATATGCAAAGCACATATGAAAAAGCCTTAGGTAGAGTCAGATCACTGGTCCAATTTACTTTTCTAGTCATGGGACCCAAGATAGCATACAGCAAGGCAGAAAGAAGACAAAGCTAAAAATGATTAAAAAGTCAGAGCTTAATATTAAAATGGGCTGGACTGGGAGGGAGTGTGGGTGAGGCCAGAAGAGGCAGGCTTGCAGGCTGGAAGGGGTGGGCCAGGACCAGAAAGAGCAGAGTAAGGGCTGGAAGGGGCAGGGCTGGGGCATTGGAGGGGCTGGGGCTGGGAGAGGGAAGGGGTGGGGCCGTCTCCAAGCTTTTCTCTGGGCCCCAGGAAGGCAGCGGCCCGCCTTCCTGGGGCACAGAGGAGGGAGAGAATCACACTGCTGTCAAGCATGCTTGGCATTAATGTGTTTCTCTACACTGCTTTTCCCTGGGCCCCAGGAAGGCAGCGGCTCACCTTTCTCGGGTGGGGAGCACTTTGCAGAGGCGTGTCTCTGCCTTGGCTCTCCTTTCAGCCTGGGGATAAAGCAGGCCACTGTGTCCGCATACTGAAGGGGAGGCCGATGCAGATGGGTGCAAGGGTGAAGAAAGCGTCCCGTCCACGGGCCTGGGTTTGCCCATATCTGGTCTAGAATGATCCTGCAGTGGGCTGGATGAGGGAGCAGAGACAGAAACCAAATGCCAAGAAGACTGAGTCTCTGTGGCCCAGTAGTTCCACCATGTAAGAACTAATTAAGTGACCTGTTTTGAATTCCCCCCAAAGCAACAGGTGCATAGCTTGGGGGTATTTACAGATTCCTCTTTGTCACTTGAGGCACAAATTGGTGGCTCAACGTTTTTGACCAATTTTGATTGTCCCATCAACCCAGCTGAAATAATTCATATGATGATAACTTTCCATTGTGACTGTTGCAATGCACAGTATATGGGGTTGTACTTAAGGACAACAGGAATGGTGCAGCAAGTGCAAAATGTAGTGGTTGGATTGCTGGCAAGAACATAGTATAAAGAACATATTACATCACTTTACAAGAATTACATTGGCTGCTAGTGCTTGCACAGATGGTCCTGGTCTATTTCCAGCCATATCAGCATTGTTGATGACTCTCAAAGCTCTAAATGTAGTTAAAGGTTTGAAGGAGTGCCTCTTCCTTCATATTTCCTCACAATGATTCTGATGTGCCAGTGCATGGGAAGTACTCTAGCCAAGATCATACTTCATGAAATGTTTTGGAGTCAACATCGTGTATCAAGCAGGTGGATTATAACACTTATCTGTGCAGTTCTGTATCTTCTCCTCACCATGACAGCTGTCAAGCACTTTTGGCACTCTTGCTTCTGCTTTATTGTTAGGAGATGGGGGACAATGAGGGGATCTGTTCAAATAATGAAGAAGCAGCTGGTCTCAATTTGTGAGGGGAGGAAATGTGGAGGTACTCACAGATGTTTGTGTTTGAATTTCTGCCTCTTATTCCTGTAATAAGCAGCAGCAGTGGACCCTCCCAAGGGTCAACAGCTGTGTGTGGGGAAGGTTTTGGATTGAGTACAAAGACCTGGTGAACAGGCCTCTTCATCACATCCAGAAAAGGGTGTTATATGCAAGGTGACTACATTATATGCCATCAAGAGAATGCTGTTGTCTGGGTCCTGCTTTTGGGAGCTGCATGCCATTTACAGATGTAGGGAAAAGCTTTCTGTGTTGTAGCCCTGGTTGTGGAAGTTTTGAAAACACAACTAGTACCAAAATATGGCTCATTCCCACAGTTAAAATCTTGCTGTATACCATTACCCAGGTATTTTGGTCCTAGTGAAATTATGGCTTGATTTTCAGTCTGTTTTCTGGTTTTATTTCAATTGTTGAGCTATTTTAAAACAATTGTATCACTTATATCTCACCGTCAGATTTTTCTCATATGTATCAGACTTGAAATCTTTTAGTCAATCTATCAAACTAATCTATTGGTTGTTGTGACTCATAACGTTAACATTTAGAGACAAAACTTTACCACAGAACTTGCACCATGTTGCGGATTTCTGGTAATGCTAAGTAATTGTTATGTTTTTGATGTTTGGGCACTTTTTATTGTACAGTTCCATCAATTGAATAGTTATGCATGATGTAGTGGTTTGCGCATTGTACTATGACTCTGAAGATCAGGGTTTGAATCAATTGTTCAGTCATGAAAACCCACTGGGTGACCTTGGGCTTCACACACTTTTTGTTTAAGAAAATGCTGTGATAGGTTTGTTTTAGGATTGCCATAAATAAAAAATGACTTGCAGGTACACAACAGCCATGCAGTTTTGAAGGAAACTGGAAAAAGCGGAAAGTTAGAAAAATAGAAGGGATCTCCTCCTCCTCCTCTAGCTTATAGTATGTGTGTGTTTTAGGACAGGAGGGGGATCTTCATTTTGAGTATTCTGTAGGGCAGAGCCAGAATTAAAACAGACTTGACAAAAAGTTATGTATGCCACTGGTCTATTCACTGTAGCAATGTTTTTGGAAGCATTATTAAAAGTACAAATCATGGTATGTTGTGTATGCTTTCCTTGATTATGTAGAACCTTATACTGAATAAGATCTGGTATGAAATAGCTTTTCTTTGCAATATTTAAAGTACAACCCTGTTCATCATGTAACTATTATTTCCAAGTCATGAGAATTAATAGTTTCCCTTTATTCTGCTGTAATCAGACAGCTTGTAGAGTAATGTGTCAAGTATAGGGCACTGCACTCTGAAAGGACAGAGATAAACTGACAGTGATTCAGAAGAAAGCAATTAAGTTGGTTTGGGATATAGAAAATACATCTTATGAGGAAAGTCTGAAAAAATGGGTATAATTTCCTGGAGAAGGGAATTTCCTAAGGTTTGAATTTGTGTACATCAATAATACTTAGAAATCAGTTTGCTAGATTTGTTAACGACAGAGGGAAGGGAGTGCATGAGGGAAGGAATAGGAGCCTGGTTGCCAGAGAGCTCTGGTTCAAGACTGCCCGTCAGTCCCACATCTTGGCAATGTAGTTAAAGGGTCCATGCTTGGCAAACCTACACTAAGCCAGATCAGCCAGGACAGAGAAACAAACTCTAAGCTGAAGACAGGCCACAGAGGTTTATTATGATTCAGCCAAGATTGATGCAAGTACAAGAAATTTGCTTAAAAAGGTACAAGTACAAACAAACAGAGAAATGCCTGACCTTTTTTCAGTTCTGATAGCTATTCAGACTTCCTGCTCCCTCCACTGATTGACTGAGAAAAAGGCTGGCTAGGATCGGCACCAGGATTGGCTGGTGGTTCCCTTGGCATCACAGCCTGCAGGTGGGGATTCCCATGACAGGAAGAATGGCAGCCAGGGATTGGTCTGTTCAAGGAACCAATCTGTTGTAGAGACACCCCCTGGGAGGGTATAGTCCAGGCCCGGCCCAACACGGCACACTGACCCCTCCCCCGCATTGGGCGCCACCTTCCCAGGGGTGCTATTGAGCCCTGGGAGGCGGGGCCACACCTGGGAGGCGGGGTCATGCGACGTGGGAGGCGTGGCCAGGTCTGGCCCTGCCTCCCACGGGGCGTGCCCTGGCGCAGCCAGGCTGCGTGTGGTGGCAGTCCTTCCAGGCCGTGACGAAGGCCGGGCCAGGACATGCGCCATGGGAGGCAGAACTGGCCACGCCTCCCATGGCGCGCGCCCACTGCGGTGGGAGTCCTTTCAGGCTGGTGGGGTTAGGGCGCGGGAGGAGGGGCCAGTCCTGGTCACGCGTCCCGCGGTGTGGGGGGGGCGCAAAAAAACTTTTTGCGTACCCCTTTCAATTTCCTTGGGCCGGTCCTGGTACAGTCCATGGGGAAACAATGGTGTAGATATGCGGATGAGTTACTGATTAACTCAAGTGTTCAGTTCCATGCAAGACAATGGTGCAAGACTCAAAAGACAAAGGTGTTGTTTCCAGGCAATCAAGAGCTTGACTGCCAGCACTGAGAAGTAAATGGATATGCACCTATTAAGCCCCCTCTTCTGTGAGAGTGGCAGAATCTCAGCTTCTGGTTAAATGGGCAAACATCCTGAGCTTATTTTGTTAGTAAAGAGGATCATCTATCTACATATATACAATGGTTCTGATAGTTATCCGTCTTGGGAAATGGCTGGAGGGATCTTAACCACAGTCTCCTTTCCCAAGGGATTATGCAAACTGGTCATGGCTGCCTTCAAGTTACATTTTGATACATATATTAGAAACAGTTTATTCCCTTCATATAAGGAATTGACACAGTACACAGTATATAAAAGATACAAGTTATACAAAATCATCAAATTTATACATTTTATTAAAGGGTTTACAATTGATAGAGTTTGTAGGGTATAGCTGCTGCTAGGTCTGTTGTAGAACATCTAACGCTTCAGAATTTCATAAGTCTGGACCTCTATAAAAGGTTCTTAATGAAAAAGTCTCTTGATGAACTATAAATCTTTCATGTGTGTATGTGTGTGTGTGTGTGGCAGTATCATGGCATCATGGCTCAATAACAGTATTTTACTAAAACCTTTCTTGAGTGGCCAGAATTATTAGATTCCTTGCCTACATCTCTGTTTATCATGTTATTTATCATGTACAGGAAACAGTACCCACATGAAGTGGAATTGAGTAATCAGTTTGTTGGTGTAAAAGGAGTTGCTACATGAAGTTTTGCCAGGCCATTTGGATTTTATTGGAGGTGGACAGATTGGGTAGAGAACAAAAAGGAGACAAGTCCATGTGCCAGTGGCCTACATCTCCATTCTCCATACAGTCCAAAGTTGTTAGGCTTTTTAAAGGAACAAACAGCTATCAATGAGCATATGGAGTACATATCTTTTCTGTTGCCCACTTCTATGTGCACTTTTCAATACTCACTCTGTAAGATTGGTATAGTGGTTTGAATCTAGAATTCTGGATGACAAGGGTTTGAATTTCTCCTAAGTCATAGAAACCCAAATCACACTTTTTCAGGCTCAGGGGTAAGTTATGAACAAAGAAAACTCTGTGATAGGTTCATCTTAGAGTTACCCTGAGTCAGAAACAACTTGAAGGCACATAACAAAAAGAAGATTGGGTAGGGGAAAGTTTGATTCATGTTCCCTAAGATTTTATTTCATTGATGCAGCACTGTAGTTCTGCATTGACTGAGTATAGGTAAAAGTAAAGGTTTCCCCTGACGTTAAGTCCAGTCCTGTCCGACTCTGGGGGTTGGTGCTCATCTCCATTTCTAAGCTGAAGAGGGCGTTGCCCATAGACACCTCCAAGGTCACGTGGCCAGCATGACTGCATGGAGCGCCGTTACCTTCCTGCCGGAGCAGTACCTATTGATCTACTCACATTCAGAGCCGTCCCTAGGAAATTTTAAGGAGTAGGCAGAGATTTTTTGTGCGCCCCCCTGAATACACATTGTGAGGCTCCACCCACCATGTCGTGTGACGTGGTGGGTGGAGCTGTGCAACGTGGTGGGTGGGGCCAAGCCGTGCAGGCCGGATGGTGGCCACAGCCTGGCCCAGATCGCAGCGAGAAGGGCCAGACCGCAGCGGGAAGGATCTTCTCGCCGTGGCCTGGCCCTTCTCGCTGCGAACTGGGCCCATGGCCTCCATCTGGCCTGCACAGCTTGGCCCCGCCCACCAGGCTGCGCGGCTCCACCCACCACGTTGTGTGATGTGGTGGGCGGGACTGTGGGGCCTGGTGGGCGGGGCCAAGCCGTGCAGGCCGGATGGTGGCCGTAGCATGGCCCAGATCGCAGAGAGAAGGGCCAGGCCGCAGCGGGAAGATCCTTCCCACTGCGGCCTGGTCCTTCTCGCTGCAAACTGGGCCCACGGGCGCCATTCGGCCCGCACGGCTTGGCCCTGCCCACCAGGCCATGCGGCTCCACCCACCACATTGCGCAATGCAGTGGGCGGGGCCGCGCAGCCTGGTGGGCGGGACCAAGCCGGGCGGGGCCAAGCCGGACGGGCTGGATGGCGGCCGCAGTATGGCCCAGATCGCAGCAAGAAGGGCCAGGCCGCAGCAGGAAGATCCTTCCCACTGCGGCCTGGTCCTTCTTGCTGCAAATTGGGCCTGCGGCCGCCATCCAACCCACACGGCTTGGCTCCGCCCACCATGCTGCATGACTCCGCCCACCACGTTGCGCGATGTGGTGGGTAGAGTCGCACGGCATTGTCCTTCCCGCTGCAGCCTGGGCCTTGCCACCATGAGGCCTGCGCGGCCCCAGGAAGGACCAGGCCGCGGCGGGAATGACCGGCCCCAAGCAGAAGGAGGCGGGGGGTGGCGCCATCATCCCGGGGTGCTCAAGGGGGGCCCCGGGACGATGGTGCCACAGGCAAATGCCTCCCTTGCCTGGCGGGTGGACCGCCTCTGCTCACATTGGCATGTTTTCGAACTTCTAGGTTGGCAGAAGCTGGAGCTAACAGTGGGCGCTCACTCTGCTCCCCGAGTTTGAACCTGGGACCTTTTCAGCCTGCAAGTTCAGCAGCTCAGCGCTTTAACACACCGAGGCACTGGATGACTGAGTATATGTAGATGTTAACAGATAAACCAGAAGCCCCAGTGCTTCTCCTCCAAAGGCAACTTGACTCTGTAGTTGCCCACAACTTGTAAAATGGTGATTAGCATATTGCCATGTGTGTGTGTATCTGTGACTTAAAGCTGCCTGTAAAACTTGTGGTAACCTCATGAATCTCATGTGATTTTCTTGACAAGGACTACTCAGAAAAGTTTCTGTTAGTTCCTTCTACAGTACCTGGTGTTTATTAATGGTCTCCCATTCAAGTACTAACCAGGACTTAATCTGTTTAGCTTCAAGATCAAGTGAGATTTGGTAACATACCTTTAGGGCATTTAGCTATTCATATCATCCATGTTCTCCTGCATGTCATCCTGAGATTTATTTTAATTTTTTCTTGTCTTAGCTTAGTGTATGAACCAGATGGAGCAAAGAAAAATAATAGGGAGCACCATTTGGTACTGAATCTGAAGAAGTGGATTTATATTCATGAGAACTGAATTGAAAATGAAAAAAAAGTTAGTCTTAAAAGGGCTGGTAACACAACCAGGCATCCCCTGGGCAACGTCTCTGTAGACGGCCAACTCTCTCACACCAGCAGCGACTTGCAGTATATTCTCAATTTGCTTCTGAAATGATTAAAAAGTTGGTATTCCTTCTGCTGTACAAGCATTTAGATAAGGTATTGAAGCCAATCAGAAACAGATGTATCATATGTAATATATTTTGCATTTATGGTAGCGTCTCACTTATCCAACACTCACTTATCCAACGTTCTGGATTATCCAACGCATTTTTGTAGTCAATGTTTTCAATACATCATGATATTTTGGTGCTAAATTCGTAAACACAGTAATTACTACATAGCATTACTGCGTATTGAACTACTTTTTCTGTCAAATTTGTTGTATAACATGATGTTTTGGTGCTTAATTTGTAAAATCATAACCTAATTTGATGTTTAATAGGCTTTTCCTTAATCCCTCCTTATTATCCAACATATTTGCTTATCCAGCATTCTGCCGGCCCGTTTATGTTGGATAAGTGAGACTCTACTGTAACAGCACTAGCAGTAATGATAGGAATTGCACATGCTATCATGTGATGCAAAAAGTTCTATATGCATATGTGTGTGGGTATGTTTAAAGAGGCTGATATTAATATATATGAAGAAGGGAGCAAGCAGAAGAAATAATTACTTGCTCGCTTTCATGACCTCCTTACATGTGAGACAAAGCAGGCAGGCTTTACTTGCTCTGTAATTTTATGAGCAACAGGGAGTTGTTGTTGGTGTTTCCCCTTTTGTATCCCAATGGAAGTGTTGTATTTAAAATGCAGATTATCCTCCCACCTGGGCGTTTATTATTGCTTTAGCCTCCAGGCTGATGAAGCTATTTTGTGGGAATCAGGGGTCTTTCCTGCCTCAAAGACAGTGAAGTGAACAATGGGAGAGTGCAAAAGGGGGAGTATGTGAGTGAGTGAGCGAGAGGGCACAATTCTGTATGTGCAAGTTTTATTTTCAGCACCAGAACATTCATCTAGAACAGTCAAGGAATCAATTTGTGGAGTCGAGATGTGTCATGATATACCTGTTGAAGATTGAGCCACTGTGTGCCTTTGTCACTGAGTAATGTTCCATGCCTTGTGTGACTGTGAAGTTGCCTGCAGGTTCAACTCTGCTTCTTTTGTGATGGAGTGGAATTTATTCAGTGGGAGGACTCCTTGCAGAGTTTTATTTTCCCCATGGGGGGATTCAGATTGCAAAATGGGAAAGAAAATTCTAGCTTAATCCATTATGATTACCTGTGAACTCTAGGCTGGGGGCTGGAAGGCCTTGCTCTGAAGCCTTTCATTAGCTAACATATAATTTGGGCTGAATGGCTGCTGTGGTATTAAGTTACAAGCCCTGCTAAGTATATTGAAAGTTTAAGTTGTGTAGTTCAGGCCAGGTTCAGAACTCAGCCATGTTGCCTGCATATTTATAGCCACTCTCATCTTCAGTATATATTTGCCATTGTGGAACTCCCATACAGGTAATGTGAAAAAAGCAAACATATTTTTGTAGCACCTTGCAGCTCAAAAGGTAGACTTATAAATGGAAGCTCTATTAACAGAATTGCCTAGTTTAATTGCGTGATTTATTTTGTTGTCAATCCTCATTCACAATGATGATATATTTGGCAAAGGAGCTGCTAACTGTTGTGTTGAGATGCATGTTTCTTATAGTTCTTAATTTTTTTAACAGAACAGTTCTCTCCTACCCAAAGCAGAAATATGTCACCATGGCAACCCCCCAGAGTTTGTGGGTGCTCCTTGGAAGAATTATATCTCAAAATGAAAAAAAAATCATCTGAGCAACTCCAGACGTGTGAGCAATGTACTTCATAAGGAGATCTGAGTAGGGAGTTTAGTTTCATAAACATATTGTAAAGAAGGCTTGGGATTTTGTGACCAATTGTGCAAGTTCATAGATCCTCTCTTCCAGACCTAAGTATGTTTGAAATTTCCTCTTGAAATACATTGATGTTGCCTTTTGACCCTTTTTGTACCCCTTCATTGCTAGTCTCTGCTGTAAATATGTATTTCCAAATGAGAATAGTACAGTATAAACCCCCCAAATTTGTAGTCCAGATTGCACAAATATTTTGCCATGAAAATGATACTGTGGTACTGTCTTAATGGTGAGAAGCTGGTGTGGGTGGAGGGTGTGACAACTAATAATCACACAAATTTTGAATGTAAATTTAAAAAGATAACAGATGTATAGTGTTGACTTAGCACATGGCACTGTCCCATGAACCATTAAAAAGCTATGGCTGTCCCATGAACTTGGCTGCATATAGCAATAATAATAATAATAATAATAATAATAATAATAATAATAATAATAATAATAATATAGCAATTTTATTTTTTACCCACTCCTCCTTGTGGCTCAAGGCAGGTTACACAATAATACATATTGTAAAAAAACTACATATTTAAATGTATTGCTACAAAAGATACATGTTAAAATGTATTTCTATAAAACACATATTAAAATATCCAAAACAGAGATTAAAAAAGGACAGTCATTTAAAATTCATGCTAAAAAACTGGCTGGGTAGGTATGCTGGAAGAGATAGGTCTTAAAATTCCAACAGCTCATTTAGCTGTTGGAGCTCTTCTGGCAGGTCATTCCACAATCTTGGGGCAGCTGATAAAAAGGTCCTTTGAGTGACAGTCACCAGTCAGGTTCTGCCAGGCTGGAGCAGATGCTCCCCAGAGGACCCAAGTGTTTGGAGCAGATTGTATCTCCAAAAAAAGACAAACTCTTTGGAAAAACAGTGGAAAAAACACGAAGTAAATTACCAAAAGTGTGCTTGGACATGATTGAAATGTTGGGAGTGGTAGATATATGGGGACTTATCAATGGGGATGTTAAAAATATATGTATTGTTCAGAATGACACACAACTTTGACTAGAATTGAAATGATATGGATATCTGCCAATCTTACAATTCAAGTTTTAAAAACTGAAATCTTCCCTAAAACAATTTCAGATCATAATCAAGTGACTCTACTACTTAAAAGAAAAGTAAAAACATGGCAGACTGTCTATGCTAAAAATAAATGTATTACCAAGGATTCTGTTTCTTTTTCAAACAGTCCCTGTGATAGTGACAGATAAACCATTTAAACAATGGTAAAAGACATATCTAAATTTGTATGCCAAGGGAATAAGCCAATAATTAAATTTAAGGTGTTACAAGATGCAAAACAACATGGTGGATTAAGTGCATCTGATCTGAAAATTTATTTTGATGCTTGATGTTTAGTTTGGATAAAAGACAATTTTGTTGAGTAATACTAGGATGTTGGAACTGGGGGGACATGATTTGACATATGGCTGGCATGGCTACATGTGGTATGGCAAAATGACAGTGAGTGTGGATTTAAAAAATCATGTTAGATGTGCTTTTTTAAGAATATGGGAGATATGTGGTTTAAACTTATGCCCAAAGATGCCAGCGTAGGTAATTGTGCAAGAAACATTCTATAGAATAGGGACACAAGGCAAGAAAAATGGTTAACTTACCAATATCTTCTAGAAAATGTACAAGGAAAATATAGAGCTAAAACAAGAGAAGAGGGTTGTGGTTTTCAGTGGTTTTCTTATTTACAGTTAAAGGAGAGAATTAAGCAAGACAAGCAATTATTTGGTTTTGAAATGAGTTAATTGGAATTTGAGTTGCAATTGTGTGCTAATGATAACATTTAATTACTAGATGTATGTTATTAAAATGGGAGATGATAGACAAGCCAGTTAAAGAATGTATGACAAAGTGGGCACACAATCTTGGAGCAGTGGGAGAAAATGCAGAAATTTCACATTATTTTACGATTTGAAAGAGAATTTCTTTAAAACCATGTATCGATGGTGTATGACTTCTGGAAATGCTGGAAATGTAAATAGAAAGTGAGATCTTTTTACCATATGTGGTGAACATGTAATTATGCCAAGAAAAACTGGATTAAAATTCGTAAGTTGATCCAGAAAATGTTGGGGAAAAACATCCACTTAAAACCTGAGACTGTTTTTACTTGGACTGACTGATATAAATGACCATGGTAGATGGTAACAATATATGACCACAGCAGCCAGATTACGCAACATGCAGAAATGAAAGAACTCAGCAGCACTAATAACAGAAGACTAGATGATAAAAATGATGGAATTGACTGAGATTGATAAATTAACCATCTTATTAAAAGAAGGGACACTGGGAAAGTTTTTGAATGATTGGAAACCTTTTATTGATTTTTTGCATGAAGAAGAAAAGGATTGACCAATTTTAAGTTTGAAGATTAATTTAAAAATTGTTTTTGCCTGAGAAAACAATCAACACTAAGAAACCTGGAGGGTGATGCCTATGTTATTATTTGTAGCTGAATGAAGATACGTAAATCAGAAGTCAACTACTTTCCCTTTTCCTTTTTCTATGTTTCTTTCTGTTCTCTTTCTTTTTCATGGCACTTTTTATATTTCTATTCTATACTTCTTATCTTAATTACATTTTAAAAACTTTTAATGTACCTTTTAATTTTTTAAATAGAAATAAATTAAAAAGAGAATGCCTTTGAAGGATGCTGTGGCAACCTCCGTGTCGCCAATGTTACTGGCAGTTTGCCTGATGCAAGTTTGGTCTGACTTCTGAGGATGTCCCAACCAGCCCCTGATCTTTTGTGGGGAAAGCTGGCACTTTTTTGTTTTCTTTTTGCTTCTTGGATTCTCTTTGCTAGCAACCTGTACCTTGAACATAATACTGTACCTTGAATAGATTGTAAGCAGCAACTGGTTATTTAGATTATAACATCTGACTAAGGTAAGTATCTGATTAGCAGAATAAGCTGCTGCCTGTATAGCAACTGTGACAACAGGGCTCAGTAGTGCCAGCTCCTTATGAAAATATGGAGGGTAATGGAATTAAGGAAGAGTTCTACATTAAACCATCACACTGTCTTTTCAGTTAGAGAAAATTGTTAAAGCAGATAAATGGACTACCTGCCTGGATATGTTACCATGTCGTCTTCTACTGTCTGACAAGCCTGTATGGCAGTTATGGGCAAATTTTGGCCCTCCAAGTGTTTTGGACTTCAACTCCCACAATTCCTAACAGCCAGTAAACTGGCTGGGATTTCTGGGAGCTGAAGCCCAAAACACCTGGAGGGCTGAAGTTTGCTAATGCCTGCTGTATGGCCTGCAAATGGGCCTGAGGCAAGTTTGGGGACATTTTTCCTTAACAAGTAACGACATGATTTCTTTTGTAGGAACCAGTGTAGCATGCTTAATTAATTATCCTGATGTTTGGTAGCTGCAAACAAGCAATTGTTTTCCTGGTGAACAAAATAACCTAATTCTAAATAATCAGATATTAGAAAATCAAGAAACATACCTCTCAAGAAAAGTGTCATAGTAAAAGACTCAGATCACACATTTGGTAGCAAATGACGTGTTTAAATCAAGATTTGTATTGGCTGGGTATAAATTGTGGGAATTAGGGTGCTTCACTTAAAGAATGAGTAGATACATAGATAAGGAATTTGGAATTCTGCCCTGGCCATACCTTTACCTCTCTGCATCTACTTGCTCCAATCTTCTTCTCTGAGCCAGGCTCCTATCTACTATTGGAACCTAGTCAAGAAAAATCTGATGATACAGTTTAAAAATGGCAAAATGTTCATAAAATAGACGGTGTGCTGGGAACATCCAAGCTACTTTAGGATGTGGCTTCCTCCATGTATGAGCAATAACAGGACTTTGTCTAAGAAGCAGCCCCCAGACATGACACCTTTTGAAGCTCTTCAGCACTGGAGGGTTAGATGAAGGCCTTGGTTTTCTGGTGGAAAAAACTGAGCTCCCTTTACTGGCAGTCAGAGCCGGCCCTAGGTATTTTTCAAGTGTAGGCGAACAGAATTTTGGCGCCCCCCCAAACCAATCACTGAAAAATAAAAGCGTTGGATAAGCGAAAATGTTGGATAATAAGGAAGTATAAAGGAAAAGCCTATAAAACATCAAATTACATTATGATTTTAAAAATTAAGCACCAAAACATCATGTTTTACAACAAATCAATAGAAAAAGCAGTTCAATACATGGTAATGTTATGTAGGGATTACTATATTTGCAAATTTAGCACTAAACATTGAACAGGGATATAGGGCAGTGTGGACTTAGATAACCCAGATAGCCCTCAGTATTAAAAAAAAACCTCTAAAATCAGGACAATAAATAAAGAACAACACTCTGAAAACAGAAGAAATCCAGACAGTAAACAATCAGGGACAGCTAACTCCTCCCAAAAAAAGATTCTCCCAGGGAAGAAGAAGCCAGGCCTTGAAGCCACAGGGCCATTAAATGCTAATCAAGGTGATTAATTACAACATTCACACCTGCTTCAAAGAAAAGTTCTTTCTCCCACCCTGGACCTTCTACAGATATATAAACCCCACATACCTAGCTTCCAAGTTCCTACAGACCTCACAATCTCTGAAGGCCCCAAAGGTGGGCTTGCGTGGTGCGAAGGTGGGTCTGCGCTGGCTGGAAGGCCCAGCGCGGCCGCTGGAAGGCCAGAAAGAGAAGGAGGTGGAGAGTGGTGCCCTCCTCCCAGGACGATGGTGCCCCCGGGACGATGGCGCCACAGGCAAATGCCTATTTCGCCTTATGGTTGGACCGCCTCTGCTGGCAGTAGCAAAGCACACACACTTCTCTATAGCTCTGAAGTATAGAGAAGAGGAATATTAGCTAGAAGGCAGCAGGGTGAATACCCTTGGCAAGGCAATAGGTAGTATTTCAGACCTCTATGCCAATATCAGGGACTGGGCCAGGGATGAGCCAAGCCTAATCCTATCATTCTGGAATCTATGACCCGCTTAGTATCATCTTATATATCAGAGGATGCAATGGATTAAACCTGAAAGATCAGAGGTTTGAATTCGGGGAGCAGGGTGAGCTCCTGACTGTCAGCTCTAGCTTCCCATGCAGTGACATGAGAGAAGCCTCCCACAGGATGGTAAAACATCAAAACAGCTGGATGTCCCCTGGGCAACGTTCTTGCTGACGGCCAATTATCTCACACCAGAAGTGACTTGTAGTTTATCAAGTCGTTCCTGATATGAATTTAAAAAAATGTACTTCTGAGTCCAGGTAGAATATTGCTTCGTGTCATGCTGGAGGCAGCCATAATGCTTGGGGTACAAGAATGGCTCCCATGCCCTCTTCAGTTCCTCTCATTAGGACAAAGAAAACATAAACCAGAAGGTTGCCGTGTGGAATAGTCATGTTTAGTGTTTTAGCTAGTAAATCGTTCCCACTTCATAGATACTCTGCTCTACCTCCCTACGTAGATTTCCATTTTTGTTCTCACTTAGCCAGACTACATTCCCTATGAGCATATTCAGTCCTCTTTGGCTTGACTGTATGTTTTCTTCCACAAGTCTCCCTAAGCCATTTCCCCCTCTACTTTTTAAAGCTTTGGGGTTCCCTTAAGCAACTATTGTGGATCTGGTTGATGCCAGTTTGGTCTGCATCTGTAGAATAAAGTTTGCTTTTAGACTAGTATTGGCTTGCATTTATATGTTTTACTTTCAGTGGTTGGATATTTATGTTAGCTACCTGGTATTTTGCACTGTGAAAATGCAAGATGTAAAAATGCTAAATAAATAATAGCTAGAGTACAAGCGATTTTAATTAAAACTAGACTTTGCATAAAACAAATACAGCTTTTCCCTTGAGAATTAAATACAAGAGGTATTTAGTTGCCAAGGTGTTGACAGCTATTTCATCTGCTACATTATTTTAAGTGTTAGATCATTCTTTATAATCCATCACATTTTTTTCTGTTCTAAATTTAGATTGAGAGATGGTGCAACTTCCGCTGATTAGGGAATGCAAGCTGTGATTTTATTGTGATCACTGCATGTTTATTCGTATTGATGTATACACCTGTTGGGTGTATAATGCAAATCAAATGTACTTTTGTTCAAAAGTACTTATGGGTATAATTTTATCATTCATTTTCCTCATGTCTTCTGTGTCCTTCCTCTACAAATCTCAAGGTGAAGTATTTGGTGATTTTTCCACATTATATGTATAACAATTCTACATATAGAGATATTTATTTATTTATTTCCAATATTTCTACCCCGCCCTTCTCCCCGAGGGGACTCAGGGCAGCTTACACAACTGGTAGGATTACTACCAGTACATCATAATACAATAAAAAAGAATAAAACAGTTAAAATTGTTAAATAACATAGTAAAATACAATATATAAAAGATTTAACACAGTGTAATACCGAATATATATGCCAATCATCCATCAGACCTTGTGCAAAAGCCTTAATCCAATCCATGTCAATGCTAACTGAGTTCATTCATTAAACGCTTGCACGCATAGGTAGGTCTTCAACTTCTTTCTAAATCCCAGATAGATTAGATAGACTAGGCTAAGAGACAGTGACTTGCCCAATACAACCTAGTGTGTTTTCTAGTTGAGTAGAGATTATAACACACATTTCCTTGATCCAGTGCCAATGTCCTCTTCACTAGATTAGATCATACTTTATGATCTGATATACTGTATATTTTTTGAAATCTGAATTGGTCTGATTGGCATTTAGACTACAGAGGACTAGGAAGTTTCTAAATAACTCAATGGATGCCCAATAGTCACTGAATAGAAGGCAAAAAGAGAAACAAGCTATGATATTGATGACCGTCACCCCAGCTTTCAAATTGATTTGAAAACGCAGCGGAGAGTTCCATAGATTGCTCACCAAAGGAACGGAACGGGACCGCAGCAGACTATTATTAAGAGATCTTTTTTATTTTCACTTTCCCCTTCCCTGAACTATGTAACAAATCCCCCCAATAAAAGTAGCATTTATTTTAACAATAACACACTCTATCTGGTTATTTTGTATCTCCCTCTGACTCCTTCCTTTGCATGCAGTTTCTCTCCCTCCCATCCTTTTAACTCCGGATGAGGTTTCTCAGCCATAGATTAATATGGCGGTCGATACAAATTGGCTCATATCTCTATCAAAATTACCCCTAGAACGCTCCTCTTTTAGTCCTAACGCTTTCTAAGGCTCCTGACTCGAAGACAACCAGCAGAACCGGAATCGGTCCAGTTTTCGGCACCTCAACAGCTGACTGTCAAACGGGACCGACGGCTCCTTTCAAGCCAAGCTGCTGCCTTATCCCGGACTTTCCTCTCCCCGCAGCCCGCGGAATGGGTTTAAGAGATCCCTAGCCCCTTTCTGTGAACTGGGGATGGGGGGGGGATCGCTCTCTCGCTGGGGAGACCTAGTTCTCCAAGGACCCTCACCCTCTACAGCTGCCAGGGGGTGCCCGGACGGGTGCCCTCCACGTTTCATTCATACTTTCATGATTTTATGAAGGAGAAGAACACCCTTCCCCAGACCTACCCCTGGACTTATGAAATCCTATACTTCCAAAGACTACAACCCACACGTGCCCCTTCCCATGCCATCTCTATGGATTCCTTATGAACTCTTTTTCCTCATGTATTTGTGAATTTTCATATTCTATGTACCTGGACACCCTCATGACTCACTGTTGTATGAATTTCTAATCGTTGGGCTAACTTCATGAATTGTGAAATCATGCTGCTAGAACTCCACTCTTATGAATTTCCATATTGGGTCCCCCAGATGTTGTAAACCTCATTCTGATCAAATGTTTTCAATTGATTATATCATCCATGGTTCCCCTTTGTGCAATGTAACCCCCCCCCTCTATGGATTCTCCCTTTCCTCCTTGAAATCTACCTATCTGCCAATATGTATTTATACTCTTTGGGATCCCCGGAAAATATGTATTCTTCCCAGCTGGGTTTATGTTCCAACTTTATTTTAATTTTCATTCTATCCCATATAATTGTCAAATCATGAAATCAAATGGGAAATATTATGACCCCAACGTGAACCTTAGCCCCATGTCCCAGACCTCCCTTCCCAAAAACAAAAGGATAATCTGCCACAGTTTAATCCAATCTCATTCCGATCGCATGGACAATATAGGGCTTGAGCACCAGATTCCTAAAGGTGACTCGCCCCCAAGGCAAACATTGTCATATCCCAGGCCAGGACGCCGCTGGAAGGCACCCTGTGGGGCCCGTCAATGACGGCTCATCACCACCCATCACCACTTCCCGTCTGACACCCCAAGACATATCTAAAATCTGTGAACGTGACAGGACCCCGGACATCCTTGATGGGTGTCATTAATTCCTTTAGAAATCGGCTGGGCCAGAATTAATCTGATATTTCCTGTCCTGCCACCTCATTGTTTCAATAGCTCCCGCCTCCTCCTCTCTGATTGGCCCGAGTGGGGACAAAAAACGGCTCTCCATTGGGCCAGCAGGGCAAGGCGGGAAACGAAAGCCCGCCTCGTTCAACCTCCCAGCCTATCCGCGATCAGATGGGCGGGGAAGCGGGGCGGGAAATTCAAAGGGCTGTCAGACCGAAACATTGTATAAATATGGCTTTATTTGAAACATATGTTACGCTAGTAGATTGAATGATCGCTATTAGCGTCCTTTTCAGCTGAATTGCTCAATAAAGATTCCTTGGCGGATTTTCCTTCAACTTGGCGGACCTTCTTCATTTCAGGCTTCAGGTTGTATTGCGGCTTATATTCTCCTTTTGGCTTCGCCAAGGTCCGTTCCCTCAGGACCGGGTCGGGTTTCTCCTTAAGGGCCCGATCCCCTAAAACGCGGTCGACAACAATATAACATGGATCTCCACTACAGGACTTGAGGTGTCCTTAACACACAGCCCTTGGGGTCTTGTTAGGGAGCTGATACTTTAGAGATTAGTTCTTGATGCTGATGGGTGGCTTTAAAAGTGATTTCTGGAACACAAAGTTCAGATTGACACATATGGCTGGATAGTGTTTGTCAATGGCACTATAAATCTAAAGATGAGATGTTGCTTCTGGAAGACTTCTTAGTTGGAGTGATGCCATCATATTATCCACCTTGGCACTCAGAACTATATATTCAAGTTTGTGCAGCCTCAAACATTTAGAAAAATCCCCCAAAATTGGGCTTTCATTCTATATATTTTTTAAATCTAGATCCTGTCCTTCTCTTTTGATGCTATGTTTCCAGAACTGAGAAAGGAAGGTGCCTATATAAAAATTTACCAAGTTTTTTTTTAAAATGCTTAATCTTCTGAGCCATTTATACTTCATGAACTGCTGGGATAAAATGGTACGTTTTTTGGTATGTTCAAGCTTGTCTTTCCCAATCTCTTTTACACAGTTACGTTACATCAACTGTTTTCAGTAGATTGCATAGTTGTGTTTCTTCCCCAACCCCGCAGGCTCATTAGTGATATTTCTGGAGGTCTAGTTGCCACAGTAACAAGCAATTACCATTGTTCCATGGACTGCCAAAGTTACCATAAGCAACACAGAGGGAGATGTATTACTTTTTCTATATTGGGATAAATTCTTTGCACACTTCATGCATCCCAGTTCTGACATGAATATTTTTTGCTATTGGTGCACTAATCTTTTTGTTTTGCACCCTTCATTTAGATCAGTCTAAAAACTAATTATTTTCAACTTCACTGGGAACAGTCAACAATCCTCAAATTAATTAGGAGTACCCTAGGTGTATTATGAGGGCCAACATAATTTCCATTTTTTTTACAGATTTGTATTCCACTTTTCCATCAAATTATGCTCAAGGCAGCTAACAATAAATTACGAAGTAAAATTCAATCTTTCAAACTATACATATTGCAGGAAGACATTTGTTTGGCAGAAGATCATCAGAGAAGGGAGTACACAGGCCTCCCTTAACAAAGAAACGTAGACTAGATTTTCAGAGCAGTCACCAAGAAAAAGATTTCAGAGATACCACCACACTCTTGAGATGTTGACAGGACAGAAAGAAGAGTAAAAATCAGGTTTTTGTGCAAGGAGACTGTCTCCAAAATAACCAGTTTGTGAGTCACACAAAGTTTTCAGGATTACAGATAATTTTTGAAACCCTTTTACATATGAAGGGACTATTTGGAACTGTTGGCCTTTGCTTAGCCCCTGAGAAAACATGCCTGGGGAATTAACAGGTTGCAAATGGCTTTCCCCTCCCATAGTGACTAATCTTGACTATTCATGTTATATAATATTGACGTAGAAGAGTGATTCCCAGCCTTTGGTCTTCCAAGTATTCTGGATTTCAGCTTCCAGAATTCTTGTCATTTTGTCAAGTTGGCTGGGGCTTCGGGGACCTGAAGTCTTAATAATCTGGAGGATCATAGGTTGGGAACTACTGACATGGAATGATAAAGTTGAAGGGGGACTTAGTGGATCATCAAGTCCAACCCCCTGCTCAATGCAGGATCTTCAGCCAATTATCTCCAACAGGTAGCTGCTCAGCCTCTTTTTGAAGATGTCCAGAAGAAGAGACTCCACCACTTCTCTAGGCTATCAGTTCCATTGCTGAACCACCCTTACACCTTCACTGTAGACCAGTGGTTCTCAATCTGTGGGTCCCCAGATGTTTTGGCCTTTGACTCCCAGAAATCCTAACAGCTGGTAAACTAGCTGGGATTTCTGGAATTTGTAGGCCAAAACACTTGGGGACCCACAGGTTGAGAACCACTGCTGTAGACCAAGGTGGGGAATATGTGGGCTGGGCTGTAGCACAGCTGGTAAATCACCAGAAGTAATAAGATCTACCAACTGAAAGATGGCCAGTTCAAAGCCCGGTCAGTGTGAACACCCGACTATCAAGCCCAGCTCACTGTTTACCTAAGCAGTTTGAAAGCAGTTTATAAGCTGTAAGTAGAAAAATTAGGTACTGCAAATTGCGGGGGAGGTATTTTATAACACCATAAGTAACAAGACCGAGAGGAAGGTGAAAGGAGGAAGTCCTGATGGCTCTTCGTCATAGAGAATGGAGCAACAGCACCCCCTGTGACTGAATCTGAGTGCAACCTCAACCTCCAAGGCACAAAAAAAAAACAAACCCCTGGACTTCAAGACTACATACCTCCTTCTGTCTGTCTTGTTCTGTTTTGCCCAGTCTCCAAACGGCATTGAATGCTTGCCATGTATGTGTACTGTGATCCACCCTGGGTCCCCTTGGGGAGATAGGGCGGAATATAAATAAACTGTTGTTATTGTTGTTGTTGATGATGTGGATATCTGGATCTCCAGGTGATGGAAGACTGCAGCTCCCACCATTTGCTATTGGCAGTTGAACAAGAACTCCTGGAAGGTCATACATACCCACCTCTGGTGGAGACTCTATTGCATGCTAATGAATAAACAAATGCAGGATGCTTTCTTCCCAATCTCCACAAAAAACACTGATTTCAAAATTATTGTTGGAAAAACACAGGAAGGTCAAGCCTGGTTTTTATCAGTGGGCAAAAGATCAAGGGAAATAGATGCATTTCTTGTAATCTGTCTTTCCCAAATCTTTTACACCCTCCTCACACATCATCACACATTTAAGCCACACCCTTCTAGTCAAACCAGTTTCTTCATCATAACTCTCTTTTTTTAAAGGGTTGGCTACTATTCTCTGGTTTTCAGTTGTGGCTCTAATAGCGACACATAGAGCAGTGCTTCTGAAGGCAAGAGCTGATATCACTGTATTGGCAATGTCTCTCTTGTCTGAATGGACATTTCCTTTACCAAATGCATTTTTGGCAACTATCTCAGCTGAGAGCAGAGTTCCACATGAAGCAATGAATCAGCTGCTTTGCCCAGAGAAAGGGATAGCTTATCTAGCTGTCAAACTTGCACGCAGACTGGAAATTTGCATATAATAATTTCTCAGCTGACTTTCTGTACAAGGGAGAGCAAAAAAAAAAGTCAGTTTATAGGCATTTAACAACACATGACTTACCTTTTTTGCTTTTAAACTGATGAGGTTTGTGTTATGAGTAGGAGTAGCCAGTAGGTGGAACTATTGGGCCATAGTTTTGCATGTATCTTCAAAGTGCCTATTTTGCAACTGGAAAGCAAACCATGTGTATTATCATATTCTTCTTCTCTTCCCCTTCTTCCATATTCAAGGACATTAGCTTAATAGTGACATCAGCATTGTTTAACACAGCAAGAGAATCAATATGCATTTTCCATGTATGGCAAGTCTTCTATCTTTGGAATGTTTGCAAATAATTTTGGATAATTAGTCCAAGAAGGAAAGCTCTTTTGACTTTCTTAGTTATCTACCAAAACTTTATTTCAGAGGGGAATACCAAGGAAAATACTGGGTACTTTTATGCTTAAGCATCCAAATATTTATCTCAAAAGAGACTGTAAAATTGAAAAAGATGTTTTTTTTTTTAAAATAACCAACAGAAAGTGAAAACATAGTTGAATAAATACCATTATCAGTGTTTTGGAACTTTTCTTTTTCAAAGCAGAACAAGACTTATGAGTACCTAGGACAGGAAATCAAAATAGCTCCCCATTCCAGTCTGATAAAACTTTTTACAATTGACAAATTAATTTTCTTAAATGTCACACCAAAACTGCTGCCTCAGGTGGCCTGCCTCATCCTGCTAGTAAGGGTGGGCAGCCCTGCATCAAAAGCTGTTCATAAGGGAGACTGCGTGGGTGAGTGTGAAAGAAAAGAGTGTATCACAAACTGTCATGATTCCTACAAGTGAATCAATGTGGGCAGTGAATAATAGCTAGTACTAACCAAATGAGGTGACATAACAGACTTTGTTGAAATTGCAGAAAATACTACTTCTTTGTTTAATACATTTAGATTTCTAACCTGTGTTGAAACAAGAAAGTCTGAAACAAGACACAGGAAAGAAAAACAATAACCAACAGATTAAAATTACCACTAGACAGTCCATGTATTAAGGTAGGATAGATCATACATATTTTAGTAGAATGAGGACATCCTTAAAAGATTGCAAAGATACATCCAACTAAAGTAATGATATTGGGACGGGTATTCAAAGACAAATTCATATGATTTTTTCCATATTCAAATTTGGTATGTATATCACAGACTTAGTCAACATAATCTTGCAGATACAATAATTATGGGCAAATTAACCAATTTTGTGAACATAAAAAATGAAACACTTTATAGATTTTAGTAACAACTAATTTATTTTCATTAATAAAGTACTGAATAAGCAGACATGATTTACAAATCTAACTAGAATAGTGTTTATTCATACTGTCATAATTAGTTTCTCATTTACATTTATATAAGATTTTCAGTGTGTGCAGTGTGGCTTCTCCCCTTTATTTGTCTTCTTCTCAGTCCTTTGAGTTTTAAAAAAGCTTTAAAGCATTAACATAAATTTTAAGAGTTGATTCCATCTTTACTGTTGTGCATTAGGAGGCATGAAAAGAAGGGAGGACATTCTAAATATTTAGATGAATAATACTCAAATGTAGAAATGTTAGTATCACCATTTTGAGATCCAGTCACAGGGGACACCAACAATATTTTTGTAACTGTATGCTGTCTCAGAAATCTCTTCCCAGAGGAGCATGCTATGTGTTGCTTCCTGAACTGTTGTAGGTATGTCTGTATTTGACAAAAAAGGAATGTTGAACTTTAGAAATTAAAGATTTTAAAATCTGTTTGCCATACGAAAGAGGCAAGTTGTTGCAAAACCGTGCAAGAAAGAGGCACAAGCCTGAAGCAGTAATCTGTGCAGCAATTTATAAATGCATGCACCTAGTCAATAAGATGTTGTCTTAGGTTTGGTCAGAAGATCTGCCTATTACTATGGTAGTTGAAACTAGGACTGCGGATAAAAGGATCTGTGCCCGTCAAGCGTTCAGGCTAAACCTAAATACACCAGGACAGAGAAGTCACCAGGGTGAAGAAAAGCCACAGAGGTTTATTCAATCTGGCCAGAAAGGACATGGACATGTTATATATTTGACAGCTATTCAAACCTCCCATTCCCTTCCCTTTACTGTACTGATTGGCCAAGAAAGGGCCAGTCTGGATCCACAATCTGGTTGGGTGAGGCTCCAGTGATGTTGCCCCCTCCAGAGGATTCCCTCTGCCGGGGAGGAAACAGTGGGGGATTTATCCCAGGAGGGCCAATCAGCTGTGAGAGGCGTCCCCATGGGAGGGGTCAATCTCTGGAAGACTTGTGTCAATATTTGAAAATTCTAATGAATTGCTGATTGGTTTAATTGTTCAGTTCCAGATGATGGGGAAATGCTTTGAGTAAAACAAAGGCGAGAGGCCTCAGGAAAAAAAGATGATGATCTCTTCAATCAAGCCTTGGATTTTAAATAAAGGAATCCATAAATGTACATATTCTAAGCTTCTGTTTCTGTGGTCAGCAATCAGAAGTGGGATACTTGGCTGAACAAAAATCGGCTGGCTTTATCTGATCAGACACGGAAACCTGTCCATTGTCCAACAGATATACACTATAGATCTTGATTTTCACCTTTGCCAGGAATAGCTGGGAGACTGACCTAGCCTTCCCTGTCCTGGAAATATTTCAGCAAGGTGGCTGGAAAGTGAAAACTTCTGAGACTCACCTGGTTATATTTTGATATAAATCATATACAGTGTTCCCTCACTTATTGCGGGGGTTATGTTCCAGGACCACCCGCAATAAGTGAAAATCTGTGAAGTAGGGACACTATATTTATTCTATGTGTGGAGGAGAGCAAACCACAGACCACTTACTACAATGCAGTCTGTACTTTATTTTAGCAGTTACAATATACAGTATACTCGCAGAGAAGAAGAATGGAAGCTAAATCACCCTTTTTATTTCCAACTCTTCCCTTCCCTCCCCCCTTCTCCCTTTATTTCTCCTTTTTTCCCCTTCCAAAACCCTTTGCACACTGCAAAAAAACAGTGAAACAGTGAAAATACCTTGATAAATGTGTGCATTAATATTAATTGAAAACCCATGAAACAGCGAGGGAGCAAAAAGTGAACCGCGAAGTAGCGAGGGAACACTGTACACTATATTGCATACACACATAAAGAGTCAGAATAGTATTAAAGAATACAAAACAGGCAGAAAGTTGAAAGAAAGGGTACACTTTATTAAGGGGTTGAAACAATAAAGTCATTGTGGGAAAGCTGCTCTTGCCGGTCTGCTCTGAACCTCTGCTGATGCCCATCAGCGAATATCTGCAGACTTTTAAAAAAGAATAACAATTCATATTTCTCTATTCTTGTGCCCTCAGGAAACTATAAATCGTTGTGGGAGGGGTTATCATGTTTAACAGTACTATTACTATAGGTGATCACTTGTGCCTGAGCATGATTGTCTTTCAAAGGTAGAGTCTTGGCGGTGGGTCCATGTGTACAGACAAATGCAGATAGGAGACAGGGAAGCAGTCTAGCCATTTGCAGGCTGCAGAAGTGATAGGCTGTGGGAGATAACGTTAATAGAAAGTGGGAAAAGGCTGGTTTCCAAGAGCCAGTTGGAAAAGCAACAGCTCTTAGAACTTATAATAATAATAATAATAATAATAATAATAATAATAATAATAATAATAACAACAACAACTTTATTTTTATACCCCGCCCCATCTCCCCGAAGGGACTCGGGGTGGCTCACATGGGGCCTAGCCCGATAAGACAATCAATATCAAAAGAGTTCCAGATGTCTTACAGAGAGGCTTAAATAGTTTTCGGCAACCCCAAATCCCTTTATTTTGTCTATTTTTTTTCTTTCATAACCTCTCTGAGGACTAAAGTGATATCCTAGGTATTTTTCAATCTCTTTCTGCCCCCTTAATCTCCCCCCCTCTCTCTTTTTTTTGCCAAAAGTGAAACTAGTTGATTTCAATGTTATCTTGGCACTCAGAGAGCTATCTTTAATGGAGTTCTTGCAATAAAGTCTTTGTTTGTTTCTTTAGTCATTGATGTCTTTTCTCCTGAATTGGAATTGGTAGATGCTGTACACATACACTTTGCAGCATTTATAAGCTCTATTCTGTCCACCAGAATAGAGCTTATAAATGCTGGCTGTAGGTTTCTGGGAGCCGTAGTCCAAAAACGTTACTTTTCCGTTCTCTTTCCTGGAATCTCCATGCTCTCAGCGCACGAAAGTTCTGATTGGAGGCTTTTGCTGGGTGCACTGAAGTATCAAACATCCCTTCTTTTGAACACCTGTCCTGGTGGTATAATTAATAAAGAAGTGTAATAAGGATAGTGTTCTGTGAACCACTATTTTGTTTGAGGCATCTCTTGGCTAGTTTAGTAGCTCTTTCCTAGCTAGTGGGTTATCTAGGAGTGGATGGCAAAGCCCTGCTGTTTAGCTCCTTCCCGTGACTGCCCAGAGAAAAGGAACTGGAACATGGCCATATAGCCCAAAAAATTCACAGCAACCTAGAAAAGGAACTGTTTAAGGCAACAGTAAATTGGCCTGTCTTTAGTACCTGGACTGGCATAGGCAGCCTAGAACTCATCAGAACAGATTCAACTCAGCATAGCCTTCTTCATTTACACGCATGCCCATGCACGCACATACACCAAGTCTGTGTACAACCTGCTGGTCACCTTGATGGTTACAGATGGTCATTTCATTATTTTAACCTGAAATATATTGTACTCTCTTCTACAAGAAAGTGACACTTATTCTCAGGTAAATCTATTTAGCCTCAGGACAGCAGAAGGAAATGTCATTTTATTCTTGTAATCATGGTAGGGCTGTGATTTACGTGAGTTTAAAATAGAATATTGTTATTCTCAGAGTATCCTCCCCTTTCTCTGGGCTGGCAAAAGCATTTTGTTCTTTTTTAGTGTAGCATAGTGGGAAAGTTGAAGCAGTTATGGAAGGGCAAAAGGTGGCGTTGGTAGGGACATTTATTTGTAACGATCTCTCTATCCCCAACCATTATTTTTTAATCTAAAATTATCTGCTGCATCCTGTGAGATTTCTCTAGTTGAGTGCTGGAACTTCACAATGAACAGCTGTATCTGATGGACCACTGAAGATGGAACTACTCTGCACTACGTAGCATTAGATGACATGATAGACAGGCTTTTCTAACCCCTTTCCTGTTGCTTGCTTTCTCAAAGTCTGATATTCTCAAGCTTGACTTCCCCCACACACTGGCCCACTGTCTTGCTGTCTCCTTATTCATGGAACAAGAAGTAGCAGAGCCCGTTTTTTCATTGTCTACCAAGTAAATACTGAGTTGTGACAAACATTTCTTTTTACTTATCATCAAAAAGACATTTATTTACACACACACACACACACACACATACACACATCCAGCCTATTTTTATAGGATCCCAGTTCAGCATACAAATAAAATCAACCATGGGTCTGTCCCAAATGGTTACTGGCCCCACCCATAGTGGTCTGTTTGGGATGAGTTGCTGAGTCCCCATGGGGAGATAGGCCGGGATATAAATAAATTGTTGTTGTTGTTGCTGCTGTTGTTATTATTATTATTTTAAACAGTTTGAAACAATATATAATTCAAACCAATAATATTACAATAATTAAAACGGACTAAACCCAGAGTAAAGGATTTAACAAATAATAATAATAATAATAATAATAATAATAATAATAATAATAATAATAAACTTTATTTATACCCTGCCACAATCTCCCCTAAGGGACTTGGAAAGTAAAGAAAGATTAAACTATATTTGCTGATAGATCAAAGGAAAAGATCAATTAGGCTATAACGGCTTTTAAATAAAAGGTCATGGTTTTGTTTTAGCAGCAGAATAAAGACAACATTGTCTTAACTGGGACTCAATGCCGTGGGATGGGGGCATTGGACAAATGGAGTGCCACAAGGAAAAAGGTCCTTCCCCATGTCCTTCCATAATGTGGAAGAAAGTGGCTCGTCCTCAAAATCTCAGTCTTTTGGAGAACACTATAGAGGAAAAACACTTGTTCAAGCGTTAAATTTCTGTAATAGGAAACGCTCCAAAATAGAAAGTCTTCACCCTTGCTTAAAGCAGTTGGATGAGACACATTGCTTATACTTGTGCATCATTTTGATAACCAGCTTAAGAGTCTAAAAGATTCCTCTCCATATTTTAGGAGAGGACATAAACCAGTACTGCTATAGAGAGGATGCTGGTTGGATTTGACATATCAATTTGCCTTATCTTTGAAGCAAGTCAACATGTTCAAATCTTCCCCAAAAAGTAATGGTAGAAATGATTATATTACATTTAGGCAGAACACCATGGAGGTTTTAAAAATACGGCGTGTATGATAGGTTCTCAAGAAAAGCACTGTGAGTCATTTCAAGCTGCACAGTAAAATGTATCAAAGGGAGACAATTGTATGAGCTTGTATTATAGAAGAAAGCACCATGACAAAAGCCAAGAAAGACCTTTGCTTCTGTGGTATGTGTCACTTTATTTTGCAGTAGACAATGAAGCAGAGTTTAGTTCATGAAAAACTACAGTGTAATACTTTTATTTTAAATATTTAAGATCCTAAAGTTTTAATTATTTTGCTGCAGCATGTTTTGAAAATTGTAACTATGAACTGAATGTATGCCTTAAAAGATTTTCTAACTTCCCTGGTTGGAATTTAAATTTTTGTGTTAGTGCTTTCAAATGTAGGCCACCCAAGATCACTCCTAAGTCACTCCTTTGGAGTATACCATTGGAATAGGCCAACAAGCAGCAGGCTGTTTATAACAGAGACACACCAGTTAAGGTCCAACTTGCCAAGATTTTTTAAATACTACAAATGACTTACTTTAATGTTTCCAGCTGCTTCAGAACCCACCAGGGAGCTATTATCAAGTTCACTCACATAAGATACATCTTGACACTGAAGGCCCTTCCACACAGCCATATAACCCAGAATATCAAGGCAGAAAATCCTAGAATATCTGCTTTGAATTGGGTTATCCAAGTCCACACTGTTATATATTCCAGTTCAAAGCAGATAATGTGGGATTTTATTCCACTGTGTTGAAGGGGCCTTAGACCTCCAGTCATCATTTCTGGAGTATAGTTTGTATACTTAAAGGGGTAGTAAATCTCAGATTCTAGTCTGGGTTTTATGTCATTGTCTTTGAGTACCCATGGCACTATCTTTGAGTAGTTTCCTAGCTTTTGTATGATTTTCCTCACCCATTCAATAAGATCGAAAATATGCTGAGGGAGGGGTTATTATTATGCCCTTTAGCCATTGGTCCCACTTCCTATTGGAATGTGGCTCTTGAGAGTTTATTGGAAATGGATTTCACTTGTTAGACTGAAAGAAATTTTCCACCTTTGATATACAGCACTATCTAAACCGTGTAGAAAGAAAGAAAGTGGCAATGCTTTCATGCTGATGAACTAATATATGAAGCAAACATAACAGCTAAGCAACTAATATGTTTGTACAGGTAACTTGTATTATCTTTGTTTTAATTAAACATGCAGTCATTGATTTGTAATCCATTGAATAGTGACATTCCTGTTGTTGAAAAAAGCATTTGGCAAGTTTATCAGGTTTCTGTGCTAGCTATTCTTTTCTCTGGACTATTCTATATGCTAGGTAATTGGACAATGAGTGAGCAAAGGCCTGTTTGTTGTTTCCCCAGTCCTGGACATTTATAACTGATTTGGGTCTGCTGTGAATGGACTTACTAATTTAGATATCAGATTTTGATACTGAATATTACCATTAATGTGTTATTGAATGCATCCATGCTGTTGTAACATGTCCTAGGATTTTTCATAGAGCTACTGTTCTGAATTGACTTAGGAAGCCTGATGGATACGCTACAGCAGTGGGTCCCAACCTTTTTTTGACCAGGGCCCACTTGACCAGGGACCACTTTGTCCAGGGACCACTTTGACCAGGAACCACTCTCCAACATTAGTACCAAAATGGTTACAAATTAGTCAATTTTAGATTCGGTTTGGTTATTTGGGGTACTGATCCAGAAAACTGCATTGGCTAGACCACATCAGCTTTAGTTTCTGATACAGAACATTTGCCATGTTGTGACTGCGCCTTCAGGGACTATGGATGATGGTGGTGGGATCAGGAGAGGAAGGAAAAACCCTCGCGAGGAGGGCTCGTTGGAGGATTCGCGCAGGAAAAGGATTAGGGATCTCTATGGGGAATCTTCTGAGGAAGATTCAGATGGGGAGTTTGTGGAAGAAATGGATGCTGGTGAACAGGTGGTGGCTGAGGAAGTGGGCACTGAATGGGCACGGCCACCGGAGATGTCTGGGGAATTGGGGCCTATGGATACTGCTGAAACTTGGGTATCTTCAGGAGCAGATCCCACTTGGGCTGCTTGGAGAAGGGAGGATGGATCTTCAAGTGTGCATGGGGTTGGGTGTGGGCAGGATGATTGGAACTCTGACGAGCAATTAGGCATGCCTGATCCACGAGCCCTAGCTGTGTGGAGTTCTGACTCTGAGTAGGATTCGGGACACCTGCTGTTTGGGTGTGGGTGTTTGGACACTCAAGAGGAATGGGAATAAATGGGGAATGTTTGTTCATAGAATCATAGAATAGTAGAGTTGGAAGAGACCTCATGGGCCATCCAGTCCAACCCGCTGCCAAGAAGCAGGAAATCGCATTCAAAGCACCCCCGACAGATGGCCATCCAGCCTCCGCTTAAAAGCCTCCAAGGAAGGAGCCTCCACCACAGCCTGGGTGAGAGAGTTCCACTGTCGAACAGCCCTCACAGTGAGGAAGTTCTTCCTGATGTTCAGGTGGAATCTCCTTTCCTGTAGTTTGAAGCCATTGTTCCGTGTCCTAGTCTGCAGGGCAGCAGAAAACAAGCTTGCTCCCTCCTCCCTATGACTTCCCTTCACGTATTTGTACATGGCTATCATGTCTCCTCTCAGCCTTCTCTTCTGCAGGTTTGGTCACTTTACTTTGCGTGTGGCAAGGTGTTGCTGAAGTGCCATTGAGATTTCTGTTCGTTCAAGAAGACTGGACTGGGACTTTGCTTCTGATGTAAGTTATCTGGGTTGCTCTGCAACGGAGGGCTGGAACTGTGTGGCTTTCCCTGGATTGCACTGTGATTACTATTCTAGCTGCTGTTGCCTTCATTGCCTTGGCTCTTTGTGCCATTTCGTGGACCTGGTTTTGATGACTGCAACCTTTGGACCCTGGACTGGAATTCGACCCTGTTTCTGCCTTCGCCCTTTGATTGATGTCTACCCACGGCTCTTGACTTCTGGCCTGCCTTCTTGACCCTGCTGCTGTCTCCTGCCCTGACCCTAGATCAACCTGACAAGTCCTCTTCGCCATATCCTAGGAGCTTCTAGCATTATCTGCATCCTTGAAGCAGGTTGCTGCTGTTCCTGTCAATTTGTCTCCGGACCTGTTTGGTGACATCTTTGTGAACTGTCCCTTTAAATCCCCAGAGCCAGTTGCCTGTAACAGAAAGGGTTTGGAACCACAGTTCTTTTTGCATTGTCTCCAAATCTGTTTTTCCCTGGCTTTGTTTTCTGTTTGGAGCTCCGTGTTTAAACTACTAGTTGAAGCTCTTGGGAGTTTTTTGGAAGGATCCAAGTCTTTGTTTGTTTTGACTACTTTTCTAAGCCAACTTAATCTGTTTTGAGCTGAAGTGAAGCACCTTTTTAATTTTATCCGGGTGGATAATCCGGTTGGCTTGTTAAAACATACTTTTTGATATATTTTTGTTTGGACTGCTTTTAAACACTGATAGCTAAGTGTTTAAAGCCGTCTTCTGTGTTTACATTTACTTTTTGGCCTATCTCTTGAATAAACTCTGTTTTGTTTCTTAATTGGCACCTGACTCTTGACATGCCATCCAGTAGTCACCATCTGCTCACCCACAGAAAACCATATTTAATAATCTAGAGCTGATGTGGTTTATCCAGTGTAATGGTCAGCTCTGTGGAAAGGAGCAGAAATAAAATTAATAAAATAAAATACATAAAGAGGAAGGAGGTTCTTGGACCGGATTTTCATTCTTGCAGTCCACTGCTGGGCCACAGCCCACAGGCTGAGAACCACTGTGCTACAGTGAAGAGCATGAGAATCCTTTCTAACTACTTCAATAGCTGTAGTCAAAGTTGTCTTTTCATTAATTTATTTTAATGTTTGGAAGAAAGAATTTCCCCAACAATTTGCCTGGTAGCTTCCATGCCAGTCAGTTGGTTATCTGCTCTGTTTTCTTTTTTAAGAAGTCTATCCAATTCTATCAGTGAAAGAGAGCAGCATCTTGGACAACTTAAACAAACTTTAACTAAACCTTGGAGAGGATTCAATGCCCTATTAACATGGAAGCCAACAGCTGCCACAAACAATACTTCTCAAAGTGGCCATCCATAGGTCGTCTGTGAGCCATTCCTGGAAACGATATGGGCAAAAATGTGATACTGATTTCTGGCGTATTCGAAAAAATCATGCCAGTTCTCCATGTCTGAAAAGCACTGGATTTAGAGAGCTCTAGTTTCATTTTTTTCAAAATGTAGAATGGTTCAAATAAACAATTTATGGATGTTCAACTTTTCTCAAACACAAGTAAGGTCAAACAAATACCTTGCTCTATGGCCAAAGGGATTCATCCCAAGTGTGTGTGGCAATCCAGTGACTCCAACTGGAAAGAAGAGAAGAGAGGAAACTCCTTATTCCCTCTGACCATTAGATTTTCCCCAGTCATGATGAACTTCCTGACACACTTGTCTTTTCAACTGCTTGAGAGAGTTTCTAGGACCTGCTATTAAGAAGCCTTCAAAAACCTGAATAAATCCCAAAAACACAAGAAATAGTGTTCTTTTCTTTTCAAGAAGTGGTTTTTTTTGCTTCCCATGAGCAGGGTTCATTGAAAAACTCCTCTCTAAACAAAATAGGCCAAGTATTCAAATATAAAAATGAATTTATTTGGATGGCAGGAGGGCAAGGGGAAGGTAACTATAAAAATTCAGTATTCCAAACAAAATCTGTAATGACTATCATAATTAAGTAGTTATCAGAGAAGTGGTCTTATTAATCTTATGCAGCACAAAAAGGAGAAAGAAGAAAGAAGAAAAGAAGTGTAGCAGCAATTTTAAGACTAGCTAGTTTTTATTTTTAAATGCATCTTTGTGGATATAAACCCACTTCTTTTGAGTCTGTACTTAATGGAGGGGTACTTAGGTGATTACTTCTTGTTTACTTGAATAAAGCCTCTGTCTGCATCTATACTGTAGAATTAGGAGCCCCTGGTGCCGCAGTGGGTTAAACCACTGAGCTGCTGAACTTGCTGACCAAAAGGTTAGCAGTTTGAATCTGGGGAGCAGGGTGAGCTCCTGATGTTAGCCTCAGCTTTTGCCAACTTAGCAGTTTGAACACATGCAAATGTGAGTAGATAAATAGGCACCATTCTGGTGGGAATGTAACGGCGCTCCATGCAGTCTACAGACAACGCCGGCTCTTCGGCTTAGAAATTGAGATGAGCACCAGCCCCCAGAGTTGGACACGACTAGACTTAATGTAGAATTAATACTGTTTGATACCACTTTAACTGCCTTGGCACAATGCTCTGGAATCCTGGAATTTGTAGTTTGGTGAGGCATCACCACTCTTTGGCAGAGAAAGCTAAACACTTTGTAAAAGTACAGTTCTCATGATTCCATAGCATTAAACTATAGCAATCAAAGTGGTGTCACATTGCATTAAATCTACAGTGTAGATGCACCCATAGATTCCAGAGGATATGCAGATTCCTTTGCAGAGTGTGAGCTAAAATACCTCTTGTCTTCTCATTAGATATTGTTAGGATGGTTGTTGAGAAGGAACAAAATCTTTCTTTTGTAAAAATCAGGATTCTGTAAAAAATGCTCTCTTTGTGGATACTATTGTCTTATCTACTTTTAAGATATCCCCAATTTCTGAAGTCATTAGCAAGTAAAATTGTTCAGCAACTAAATCTACCTTTATAATCCACAATGTACATTGTTTGAAAGGATTGGAGTGAGGGTTGAAAGACAAAACTCAGAATGTATGTTTAACTTGACTGTTCACAGGATACTGAATAATGAATATACCAGAAACCTTATGGGACATTTTTCAAAGTGATGATCACATGAGTCTGCTTCAGTATAAAAAGAGAAGTAAGACCTTGTGGCAACTTTAAGATTAACCAGTTTATAATCTTTGATTGCCCAGTCTACAGCTTACTTCTTCATATGGACTGCCTGACTCTGAAAAAGAGAACTATAAGGTGTTGTTGAGCTACATTAACAATGCAACAGTTTGTCAAACCCACTCCTTGCCTGGTGCACTGCTACACTGTTTGTCAAAGAAAAATAGATTTGAGAAGTGCATGTTTTTTTCAAGCCTCCCGAGATACACACTAACCTTTAGGAACATTAAGAAAATCACTGAGTATTGAATTGAATGTTGGACTAGGACTCTTTAGAGACTAGGTTTGGAATCCTGTCTCACTTGGCCAAATCACACTCTTTCAGCCTCCAGACCAAATTATGAACCAGTTAATTTGTAGGGGGGTTTGCTTTATTACGAATCCAGTAGTTGATGCAAGATCTGCAGAGTGTTCATTCTGTTCATTTGAAAATAATGCCGGAGTAGTCTAGCAGACATATAATGAGCTTTGTTAGGAAAGGAAAAAGTGAAATGTGCCTTTTATTTTTATTTTTTGAGGATTTGGATATCATTTTTACTGAAATCTTTGAGTAGCATAAAATAAAAAATCAATGTAAAAAGCTATAGCTAATAAAAATATAATGTAATTTCCTTATTTTATCACTTGATAGTGATACAGTTATCACCTGAATTTAAAGGTTTTGGCCGACAAAAATATAACGAAACAAGAATCGGTTTGAGAACTGGAAGCCCAATTCCTTCCAGTAAAATTAAGTGCATGACATGGCTGCATAATTCTATCATAAGAAAAAAGGATGTCAAAGTTCTAAGCATACATTATTATTTTGAAACTTTCAATCATCATCATTTATTTATATAGCACCCATCATTGTGCCCTGCACTTTACAGATAAAACATCAAAAACCATGGGTCCTGCCAAAGGTATACAGTGTTCCCTCACTACTTTGCGGTTTGCTTTTCGCGGACTCGCTGTTTTGTGGTTTTTTAATAAACACTAAAATTATATTATAAATCATAAAATAATATTATGAATCCCTCTTTCTACTTCCTTCCTAAACAGAAGCCTAAGGAAGTAAGGAAGGAAGGAAGGAGAAGCCGAAGGGAGAGAAAAGGAGGCTGAAGCAGCTTTGTTTTCATCTCACCAGGCAGCGGCAGTGACGGGAGCATCCTGGTGGTCTTGGAATGTAACCCCCGCAATAAGTGAGTGAACACTGTACAATAAAAAATACGTGTATACACATATACACAGAGAAGGAAGGAATAAAAAATTATAAAACTATACAAGTGTAAATAAATTTTCCAGATAAAAAACAAAAGCATGCAATCTATCTATACACATAATAAAACTGAAAATATGTATGTGTGTATGTGGCTGGCGTGTCCACTTACACAGACAAGCTGCTGCTTCCACAAACAGCTATAACTCCAATCATTCAGGAGACACCAATGGCTCTCCTCCAATAGCATTGCGGGTTATAGTGAGTGCCATAAACATGTACAAGAGCCCTACCAATGTCCTCCACAAACACCATACTGGCCACCACTCAAGTGAAGGCTTTCATTCTGCAACAATTTCATCCTAGAGAGGTTTGGGCATGATTCACCATGATTTATAGGAGTTGTAGGGACTGGGATGTATAGTTCAGCTGCAATCTATGAGCACTGTGAACTCTATCAACAATGGACCTGGAACTAACTTGGCACACAGAACCCCCATGACCAACAAAAAATACTGGAGGTCTTTGGAAGGATTAATAGGAGTTGCAGTTCACCTACATCCAGAGTGCACTATGAACCCAAATAATGATGGGTCTGGACCAAACGTGGCATGCATACTTAATATGCCCCAATTTGTGTTTTGTGGGGAATTGGACTGGGCACTTTGGAGTTGTAGATACTAGGATGTATAGTTCTGTGACACCCCTGGCTGCGAGAGCACTGGAAACCAATACACCGAGGCCAATAAACAATCTAATATCTTTATTAAGGAAATGAAGAAATAAAGTAAAAACAAGCAGAAGATATAGTTCAGCAATAGACCTTTTAAGTGAGGTCAAAAATAGTCCAATAATATATAGTCCAATGTCTGATATTAAAGTCCAAAGTTTGTAATCCAAAAACCGAAACACACTCAAACTTCCAAGCAGTTTGAGTGGGGAAATGTCCAAGTCTTTTTCTAGAGTTCAAAGGCAAGTCCAAGGCAAAGAATTGAAGACAAGGCTGGATACACGGCATGACAAGGCAAGACTGGAAATCACGGCTAGACAAGGCAAGGAACATGGCTAGGCATGGCACGGCAAGGCAAGGCAAGGTTGTGGACTCATACGCAATCCACTCTTGGCTGGAAGAGAAGTTAATCCTCCAACTGACACGTTGACTCCGCGCTGGCTAGCCAGCGCACAGAACTTTTAAAGAACTTCGAATCTTCCCTCAGAACAGGTGTCTCAAATGCTCTTTTCCCAAGGGAAAAGAGCTAGAACAACATCTTGGCCAGATGCAAACCTCCCTTAGAATTCTCAGGGGAAATAGGTTAATCAGCAGATTCCTTTGCTGCTAATCGCGCGCTTCGTCTCCTGCCAGCTTTCTCCTGTCTGTTAGTTTCCACAAACATCCTTTTATCAAAGGGAGGGGAACTGGGAAGAGAAGACTCCGTTTCAAGGGCCTTTTTAATGAGCGTTGAACAAGAATTGTCAATAGGGAACATCTGGAACGGGGCAGAGTCTTGCTGAATCGGCACAAAACTTATTTCCTCATCACTGTGGTCCACAATGGAGTCAGGTTCGCGGCCCAAGGGTCCATGGGACATCACAAGTTCACCTGCAATCAATGAACACTCTGAACTCCATCAAAGATGGAATTGGACCAGACTTGGCTCACAGAGCAAAAAATACATGACCAGCAAAAAATACTGGAGGTCTTTGGGGAAATTCACCTTGATTTGGGGAAGTTGTAGTTCACCTACATCCAAAGAACACCCAAACACCAATGGATCTGGACCAAACTTGATATAAATACCTTATATGCCAAAATTTGATTACTGGAGTGGTTTTTTTTTTGGGGGGGGGGAACTGACCTTTGTTTCTGGGAGTTGTAGTTCACCCACAACCAGGGAAACTGTGACCTCCACCGATGACAGACCTGGGCCAAACTTGGCACACAGAACCCCCATGACTAACTCAATCTACTGGAGGGGTTTGAGGGGATTGGCTCACAATAGTGGGAGTTGTAGTTTACAGTCAGAGAGCACACTGAACCTCACTGATGATGTATCTAGAGCAAACTTGCCCAACATAACACACTTTAGGTACTGATGGAGTTTCTTGGGGTTAACCTGCCATGATATTAGTTGTAGTTAATCCACAATCTTATGCATTTTGTACAATTTAAAAATGGACTTTTTTTACCCAAGCTAGTATGCTATAAAGCAAGGTGGACCGTGCCATTAATCAAATTTTTAAAAACCATGTAAAACTTGAATTCCAAAAGCTTGGAAATCAATGTTTTTAACTGAGATATAAAAATAATGAAGGAAGGAGCAAATGGTCAAGCTGAGCCAAGGAAATGGAAATCCTTGGTTGGGTGGGAAGCCTAGTCACCCTAGAGTGCAGATCATGAAATGGCCAGTATAAAGAAAGAAGGGCAAAAAGATAGGGGGAAGTAGGTTGTGTAGGGCTTTTAACATTAAAACTGTTTAATGGGGTACTTTCTGTAACATCTTGGCCCCATCTTCCTGAAAATATAGCATTCCTTTCTATCCATTGTAGACACATTTGCACCACACGCAAAGAACTGATTTTGTTTCACTTTGTTTTCACTTGTTAGCATGAAAGCACTTATTGATCTGTATGACTGTTTAATAATTCAGGTTTCCCTTTCTTGAACTCTGAGCTTCTTTGGCTAGTAATGCAAATAATAGGTCAATTGGTTTTGTTTGTACTTGGCTCTAAGAAAGACAATGTCACTGATATGAGACAACTTCCACCTTAACCACCTTAAACATTCTATTTGCACTGTTTCAAGCACTCTGTGAATTCCCCATAAGGCTATCAGGGGGAGCGCCTCCATTCAAGAGCTGGAAAAAGATTGAATTTAATTTTACATGACTGTGTCAAGACCAAATTTAGATTTCTGTAAGAGCTTTTTAATCTCTGTCGGTTCAACATGTAAGTTGGTGCACTTTCTGCCCAATTCTTGCTTATTGTGGTTGCTTTCTCCCAATAGGAAGAGCTGTCTATTATTGCTCCCTCTGAGGGCCAGCCACACAATTGAATTGCCATGGTGAGTGAGTGACTGAGGACTCAATCTCAAGGTGGGGGTGGAAGGTGGGGAAGCGTTATATTACTATGGTGTTATGTCCCATAGAATTATAAAGGACATCCATTTCTCATTCCTCTTCACACGTTGTCTTTTCTTGCCAGTTTTACCAAAATTATCAGTTTTCAGATTTATCACATGAGCAAGTATAGTCCCTGCTAAAGATGGGAAGGCCTGCTAAAAATACTGGAAAAATTGGGGGGGAAACCCAGACAACATCCCCTAATTTTTCCCAGTCATTTTTCCCAGAAAAATTGAAAAGTGAGTAGAATATGTTCTTTTCCAATGATAAATAATATATTTATGGCATGGTATTCAAACTATATAACATGAAGACCTTAATGAAAGATTTCCGAGAGTCTCTAGAGTAGACTCAAGCAGTTGATCTGAAATATGACACCACTTGAGGGGAAACCTGACTTTAAAAAATTACCATGCCAGGCTCATGAAGCTGGATTTTGGGAAAGAAATTCTAATCCCCCTTACTCAACATCACTGAAGCAATTCAACCTGGGCAAAATTGACAGCACTTATCCCACATGTTTTTGGGTGTTTTCTCCAGTTATATCCCGGTTCCTGAGTCCAGAAGATGATCTCTGACCATCTTCTCCCCTCCACTACCCCACTACCATTTTTGGACTGTTTCAGACATTTCCCTAATGAAGCATAATGGAGCTGACAGGAAGTTTCATTGCATCGTGGGAAGAGCTCCGTCAAAAATCGTACCCTCCCTCAATGGATTCTGAGTGCTTAGAAAATGGGAGGGTGTGTGTGTGTGTGTGTGTGTGTGTGTGGGATAAAGTCCTGAGTCAATCAGGCCTGGACTGTGTTTGGGATGTGATTGTGATAAACTGTCATCTGTTTGCTTTATCACATTGTATCATCTTGCTATTTAATCCCCTGGTATCATCTTATCCCAAAGCTATCAACATTATTTATGGGCAACCTAGAAGTGAAGCAATCAAGCCGTCGTTCAGTTCACTGTGATTTAACGCCCTCAAACTGAACCCTAATCAACTTGGCTGATGTGCTCATGCCAGGTTGATTCTGTGAACTTTGCCCTGATTGGGCTACTACAGATCCCAACTACTGACGTAGTAATTATGGAACAAGCCAAGACAGAACTTGTAAAAGTGACCCATCTTGGATACATTTTGCATCTGTTGTGTATTTTATGCAATAACTTTAACGTGCAAAAGGTACAGACATATTTCAGTTGACCTCTGACCAAGAATTTCCTTTCTATGGTGTCTTTTTGTGTCCACCCATCCCCCAGATTTTTCCTTCTCCTCTATCTAGCTATTTAGCAGCATTAGCACTGGGAGAAGGAGGAGGGTTGAAGAAGCACAGACATTTATTGACAGACTTTGGCAATGTGACTGTGGAAACAATTCAACAAGAATACGGGAAAGAATGTGATTCTACTCTGTCTGATCCAAGTGTAGCTCTGACTGGATCTACACTGCCCTATATCCCAGGATCTGATCCCAGATTATCTGCTTTGGACTGGATTATATGAGTCTACACTGCCAGATTATCTGGGATAAAAAGGTAACCTGGGATCAGATCCTGGGATATATGGTTCCCATGTCTCAGAGTGTTGCTTCTTATTTACTGTTCTGATTTTTGAGTTTTTTTAAATACTGGTAGCCAGATTTTGTTCATTTTCATGGTTTCCTCCTTTCTGTTGAAGTTGTCCACATGTTTGTGAATTTCAGTGGCTTCTCTGTGTAGTCTGACATGATAGTTGTTGGAGTGGTCCAGCATTTCTGTGTTCTCAAATAATATACTGTGTCCAGGTTGGTTCATCAGGTGCTCTGCTATGGCTGATTTCTCTGGTTGAGTTAGTCTGCAGTGCCTTTCATGTTCTTTGACTTGTGTTTGGGCGCTGCGTTTGGTGGTCCCTATGTAGACTTGTCCACAGCTGCATGGTATCCGGTAGACTCCTGCAGAGGTGGGAACTAGGGGCAGCTAACAAAGGATGCCCCCAGGCAGAAAGTAGCCAGTAGATGAAGCCATTCAATGCAAATTAGGGTGATTAACTGCAACATTCACGCTGGCCTCCAACTGACAAGAGTTCTTCCCTCACCCTGGACTTCCCACAGATATATATAAACCTTCCTTGCTGAGTTTCTCCATACCTCACAACCTCTGAGGATGCCTGCCATAGATGTGGGCGAAACGTCAGGAGAGAATACTTCTGGGAATATGGCCATGCAGCCCGGAAAACATACAAGAACCAAGTATTCATCTGCCTTAGTATTCAGTTACAGATCTTCCCATCTGCATTCTGATGCAGTATGGTTTTCATGAGGCTACTGCTTGTTAATTGCTGTCAGATCAGCTTTGGCTAATGGCGACTCGAGGAATGAAACGCCAAGGCATTCACTATTTACAGCCCTGCTAAGATCTGGTGCACTAAAAAAGGGTGTAGTCTTTCTGAATGTATACATTTGACCTGCAGATTTTAATATCTAAGCTCCAAGTCCGGTGAGATTGGACTTGGGGGGAGAAATTGTGTGTCAGTGGGGAGAAATTTCCTGCGTTCTATGTAGCTTAAGTTCAATGACAGGTTCTTCTCACGGCCTGCAAGTTCAGCTCAGAAGTTTTCCCCTCTCGCCACTTGGCGGACTCTGGGTTCGCTCATTCCGCCCAAAGCACCGTCAGCAAAGGCAAAGGATGTGTTTTGTTCTGGACCTGAAGCATCCCAGCAATGGCCTCACCACGGATTCTTAATTTGTCTCTGAAAAAAAGTAAAATTGTGTGCATCTTTTTAAAAAGTCCAATTCTTTCCTTTTAAAGCTAAAAATAGGGTGAGAGAGGGACCGTGGGATAAGCAGCTGGAGCAGAGCGAGTCGGTTGCCATGGTAACCAATGAGCCATTTAGCAGCACTTGCCTTGGTTGTATCGTTGCTAGGGTTATTTTCTTCTCTCCAGCTATGTGGGGAGAGGGGGAAAGGGGGGGCACACAGCACCATACACATCCAGTTTCCTCCTCAAGAGCTTCCCACCAGCCATGGCCCCCTCACCTTCTTGTGTGTGGGGGGGAGGGTTCTGGGCAAGATGGGGGTATGTCCACATGTACATATGTGGTGTAGCAAGCCTCCTCTTTGCATTTCGCATGCAAAACTTTGCTGATTAATCTGAGGAGGAAGGCCTAGAGTGTTCTTTTATGTGGCAGAGAAGACACGTGGCTGTTTCGGAATTTTAAAATGTTATGTCCACATTTTCCCATTGCGAGAAACTTAGTTTACTAGCCCCCCTTCATTGCTCCTCTTCACTCTGCCCTTGGGCCCTTTCATAAAGCACAAATACAGCACTGCGATTCCACTTTAAGTGTCATCCTTAGCAACATCTTGTGAAATCCTGGGATTTGTAGTATAGGAAGCAAATCCCAGGCTGTTAAAGTAGAACCACAACAATATAATTGTATAATGTGAAAGGGTATGATATTATATTTCACAGATTCCTCTCACCTCTGCAGGAGTCTACCGTATACCATGGACAAGTCTACATAGGGATCACCAAACACAGCAATGGCCAAATACAAATCAAGGAACATGAAAAGCACTTCAGACTAATTCAACCAGAAAAGTCAGCCATAGCAGAGCACTTGATGGACCAACCTGGACACAGCATGTCATTTGAGAACACAGAAATGCTGGACCACTCTAACAACCACCATGTCAGGCTACACAGAGAAGTCATTGAAATCCACAAGCATGTGGACAATTTCAACAGAAAAGAGGAAACCATGAATATGAACAAAACCTGGCTACCAGTATTAAAAAACTCTAAAATCAGGCAGTGAATAAAGAACAACATTCAGAAAACAGGGAAATTCCAGACAAGAAACAATCAGGGCCAGCTAACACCTCACAACAAAGGATGCCTTGAGGCAGGAAGTGTCACGACCCAGGCTGCAGAGCACCAATAACCATACACAGAGGCCAGAATCTATCTAATATCTTTATTAAGGAAATATATAAAGTTAATAAAAGCAAGTGTATGAATTAGTCCAGAAGTAGACCTTTCAGGAAAGGTCAAAATTAGTCCAAGAAAACAATGTCCAATATGAAATATTAAGGTCCAAAGTTGTAATCCAATAACCGAAACACTCACTTTGCCAGGCAAAGTGAGGGGAGATGACAAGGTCCTTTAGTCCATGAACTTGAGCAAGGCTAGGAAATAACTTGAAACAAGGCTTGATACAAGGCAACAAGGAACGAGGAGCGAGAACAAGATCCGTGGAATTACTTGGCAAAATCCGGAAAACAAGGCAAGGCTGAGTCCTGGAAAACAAGGCAAGGTCCGTGAATGTAAACAAGGCTGGAAACGGGAACGAAGGCTTGGAAACGGAGCGAAGGCTTGGAATCAGGAACAAGGCTTGAAACAGGAACGAGGCTTGGAAACGGAGCGCGCTATCCACACACAACTTACTCCAGTAGCTGACGAATTGACTCCGCAAGATCCCTTTGTGGGTAAAACACCTAAATAGGGTCTAGTTTTCCCACCAAAGAACAGTTCACTGGGGAACCAGAAACGAAAGCTAATCTCTGAGTCCAGATGCATGACTCCTTAAAGTTTCTCATGGAAAACAGGCTTAATCAGCTAAATTCTTAGCAGCTATCCTAGCACTCCTGCGAGAGGCCGCTTGAACTCCTCTCTGTTGTTTACAAAACTCGTGGCGAGAAAACACAGGAGATTTAGGCTCAGGGCTTGTTTGACAGACTTCTGGAAGACAAATCTCTTGCAGGTGCAAGGTTCCCAAATCTGGCTGGGAAGGTTCCAATTCTGACTGAGACGGTGAAAAACCCAAGTTCTCCTCTTCATCTGGGACTACAGTGCCATGAATGGGACTACATGGCCCATGACTCATCACAGGAAGCAGCCAGGCTTTGAAGCTGCTAGGCTTTTCAATGGTAATCAGGCTTGCTAATTACAACATTCTCACCTGCCTTAAACAGACAAGAGTTCTTTCTCCCACCCTAGAGATTCCACAGTTAAATAAGCCCAACTTGCCTAGTTTCCAACAGACCTCACAACCTCTGAGGATGCCTGCCATAGATGTGGGTGAAAAGTCAGAAGAAAATGCTTCTGGAACATGGCCCTGCAGCCCAGAAAACTCACAGCAACCCAGGTACCTTCTTTCCATGTTCTGCAAGGCTAGGCAGTGACAGCCTGACCCTGCAGTGACTGTAGTGTGAAGGGCCTATCCGTTGTCATGGACCAGCCATTCTCTGGTCAGGGTTAGACTCATTAGGACTCAAAACCTGCAGGGGACCAATGTGGGTAGTGGATCTGGATGTATTCCTGATGGCTATTGAGGATTTCACCTCTGCAGGCAATTCTGTCAAAGCTACGGCTGACATCTGCAATGGGAAAATAACCAGGATGGTAGACACGTTTCCTCTTGAGCATCCCCTCTTACAGAGTGGAGCCAAACCACCCTCTGATTTTCCAAGGATTTGGCTGCCAGTTTGTTTCCGGGCACAATTTAGAGTTCTGATTATGAACTGTAAAGCTCTATATGGCTCAGGTCCAGGCTATTTGGCAGATGACATCTCCCTGTATGAACCTGCCTGGGCCCTGAGATCCTCAGGAGAAGCCCTTCTCTCAATTACAAGCATGGCTGGTAGGAACGCGAGAGAGGGCCTTCTTAGTGGCTGCCCCTCGACTCTGGAACTCCCTGCCTAGGAAAGCCAGAGTGGCTCCCTCCTGGCTGTCCTTCTGACAACAGGCTAAACCTTTTTATTCAGACAGGCTTTTAAAGAAGAATCTTTTAAAAGCTAAGCCAGGAGGTGTTGTGTAGCATTTTTAAGTATATTAACAGGTTTTTAATTGTTGAAATGGTTTTAACTGTTGATTTTTAATAGTTTCGATGTTTAATCCTATTTTAGTGTTTGTATGTTTTTAGGTTTTAAATTGCATATTGCATTGTTTTAGTGTTAATAGCTTTAAGACTCTGGGATAAAAAGGAATATAAAAATACCATAATTAATTAATTAATAGCTAGTTACTAATGCTATAACCCAACAGGGCAGCTCAGAATTGACCCTTCAAATTCTTGTGGTCTCTCAAGACTGCCCTCTGCTGAGTGTTATTTATAGCCTTTGAAGCAGGCAAATGCAGAAGTCCAAGCCATTATACCTTTCCGTTTTGAAGAGAACGGTTTGCATTTTGGACAGAAGCTAACAAGAGAAATTTCAGCCTCCTTTATCTCCTTAGAGGCAAGGACAATCCTGACTCCAGATGGCTGTGCTAAAAAACAAGGGAAACCACTTCAGTTCTGTAGTCATGTTCCTTTAACCTTGCATGTCGTTTTATATCCCAGGAAATTTTAATAAAAGATTGTTTGTTAAAGACTTTTGTGCTTGGCACTTTTGAGATCTGCTAAAAAGGTTGTTCTATGGCTATTACTCATATGGGCATTACATTGTGTGAAACCAGGAGGAAGGCCTTCTCTGTGGTGGCCCCCCATCCTGTTATGGAATGCCCTTAGACACCCAACTGATTTAGTCTGGGCATCAGATCATCCCGTTTGTACATGTACAGGGCTATAGCTGTTTTAAAATGTTAGATAATATCAGAGTATAAATACTATTTTTGACTGTTTGACCTGTTAAATCATTTAAATCGATTTTACTGTTTGCTGCCCTGAGGTGTTTGGGTATTAGGCAGGAAATACTGTAAATATGTAAATGAGTAAATAAGTGATTTAAAAGCAAACAAACAACACTTCTGATAAGTTTTTCTCTGGAGCCCAGAAGGATGCAGTTAGCAAATATGTAACAAAAATATCTCTAATAAATAAGTAAATTAATAAATATGTAATGAGAATTCTTGTTGTTTTCTCACCTGACCTTTCTGAGTGAGCAAACCAGCTGAAAGAAGAAGAAGAGAGAAGTAATCTTTAGGTATCATGCACTCTTTCTCTTGACACTCATACAGATTGGACCCAGAGGTCAAGTGGAGGGGATGTGACAACTTTAGCAAGGGGGAGCTGCACTAACGTCAGGACAGGGTGCTCCCATGGTATGTAGTGCAGTACTCTATTTCACTGTTACACACAATCATGCGTATGTTGTGGCTCGTCTCCCCCCAATGTCTATCTGAATTATAAAGAGCATAGTACAATTCATACAGTGTTTAATCCAGCCGCTTTCTTCTGTCTAGTGCACTCAAGAAACATCAACATTCGCACGAAGACAGGTGCTTTGGCACACTCATGAATTCAGAATAGTTTCTGAGGCATCCTTGAGTGAAACTGAGGCTTATTTGAATCAAATAGAGTAGCCTTAACACTATTTTAATTTGCATTCAGCAGGAGAAGCTGCTTCCTTGCAACATTTGGGTACCTAAAATTCTTCTTTCCCACCCATGCTTGCCATCATGTGGAAGAAAATATTGTGCCGTGTACTATCAACATACAGCACATAATTTCCAGAACAACTATTAGTTAATGATGCTGCAGTAATAAATTTGTGATTTGTTCTTTTCAGGGTTGCCAAGCTTATTTTAACTGTGTGCAATGTAGACATTTGGGATAGTTATGATTCTCAAACTACTTCCTAGAGCAGGTCCATCCAAATCAGTAGCAATACTTCCAGGCAAGTGGCAGAAAAAAAATTCAATATATATCTGGAATGTATCTTCCTGCACTTTAATAGTTTTTCTGCTAAATTGAAAATACAGGAAATATGGAAAAGGTGTCTGCAAAAATGTAGCAGCAGTTTGTGATTGTGTGTATGAGTGCATCCATGCATGCAAATATATAATGCTATTGTATCTGTATTGGGTTTCAAGATCTTAGTAATTTATAATTATTTGTCTTGTTCCTGCCCATTGATTCTGATGTACATCAACAGAGGCCAGAATGGAACCAATATGGGACTTGGGCAATATTTGTACACATTAGGAATGCTGCTAAAATCTGCCAGCAACCCTATTTCCCTCTGTTTTGAAGGGATGGCATTCTTACAATGCCTGACTGCCTTGTCTTAATGGAATCTGTGACCAGGTGCAAAACATCTACTGCCTGCTAAATTTACAGAAATATTTATATATATGTTTGTGGAAAATACTGTATTACTTTTGAAATGACTGGATGATGATGAAAGAAATGGAAATGAAAGGAAAGGGAGAAACAGTAGATTTTTGCATATAAAAGTATGTGTAAATAGCTTTGTTTTAGCGTGCTTTGTAGAAGCATGTATATTATTTTCCACCCAATAGACTAGTGTAAAAAGCACAGACAAGAGCACCTGACCCAGGGGCCCTTTCACACTACATACTACAGTGTTATGATGATTCTCCATTGGCTGTCCTTGTTCCCTATCACAAAACCCTGGGTCTCGCAGTTCAGGCAGGGATATGGTATTTAGAATTGTCCCCTCAGACTACAAGTCCCACAATTCCGTAAGACCCAACCATGGCAGTTAAAGTGAAATCATAGCACTATAATTGTGTAGTGTGAAAAAGCCCCTACTGAAGAATATGTTTCATTTGTACATCAGTAGTGCACATATTCTTCTTCAAGACAATCACTGGATGTGTATTCAGACCTTTTGTCCTGCAAATGACCTCCCTATTGATTTTATAATGAAGGTTGCCAGCTGGATTTTGGCATCAGTTAGGAACAACCTGCACAAGATTTGCATGGAATAACTTTGGGTTACACTGGATTTGTGTCCCATTCCTATTGGCTCTGATTGATTGTACCCAACTGTAAGATATTCATTAGTCTTATTAATATGAATTGCTTAAATCTGATGAATAATTACACAGCAAATGAAATATACTTCCTGGCAATGCTCTATGACCTCACTTTTGTCAGATAATTGAATGGTATGCGGGGAGACCAGATGGGATAAAGCAAAAATTTAGCATTGTCATAAGATGAGAATATTTCTTCATTTTTCTTGCACAAATGTTAAAGATTCATTGACTTCTTGATGCTTAAAATGTTTAATTGATGGATACTTTGGTGTTGCATTAGAGCAGTGGTTCTCAACCTGTGTGTCCCCAGGTTTTTTGGCCCACAACTCCCAGAAATCCCAGCCAGTATACCAGATGTTAAGATTTCTGGGAGTTGAAGACCAAAACATCTGGGGACCCACAAGTTGAGAACCACTGCATTAGAGGCTAGATCAGGTATGGGCAAACTTCAGCCCTCAAGTGTTTTGGACTTCAACTCCCACAATTCCTAACAGCCTACTGGCTGTTAGGAATTGTGGGAGTTGAAGTCCAAAACACCTGGTGGGCCAAAGTTTGCCCATACCATGAACACCTCTACTTCTTTTTGAATTTAATTTTATTATCACAGGAAAAGGCTTGTTTTTCAGATAATGGGGGCAGATTGTTTTCTTGAATTGAATATTTGACAAAAATTCAGCAAAAAATCTGTATGTATCAAATTTCAAGCCAGTCCTTTCAAATGCCTTGTTTTACAATCTGATTCAAAACATATTTACTTACAAAATTACCATTAAACTCAAATGGTCATTTCATAATACACATGGTCAAGACGGCAACTATTGAATGCCTTTAAATCATGAATCCTACTTAATCTCCTATTTGTGAGATTGCATGGTCACACAGAGATTAGGGGCTGCGGGCAAGCACAGCCTAAGAGTTATGAGGAATGGGCAAGGAAGATGCATTTTTATAGATCAGCAAACTTTGACAGCTATAAAGACCCAGCTCATTGAGATATAGTTTGTAAGCATGAAGGGGGGGGGGGGGTTGTTTCAAAGGCCATTGGTCGTTTGTGTACAGCATGATTTCCACTCCACTTGAAGGTTGAAGCAGCTATTCTGCTAGAATAGCACAAATCTTTCACCAAACTCTTGTCCTGAAATTGTTGCCTCGCAAGGTAAATGTCCTATGAATACAGCTTTTTAATTAAACCTGAATGTATATTTTCCTCAAAGGTTAGGACTTATGAAATATTACATCAAATTAACATTCATGGTATTTAAATAAATATGAGTGATAGTATCAAATACTTTTCTATTTGTACTAGCTGTCAGTCTATTTCTAGGCTCAATTAAAAATGCCTGTCTTAATCTTTAAAGTTTTAAATAACTTTAGGTTTTCTGGAGAAACATATCCCTTCCTGATTTGGTCTTCTTATGTGGCATCTTTCTGGTGCACCCCGCTCTGTGCAATGAAATGAGATGTGTGGCTGGAAGAGAAAGGACTTTTCAATTTAGTGCCCTATTTGTGTAATATTTTCCTCATAGTGGAAAACTGGACATTTATCTGGCTGTGACCAATTTTTTTATAGAATCCCTAGAGAATTAAAAGATGATAGCTACACATGAGTTTCTGGTTGAGCATTGTCCTATTTGCTATATCCATCATGTTTAACCAGCATGGCTTGACCCCCCCCCCCCTCCATTTTTCACCCTTCTGTCAGTTAAAACAGTACTGAGCAGACATCATATTTCATCTCAGGAGAGATCCATGTTTAATGAATCAGGACCGCCAGGAACAGAAGCAGAACATGTGCTATTCTAAGTCCCTTCTAGCATGTGCATGTCTCATAGAAGGAAATGAGATTTAGGATAGGAAAAATAATGAATCTTGTATCACCAGCTTGTGATGGTGAGGAAGACAGAGATGCTGAACACACTGAATGTCAACAGCAGATGGATGTTCTGCAGTGATGGTACAGGAAAAGTGATAATTTATCTGCATGAACCACATATCTAATATGAGGGATAGAATTTATAAAAACAAATTATCCCTTTTCCTTTTTCACCTGTTCGTTAATGGATACTGTACTTTTCCAACTTTTCATGCCCCCATAGCTGTTCTACAGAATGATTTTGTTTTCCTCACAGCAGAACAAAAAGCTGGTAGACTTTTCTTGTTTTTTTTTAACGCAAGGTTTGGTGCCACTTCTGATTTGATTCTAAATTGATATTCTGACATGAGCATTTCCTCCATGATCTGGAAGCAATGGTCATATACGCATTTCAAAAGTGGGACAAAGGACAAAGAATTTGAAGGAATCAGAGAAACGAAAGTAGTCATCTGGTCTCCAAGACATTACTGATAGCCAGATTTAAGAAATGTAAAAACAGATCTGCTACTAGATAAGACTGAAGAGACATTTAAACAACCTATTCAGTTTTTCAAGACTCTCTAATTTTCTTTCATTATTTTTTCATATCTTTGTAGTATAATGACCTAGCTGCATTCCTACCTCGTTTCCTGTGCCTAATATATTTAAATACATTGTTATTGTTTTCCTTAATACTTTTGGTCATTTTACTCAAATTATCTTTTTAAAAGAAATCTCAACAACCCAGCTGCATTTGTTTTGCCAAGATCTGCGCTCATGTAAGTTGTCCTCATTTGGAAAGACTTCTATTTTTAAACATAAGCCATCCTGACTTTTCTAGATTCCTGGGGTTCCGTTGCCAGATCAGCATCCACTTAGAATATAGTGTCTAGATCGAGGGAAGTCATGGTGCCTCTCTGTTTTGCTTTGATCAGACCTCACCTGGAACACCATGTCCAATTCTGGGCACCACTATTTAAGAGAGATATTGGCAAACTGGAACGGGTCCAGAGGAGGGTGACTAAATTGATCCCTATGAAGAGCGACTTAAAGAGCTGAGTACGTTTATTTAGTCTGCAGAAGAAAAGTATGAAAAGAGACATGATGGCCATGTTTAAATAGTTGAAAGGATGTCATAAGGAAGAGGGAACAGCCTTGTTTTCTGCTGCCCTGAAAACTAGGACTCGGAGCATTGGGTCCAAATCACAGGAAAGGAGATTCCGCCTGAACATTAGGAAGAACTTCCCGATCGTTAGAGCGGTTCAACAGTGGATCTCTCTGCCTTGGAGTGTGATGGAAGCTCCTTGAGTGCTTTGAGTGAGCTTTTCCTGCATGGCAGGGGATTGGACTAAATAGCCCATGTGCAAGCCCATAGCCAATACAGTTGATATCATCAAATGTGGTTTATTCAATAAGTAGATGTGTGCTTCCCCACTGTTTAAAGCTATAGAAAGCTTTAGGATAAAGCTATAGAAAAATATTTCCTTCCATCACCCCCAGCATCTACTTGTGGCCTTGCCTAGCAAACTATCTCACTGGCTGGTGCTATCTGGTATCTAATCTAATCTAAATCTTAATCTTAATCTTAATCTAATCTAAATCTAAATCTAAATCTAAATCCATAATAAAAGCGAAAACCTGTATGTGTGTATGTGGCACAGGTGTCCACTCACACAGACAGCCTCCAGCCTCCACAAATAGGCTACAGTTCCCAGGGCTCAGAATCCAGCAAGTCACCCCTTTGCACTGACATTGCGGTTACAGCGAGCTCCATGAACATATAGCCCAAACCCTGCCAATGTCCTTCCCAAACACTATGACCCACCACCCAAGGAATTCTTTCATTTGGGGACCATTTCATCCTAGATTTTGCTTTTTCTTCCACCACAGGCAGGCATCCCAGGGTTCTCCATTGGTGTGGAATTTGCATGGCCCTGCCCACTGCCCTTCCCTTTCAAATCTGTCTGCATAACAAACATAGCAGAACCGAACAGCAACTAAACTTACTAGAGGAGTTTGGGGATTGACTGCACACGGTGGAAGTTGTAGTTCACCCTGCATCAAGTCACACCACTGTGACTCCTACTGGGAAATTTAGAGGAGTTGTAGTTCACCTACACACAGAACACTATGAACCTAAACAATGATGGGTCTGGGCCAAACTGGCCATGCATATCTGATATGCCCAGATTTGAATACTGGTGGGTTTTGGAGCGGAATTGGCCTAAACATTTGGGAATAGTAGGTACTGGAATTTATAGTTTACCTGCAATGAATGAGCACTTCTAACCCTACCAATGATACACCAGGACCACACTTGGCACACTGAGCCCTCATAACCAATACAATATATTGCAAAGTTTGGGGAAAGGGGAGTTATAGTTCACCTGCATCCACAGAAATAGAGCCCCCATGACTTACTTTACATCCGGGCGGTGTTGGGAGGGGGATGGACTGTGTATGAAGGAACGTGCATATGGGAGTTGTAGTTCCCTGCACCAACTGAACCCAGCTGACACTGGATCTACACTAACCTTCGAACACAGGAAAACAATGCCTTTCTCAAATGACCCGAGCACTGCCGGGTCCCCAAGCTAGTATACTATAGTTTTTAGTGACACTTTTAACCCCAGCTTCCTGAAAATAACCCCTCTAACTTTCCTATTCAGTTTCTTTTTAACTAATCCCTTCAGTAAATTCCTCCTTGAAATTATATATGATCATTCTATTTACATGCATGCTGAATTTTATGGCACTTGAGTTGCTGTTCTTGATAATTTCAGCCAACAAGCCTGTTTTCTCCGGATGCTGAGTAACACACAAGATTAATTCAGAAGTAGCCTCCCCTTGAGATGAATCCTTAACTAATGTTTCCAGATCATGGTCGTTCATCAGATTTTTCACAAAGTACTTTTGCTCAGGCATTGTGAAGGTAGGTTATAAGTGACTAAAATATTTTCTCCTATGAAAGTCTCTTCTTGATTTCCTCCTCCATCTCAATCTGACCTTATATGTTCTCAGTAATAAATTACTTTGGGGCCATACTGTTCAGGTCCAAAGTGTTTTGTGAAGGATTTTTTTGACAGTTTGATCCTTAGTTTACTGAATTCTGAACACTCTTTGACATCGAGATCAATAATACCTTCTCATTTTTGTTTCCCCAGGGCATCTGCCCTATTTTTTCTATAGATTTCAGAATCACTTTATCACTTTAACGTCTGTTTCTCTAGATGTATTTAAAAGTTCACCATGTGTATGTTCTCATTCACTGTCTTCCAACTCAGTCTCTAGTAGAACCCTCATCTCCCCAGCCTCACAGTCTGCAAAATTAGGCAAAGGACCTTTAAAGATCGTCCAAGCCTTGTTAGTCTACATCAAGCTTTTGTCCGGAGCTTCAGCTATTATATTGTACTAGCTGTGCCCGGCCACGCGTTGCTGTGGCGAAGTATGGTGGTATAGGAAATAAAGTATTGAGGAATTGGTGGTAGTTAAGGTAAAGGGTAAAGGTTTTCCCCTGACATTAAGTCCAGTCATGTCTGACTCTGAGGGTTGGTGCTCATCTCCATTTCTAAGCCGAAGAGCCGGCGTTGTCCGTAGACTCCTCCAAGGTCATGTGGGATGACTGCATGGAGCGGCGTTACCTTCCTGCTGGAGCAGTACCTATTGATGCACTCACATTTGCATGTTTTTGAACTTCTGGGTTAGGAGAAGCTGGGGCTAACAGTGGGGTCTCTCTCCGCTGCCCCAATTCAAACCTTTCGGTCCAGAAGTTCAGCAGCTCAGCGCTTTAACACGCTGCTCCATCAGGGGATATTATTTCCTAAAGGTTGTGAATATACAATATTTCTGATTGGTTTTTTTTGTCTGTTGGAGGCAAGTATGAATTAGGAAAAATGATTAGGATGTAATGGCCTTGCAGCTTTAAAGCCTGGCTGTTTTCTCACTGAGTGAATTTTTTGTTGGGACGTGTTAGCTGGCCCTGATTGTTTCCTGTCTGGAATTCCCTTGTTTTCAGAGTGATGTTGTTTGCGATATTTTATGTGCTTCTACTGCCTGTGGCCCTGAGAAAACAGGATTTGCCAGATTTTAATGATGGGAATCCTTTGTTGGGAGGTGTTAGCTGGCCCTGATTGTTTCCTGTGTGGAATTCCCCTGTTTTCAGAGTGTTGTTCTTTATTTAGTGTTCTGATTTTAGAGATTGTATTGTTCTGTTTTATAATACCACATTAATTTTTATATATTCTGATTTTAGTGTTTTTGAATACTTGGAGCCAGATTGTATTCATTTTCACGGTTGACCGCTACACAAGAATAATAATAATAATAATAATAATAGTAATGATAGTAATAATAATGACTTTGGTAATACACAGTGGTTCACTGCCTTCTCAGCTTCCTTTCTGGAAGAATCCTTTCTTGGGAGGTGTTAGCTGGCCCTGATTGTTTCCTTTGTGGAATTTCCAATTTCCCTGCTTTATTTACTTTCTTTATTTGCCTTTCCTTTTCCCTGCCGGCCTGGAGAATCCAGAAACTTGGATAAGCGAGGCTTGGATAAGTGAGACTCTACTGTAAATAATTCACAGGATGGGCGGGCGCTAGGACCCAGGGGACAGCTTTTCCCCATTGCCTGCCTTTCCTCTTGCGGCGGCCATGAGGACTTCTCTTTTCCCTCCCTGGCATGGCTCCCGATGGTGGGTTCTGGGTTATTGTGGGTTCTGTCCATGTGGAGGTGCGTGATGGGATTTTGTGTTGTTTCAACCTTAAGGCGTGGATGATGGGTTGTGTGGTTAAATTTCTATGTTGGGGGGTGTTTAATTTTGTTGTTTTGCTCGGCGCTCGAATTCCATCACTCTTATATAGATTTGAAGCCATTCAAGGTCCTGCCCGGTTTTCACCAGCTCTCTGCATAACAGCGCCTCTGCCTTGACTTGGCTAGCAGTGCCTTGTTAGCCAGCGTTAACCTGCTTTATCTTACCTTGCCTGCTGGGACTTGGCTTTGCTTATTGACTGGACTTTAACTGTCCTTATCTGACTCCTTCAGGAGCTAGTGGCTTCTCATGCTGAGCCTCAAGAACCTGCAGAATGGGTAACACACACACACACACACCGGAATAAAAATTGGACTTCAGAAGCATTGTGCCATCTAAATTATGAATTTTCTACATGGATTAACCCTCCTCATGATTGACAATTCAGAGTGTATGATTATGTCCAAAATTTGCACACAAGGTTGTTTTCCTGTATGTAAATGCAGCAAAGATCGATTGCATTTGAAGTAATCCTCAGGCTTTTTCAAACTTTGTGAGAGGCAGAACAATGGTGACTTGAGATATAGACTGAAGCAGTTGCATAAATGTGAACCCACCCTCCACAATATGTATTTAATAGGCTTGAGCGATCCATGAAAAAATTGATTCTAAACTCGTTTCAAAAGCAGGGGGTGCCAGCGTTTCGTTTCTGATGTCATTTCCGAATTTTGCTCCCCAAAAAATTCGAAATTAACGAAAATTCGTTATTTTTGAAATTAATTCGTTAATGGCGGACGCGCATGCGCAGTGGCCAAAAAAAAACAGCACGAGGGGAGATTTTACAGGACTCTCCCGCCCTCATGTTTTGAGTGATCTTCTTCAAATTTGGTGCAGTGGTAGAACACATTTAACACTGATAGCTCACCAAAATTTGGAACGTTTCCCTTATCCTCTGATTTTTGGCGAATTTTCATAGCTTTTATAATAAACCATTTTTTAATAATTGCAGAAATCTGTTCCTGGTTTGAAAGTCTTATTTCCTGTTAAATTGGGTTGTCTTTACTGTGAAAGTCATTGTTCTACTTCAGAAACTTTGTTTTTGTGGCTGAAACTTTGTTAAATTGGTGTGTGTGATATATATATATATATATATATATATATATATATATATATATATATAGTCCCTGCATATGTGTGTGTGTATATATAGGTAAAGGTAAAGGTATCCCTTGACGTTAAGTTCAGTCATGTCTGACTCTGGGGGTTGGTGCTCATCTCCATTTCTAAGCCCAAGAGCCAGTGTTGTCCATAGACACCTCCAAGGTCATGTGGCCGGCATGACTACATGGAGTGCCATTACCTTCCCGCCAGAGCGGTACCTATTGATCTACTCACATTGGCATGTTTTCAAGCTGCTAGGTTGGCAGAAGCTGGAGCTAACAGCGGGCACTCACTCTGCTCCCGGGATTTGAACCTGGGACCTTTCGGTCTGCAAGTTCAGCAGCTCAGTGCTTTAACACACTTCGCCATCGGGGCTCATGTATATATAATATACATACACATACACACAATGTGGAGAATATGTGGAAAGGTAGAGATAGATAAGTTGGGAGCCACAGCGAAGGCACCTTCCTGGGAGCAAGGTCTAATAATAATAATAATAATAATAATAATAATAATAATAATAATAATAATAAATCCCTTACAATATCCAAGATGGCTCACTGCTACAGAATCTTGGGAGGTTTAGTTTGGTATGGTACCAATATTGGCAGAGAAAGCTAAGCTGTAGGAGTTGAAATCCAATCATTTATCCTCCCTATAGAATCAATTTTATATGCATTTTTAGCTACAGAAAAGCTAAAATCAGGACAGTAAAAGAACAACACCCAGAAAATGGGAATTCCAGAAAGGAAACAATCAGGGCCAGCTAATACCTCCCAACAAAGGATTCCCCCAGGTAGGAAGCAGCCAGGCTTTGAAGCTGCAAGGCTATTCAATGCTAATCAAGGTGACCAATTGCAACATTCACACTTGCCTCCCACAGACAAGAGTTCTTTCTCCCACCCTGGACCTTCCACAGATATATAAACCCCACTTGCCTAGCTTCACACAGACGTCAAAACCTCTGAGTATGTCTGCCACAGATGTGGGTGAAACGTCAGGAGAGAATGCTTCTGGCACATGGCCATAGAGCCCGGAATACATACCACAACAGTGTGATCCCGGCCATGAAAGCTTTCGACAACACAACCACAGTATCCATTCAAATTCATGTAGCGTGGTATGGAGACCTGTATTGGGGGGAGGGAGGGTGCGAATCTGGGCCCCTGGGAGTCGTAGTCCTCCCTCCCTCCCTCCCTCCCCGGGAGCAGCCGAGGACGGGCCTGGCCCACACCCCCTCGCATCCCGGGCCTCTTCCTCCTCACCGCCGGGCCGCTCTCTGTCTCTCTCGGTCTCTCCATTCCCGGCTCCATCCGTCGCCTTCCCGCCTCACAGAGAGACACCAGGCCTGAGCTGAGGCGAGGCGGCGGAGGCGGCGGCCATTTCCCCCCTCCGTCTTCCTCCTCCTCCTCGGCCTCCTTCCCCCTCGCCCCCTCCCATTGGCTGAGCCCATGACGCCCCTTTTGCTGAGGGGCAAAAGGAAAGGGCCTGAATGGTGGGAGTTTGGGTGATTTGCAAAAGCTTTTTTTCCTAACGAAAAAAACGACGACATAACAAAAAACGGCCTCTCGCGGTTCGAAACCGCGATATCCAGACGTGTGGACAATCAAGGCCGTATATTGCTTCAAAACTAACGAAAGTAACGAATTAATAACGGGTAACGGGGAAATCGAATTATTTGAGCAAGCCTAGTATTTAATCTACACACATGTACTGACCCTCACTGCATAAAGCCTAATCAGCGTCATGGTGGCTCCAAATTTTATACTCAGTATGTGCCAAATTAATTAAACAGAACAGAAAAGAGCAAGTAAGTGCATGCCGGGGAGTAAAGCACACCACATGGGTTGTGCGTTTCTCTCTCTCCCCGTCACTGAAGGAGGTGACCCCAGGAAGCTTTGACCTGCAAATGCAGCTCCTCACAGGGTACACTTGTCCTTCTCTGTACTTTTGTTCCTCATCTATAATTTCTTGTGCACTGGGAAAGAACATACAGGACCAATTTCCTCCTGTGTTCTAAATGCAACGTAAATCAAAACGGATGAGGACTAATCGGAAGCCTGGTTCTTGCTCCTGCTCTGCATAGCAGGAGTCTACGTGTGTGACCCAATCCCACTCCATAGTCGCCTTCCTCCATCAAATGTAGGCTAAAAAGCTTATCCATGATGGTTCTCTCTTGTAACTAAGCAACCTAGGAAGTCTCTGCCTGGTAAAATATAAATAAATCTATATTTTTATTATAGAGAGAAAACTGGCAGCCATGCTCAGCACTGCTCTGGCTCCTCGAGATCTCAAAAGGATTTTCACATGCAGGGAGGGCTGATATAGATACCCACTGCACTGGGGCGGAAATGCTGCCTCCTGAATGTAAGCCAACTGCAGATATTTTGCCAGACCTTGCCCACACACTTTAAAGACCATCTTCAGAAAAATAAAAGACTAGAAACTTGAATTTTCTCAGGAAGATGAATATTGAGACTTTTGGAATATTAAATGTTGTGCCCAGAATTTGGAATGGTTAAATTTTCCAGAAACTTCCAGCCAGTAGGATTATAGAATCATAGAATCATAGAGTTGGAAGAGACCTTATGGCCATCCAGTCCAGCCCCCTGCCAAGAAGCAGGAAAATCACATTCAAAGCACCCCCGACAGATGGCCATCCAGGCTTTGCTTGGATTGCTGTTAATGTTCCCAGGCCATGACTTTAGAATCTCAAAAGTATCTAACACGAGCTCCAGTAATGCCTGATATTAAATTCCATACTTTAAAAAGTACATTTGCCCATAATCAGTGAAAATTCAAGTCCAGAGGAAGGGCATGTCTCAGTCATGTTTATTTCAGGGGACAGGCACAGTCATTTGACACATGGATTTTCCATAATCCACTCAAGCCAACTAGATGGGGTTGCCGTGGACTAAGAATTATACTCTTTAGGTTATTCTCCTGTCGATGACCAGGGGTTTTCTTGAGCAGTTTCCTTGAAGCTATTATAAAAACAAGAGATCCTCAGTCCAAAGACTAGAGATACTATATTTTGGACAGCAACTCCTACATTGCTTCATCTGCTGCGTGGACAGGCACTACGTGGGTTATAAGATTTTGGAGTTTTCTGTTCAACAAGGTAATGTTTCTGGTCTGTGCCTCAACCTACAATCACCTTTTGTACACCTTCTTGCCCTTTCAATTGGTTTTTGGTAGTCCCATTCAAATGCCCCCAGCTTACCTTTTGTTTCCTGCCTCTTTGAAACCCTCTCCTGCTCTTGTTCTCTCTTTTCCTCCTTCCTATTCTCCTCCACCCACTTTTGCTATTTTCCGTCTTTTCCTTTCTTAGCCCACCACCTTTTGCCTTCTCTTCTGTTCCTCCTCCCTATAACCAGCACATACAGAACCTGGCAGAATTGCAAAAACTGGATAATTCCAAATGGAACAGCTGGTGTGTCCTCTGAGTTGGGAGTGAATATGGGAGAACATGAAAAGCACTTATTAAAAATGAGGTGAAGAGCGGGGGTGGGAACAAACCAGAAGAGAAGCACAAGCATAGCTTTTAGAGAAGTACAGAGAGAGACCGGGGTGGGGGGAGAGGGAGGTTTGATTGAAGAGAAAGCTGCTCCCCTGTCGGCAGAATTTCTGCTCTCGCAACACGGAGAGAGATCCAAATGCATGCTCTGTGTCAATGAGGTTCACAGCAAAAGGGATCCCTATTTCCAGAACCCAGGAGGTGGTGACTGTCACCATTGAAGCCAGTCCTGCTCTTTCTTTATGTGCGGCATATCTCTGATCCTACTTCCTGAAATCCTAAATGGCACTGCATTCAAAAGAGAGGACTGGTATATGTACCCAATTAAAAAGAACTTGACATGCTTTCCCCTGAGTATAGATTTCCCTTTGCATTTGGAAATTTCCCTAGACCTTGCCCACATCTTTTCTAATTAAGATCTAGAGCAGCCAGGGCTAGTAACTTGATTTTTCTGTATAAAATAAACGCCGAGGCTCTCAGCACACTAAAAGATAGCCCCTGATGAACAATGGGAGTTGTAGTCTAAACAAGCCAAATTTCCAAGCACTGGATATGCTAAGTACTGAATTCCACTTTCTTTGTAATAATTGCATAGATGACAGAAAGCATAGAGTCCAAAAGCCAGTGTGGTATAGTGGTTTGAGCATTGGAGTATAACTCTGGAGGCTGGGCTTTGAATTTCTGCTTGGCCATGGAAACCCACTCTGTGGTTTTGGGAAAGTGGCACTCTCTCAGCTTCAGAGCAAGGCAAAGACAAATCTTGCCAAGGAAACCCTATGATTGCATGGTGTTAGGGTCACTATAAGTCTGAAGTGCCTTGAAGGCACACAGCAACAATATAAAGTTCAGAGTAATGTCTCTGGAGTATTCATTTTAAGGGATGTATGCAATCTCCAGTCAGTTTTGTGGTCACATGTCTTCTAAATGGTGCAGTAAGACAATGGTGGAACTGTGCAGCTTGAACAATCTACTGGAGCTCTACTGGGGCTGGTTATGGGAGTCATACTGCAGTACTCCCTTGCTCCAAAAGCTCCACTGGCTGCTGGTGTGTTTTGTGGCACAATTCAAATGTTAGTTATGATCCATAAAGCTATATGACCTGGTATCTGACAGACTGTTAGCTCCCTACATGAGCCTACCTGAGATCTATACTATGTATGTTTTTAATCTGCTTTATTGGATTTATATGTTTTAACTGTTTATATGTTTTAATTGCTTTATAATTTGATGTTATATTAATTGTTGTGTGTATGAAGTGGCATTGAATTTTTGCCATAATCTGTAAGCTGCCCTGAATCCCTTTCAGGGTGAGAAGAGTGTGCAACAGGTCCCACCTGATATTTTTTCAGATGGTCTGCTGCCTTCAAGTGTGGTGGATGATACTGTCTTATTGTGTGTAAGTATTGTGCAATTGCCAGTTCAACTGGTGTCTACAAATGGGATGGATCATGTTTTTCACTTCAGGGAATAAAACATCTTTGGCTTGCCTTATCAAAGTGAAACTAGAAGTATCTACAGCTTCCATGTGGAACACTGGCATTCTTTCATTTACAAAACATATGTGGGGTATACTTTCCCCATTAAGGCTTAGTAGTGGTAGTAAGAGTTATAAGCTAAACTATACTGCTACTTTCCACCTCACTCTTTTGCCTTTCCCACCATTGGAATGCTGTCTTTAAGAGCTGTTTTGAATTCAACCTTTGGGTAGAAAGAGGTCCCCCACCATTGATTTAGGGCTTCTAAGTGTAATAGGAGCACATAAAATTGTCAGTGCTTCATGAAGACCTTGTTGATAAACTTTTAGAAAATTTAAATTGAGCCCCAAATTAATTTATCTATGTTTGATATGTTGATGTCTTTTTTTCAGTTTAACAGTGTATTTGCCAAAAAAATGCTGTCTGTGCCTTCCCTGGAAACCTGTCTTTTTCGCAACAGGTAACAGGCTTGTTTCCCAGCGGGTTGGGTTTCTAGGTCAGCCATGTGTGAATCCATGCCTAATCACACCACTTCTGGATTGGTTCACCAAGTGTTGGACACCTCATTGTACGCAACAGCTGACAGGTGTGCTAATGACCTACTTGCAAGGTGATCTGACTGCTGAAACTAGTCACTCCATGCTGTGTCAAACAAGAGTGGTACACATGCACTTCCACACCTATTCTGAAGCAAGCACCCATAATAAGCTGTGTGAATTGCTCCTAATATCTGTATTATCAAATTTTGTAGTCGTAACCTTTGAGAGCGTCTGAGGATGGCAAATACCTGTGAAAGAAGTACTGCTCACAGATACAACAGGATACAAAATCAGCAGCACCTTTTTGGCAGTGCTGTTGAACAACGTATAAAGCAGCTAATGGTTTCAGTATGGGGAACATTTCTGACAAAAGAGCTTCAGCATTTGCTTCAATCTGTGATGTAGTGTGCTCCAGCACCTCTTACAGTTGGGAAGTTTCTTGTAGCATAGAAAGTGCTTGGGAAAGTATCTGCAAATCTCATGGAAGTGCGAGGGATATAAAATGGATCTGGGTTCTTGATGTGTCATTTCAGAGAATGGGAAAAGCAGAATGAGCCCCACACCTGGAGACTCCTACATCTATACCCAGTTGGTATTCATTGAAGCTATGGATGCCTCAAGAAAACATCAAGAAAACCAACAAGAAAACCAAGATTATTGCAACCAGACTGATTGATAACTGGCAAATAGAGGGAGAAAACGTGAAGGCAGTGACAGACTTTATATTTCTAGGTGCGCAGATTACCGCAAATGCAGACTGCAGCTAGGAAATCAGAAGATGTTTACTTCTTGGGAAAAGAGCAATGACCAACCTCGATAAAATAGTGAAGAGTAGAGACATTACACTGGCAATAAAGGCCCGCATAATTAAAGCAATGGTATTCCCCATAGTAACCTATGGGTGAGAGAGCTGGACCATAAGGAAGGCTGAGCGAAGGAAGATAGATGCTTTTGAACTGTGGTGTTGGAGGAAAATTCTGGAAATGCCTTGGACTGCAAAAAGACCCAACCAGTTCATCGTCCAGGAAATAATGTCCGGCTGCTCACTGAAGGGAGGGATATTAGAGGCAACAATGAAGTACTTTGGCTACATCATGAGAAGACAGGAAAGCTTGGAGAAGATCAGGATGCTGGGGAAAATGGAAGGAAAAAGGAAGAGGGGCCAACCAAGGGCAAGATAGATGGATAGTATCCTTGAAGTGACTGGCTTGACCTTAAAGGAGCTGAGGGTGGCAACGGCCAACAGGAAGCTCTGGCGTGGGCTGGTCCATGAGGTCACGAAGAGTTGTAAGCAACTGAATGAATAAACAACAACATGAATGCATTTTAAAGTGATTTTGTTGATGATAGAAGCATAAAACTGTATCAAAGTGAGTGTGAGTGCAGGAGAACAGAAAGCAAGAACACAACAAAGATGCTAGATCTGAGATAGGCATTGTGTTCTTAAGAGTCTTCAGTTTAGGTGAGACTTACTTTCTTTCTTTTGTAGAGATGCGATATAAAGAAATGGCCCAAAGCAGGGTTTCGTAATCACTGAGAGGCCCTGCTACTTATGCTGTTTTTAAAATCAAGTTATGTCTATCCAGAACTGAATGTGATCTGCAGGTAGACCTATATAGTGTGTGTTGACAGCTATGTATTCAAAGAAAATGAGCCATGTTTTCCATGAAGCATAGTTAGACGTGGTCTGAAACATAGGGCAGAGAGGCAGCCTCCGGCCTACTTAAATAGCCTCCCTGCTTAGTTAGGTCAAAGGCAGGCCTGGAAGGCTGAAAACACCACCCCCTCTTATCAGCTTGAATTCATTTTAAAACAATCTTGAAAATAGAAAAAGGTAAAAAGGCCTTCTGGAAAGCAATTTTGCAATTCCAGTCCTATTTTTTTTAACCAATGATGTTTTCCCTCTGCCATAGGAAACTTTACAAATAAATTGGCTACAGAAGCAACACTCTGTGCAAATTATGAGGGATAAAAGAAAGAGGAGGGTAGAAATGCAGCAGGATTGTATTAAAAAAGCAAAAACGGAACATGGAAATTGTTCATTGCCTAGGTATACAGGAAAGCGGGATCCTTGTCTGCCTTGGGCTATAATCATTTTCCATTTTAAATACTGAACACAGAGGAGTTGTTTCCCCTGTTCTCATAAAGGCTTAACTTAGAAACCTTCTCTGCTTTCAAATAGTTCACTGCGGCCTACATGGGCTTATCAAGGTAATCAATCCGAAGCACATTTTCACCACATTTTTACCTTGGCAGGATTCTTCCGCAAGCATTAATTCCAGTGGTGAGGTGGTAATTTTTAAAATGCAGATACTCATCATGACAGTCATCTCCGGCACATTCATGGGGAGAATGCAAAAATTCAGGCAGATGAGATGGCCCACGTCAGCAATTCAGTTCTAGACGTTTTGGTCTCCAACAGCAACTGATCTTTTGTAAAGCCAGTGGCTCTTAATTGCCTTTTCCACACCCCAGCCACCTCAAAATACTGTTGGTTACAACAAGTTAGCTTATAACAACATATAGTTGAGGAAAATCTTCTTCTCTTGATGGGATTGAAGCTAACTCCAGAATTGGGAAACATGAGTGGATGGGTTAGATCAGGCATGGGCAAACTTGGGCCCTCCAGGTGTTTTGGACATCAACTCCCAGAATTCCTAACAGCTGGTAGGCTTTTAGGAATTGTGGGAGTTGGAGTCCAAAACACCTGGAGGGCCCAAGTTTGCCCATGCCTGGGTTCGATGACATGGCTGTCCCAACTAATCAAAAAGACCTGTTGTTCTGACTCTGGTGAGTCTTACACCCATTTATACCACTGCCTAATTCAGGGGCTAGGCCTCCAGTTTTGCTTTAATTGCAATTCACAACATCCTTTGTTTTATTGTTGAGTAATTTGTTTTATTGTTTTGCTTTTGCTTTTATATTGTTGTGTCTGGGCAAGGCCCCATCTAAGCTGCCCCAAGTCCCTTTGGGGAGATGGGGTGGGGTATAAGAATAAAGTTATTATTATTATTATTATTATTATTATTATTATTATTATTATTATTATTTTCTAGGCTGACTAGGACTACTGGATATTGTACTCCAGAAATATCTAGAAGGTCACACAAATCCCACCCCTGGCTTAATTCAAAGATAAGTGTTTGTTATCCAATCCTAATGTGATAGATCTGGGGGACAGTCTATAACAGAGCTCAGCCTTTTCCTTTATAAATCATTTCACAAAAGACAGGATGATGTGCATTCTGGCAGGAGTGTTCAGCCTGTGGAGAAGAGGTCTCAGGACAAGGAGTTCGAGTTAATGTATGCAGAGGATCAGAACTGCTCAAGAAAGTACATGCCGCTCCTGTTTCTAGGAAAACATTTTGCCCATATCTCGCTTCTCTGAAGAGGGTCTTTGAGCACAGCGCCCCATGAAGCTCTCTTCTGTAGCTTGCTTGGAAAAAGATGGAAGGGAGAAGAGAGACGTCAAGCTGCCTCAGCTACAGAGGCAACAGGATGATATTTTCTTAAAGAAATGTGCTAACAAAAATGACAAACTATTAATTGTGCCCTTCTTCTTTTCCTTTCTTGCTTTACAGGATTAAAAAAGGAGAGAAAGAGGGAGCCAGGACAGCTGGCATTGCAGCTCTATCTGCCACAAAACAAGGAAGCTAGAAAGGCTGTCAGTCACAGATGGCTTAATTAGTCCTCAGAGGTAGTGTAATTAGACCCTTCCTTCAGATTCAAGTTTTCCCCAGTAAAGATCATTCCAAAGCTAATAATACATAAAAGAGGAAAATGAAAAGGAAACTAAGAAGAAGGAGAGGAGAGGGAGAGTGGGGAGGGGGAGGACTGAAAGAAGGAGAAAGCGTTTGGGTGAGGGTTTAGCAGTATATAATTATCTCTTGTGCATTTCCTTTCCTTCACTGCCCTAAACTGATGCAGAAGTACTGGTGGATAGTACAAGCTGAAGGAATGCAAATTGGCTTGCTTGAAATAGCAGCATGGACAACTTATCAGGCAAAGCCTGCTTTAGATGAAGAGAAGTTTATGAGGCCTGGCGCCTTGGTCTAGCAAACAGAACCCTATTTCAGGGTGTTTCCAACTAGATGGCATTAAATGATAACCCTGTTCACATCCAAATCCTATGTGTTACATATTTCTTGCTCCAGTACTCATGTATTCATTGGTAGATTTGAATGTATCTATATAAGATACTTGTATCTTATATAGAAACTAAAAGTGATGGGAGGTAGGCATTTCACATATTGACTGGTATCCTGTTAGTGACATATGGTGCAGGGGGTTAAACCATTGAGCTGCTAAACTTGCTGATTGAAAGGTTGGCAGTTCGAATCCGGGGACCGGGTGAGCTCCCACTGTTAGCCCCAGCTTCTGTCAACCTAGCAGTTTGAAAACATGTAAATGTGAGTAGATCAACAGGTACTGCTCTGGCAGGAAGGTAACAGCACTCCATGCAGTCATGCCACTTGATCTTGGAGGCATCTATGGACAACACCGGCTCCTCATCTTAGAAATGGAGATGAGCACCAACCCCCAGAGTTGGGACATGACTAGATGTAATGTCGGGGGGAAAACCTTTACCTTTACTTTTTATGGCTGTGGAGTGATTGTTTTGGAAAATGCATAGTGGTAGTATCCAGATGACACTGGCATAAACAGAACTGCACCATTTGGAAACTGCATTAGAGCAGTTAGAGTACACAGGTGGTGCATTAGAGTACACAGAATATTATTTATATATTTACGTAATTTCTATTCCGCCTTTCTCACCCGAAGGGACTCAAGGCGGTTTACAGACCTGGCAAAAATTCAATGCCAATAAAACAACAATCCAATCCAATAAAACATAAAGCAATTAAAAACAATTTACATTAAGCATTAAAACACATGAGACAGTATACAAAACTTAAAACATATGAAATACATAAATCAATTCAACCAAAGACCCTAATAATAATAATAAACCTTTATTTATACCCCACCACCATCTCACTCGGGGCGGCTTACATGGGGCAGAGCCCGAACAATACAATCAAGCAAAAACAGCATACATGCAGTTCACAGTATAACAAGATAAAAAACAAAATACAAGATAAAACAGAGATATTGTAATAGTTAATAATATCAGTGAACCACCAAGTACAGTTCTGTCGTCTACATAGGTGGAGGAACTGAAACATCTATGCAAGAGTACAATGATCAGATAAAATGCATAGATAATAAAACTAGGGGCCTAATAAAATACTGGATAATACTGTCTGGGGTTGATTATTTAATGCTTGTCTCACCAAAGGCCAACTGAAACATCCAAGTCTTTAGTTGTTTCCTGAAGGAGGATAGCGAGGGAGCTAACCTAATCTCCCTAGGAAGGGTGTTCCAGAGTTGGGGGGGGGGGGACTGCCGAGAAGGCCCTCTCTCTCGTCCCCACAAGACGTAGTTGTGAGGAGGGTGGAAAGGAGAGGAGGGCCTCTCCGGAAGATCCCAGAGACCTTGTGCATATTCCTTAATCCAGACCGTGTCAAAGCCGTAAAAAACTTATTTGTTAAACGCTTGGGTACATAGCCAGGTCTTTAGTTTCTTTCTAAAACCCAGAAGGGATGGAGCCTGCCAGATGTCACTGGGGAGAGAGTTCCACAACCGAGGAGCCACCACTGAGAAGGCACTACCTCTCGTCCCCACCAGCCACGCTTGTGAGGCGGGTGGGGCTGAGAGCAGGGCCTCCCCAGACAATCTTAAAGTTCTGATAGGCATATAAAATAGCATGTGAACGCACATTTCCTCTGTGTGTTGCCTTTGCACATTGTGCATTGCAATTGCATAATGAATTGTCAGTCATGCATATTGACCATGGCTCCACAGAAGACACACTGCACTGGTATTCACTATAGGGACTGTATAACATAACTCTGCCAACAGATATTTACACAACACTGAAGTACTGTAAGAGTTCAGCCACTTTTTCTCCTACGTCCTTCTCAGAGCACAGCAAACTAATTGCCAAAATACTAACACAGACTGGGCATCTGTTATAAGAATAGAGAATTTTGTTCTTTAAGAGAAGGAAAGAAAAGCCTTCTGATCTTGCTGAAGAGACCAGTGTGTGGATGGCATTGCCCCATAGCAGCTGAATCTTTAGTTGAGGGACACAACTGTTACCATGGCTGTCAACAATGGACTGCAGAACCCAAATTGGGAGAAGAGCTGCCTGGGTTCAAATGATCCACATGCATTTCCTTATCTCCTCTTTTCCATTACATAGCATACCTAACTGTCCAGGATCAGATGTCAGCCTTGGAGTAAAGATCTTGCAAAAGACAATGTAGTGGTTAAGATTTTGGTTAATTCAGGATAGTGCTTTTATGCATTTGATCAAGCAGATTGATGTTTATAAAGGCTTATGCAACAGCATCAACAGCTAGTCTTTAAGGTGCCACAAGACTCTTGTTGTTTCCACTACAAGCAGACAAACATAGCTACCCCTCTGGAACTCATTATGCATGGATTTGTGGGCCCCTTCATTTCAGTAAAGGAGTTTGACATTTAGAGGTCCAAAGCACACTCCATGTCGAAAGAGGAGTCACAATGTCCTACAGCCAAGATGACATGGCTCAAGCTTTAAGCTTGGTTATTTTCTGCTTTTTCTTTCAAGGCGAAGTGTGAGTCATATAATGTCATACAAAATTACGCTTGAACCATTGAATTTATTGCAAAAAATAACAATATTTGGTTCACTATGAATTTTGCCTTAGTTGGATAGGTTTAATTCCAAAAAGAAACAGTGCATTATCATATAAAGTGGTGATAGTTCAGACTGGCACAGTATCAATGTTAAATAGTTGTGTTAACATCACCACCATCATCAAAGCCATCTGCTAAACCAGAATAAATCCAAACACAGACAACTATACATGGGAGCATGCCTTCTAGTTTGGATTAGCTGGGACCAAGTTTCTATTGTTTGAATAAGTTTACAGGATTTCTTGGTATTCCAGTCATTGGAATACGTATAGTGTAATAACCTAATTCACTTCAGCGGGTTCTGCAGTGTAAGACAGCACAAATAGATAATTAAAACCTATAAAGGAGTTCATACGAGAGATGGATCTCTAGTGAAATGGCCATCACATTACAGAAACTAGATCACATTAAAGGCTAAAAATATTTCAGGTTAAATGACACTGAAGCCGGTATAATTAAAAATAGAATTAAAAGTTATTTCTATTGCTTGGCTAAAATGGCTCGTTTGCTGTACAGTCTTCTTCCATCTCAGGGGGATGAAGAGATTAGGCATTCAAGATAACCTGGTTAGAGAAGGTTATTCTAGAATCAGCCTCCAAAGCATAAACATATGTGTGAAAAGCAGTTATCATAGCAAATGGCGATGCTTTTCAACCATTGTGTACATCCCTATACTGTTGAGTTTTGTGAATGAGGGAGTCTTGGCAGGTGTTCCTTTTCAGTACCCTCTAGTATTGTAACATGACAAAACCACACTTGCTGAGATTTTTTTTCCTGCACCACTGTTAAAGCATGTTGTCTCTAATCTGGAAGGCCCTGTAGCATTATAAGTTGTTATAATGGGAATGCATTGCACAGGCATGTAGTATAATGTGATGGATTTGTCCCTTTTGTCTTGTACAGAATGCAACAATAGCTATGTCAGCATATGCTTCTTTCTGGGCTGCTACAGCTATGCATATCAGCTGAACTGGAGTAATAGACGTGCCGTGCATTTAGAGCATTAAGAGTAATATGCAGCAACAGCACTATGATAGCTGTGCAGGACTTGAGTATTTTATGAGGCTCTTGAAACCATGCTTATGAGAAACATTTATTGCTGAAACCCACCTTTAAGTGTTCTGGCAGAGATTTCAGTTTAAGTTTACATAAAAAGAAGACAAAGGGATATAAAGGAACCCAATAGCCTCTTACAGACAAACCGAGAAGAAGAAATTTCTAGGATTTCATGAACTAAGCCACTTAATCAAAGGAGGAGGAGGAAGCACCAGCAGCAGAAGCAGCGGATAATCATTTGAAGATGGTACATCCGTGACCCACCTTTCTTCAATGAGTTGAAGTATGTGTATACGGTTCACTCTTCTCTTTATTTCAGGTCAAGCTAACAGAATGCCACTGCCACTAACATTTTGTGGTTTGACTATGAAATAATTTAACACTGAAACACAAACAAAAACCCAACTGATAGCCTGTATAAGATGACCAGTTAACTATAGCAGGCTGTGAAGGTGGAAAAAGGCTGAAACAGATTGAGAAGCCACTGTTGTCATGTTAACCATGCCACTGGTTGGGACACTCACTCTGTGTTGATTGGCTGTGCCCCGACCTCCACACATTAAAAAAACTCACACACTAGCATCTTCCAAGAAAAATAAAACCCTTGGAAGGCCATCATACTCAGACAACGAGGGATTGCCTAAGTAAGTACGGTAAGTAAGTACTGTTCACACAGACCTCAACCTCCCAGTTGCACAAATTGTCCCTAAAACCTTAAAACCAAATCATTGGCTTTTTTGGTAGATGTCCTATCATGGCTGCATTACTGGACTGGCTAATGGATTTGGAGGCGGGGTGCCGGGTGAAGGAGGTTTGGGTTTGTATATACATGACCGATTTCCTTTATAAACCATCAACTGAATGGCATTCAAGCAGAGATATAAACAATGACAACAACAAAAGCATATTGAATTAGGAGCTGTTTCAAGCATTAAATGTACAAGATGGCTCGATACTTATTTCAATATAACAAATTATTTCTATTATGCATTTCACCACCAACTTCCTCCTCGTCTCCACCTTCCTGCTCTAGCTCATCTCCTCTCTTCCAGCCCCCTTCCTCATCTGACAGACAAGCCTCTCTTTTTATATTATTTTCCCCTTGGCCCCCCTTTGCAGCATTCCAAGGTCTACAATTGGCTGGCTATACGTATGCCAGGCAAGCTTCTGCCCTGCCCCCCTTTACAGTAACACGCAGCACTGCTGTTGCATTGACAGCAAGCGGACCACGCGGATCCCTATTTTCAGACTTAGTGGGATGTAGTGCCTTTTGTTTCTTCATCCACACACACCGTAAAGGTGATTACTGGCTGAAGGATTTATAGGGGACAGGCAGATCATGAATGTCCTATTCCAGAGAGCGGCGTTCTGCAGCACAAGGGGAGGGCCTTTCCATTAGTTTCCAATATTCAAAAGCTACCAGCTTGTTGAAGTGAAACAGCAATTGCTGCACTGCTCTAGTAATGTATGTAATAGGCTTGAGTTGGCTAAGGGCTGAGTTCTCAAGCCTTTCACACTTCAAGATTATAGCACTAGGATTCTGCTTTAACTGTCATGGCTTTATCCTATGGAATTCTAGGGACTGCAGTTGGGTGAGGCTGAGTGTTATATGCATCCTCCTAACGTCAAACCCAAAGTCTCCATTGAAACCCTGGCAGTTACAGTGGAATCGTGGTGCTAGAATCCTGTATGTGAAGAGACCCCCAGAGTACTTGTGCTTATACAGCTAACTTGCTAGAACCACCAAAGAAGACAAGTGAGGTTCTGTTTTCTAGTCCCCATTCAGCATAAGGCTGAGGCAGGAGGTACAGGATGCTAGCGATATTCAAGTGTCAGCAAACAAGTGGATTATAATTCTCCTCCTGTGCACAGATGTCTATTTTTGAGACAGGGCACTAGGGGGGTTTCCAAAACCTTTGAACTCTGTCTAAAACTTCCTAGCTCTTCAGCTGCCAAAGTCCTGAGAGAGGCCAATACTGCTGCTGTTGCTGCCACTTAGTGGTGGGGAAGCAGAAGGAGTGGGTGGCAATCTGCCAGGAGTGCTTTTATTGGGTGTTCCTGCTGAGCAGAGGGTTGGACTGGGAGGCCTTTGTGGTCCCTGCAAATTCTAAGGTTTTGTGGTTTTATGAGGGGGAGGGTGAATTGGATAACGAAAACTGGCTAATTTTATCTCAGATGAATAAAGAAATGGGAGTGTTCTCTTGTGTGGAAGGCATTCTCTTGTTCTTTCCTTTCAGAGCTACGTAGCCTGAATCCTCCCCCTCCCCTTCTCAATGGTAAACAGCAGCAATGGCCCCTTCTAGGATCTGACAGCTATGAGGAAGGAGAGGTTTTTCAGAAATGTCAACAGCAGTGGTTCTCAACCTGTGAGTCCCCAGATGTTTTGGTCTTCAACTTCCAGAAATCCTAACAGCTGGTAAACTGGCTGGGATTTCTGGGAGTTGTAGGCCAAAACACCTGGGGACCCACAGGTTGGGAACCACTGGTCTACAGAATAGTATCTTGAGCTCTGTCCAAAAAAAAAAAAAAAAAAAAAGATACATATCCATGTAAGCTAGGCCTATACCTGCTTGTGTCACTTATAGGATTCCAGCCATGGTCTCCTGACCAGTGGCAGAAGCCACAGCATCTCTAATTCCCCTCACTATGAAGGCCAACCAGGACCAGTATTTAAAGAATGCAAGGAAAATTTAAATAAAATTATCAGGGCCTTCAAGTGTCTCTATCCTTCAAAAGGAATAGTATTGTGAAGTCTCCCTATGTGACCCACCCAGTTGTGCACTAAAGCATCTTGCTGTTAATGGTGTGATAAGAGTGGTAATACCCATGACAAATCTGTGAAACAAAACAACCTTCTAGTTACTATGATATTGGTGGTCCACAATAATGCATGTCAAACACAACACAATCCAAGTGTGATGTTGAAAAATAACCTCCCCGCCCCAACCCGAGGATACCAAAATCTGTGAATGTTTAAGTTCCATTATATAAAATGGCGTAATAGAATGATATATACTGTATATAAAATTGCAAAATCAAAATTTGCTTTTTTGGATTAAAATATATTTTCAAGACATGGATGGCTGAATAAGTGGGTGCAGAATCCATGAATATAGAGGGCCAATTGTGCATACTTTTTCCACCCACTTCCCCATCTAAAGTAGGCGCTCTTCGATGCAAGAGCACTGGATTCATTTTCTAAAATATACATACACACATTGTATCCTGTTCTTTTCACATGAGGTGTTTATAAAGAGTGTATTATAAGTAGGTAAAAGTTTCTGAATTTTAAAGAATTTGTTTTTTTTTTTACATTTCTCAAGTTCTAATGATTTATCCACCCTCAAATACAAATAAACATTTAGGTTTGAAGTAATAGTTATAAAGGCTTGTGCTGTGAGGAGATAAATAATCACTGATTTTCCATTCATTGCTTTGAAACCCCAGCTGGAAATGTGGTTTCCCCAAGTAGGAAGGAAGGTTGGCTCTGGCTCTGGCTAAACTTCTCCTATTGAATTTCTGTCATGCAGCTGTTAAAGCAAGGCCTTCCCACCTGCAGAAGACAGCAGTAGAAATGATTAAGTAGGCTTCTGATGATAGTACTCTGTTCCGAATATAAGGCATATTTAGCAGCATCTAGAGACTACAACTCTTAAATTAGAATGTTAATGAATACTGAAATCCTAAGCAAGCTTATTTGGATGTAAATCTTATTAAATCACTGTTATTCATAAGTAAGTATATATGTTTAGGATTAGAGTGTTGCAGTGAAATATGGAAACAGTTCTGTTTGGAAGGGTTGTTAATATATGTGACAGCCTAGAATCATAGAAGCTTGGAAGGGACTTTGGAGGTCATCCAATCCACCCTCATACTCTGTACAGCAGGTATGGGCAAACTGAGGCCCAGGGGCCGGATGTGGCCCCCTGAGTGCTTGTCTCAGTCCCTCCTCATTTTCCCTGTCCTCTCGGCATAAGCATGAGGTGGCCCACTACATCCTTATGCAGAAGGGATGGGAAAGCAAGGCACGCAGCAGTGGAGAGCCTTCTGGAGGACTCTCAGCCACCACATGTCTTGCCCTCCTCCCGGCATAAGGATGGTGTGAGCAGCCCTGTCCTTATGTTGAGAGGACGGCCTGAGAAAGTGTGATGACTCATGGGCCATGTAGTCCCATTCCTAGTACTATTGTGGCTGATGAAGAGGAAAACTTGGGTTTCCAACCGTTTCAGCCAGAATTGGAGCCCTTGAACCTGCGAGATGTTTGTCCACAGGAAGTCAGCCAAACAAGCCTTGAGCAGAAATCTCCCCCATGCAGTCACTGCATGTCTCGTTTTCCTCCCGGCATAAGGAAGCCCTGTCCTTATGTGAGGAGGACAACTTGAAGATGACCTGTGTCCTGTCCTGTCCCCTCCTGGCCCTGCCCTCTCCCAGTCCCTCCCCCTCCCAAGCCCATCCCACCCAGCCTGCACCCGACCGCCCTCCCTCCCAGCCTAGCCCTCTCAGCCAGGCCCACAATGTGGCCCAAGGCAAAAAAGTTTGCCCATGCCTGCTGTACGTATCTGCAATACAGGGTGCTAGTTCCCTATCTGCTCTCTCCCCTGAGAGTTTCCCCTGTGAAAATCACTCTGAGAGTGTCTGTAGAACGTTGCTAGAATATTCTCATCCAGGTAAGATTCTGACTGGTTACTACATGCATCACCAAGTCAGTATGCTAGACCACAGTTCTTACAAAGGAAAAACAGTCACACATACATGTACAGGGGCCGGGCTGTGGCGCAGCTGGCTAGTAACCAGCTGCTATAAATCACTACTGACCGAGAGGTCATGAGTTCGAAGCCCGGGTCGGGTTAAGCCTCCGACCATTAAAAAAAATAAAATAGCCCCGGCTTGCTGTTGACCTAGCAGCCCCGAAAGACAGTTGCATCTGTCAAGTAGGGAAAATTTAGGGACGCTTTATGCGGGAGGCTAATTTAACTAATCTACAACACCATAAAACTGCTCACGAGGAAAAGAAGAGGAAGAACAGCCACCAATGGATGGTGAAGCAACAGCTCCCCCTGTGGCCGGAAATCGTGAAGCTGGAAAGATGTTAAAAAATGCCTCTGTGTCTGTCTAAAACTGAATGTTGTTTGTCTATTGGCATTGAATGTTTGCCATATATGTGTTCATTGTAATCCGCCCTGAGTCCCCTTCGGGGTGAGAAGGGCGGAATATAAATACTGTAAATAAAATAAAAAAATAAATACACACAGAGAAAGTCAAAACCCCTACAGCTGAATTAATCTGATCAAAAGGAGACCAATATAAGAAAACCTCTGTAAAGGAAACCCTTTGAGGAATGGCTTAGGGAGCTGGGTATGTTTAGCACGGAGAAAAGACAACCAAGAAGTGATATGATAGCTACCTTTTTTATTGCTGCTCCACTGCCTCCAACTCAAACCAATTTATTTGAATTATAGGAAAAGAGATTCTACCTAAATATTAGGAAGAGTGTCTTGATTGTAAGAGATACTTGAGAATGAAATAGACTGCCTCAGAGGGTAGCGATCTGCTCGCACCGAACATCCACCCAATAATGGCTGATTATGAAGCATGCCAGCCTATTAGAGATCCTGCACAGATACATAAGAGTTGCAGTTTTGCAAGATTTCAAATGAGATCTAGTGCTTAATTCATGCCAGTTCTCATGCCCAAGTCTCTCAATGGTGCAAAACATAAACTCAGGCCTATGCCAAGCAGTGACTCAACCAGGCCTGGGAACAAAGGTGCTGGCCTGTGGAACCTCAATGCAAGGTGTTCCCTAAGCAAAGGCATTGGAAGAACGCTTTCTTTAGACATTTTAATTATAAGTTGGCTGGCTATCTCCTAGAAGTGCTTTAGTTACTGCATGGGAAGTCATTAGATTCAATTGGGTTCTTTCAATTGTCATTTTATAATCTAAAATACTTTTATATTGAACTGTTGGACCCAAGATAGTTCTAGTACATATCTTTGCCTGATGTAGAGCAGCAAATCCCCTTCTCTCATCCAAGTCCGGAAAGGAGCCCCGGGGGGTGCAGTGAGTTAAACTCTTGTGCCGGCAGGACTGCTGACCTGAAGGTTGCTGGTTCAAATTCAACCCAGGGAGAGCGTGGATGAACTCCTCCTATCAGCTCCTGCTCCATGTGGAGACATGAGAGAAGCCTCTCACAAGGATGGTAAAAACATCAAAACATCCGGACGTCCCCTGGGCGTCTTTGCAGATGGCCAATTCTCATACCAGAAGCAACTTACAGTTTCTCAAGTCGCTCCTGACATGAAAAAAAATATCCAAGTCCAGAGCCCTCAGTGGTGCAATGGGTTAAATCCTTGTGCCAGCAGGACTGCTGACTGAATGATTGGCGGTTCGAATCTGGGGAGTGGGGTAAGCTCCCGTCTGTCAGCTCTAGCTCTCCATGCGGGGACATGAGAGATGCCTCCCACAGGATGGTAAAAAATCTGGGTGTCCCTTGGGCAACGTCCTTGAAGATGGCCAGTTTTCTCATACCAGAAGCAACTTGCAGTTTCTCAAGTCGCTCCTGACATGAAAAAAAAATCCAAGTCAAAGGACATAGTACTCAAATTCTTTGCCACATGAAACAGAAAATTTCTCCTGCACATCACAATGCAAATCAGAATTTACTGCCCTTCCTCCTTTAATGACACCCCAAATCTTTTGCCTGATGGCAGACCAGCTCTGAGCAGGCCTCAAACAAGTAGATTGCACCATTTTAAGTTTGGTATCTAGCTAAAGCTAGTGTGGAAGAATTCTGTAGTAAATTTATGAAAAAAGCTGAAACATATTGATTAGGATCTATCATGAAATCTGCCAGAAATGTACCAGAACTCACTTGACCGTTAAGTAAAATCAAGTCATTAATTTGATTAGATGGTTAAACAAAAACAACCACGTCTTTCACTTGAATAATGAAAACAGCTATTAACCAAAAAGGAAGAAGTTATTAAATTGAAGATATCAAGGACGCCATGGGAGTTTGTGGGCAAGTACAGATTCTGAAGGCAGCATAAAAACTTAGCTGTTAATTATGTTTACAAAAGATGCAAGTAAAAAAACACCATGGCGAGAGCTGCAATCTCTGGACACTTCACCCTCTTAGCACCTCTTCATTGACCTGACCAGCAAATAGTCTAGATATGTGAATAATAATGAGTATATGAGTGTAAACTGATCAGTACTGCATAAAGATTTTTTTCCCATGTCAGGAGCGATTGAGATACTGCCTGTCTGCAAGGATATTGCCCAGGGGACGCCCGGATATTTTGATATTTTACCATCCTTGTGGGAGGCTTCTCTCATGTCCCCGCATGGAGCTGGAGCTGATAGAGGGAGCTCATCCGTGCTCTCCCCAGGTTGGATTCCAACTGGCAACCTTCAGGTCAGCAACCCAACCTTCAGGTCAGCAGTCCTGCCGGCACAAGGATTTAATTGCTTCCTGTGTTGTCTCAATTTCCTCTAGGATGCAAAAGATATAAAAGTCACACAGTTTTGTAACAACTGTGGCTCTGTCTTTTACCTTTGGTATCCTTCCATCACGATGCATAAAACATAATACTGAAGTGTGAGAGGAGGAATCTAGGGGCCCTTTAAGACTAACTCATTTATTTTAGTGTGAACTTTCATTGATTTCATCCCACTTCTTTTGATGCATTGATGGAATACAGTCTTCAAACCAGAGAAATTGAGGCAGTTCATAGTTATAGGGAAGGATCATAATATAATAAGATACAGAAAGGTGCAAATTGTGACCCTGACTACAAATCTTCAAAGGGGTGTGTAAGATGAAACAGGTCTATCAAGCAACTGGCTCAAGGTCAAGGAGGCCAGAAGGCAATGACCTCTTGGAAGGCATTTTTAAACCCCAAGAAGGAATGAAAGCCAGAGAACTTTTGAAATGTGATTAGAGATAGACATGTACACGTGCATGGAAGCACACAATTATGGTATATATGGCTTTATAAAATTGAAAAATATTTTATATATTTCAGTGGGCTGGAGGCATTTTAAAACTAGAAGTGCCATTTGCATGGTATTATACTGATGTGCATTTCCATGAGGGGGACAGAAAGTAAATTTGGATAGCTCGAATAACTGGGGTTTAAATAAGTAGGTTTTGGATAATTCTTTATCAGATTTTGTGTACCACTGTGAAGGAGGATAATTTAGGCTGCAATTACCTTCTGTACTATTTGATTATGTATTTGAATATAGCTAGTGCTATTTGGTCTTGAAAATATGATTATTCGTATTGGCAGTACTAATAGCAAGGGAGACGCATTAGCCATATTACTAATGTAACATCAGAGGAGTTCACTCTCTATTGATTGTGTAAATACAACATCTTTAGTGTTCAGATATCATCTGCAAAAAGGTTATAGCTTGGCTACATGTTTGTATTTTACTTGAAATCATCTGCTCTGACGATTTCAAGTTCATTCCTCTGTACCAGCGGCACATTGTGATTGATTTTCCATTATCAAAATGCCTATCCTGATATATATATGTGTGTGTGTGTGTGTGTGTGTTTTGATATATCTTGGGTCATTCAAGGACGAAATGGAATCTTAGAGCTATCTTTTTGCACAAAAATATTTCTGTATTTCTTTCCTTAATATTCTCACGGCTTGGTGGTTCTTATAACAGTTGGGTAGTTTTGGCTAGCTTTAAAAAAAGCTATTTAAGGTGATGAAACTCTTTAGGAAAAGTTACCTAGGTGCCACCTTGGGGGCCTTCTTTAAAGTTGGCCAAAACTTGGAATAGACTATCTGTCTCACTGAATGTAGTCACCAGTACATGGAGAGTTAACATGGGGCAGTTCTACAACAGGCAACAAAATCCAGTTTGAAGCTGTCTTGAGATCAGTGTGCCTCCAAAATGTACACCCCCCATTGCATGCTGCAACATGCATCCAGCCAGAAGGATTAAAAAAAGCTGACTGGAAATTCTGGAATAAGCCATGAAATCCACTGCAGCTGATCACTGTATACCTGATGTAGAGTCGGAACCTGAGACCAAAATGTTCAGCTGTCACCTGGACAGGGATGCAGTGAAGCATTTGGAGGAAGAAACTGGAAACACAGTCTACCAAAAGTTTACGAAACACCTCTCAGTTGGAGAGGAAGCCACAATGCTGGCTTTTTATTTGTTGCTCTGCCTTACATTGGTCTGGTACCAATCCTTATTGGACATTGTGCTATCCATCAATACATCCCATGGGATGAGATAAGGAAAAAAAAAGCTTCTGCTTTTGGATTGATTCCAGTTGGTGGATTTTTGTGTCCACTGTCCCAGCTTTCAATTGGCTCCTGGGGAACCGGGTTTCTTTAATCCACATCTTGATTTGTTTTAAAAGGTTGTGTGGAACTGCACATGGAGAAGTCCCATAAAGCCTAGATTAAAAACCAAAGTTGATTCATAATCCCACTGATGAAGGAGCCATCAGCCATCACTGATCAATATACATTGAGTCTTAAGACAGATTTCCCCTGATTCGCAATTTAGGACCAAGCTTCTCTCATTGAAGTCTAATACTCAAACCACTGCTCCAAGTATGCATTTTCAGGATAGTCAGAAAATAGGATGGAATGTCTCAGAAGGTCTTTGTTTTGAATTTGCATTAGTTTTGTCATCCAAGATCAGTCAGCTGGACATTCATTCATTGGCTTGGTCCCCATGTAAGCTGCCCCGAGTCCCTTCGGGGAGAAGGGACAGGATATAAGAATAAAGTTGTTGTTGTTGTTGTTGTTGTTGAAGTGGGACACATGTATGTGTGTGCCTCTCCTGGGCCCAAAATTGTGGCACTGGGGAGAGTCATTATGCTGAACTTGTGTTCTCCTGGAAAAGAGATGACAGTCCATCTTTTGCTGGTTTTTGCCTAGTCCTGGAAAAGGTTCATACTTTCCCCAAAACTCTGCTTCTGCAGGATATTTTTTTCTAAATTTGTGATACTTCTATTTAGTATGTTTTGATACTGAGAGTTCTTTGTTGATCTTGTTTATTTACCTCTTGGGATGACTTAAGAACATAAGATCAGCCATGTTAGATTACATGGAGGAACTAGCTAATTGGACATTCTGTTCATGCAGTGGCCAACCAGTTGCCTATGGAAAGCCGACTAACTGAACATGATTGTAACTGCCCTCTCTATATTGCACTGATACACCCTGGCAGATGGGCTTTGTTACTGGAGGTGACATGTAACAAACCAGTAGGCATGGATAGGCCCATCTCTTGTGAATTTATTCTGTTCCTTTTTAATGCCACCAAAGATTGAAGCCATGACATTTTGTGGCAGTGAATTCAGCAGAGTATCTTGAGTTCTAGGATAATCATATCTTGCCTTTTACTTGAGCTAAATAACCCCAAACATGGTTATCTGCTCTCATAAGTGACTTAGTCTAGACTTTACTCATTTCAGTTATCCCTTTGGCTTCCTTTTCCATTCCACACAATATCCTTTTTAATTGTAGTGACTGCACACAGTATTCCAGATGTAGTCATACCGTAGACATTGCAGTATTTGCAATTTAAATTCTGATTCAGTTCCTAATTATGCCCAACTTGGAATGTATTTGTTTGTTTTTAAAACAGTGGCCACACATTGGGTTATTTTCATAGCAATATCAGCCATGAACCCCATATATTTTTGTCAGTTGATGCGAGCTCATATCCCATTAGTGTATATGTGGGATTTTGTTAACCTCTCATGACCTTCCCTTTACATTTTTCTGCCTTGAATACTTTATTGTCATCAGCAAATATCACCACCTCAATATATACCACTACTTCCAGGTCTGGAGATCCTTTATTCCTCAACAAGGCAGATATACATGTTAAGCATCACTTATATGAAATGCTTTGGACCAGAAGTGTATTCGATTTTGGATTTTTGTTTGTGAAGCATATTATATATACATAATGAGATCTCTTGGAGATGGGACTAAAACCTAAACACAAAATTAATTAATATTTTATCTTATACATATAGCCTGCAGATAATTTTATACACAATGTTTTCAATAATTTTGAGCATGAAACAAAGTTTGTGTAAATTGAATCTTCAGAAAGCAAAGGTGTCACTATCTTCCATCATCCATGTAAACATTTTTGGATTTTGAGATAAGGAAGATAAGGAATGCTCAACAGACAGTCCCCAGACTACAAGCAAGATAGGTTCTGTAGATTTGTTCTTAAGTTGAATTTGTATGTAAGTAGGAACAGCTACATTTTAAAGTGGAACATCAACCATATATATATATATATATATATATATATATATATATATATATATATATAGACTTTGGTTAGCATAGGGAAGAGTTAACACCCCTGTGATGTTTGTTTTGCTGTCTGTGCAATGTATCCAGTGTTTTCACTGTTTTGTAAAAACCCACCTTAAAGTACAGTAGAGTCTCACTTATCCAACATAAACGGGCCGGCAGAATGTTGGATAAGCGAATATGTTGTATAATAAGGAGGGATTAAAGAAAAGCCTATTAAACATCAAATTAGGTTATGATTTTACAAATGAAGCACCAAAACATCATGTTAGACAACAAATTTGACAGAAAAAGTAGTTCAATACGCAGTAATGCTATGTAGTAATTACTGTATTTACAAATTTAGCACCAAAATATCACGATGTATTGAAAACATTGACTACAAAAATGCGTTGGATAATCCAGAATGTTGGATAAGCGAGTGTTGGATAAGTGAGACTCTACTGTAGTTAGAATTCATTTCGACCCATATTTCAATATTTATTCTCTCCACTTCAAAAACAATTTTGAGGACCCTTTCCACTCCAGTTCTGTGCAGATGTGCCTTGGTTAACAGGGTTGCATATCAGAAGAATTTGCCCATTTCCAGTCCCATGATTAAATGGGATAAAGGTTTCTTGCTTTTGTATATGTTTTCTATGAAAACAAAAAACTGCTTTCTTTGCTAGTATTTTTATGAATGCCTTCATGTGTTATTCCCCACTTCCATTCTTTAAGGAAGAATCATAACTTACAGGGTAATTGGGGGTTGCTTCTCCATATGTTTTAGCCTACAGTGCAAGCAGCAAGTAGCAGGAATGCAGAGAGAATCAATTGCATACTGGGAAGGCACAGCAGGGAATGTGATTCCTCAGCTCATCACATTTTCCCCTGAACTAGGGTTACAATACATCCTCCTTTTCCTGGACATGCCTGTTCTTCCGAGCTAAAATGCATATAATAAGGATATTTAAAGTGAGAATGATCATAGGTATTGGTGAGTTGAAGCCTACAGTTGTGTGCCTTCAAGTCATTTCTGTTTTATGATGATGATAAAGGGAAGCTATCACAGATAGAATTTGTTCAGAGAATTTGTTTGCCTTCCTTTGAAATTGCGGGAGTGTGGCTTGCCTAAGGCCATTTAGTAGGTTTCCGTGGCTCTATTTATGGATTCCTGGTACCCAGAGTCATAGTCCAGTACTAAAACTGGTCCTAAAACATGACACTGGTCTCATTTGAAGTAATTAGTGTTCCCTTTTTTTTGCTTTTCAAAATATGGTAACTGTATTTATAATTATGCTCAAACTTTCATACAGTGGCACTTATTTCACATGCCAGTAAGGTAATGCTCAAGATCCTGCAAGGCAGACTCCAGCAATACATGGAGCGAGAGTTGCTAGATGTACAAGCTGGATTTAGAAAAGGTAGAGGAACAAGAGACCAAATTGCAAATATCAATTGAGGAAGGCAGGGAGTTTCAGAAAAACATCTATTTCTGTTTTATTGACTATTCTAAAGCCTTTGACTGTGTGGCTCATAATAAATTGTGGAAAGTGCTTGGTGATATGAGGATACCAAGTCACCTTGTCTGTCTCCTGAGGAATCTGTATAAACAACCAAGTACAGTAGAGTCTCACTTATCCAACATAAACGGGCCGGCAGAATGTTGGATAAGCGACAATGATGCTGGGGAAAATGGAAGGAAAAAAGAAGAGAGGCCGACCAAGGGCAAGGTGGATGGATGGTATCCTTGAAGTGACTGGCTTGACCTTGAAGGAGCTGGGGGTGGCATGAGGTCACAAAGAGTTAGAAGCGACTGAATGAATAAACAACAACAATTTATAATTATATAGTTATTTAATCTAAATCTTGAAAGACATCTTGATTCCTTTTTTTTATCACAACCACCACCATTGTTATGGCTTTTTAAAATTGCTCCCAGATTTTAGAACTTCCTTCAGAGGGAGGTCAGTCTAATATTCTCTATGTTGTTTTTTTTTTACTAGCAACCAAATATGTTTTTATTCATTGAGGCCACTGAAAACTGACCTTCATTGTCATGAAAGGGATTTTAACTGTGAGTGGGTGTTGTGTTTCCTTGTCTTGGTGTGCTTTTAAATTGTGATTTTTGTGCTTTTCTTGTTTTTATGATTTAATATATGTGCTCAATTTAATTGTAACTTGTCCTGAGTTTCATTCATGGACTTATTGATTGATATAGTTCCTTTTGACCCTGTAGAAATTTCCAAGCAATCAGGTTGAAACAAAAGGCCTTTTTAAATATATATTTTTATTGATATTATATTATATTTTGTGAAACAAAAAGCCTTGATGCATAGGAGTAAGCTTTTGTAGATCTGAATACGGAAAATCCTTTCTCTGTTGTATAGGCATTTATTTCCTTTATGAACAAGAGCAGGGGGGAAAAGCAATAGCATTTAAATCACTGTAAAAGGAAAAGAACAATTATTGGTAAAAGTAAAACGGTGAAAGTTGAATTGGGAAGCCAATTCTGCCTGGGTGAATAGGGCTTGTAATAACCATGTCTAAGTATGAATTGAATTCTTTGCAGTACAGAGTGACTGAAGAAAATTGAATACATTCTCTCTCTCTTTCTCTCTCCTTCCCTCCCTCTCTCAATCTGAGATAGAAAGGCAGAGAATGTATGAAAAAGTAAGTGCTGCCAAACATAGAGCTCTTTGGGGAGAAAAAAATAAGACACAAAATGTCTCCAAAATGCATGAATCAACCTTGGCAATGAACTGAGTGTCCCCATGCTTAAACTCTATTAATGCCGCAGCGTAGAAGCACCAGGACTGTGGGAGTAGGAGACGTATTTCGATTCTCCTTAGTGGGAGACATGGGGTGTCCTTTTTGGGAGTCCAGGAAATGTTACTTCTGATTGTCCTGCATTCCTAATAATTTTCCAGCCTGCAGCCCAGGCTCTATTCGCATGCGGCTTGGGTCTTCATTTCCCTGGTGCACCTCCTAATGGATTCCAGAGCTCAGGAATGAATGATGGACTCTGGCTTGGCATTTCCACCACGGCTTGTTTTTGCATTCATTATCCTTGAGAAACCAACCTGCCTCATTATGATGTGACCATCTTGCGTGGGGAGAGGAGAAGCCGGCTGGCTCCTTAAGAGCAAAGGAAGAGGCAGGAGGGAGTCTGTTTCCCATGAGATAACATTATCTTTTTATTAAAAAGAGTGAATTTAGTGCTGGTGAAAGGCTGGCAGACTCTAGAGGCTGCAGTCCTTTATTTAGTCCCGTAACAGATTCAACCCAGGCAATAGTGATGTTGTTCTTCTCTTTGTACTTTAGCCTGGGGGCTCCGGGAACTGTTTCATATTTGCTTTTTCAATACAGAGATTAATCCCCATGTAAGAAAAAGTGTTTACTTTGTAATGCATAAATGGGAGTGTGACAGCTATCTTTCTCTCCCTCCCCCAGTGAATATGCATGAGAAAGTTGTGTGTATGGCATATTCCCTACACATGTACTCTAGACAAAGGGAAATACACTCTGCTCTGCATATGTAGCATGTTGTGTGCTTTTCCTTTGGGGACAAACAAAGCGTATGACAAAGCCCATCTTGAACGAAGATGCACAGACGTCAGTTTCCATAACACTGCTGGAAGGAAAAGTATCAAGACAGAAATGGGAACTGCAGGAATGCAAACTGTTCAAACTCCTGAACTTAGGCAGTGAGGTGAAATACATGATAGAGCTCCTGTATCTTTTTTCACAGTTTGCGTAAAAGAGGGAATTACAGCAGATGTTCTACTCAAATTAAAAGTGGTTGTTGTGTGCCTTCAAGATCTTTCAAACCAAAGGTGACCCAAAAGGCTCTCTTGGCGAGATTTATTCAGAAGAGGTTTGCCTTTGCCTTCCTTTCAGGTGAGAAAGTGTGATATGCCCAAGGTACAGGAGCCCTATTTTACATATTCATTTTAGCATAACATCTAAAGCAGGAACACGCAACTGCAGATTGTCATGCATGCCACATATTACCTTGGAAACGTTTAATACAGTGGTTCCCAACCTATGGGTCCCCAGTTGTTTTGGCCTAGAACTCCCAGAAATCGCAGCCAGTTTACCAGCTGTTAGGATTTCTTTGAGTTGAAGGCCAAAACATCTGGGGAACCACAGGTTGAGAACCACTGGTTTAGTAAAATACATTTTTCATCCAGTGAATCTAAAAACTGGTAGTTAAATAAATTTCTTATTTCTGAAAATGAATCCCATTCCCTACCCAGCTAAGCTTCTTTTAGATTTGCATTTTATTTTATGAAATAATATATACCCTGTTGGGCTGTGTATGAACTTTATGGTTCTTCCTAAAAACCAGGCAAGAAGTATACTGTTGCATCTTATTTGGGGATTATCAAAGTGCACAAAAAGTCTTGCTCTTTCCTTTAGTCACCCTTTCTGTTTAGATGGGGCCTTAATTGATAAATTTGATAGGTATGGGGATGGGACCATACAGTGAAAGATGAAATGAACACTAGCACAGGATAAGTAGAGATTTATAGTATTTTATTCTTAGACTCCCTCTACCAGTGGTTCTCAGCCTGTGGGTCCCCAGATGTTTTTGCCTTCAACTCCCAGAAATCCTAACAGTTGGTAAATTGGCTGGGATTTCTGGGAGTTGTAGACTAAAACACGAGGGGACCCACAGGTTGAGAACCACTGCCCTATACCCTTTAACACTTGCATACATTACTTGAATGAATTTTTTTGTAACTTTTCATTACCTTTGTCATAATGTGACATCTGTCTATCTAATTTGATCCATTCTGAGATTTCTTCCTCATAGTTGGGTTCTGAAACCCAGGCAGTTCCTGAGTTACAAACATCTGACTTACAAATGACTCATAGTTTAGAACAGGGGTGAGACAATAGGAAGTGAGAGAAGTCTATCCCTTAGAAGAGAAATTCACTGCTGGAAGAGTTATCATGGGGAAAAGGTGTCTCCACTGAAGCTTTATCACCAATCCTTCTTTCCACAAGAAGCCAGTTTTTCAAAATCCAATTATCACAGGGACAGAAAGTGAGGTTAAATCTTCTGAACAGGGGCTCAGGCAGCAAAACAAACTCCACAGGGGTATTAACTTTCCCTATGCTACCCAAAGCTGACAAAATTATATTTTTGGCTGGTGTTACACTTCAAAAATGTATCTGTTCCAGCATACATACAAATTCAACTTAAGGACAAATATACAAAACTTGTAACTTGTGGACTGAAAAGATAATCCTTCTGTGGTATGCAGAGTACTGGCTACTGATTAGGGCAGCCTCACAAGTAATATTATAAAGATACAGAGGAGGATGGCTGCAGAGGAGGAGGAACCTGAAATAAATAGTAATGCATTCCCTTTGATTCAAGCATGATATCCGAGAACATGCTGATATAAATATTGGGTGTTGGGTCACTAACACAATTCATGAAATCTAAAATGGGAGCTCTGCTCTCTCTTCTATATTCTTAAGCTTTGTGCATGATTCCTACTGTTATATATCATCATGCTCCTCTAGGTTATATCAGGAAAAAATGAAGCGAGAAAGGAGTATCTTTTTACCAAATCTTATCTCTATGGCCATGCTAGTTGAATTAATCTACATTTCTGATAGCTTATGACAGCTGCCTTTTCCTTAGCAAGTGAGCACTGTTCAGTGAGAATTTAGGTACACATTCTCTCTTTGCTTTCCTTTCCTTTCCAATGCAGAGCTACCTTAGAGAGCACGTTTTCTATCAAAATGACTCTGACAATGAAACAGTAGTAAGCCACTTCTCATCCATCTAGTTTTTTTGTTGACAGATACCAAAATGAAGCTCATTACTCATTTTCTAAATTAGACAATGGTCACTTTAATAAGTTGTTTTAAATGCATTATGTAATTTGGCCAGTTCTGATCTTTATAACTCCGTGAAGAGACCTTACCTTTGGGCGGCAGCTTTTGAATACAGCTAGGAGACAGGAAATGATCAAAAGGATAAAATAGATTATTGCTGTATTGTCTTTATCAGCATGAATATGGGGGAATATATATTTTCTTCCTCAGGATCCCATATGCCTTCAGCTGCCACTGATAGGTCCGGCATTTTGATGTGAAATGGCCGAAACGTTGAAGCAAAAATAGAATAGCAAAAAGATCATTTGAAGATTCTTTCCTCTCACATTTTCCAGGTTAATGGAGTAGGTTTATGAAAATATTTGGGAAAAATGGAAAATATTGACTGTCAAGTACTTTGGAATAATGTTGCTGCATTTCTATAAATTGTTTAAGATGTCATATTATCCATGCTTATCTACAGTAGAAACATTTATTTCAGCAAATATTTATTTTATTTCGTGTCAAAAGCATTGTACATTTCAAATAATGGGGGGGGGGGGAAGGAATCACAAGCAACTAAATAGTTTTGGACCAAAAGCGGGCAACAGCAACCGCATTGTCTGTAGCTTTAAACAACTCCTCCTCCGTACATGAGGCAGGGCATTGTGGGCAAGCATACATATGCTGAGTTGTTTGTTCAGCTCCACAGTCACACAAGGTGGAGGATTCCTCCAGGTAGTGCCACCTTGCCAAGTTGTCTTTTGATCTGCCCACTCCACTTCTGAGTCTGTTCAGGGACTTCCAAGTTGCCCATTCTTGGTTTGCCCCTGGAGGAAGACCCTCTTGGGGGGCCATCCAGTTAGAATTGCCAGGTTTAGCTGCCCAGAGAGACACCCTTGCTGCTGCTGGAGGAACATCAAGAGGAGTGGTGGTCCTCATGAAGCCCTTCCTTGATTTGAGTCTGGTGGGAGGAGGGTGATAGTCATGCAGTGGGTGGCTTTCACAATGTTCGACCTTTTTTCTCTCACCATTAGCAGCAACTTCCCGTCGCACGTCAGGAGGGGCAATGCTAGCTAACTTGTAGAGTTTATCAACAGGTTTAAGGCATCCCGTGATGATTCTGCATGTTTCATTCAGTGCTATGTCCACCTGCTTTGCATGGGCAGACTTGTGCCAAACAGGACAGGCATACTCTGCAGTTGAGAAAGACAAGGCCAGGGCTGATGTTCTTATTACTTGTGGGTCTGCACCCCATGCGCTGCCAGTCAGTTTCCGCAGGATGTTATTGCATGCAGCTACTTTGTGCTTGGTGTTCATGCAGTGTTTCCTATATGTTAGTGTTCGATCTAAGGTGACACCAAGGTATTTAGGATGGAAGCAGTGTTCGAGCTCTTGGCCTTCCCAAGTAACTTTCAGTTTCCTGTTGGCTTCGCAGTTACGTAGGTGGAAAGCACACACTTGTGTCTTGGCAGGGTTCGGCTTCAGGTGGTTCTCTTTGTAGTAGCTGGAGAGATCTTTCAAGGCATTGGTGAGTTGCTTTTCAACTGTTTCAAAATCTTTTGCTTGTGTTGTAAGGCCAAGGTCATCAGCATATATAAAGCTCTTTGTGAGTGGAGGTTGTGGCTGATCGTTCATGAAGATATTAAATAAGGTCGGTGCAAGAACGCTGCCTTGGGGTAAACCATTCTTTTGCCTCCTCCATCTGCTTTTCTGGCCCTGAAACTCCACATAGAAGCTGCGGTTTTCTAAGAGGGTCTGGACAGTTTTTGTAAAGTCAAAGTCCCGGGTGATATGGTAGACTTTATGCAGCATTTTTCTATGTTGCACCGTGTCATAGGTTGCCGTAAGGTCCACAAAAACTGTTCCCGTAATGCAGCCTTTCTCATAGCCTTCCTCGATATGCTCAGTCAGGTAAAGAATTTGACCTGTACAGTTTTTCCCTGGTCTGAAACCTGCTTGTTGTGCAATAAGCTTGGGTTCGATAACAGGTCCTAGTCGATTTAATAGCATCCTCTCATAGACTTTATATAGATGACATAAGAGGGAGATTGGTCGATAGTTCCTGGCATTGGAGGCATCTTTACCAGGTTTTAAGATGGCAATTATCTTAGTTTTCCTCCATGCTCTGGGAATCTGTTTCTGTGCCAGGCATTGATTGTAGAATTTCAAAAGCCAGTTTTCAGCTTTGGGGCCCAAGTGTTTGATTTGCTCCATCATCAGGTCATCTAGGCCAGGTGCTTTACCAGTCTTACATCGCTTGATGGCTTCTCTGAGTTCTTTCAGGTTTAGAGGAGAAGACAACTGGTGGGTTTCAAGTTCTGGCACCCTGTTGATTTTCATCTTTATTCTGCTGCGGTTGATTTTCCAATTCTGAATTAGCTGGTGAGCTATCTGATCTGGTGTCACGTTCGCGTGTCCAGGGTTGACCAGAGGGTCATTATCCAGGCGTCTCAGCAATTGCCAGGCTTTTCGGCTACTCTTGGACATGTCCAGGTTCTCAAGCAGCTCTATCCAACGGTCTTTCTTAGCATTAGCTAAGGCTGTAGATAGTTTTTGGCCTGCTGCTATAGTCCCATCACTGTATAGGTTCTCTTGAAATAATCTGAGATATTCTTGTAGCTGATTTAGTGATTCTTCGTTTAGGCCAGGTAGGTAGCTTGTGCGACAGCCTCTAGGGATTGAGAGCCTCGAGGATCTTTTCACAGCTTCTACAAACAGGTCATAGTTTTCTATAGAAGGTTCTATATCAGAAATAGCAGCTTCCAAGGTCTCTGTAAACTTTGTCCAGTTAGCTTTATTGAAGTTATATCTTCTGCGGAATGGGACACTTTTCGGTTTTACAGCTGCATATGCTACACAGCATATTGGTCTGTGTTGTGTGTTAGGTATTGGGTTTAATACCCTTTTGGTGCATTGGTGGCTTATGCTTTCCTTTACAAAAATCAGATCAGGGTTATAACCACGCTTCCATCGGCCGCTATTAAATGATGGTGGTAATTTACTGTCATGAAGGAGGCTCATTCTACTATTGTCGGCCCACGTTAGAACTGCTTCGCCATTTCTATCATCTTCGTCATAGCCCCAGACACAGCTGTGGCTATTGAAATCTCCCACAACAAAATGGGCTTCATGATTGTGGCAACTGGTTGGGGGTGTAAAATAGAAATCAGCCCCAGGTGGTTTATAGAGTGATGATACGGTGCAACTATCAAGTTCCACAGATAAGATTTCAATGTTGTTCACTTCTGTGAGGGAAGTTGCAGAGATTGCTACACCAGATCGTACAAAAATGGCACTGCCATATTGTCTGTGAAGTCGTTCCACTGCCAGTTGCATTCCAAGAATTTTTTGGTCTTCTCATTGTGATGTCTCTGTGTGTTTCCTGTATACATAGGATGTCACACGAGATGTCCTCAGACATTTTGGCTAATAGTTCTTCCTTAGCAAGTGACAAACCTTCTATATTAATAGACATAATCATTAGCAATGGTCTTGATAAAGACCTTTGGCATTCATCCATTCATCCAATGCTTTTGGGTTTGGAAAGATCGGCCGCTTACAAGAAACGTTGCCCAGGGGACGCCCGACTGAATTCACTTAATCTTCGGGGAGGCTCTTTCCGTGTCCCCCATTTCAGCAAATAGAATGACAATTCTTTGAGCAAGAGGCATACAGCGTCCCTCAGCGCCAGGCATGGGCAAACGTTGGCTCTCCGGGTGTTTTGGACTTCAACTCCCATCGTTCCTAACAGCCTCAGGCCCCTTTCATTTCCCCTTCAGCCGCTTAAGCTTCTCATTATGTGGCCAAAGTACTTCATCTTTGCCTCCAGTGAGCAGTCAGACATTATTTCCTGGAGTATGGACAGGTTTGATCTTCTTGCAGTCCAAGGCACTCTCAGAATTTTTCTCCAACACCACAGTGTATATTTTGCATACCTTGAATATTTTAAATTTGGTCTGGGTGAGCAGAAGTGGATAGATCAAGTCAGTTGACCATGAATAATTAGTTATGGTGCATACATGGGTAGGTGTTTGGGGAGTGTCCAACTACAATAAAGAAACCCACATCGTAAAATCCCATTATTATTTTTTTCGTATCGGGGTGACTTGAGAAACTGTAAGTCATTTATGTGTGAGAGAATTGGCTGTCTGCCAGGATGTTGCCCAGGGGATGCCCGGATGTTTTTATCATCCTTGTGGGAGACTTCTCTCATGTCCCCGCATGGAGCTGGAGCTGATAGAGGGAGCTCATCCACCCTCTCCCCATGTTGGATTCGAACTGGCAACCTTGAGGTCAGCAACCCATCCTTCAAGTCATCAATCCCGCCGGCACAAGGGTTTAACCCACTGTGCCACCGAGGGCTCCTATTCCATTAAATAATAAATTAAACATTACTTTGTGGATAGTACTCTAGCTGAATCAATATACCTTCTGCTCCTTTTCCAGCTATTGTTCTGTAAATAACCAACATGGGAAACAATAACTCAGTTCAGTACAGAAGCAGTAAAGAGTATTTTACCAGCTCCTCTAAGTGATAACCTAATTGTTCATGCTGTTGTCTCGAAAAGCCTGTTGCTATCTCATTGGCACTTCATTGAACGGAACAGCTGCTTTCTTCAACAGTTGGTTCCATTATAATGGCATGACATTGTGTTTGCCAGTGGGGCTCTTGGTTCCTGAAGCAAAGGAAACCTATGGATCTTGTTGGGATTATTCTCCCAGGGAAATATTATATAGTGAACCTAGTGTGGCCAATGTCACTGCATGATAGTTATGTGGGGAATTTATATGTTATATCCCCTCATTCTTTGAGTTCTGCTCAGCACAGCACTAATTACAGCTGGAAAAGAGAGGGGAGTAATTAAGTCCTATAAACTACCTCTGCCTCATGGCTTAAGTGGAGAGATTGGACCATGATTTAATCAGAGCTAAAGTTTGCACTTGATTTTACAAAAGCTTGAATGCAGAACTGCTTGCTACAAAGAAAAACACCAAAGTTTAGATCAATGGATGAGATCAGTAAAATGATACCCATAATTCTCATCTGATTACAACACTCCCTCTCATTTTTTGAATGGTTGTGTTTATGCACTCTCATGTGGTAAGTGGCAGGCCTAAGTTATTTTCATATTGCTCAAAGGATCCCAGGGGTAGATGATTTGAACCCTTCGTTAATATGCCTATAAAGACATGCAGTGTTATCTAATGACCTCTGTCTTAGACCCCTTCTACACTGCCAAATAAAATCCAGATTATCTGCTTTGAACCGGATTATACAGCAGTGTAGATTCATATAATCCAGTTCAAATCTGGACTATATGGCAGTGTGTGAACCTATTTTAGCGATAGGCTTCAGCATTTTGGATAGCTCCTTTAAGGTTTGGATTAAGCCCTGACAGTTAAAGTGGTGTCAAACTGCATTGATTCTATAGTATAGATGTACCCAGAGTTGTTGTAAAGGTGCAGCAGAGAAGGATAGGTGAGATATCAAACAAATACAAGACAGTTAAACAACTCAATTCTGAACTATACATAATGGATTTCCTCTTCCCATCCCAGGAATACTGCTATGTGGACAAAATCTGTGACTTGAGACCTAAGACAAATAGTAGTTTCTTGACTCCTAAGAGGCAGAACGAGCAGTATGCAGAGGAAGGATTTGACTGCCAAATTAATGTGGCAGTGATTTATTTATTTTTTAGTACTAGGTAAGTGTTTGAACACAAGCTATGGGGAAACATTTTGTCTATAAGAACAGTTTTTCAGAAATAAACAGTTGTGAGGAAGGGAGGAAAGCATCTAGACTAGAGCTTATTAAACTTTTTCCACTTGGGACCCCTTTCCACCCTATAAATTTTTACATGGCCCTAGGTATATAAGATAGGTATAAAAATAAGACATTTACTGATTTTTACCAGCATTTGCAAGGCTTGCCAAACAGGTTGATTTTCTTTTTTGTGGAGTACACCTGAAGCATTTTCTGCAGAATCCAATGTAAACACTGCCTGGTGTGTAAATGGGTGGCCTTTGGAAAGCCTTTATGTTGCCAAATTTTCCAGGACTCCAACATTGAGCTGAGAGGACCCCATTTTGGGTTGGAACCCAAAGTTTAAGAAGCATTGATCCTGACAATCAGTTTTAAACAAAAGATAAACAAAAATCTCTCCACCTCCAGTATTTGCCCCAAGAAAGGCTCAGCTTGTGGCCAGTATTTTGGCACCATTACCTTGAAAAACAACAATAATGCACCTCACTTTTTAATGTCTGCATAGAGCAAGTGAGGACTGGATATAAAACCTGGGTGTCAGGACCCAGGCTACAGAGCACCAATAACCATGCGCAGAGACCGGAATCTATCTAATATCTTTATTAAAGGAATATATAAAGTCAATAAAAACAAGTGTAGATTAAAGTTCAGAAGTAGACCTTTCAGAGAAGGTCAAATATAGTCCAGGAAATCAATGTCCAATATGAGATATTAGAGTCCAAAGTTATAATCCAATAACCGAAACACACACTTTGCCAAGCAAAGTGTGGAGAAATGACAAGGTCCTTTAGTCCAATGGAGCTTGACAACAAGGTTGGAAAACAAACTAGATTCTTGGCAAACAAGACTTGATACGAGGCAACAAGATGCAATAAGCAAGAACAGGGTCCGTGGCGAGGTCCGGGGTACAAGGCAGGCTTGGAACTAGAACAAGGTCCGTGGCAAGGTCCTGGGAACAAGGAACTGAAGTAGCGTAGTCCACACACGATCTCACTCCAGAAGCTGACGAATTGACTCCGCAAGGATTTCCTTGCGGGTAAACACCTATATAGGATCTTGTTTTCCTGCCAAGGAACACTTTCCCTGGGGAACAAGAAGTGAAACCCATACTGTGTCCAGATGCATGACTCCTTAAGATTTCCCAAGGGAAACAGGCTTAATCAGCTAATTGTCTGGCAGCGATTCTGGCGCTTCGGCGATTTGCCTCCCTAGCGCCTCTATCTCGATTATAATTATCTTTGCGAGAGAATGGGGGAGAATTCTGCTCAAGGCTTGTTTGGCTGACTTCTTGTGGGCAAACATCTTGCAGGTGCAGGGGCTCCAATTCTGGCTGAAACGGTGGGAAACCCAAGTTTTCCTCTTCGTCTGCCACAATAATACTAGGAAGGGGACTACATGGCCCATGAGACATCACACTGGGGATGATTTAGTAGCTATCAGATGAGGTAGCTCAATGTGAACTCTAATGTGATTAAATGATAGGAGGAGCTAGTCGTGAGGAACAACCACGTGCAAATTTTCTAAAAGGCCTGAGAAGAAAGTGTTCTTTAAACAAGGGTTATTTTTTACTCACTGAATCAAATAGTGAAATGAATATCCAACACAATGTTTGAAATTCTACTGTTAGCTAATTGACAGGAGCTCTAGTCCTCGGAGGTTGCCATGGGCAAGCAGGGAATCCTTCTTGAGGGCAGTTGGGAATGGTAGTTGGTCCTAGCCAAGGAAACACACAAGCCACCTTGGTCCACATGAGGGAAAGAATGGCATTTCTGTTAAGCTCCTTAAAAAAGGAATTCACTTAGACTTATCCTTGTGCTTGCTGTTCCCAAAAATGCTGCAGAAATCTCAACAGTGTCTCAGAGAAGAGAACAAAACTAGCAGTGGAGTTTTGTGTCATGTCTGCTGAGGGAAATGTCCCTAGAGTGTAGCATTTGACATCAGTGGCACTCATCTGTTAATTCTGTTTTATCCATGTCTCATATATTTTAGGGTGTTTTCTTTGTACACACCTTAGAAGGAAGACAATTAAAATAGATTTTAAGACTCTTGCATTGTGTTCGAACTCAACCATTTCTTCACATGCTTGTAGTCCTCATCAAGGACTCAGGCAGATGAGTTAGTTAGCAGGGAAAAGCCCTTCCCCCAGTGGCTTTTCTGTCTGCCAGTTTTCCTTCCTCTCCTCCTATCATTTTTCTTGTTAGACTGATACTTCTAATGGACATGCCGCTTTTTCTCAGCACATGGCAAGCCCTTGAAGCCTTCTACACTGCCTATATCCCAGGATCTGATTAGATTACATTATCTAATTTGAACTGGATGATATGAGTCTACATTGCCAGATAATCTGGGATAAGAAGCTAATGTGTAATCAGATCCTGGGATATAGAACAGTGTAGAACAGGCCTAAGTCTTCCAGTTTGTTCTACTTTTGTTCTTCTCCTGTGAACATGGAGATAGACAAGATATCTGCTGTGAGGTAGTTAGATAGTTAGGCCCCGTATTAACTTTTCTATCTACGTATGTAGTTCGAATAAAGTCTTTTTAAGCTTGACTCTGCTCCTGAATTGCTTAAGCTCAATTGCTCGACTGCTGGCACTAGAAGCTTCTGATCTGCTGAACTGTTGCTACTCCTATTGTTCACGCTTTACCATTTTGAATGTTTTTTTTCTCTTTGGAAATTACCCCTCAACACATTGAAGATCATGAAGAAAGGAATGAAGAAATTCCAAACATTTTGCCACCTGAAGTGACCAAAAACGATCAAGGGTTTGGAGAACAAGCCCCATGAGAAGTGGCTTAAAGAGCTGGGCATGTTTAGCCTGCAGAAGAGAACGCTGAGGGGAAACATGATGATAGCCACATATCAATATGTGAGGGGAAGTCATAGGGAGGAGGGGGCAGGCTTGTTTTCTGCTGCCCTGGAGACTAGGATGCAAAACAATGGCTTCAAACTACAGGAAAGGAGATGCTACCTGAACTTTAGGAAGAACTTCCTCACTGTGAGAGCTGTTCAGCAGTGGAACTTTCTGCCCTGGAGTGTGGTGGAGGCTCTTCCTTTGGAGGATTTTAAATAGAGACTGGATGGCCATCTGTCAGGGGTGCTTTGAATGTGATTTTCCTGCTTTTTAGCAGAGGGTTGGGGTCCGAAAGGAAAAGGGAAATGTTTTCCTGCAGCATGACAATGCCAGATCACACACTTCACATGCTACCACAGCAGAACGTCAGAGACTGGATCTCACCACCGTACGGCATCCTCCATACAGTTCAGATTTAGCACCATCTGACTTCCATCTGTTCCCAATAATGAAAGAAGATCTGCGGGGACATCATTATGCTTCTGATGAAGACGTTGTGAGATGCTGGTTGCGGAAACAGAGTGTTGACTTCTTTCGTGACAGCTTCAGAAAACGTATTCATCACTGGCAGAAATGTATCCAATTGTCTGGTGATTGTGTGGGATAGTGAATAGTGGTAGTTAAAGAGCACATTCTAAGGATTTAATTTATTAAAATATTCCTATCCAAACCCAAGTAATGGAGGTGGAAGCATTACTTTTCATTCAACCCTCGTATTTGTATTTTTATTTTTGGCCTACATACTGAACAACATGTGGCAACAATGTTTCTATATATGTATGTAGTTATGAGTTGATGAAAAGAGTAAAAAAACAAAAACAAATGAAAAGTTTAAATGTTTTGAATAATTACATGAAAAAGAGACATTTTAGGTGCTTGAGAAGACAGCCAGAAGAAGGAGGGACAGTATGACAGTTACAGCCATCTCAGTAAAGCTGAGACATATGGTAACCTTAAAAACATACCTCAGAAATCCTAAAATCACTGTCAAAACAGGACTCGCAAGCCTTCTGCACTGATTCATTCTTGGCTTTCTGCATGAGATTGAATTTGCATCGCTTAAGGAAAAAACATAATCTGAAATTATCAAGTATGTTTGCCTAGTTAGAGAGTAACCCAGTCAGTCCGGGCTTACTCTCTAAATAGGCAAACATATTTGCCTACTTAGAGAGTAAGCTCTATTTTGGGCTATAATCTTGGCCGTAGCCAGCATCACAGACATGTTTTAAACTGTAGAGATATTTTCCCTTTAAAGGTGGCATACAGCCAGGAAACTGAAGTGTTCTGAAATAAAGGTAAGTAATATTTTGGTATTTTACACAAGCCTGGTTAGGTAAGGGCCTTTGTGTCAGATCCCTCTGGGTGCAAGCAGCAGCCCTCAATACCATGAGCAGCAAACTAGGTAATTGCCTTGTTGGTTCCCATCCAATAATAATTTGTTTCCTGGGAACAACTTCAAAGCTTAAGCCTAAACTTAAATCCTCCCTTCCTTGCTGGAATTTTGATTTAGTTTTCAATGCTCTGATGAAGCCTTCATTACAAAAAGTTTTTAAAGGGGGAAAATCATAAGGATTATATTTGTAGTGGCTTTGTGCTATGAAATGAAAGTGGCGGAAACGCAACTGTATTCATGAGTAATATAAATTAAGGAATTTCAATATTATTTACTATTGAAATTTCTTAAAGCAGTGTTAGGCTGTTACTGTACCTAAACACTTCATGATGGAATAGTCTTAGGGCATTCAAACATGTGAGCTTTATAAGTCAGAGAACTATCAAGTTTCTTTTGGGGTTTAGCGTGTTGGACTTAGAAGATCTAGGTTCAAATTCCCACATCAAATAATTTTCCCTTGGGGCACCATCTATAGGTAGGTTTCCCCTGATATTAAGTCCAGTCGTGTCCAACTCTGGGGGTTGGTGCTCATCTCCATTTCTAAGCTGAAGAGCCGGCGTTGTCCATAGACACCTCCAAGGTCATGTGACCGGCATGACTGCATGGAGCGCCGTTACCTTCCCACCGGAGCGGTACCTATTGATCTACTCACATTGGCATGTTTTCGAACTGCTAGGTTGGCAGGAGCTGGGGCTAACAGAGGCCGCTCACACCGCTCCTGGGGTTTGAACCTGGGACCTTTCGGTCTCCAGCTCAGTGCTTTAACGCACTTTGCCACCGGGGCTCCGCACCATCTATATTTTAGAGATAATAATAATAATAATAATAATAATAATAATAATAATAATAATTTATACCCTGCTTTATCTCTCCTGAAGGGGACTTGTCATGCCCCATGAAAACCCTCACTGGGTTGTTGAGTGTTTTCCGGGCTGTATGGCCATGTTCAAGAAGTATTCTCTCCTGACGTTTTGCCCACATCTATAGCAGGCATCCTCAGAGGTCATATACCTCACAACCTCTGAGGATGCCTGCCATAGATGTGGGCAAAACGTCAGGAGAGAATACTTCTGGAACATGGCCATACAGCCCGGAAAACACTCAACAACCCTGTGATTCCGGCCATGAAAGCCTTCGACAACACATAAAACCCTCACTGTTTACCCCTAGATAAGTCCTTTTTAGTTAGAGGGATTAATATTTTATGTACACATATTGCCAAAGTGTGCTTCAGCACGAATTTAAAGGGAATAAAACACATCGAGCAAAGTCGGGAAAAAAATATGAAATAAGTCACTTAATATGCTTCAGTGGAACCTAAATATAAACCACATCACACAGTGAAATTGGCTCTTCAAAATACAAAGTGCTTTACAAAGCTAGAGCACTGTGTAAAGTTTGGAGAAAGGCCCCAATGGCATAGCTGGGCAGCACGGGGCTAATTAATTCCCCCAGGACAGGTAACTGATTACCTCCACTGCTGTCACTTCTCCTTTTCCTCCATGTGGCATGGCATGCCTCTGGAGCACTGGTGTGCATCTCAGCAGGGAAATTGTTAAAAAAAAACCCATGTATTCTCCAGAGGCTGCCAAGCTGTGAATACTGCAGAGTCTGGAACTGGTCTGAGGCCATTTCTTGTTAAAGTAATCACCTTCCTGTCCTCAAAAAAGAACTGTCAATTTAATCACCCACACAGCAAAACCGGACTCTGCTAAACTGCTTTCAAACTGACCTAAGCAGTCAGTGTAGAAGAGCTCCTAGTCTGCCTAGAGATGCAGGTATTTCTGGTTGAGTGACAGCCAGGTTCCAACTGTGGCTGCTTCCACTGCTCTTCCTCTTCTTGGCATTGCCTGAGTGACTTCCTGATTTCTCTAAATGACTCTGCTTTTCAATCAACCTGCCAGTTCTTTGGTTTCTCGGCTTCACAGTTTCTAGTTTCTCAGCTTTATTGCCCACTTGCCAGCTTGCTGTTTCCCAATATCTATGTCTTATCTACACTGATCTCTTATGTCAGTGTGTGGTTGGATCAGCCTACTACAAAATGCACGGGAGCTGATCTGGCTTAACCTGGGGAAAGCCTTTCAATGGGGTTAGATAGCACAGGAAAAATTCAATTTTTGACGCAGGAGTATAGTTCTCCACCAAGTTAGGGCCTGTCCAGACAGCTGCAGCCAAGCAGAACTGGCTGCAGCTGTCCCGAGAGCCATCCTTCACTCTCCAAGCTCAGGCAGTCTGGGGATGCATGATGGCTGTCCCCCTCCCTCCTTGACACTGTTAGCTGACAGAAAAATAGCAATGCTTGGAGGTCTCCCTTCCTTCTTCCATGTCATGTCACTTGAGAAAGAGGCTGAGAGAAGAGAAAGGGAAGCTTTCCCTGTCGCTCCTCCAGACCTCCTTCATGAGACCCCCGAGCATCAGGTAGTCACATCACTGTTGTAACCAGCAGCAACACGGGAGGAGGGGGTGGCAGTTGGGCAGTGGGAACTCTGCTGTTGAGGTGGCCCTGGGAGTCCCTATCAGGTCACAAATCCTATTTTATTGGTCAATGTAGAACTGCCCAATGTTCCCATTCCTGGTTTCCCTTCATGTCTTGGGTTTGGCTTCAGTCTGAGAATGAATGAACAATGCCTTTGAAAAGATTTTCTGTACATTAGGTTCATATGCATATTACATGACTTTAATTATATGCGAAGACTCGCTCAATGGATGAAAGCAAGGACTGCGGGGACCAGGCTGCCTACACTAAGCTCCCAAAAGCGGTCCCCTGCCTGGGTACCAAATCTGCCAGGAAGCCCAGCTCTCCAGAGTGATATACTTCCTGCTGGATTTGGTACCTGGGGAAAGGGTTGCTTTTAGGCACGCAGCATGGGCAGACCAGTAGGTGAACTGGGGGTGGGGGAAAGGTATTTTGCCTGTGTATTGTACAGTATTTTCAACTTTCAGTGTCATGTCAGCTGAGGAGGGAAGAGCTTCTCATATTATGTGAAAATTATATTACCCAAAGGGTCCTGAAATTGATCCTTCATGAATATGTGCTATTTTTAGGCCTGTTTCTTAAATTCTCATTAATACATAGTGTTTCATTCCAAATGTAGTTTAAATCTTACTGGAATCTTTATGTTTAGCCTGTGTGTATGTGTGTGCGCGTGCGGGCATGAATGCATGCACATGTGTATGTCCATCTGTGTCCATATGTACAGGCATGACTAGTTCTTTATGGTCTAATGAGCACTGTTATCTGCTTCACAGGATTGTTGTGAGTTTAAAATGAGAAACCCATCTTGAGCAATGTAAGAAATAAACACTCTAAATTCCTCCCTTGTTCAAAATAATAGACTTCTTCCCTTACCTCAGAGGTATGAAATATGTGAAGAATACCGCACTTCACCTTCCTTTTAACAAACTTTTAACTATATGAAGTCACAATCTTTTGTTTCGACTGAATTTCCTTCTGTCTCATGTATTAAGGACTTTCAGATCCTTCTCTGCGTACCTTAAACCCACTGTGTTCAATACATCTTACTCCCAGGAGTGCGTATATGGGATCGCAGCTTCAGATATTACAGCTTTTTTGCAGATCTTTGTGAGTCACTTCACAAATATGTATGACACTTTATAACCAAAGACTGCAAAGCAAAATTCAGTACATTTTTCTGTAAACATTTGAATGGAGTAAGTATTCACTGTAATGAGTTGTGATAGGATGAAGAAAGAATGCATGTCAAAGAAAATTTGGCTGGTAATCCACCCATGCTGTATTATAAGATACTTAAAACATCAAGTCATTGAAAAATATACTTCAGTCTGTGAATGATATGCAATATTGACTGCCAATGCTGATTGTTATGTTCAATGTAAGAAAAAAGATGCCATCTTTAACATCAGTTTCCATTCTTTTAAAGCAAGCAAGCTGGTAAATATTTGTGAAACAATCCAAAAGAAACTGTCAGCAAAATGCATTTTTGGAATGTCATATTTTTTTCTTGGGAACACAAAAAATGGATAGACATCATTTCTCCACCCAAAGCCATTCTTCATTCAGTTTTGTGGGTTTAAAGACATTTATATGTAAATGTAGAGTTTTGTAAAAAAAAAAAAAAGTCTTAATGCATCATTGCCCCAACTCTTCCACAAAATTTAATGTTAAAAATAAAAGACCCTTTTAATGAGAAGGACTATGTTAACAGGGTTCTTCCAATTCTTTGTCCTCCCTATTTGCCTTCAAGATGATTTCAAATTATGGTGATCCTATGAATGAAAGATTTTTATTATCTGCCCTGCTGAAGTCTTGCAAATTTAGGGCTATGGCTTCTTTGATTCAAAAAAATCACCTAGAGTGCAATCTCACACTATCTCACTGATTTCCACTTCACCAAACTTTAAATGTTTCAAATATTCATATCATCTCATGATATATCCAAAGTTTGACAGCCTCAGTTTAGTCATCTTCGATTCTAGCAAGATCTGCTCTAAGACTCATCCATTTGTCCTTTTAGCTATCCATGGCAACCGTAGAACTCTTTTCCAGCACCATTTCCAATGAGCTGCCTGTCAGCTTCTTCACTGTGCAACTTTCACAACCATACATAGAAATTTGAAATATTATTGCTTGGGTGATTTTATGATATTTAATGATAAATGTAATGTCTTTTTGCATTTTTTTCTGTCAGTATGCCTGGTTTCAGTTCAGATTTCTTCTGGTTCCCTATCAATTAGACTGAGTAGTTCAGATCTATTTTTTACATAGTCTTGAAATTCTACAGAAATGTTCTTCAGGTTTTATTTTGATATCATGATGAACTTAGTGTACTTTAGGTTTACTCTCATTTTTATTTTATTCATTTATATTGGCAGTTATATGTCAAAATTTGCTTCTGATCTCATTTTTTCAGAGAAAATGGAGCTTCTTTATCTTCTTCTTCTGATTATACAGTATATTTTAGTGGTTCTTATTCTGTGGTCAACATTCCCAGGAGGCTGCAATGTGGATCCATGAAGGCTTGAACAAATGCCTCAGAGGAAGAAGTCTGGGGTGGCAACCAGATAACACCAATGCTGCCGCTGCCTGACCTAGGGTCAAGAAAAGCCAGGCCAGGCAAAGCTATGTCTCCAGCTGGTGGCGGTGCACTGCTGCAGCAGATCCAAGCTGGAAGATGAAACCAGGGTGCTCCTCAAATCCAACTTAAACAAGGACCATTCCCCATTGTGTGACTTCTTTTGCCACCGCTTCATATCATTGTCAAGATGATGGGTGCCAATCCTGGCATGCTGGCAGAAAGGGTTGCCAGTCTCAGCAGCTCATCTTCTGTTGCAACAATGTGGTGAGTGATTGAAATGAAATGCCATTTGTACCTTTCCAGATTATTTCTGGATTATTTCTTTTGAATCTGCTGCTGAAGAGAAGGATTCCAACACTGCTACCCTTCTTGTCATCACCACTGTTACTCCATTTACCAGTTGTGTTTTATGACATAAACAGTGTTAATAACACCTTGAGTTTACTGCACCGGATGACACCAGTGCTTAAGAATTGCTGGTCTATTTGTTTTATGTGTTGGCCATATGGTGATATGCATGACTACAGTTCTCTTTTTGGTTTGCAATGAGCAAACTGATGACCTCAAACATTCAATAAATCACTCTCCTGCCTCATTTATTCATCCTATTCAAAATTCGTCTTTTCATTCTTCACTTTTTTTTTTAAAAAAAAACAACTTGTATTCCAGCGGCCTATGATTATCAACATGTGCTGGTTTGGTGTGTGCTCAATTTCCTTCTGAATGTCTGTGTAGAATCTTTCTATTTCTTCTCATTCACTTCATCTGGGGGCAAAAATGTGAATCTCTGTTATATATTAGGTTTTCCTTGGAGTCTTATTGATATTATTTGTTGCAACTTTGTATTGTTTCTCCTGACTGTTTTTGCTACATCTGACCTCACTATTAATATCACCCATATTCTTCTTTGATTTTTAATACCATATTAAAATACTGTATAATTATCTGATTGAAAATGTCCTGTTCCCATCCACTTTAGCTCACTCACAACAAGTATGGCTATATCTGGGCATTTCATTTCTTGTTTTATGATTTCCACCTTTCTCTGATTAATCCTATCACATTTAGAATCATAGAATCATAGAATCGTAGAGTTGGAAGGGACCTCACGGGCCATCCAGTCCAACCCCCTGCAAGAAGCAGGAAAATACCCCCAATTTCATTTTCCTCATCTATATGTTGTGCATCTCCAGGCTTTCGATTCACTTCTAAATCCATCAGCAGCTGAGTGTCCTTTTGATTTGAGTTCAGCTGTATCATTAGCCAGAATGCTACTTGTCTTTGTCCTCTACTGTTATCTGGTAGCTAGTCAAATGTTTTTCAACCTGGGGCTATTCCAGCGTTATCTCATGTTCATCATATGGTTCTCAAGGTAAAAATCTGTAGGGGAGGGTTTTCTCTTGGCCCCACCACAGTCACAGGCTAATTTGGTGAGGACATGAGAAAGAACCTTCTCAGTGGCTGCTCTCACCTCTAGAATTCCCTTGCATAGGAAGCTAGGCCAGCCCCCTTCCTGATCTCTGTTCACCAGCAGGAATTTTTTTTGTTTAAGCAGACTATTAGTTAGTTTACAGCTGATGTGCACATTTCATCTGGTTCTTAAGCAAAAACTTGTCTGCTGTGGAAACTCCTATGAGCAGCATTGTTGCCCCCAGTTTGACCTTTTGCCTCTCAGGAAGACAATTTCACCACTGTAAAAAGGTAGCTCCAAGGTGAGCTCCCAGTTCAATTTGCTGTAAAAGGAATGACAATATCTGTTTTAAATGAGTTTTGAATTGCTTAATTATTAGTGAGAGTAGTTATTTAGCCACTGGACTAGGACCTGGGGCCAGATTTCCAATCCATAAATTTTGCAAAGAAAGCCCTATGAAAGGTTTTGCCTCAGGGTTTCCATGAGTACGAAACAACTTGAAGGTATACAACAACAAAAAGTCAGGAATTATCCCTTTTGAAATCAATTTTGGTAAGACAATGGAGAAATAGATAGATGAGACAAATTGACAGATAGATGGATGAATGGATTTATATATTTTTGTCTATAAGTCTATTGGTAGGAAGCATTTAGGTTGACCTTGTATCCTTTTTGATTTCATAGTTGTATGCTTCATTGTGAAATATAAAATACAGAGACTGCTGATTCCTAGTGCTGGGGAAGAAAAGGAAAAGAAGTTGAAATTAATATGAACAGGGATTAAGCCAATCTTTAATATTATAGTTTGGAATATGATCTAACACTCTAAAAACATTATCTGTATCAACTTGCTAGAGTTTTCATTCCATCTTCTTATGAAAAAAAGAATGCCTCTTGTTAGCCAAGACATTTCTCAAGATGGATCATAAGTTTGATTCACCATGGCAAGCCTTACATTGCTGTGTTTAACCTGCTGCAGTTCATTCACTCTGTAGCAGAAGCTATTTCTTATTTCCTAACAAGGTACTATTATTTTTGAGTTGTCGTAAAAATAGAAAACATACCATGTGAAACAGTTTCTACTGAAACTATCCTATGAACTGCTTCTCTGCTTAAAAGTAGGATTTCAGGGTTGAAACTAGTAAGTGCGGCATCATACAACGGCATTTGTTACGGTTATTGCAAGTTACCATAGGTACTGTTCTAGCACAACTGGAATGGTTGGCAGGCATTACTAAGTAAAAAGCAAATCACCAGGTAGCAGGAAAGCTAGGCAGCAGGCCACCCAAATGCCTTCCCATTGCAGCTCCCTTGAAGCTTAGATGAAGCCCTTGGCTTCTCCCTATGTTTGGACCATGAAAAGATTAAATGTGTCTGTCTATGTGTGTGGGATAGTATAGACCAGTGGTTCCCAAACCGCCCCCTATCCAGAAAAAATATTACTCAGCGCCCCCTGGAAAGGGGGGTGTGGCTTAGAGGGGTGGGTGTGGCTCCTGCTCAAGAGGGCGGGGTTGAGCCTCTCCCCTAGTCCAAGATGCAGGGTTGGGAGGGGAAGGGGGAGGTGGGTGGGACCAGAAATGGGAGGCCAGGACTGGGATAGGCAGAGTTACGAGCTCTGAGGCAGGGCTGAGCTTCTATCCCTGTCCTGCGGTGCCTGCCAGGACACAGGGGGCGGGGCTAGAGGAGGGGGAGGGGCCTCTTCCCAAGTGCCTGACAAGGCTGAAACTCTATACCCCGCCCCCGTGTTCTAACAAGCGCCTCAGGGGAGCTATACAGAGGCTCAGCCCTGTCTCGTGCTCTTGGGAAGAGGCCCCGCCCCTGCCCCTAGCCCTGCCCTTTAGTCCTAAAAGGCCTCTCAGGAGAGGTATAGAGGCTCAGCCCTGTCTTGGGCTCTTGGAAGGAGGCCCCACCCCCTTCCCTAGCTCCGCCCTCTGTGTCCCAACAAGCGCCTCAGGAGAGGTATAGATTCTCAGCCCTGTCTCATGCTCTTGGGAAGAAGCCACACCCACTCCTCTAGCTCTACTCCCTGTGTCCTAATAGGCACCTCAGGGGATCAGCCCTGTCTCTGGCACTTGGGAAGAGGCCCCATCCCTCCCCTGGCCCCACCCCCGTCTCCACCAGGGGGTGGTAGCCCCCACTTTGGGAATCACTGGTATAGACGGTTGAAACCCACTGTCTCCATATCAAGAAGTAGTGAATAGTTTCAGTCTGTACAAATGACAAAATATCAATGTGGATTTTTTTTCTCCAGCTCAGTGTTAAATGGCAACCAAGTATTTAAAATATTAAAGAGATACCGTGTTTTCCTGAAAATAAGACAGTGTCTTATATTAATTTTTGCTCCCAAAGACGCATTAGGTCTTATTTTTAGGGGATGTCTTATTTTTCCATGAAGAAGAATTCACATTTATTGTTGAACAAAAAAATGAACATTGATTTTTATACTAGTTGTGCCCGACCACGCATTGCTGTGGCATAGTCTGGTGGTTAGGGATCCCTCTGGTTAGGAAGCAGCCTGGCTTTGAAGCTGCAAGGCTGTTCCATCATGGCAACATTTTTTAAAAGTGGTGTTAGTCTCCGCATACAGCTATGAGGTCCTCTGGATAATGTAGTTGTTTCAGTTCCCCGGTGGGCCTCTGCGCATGCGCAGTAAGCAATGGGGGTTTTCTGTTATTTGGATTTTATTTTTCTAGGGTTTTTTTTATTGAAAGACATAGATTGGATGACTATGTCTTTTGTGGCCAAATCTGGTATGATTTGGTCTAGTGGTTTTGTTGTTTACTCCATGGGAAAAACACACATTATATTCATATATATATATATATATTGTTCAGTAGTTGTCATCACAAACCAGCATAACCAGACAAACTGTGAATCCTATCAAGAATTTCTTGTTACTACCATTATTTCTATGTACAACAATCTATGGTTCGTAAATTTACCGATCCTGCATGCTCTGGTGTTCTGTTTGGCGGGCATGCTTCCAAACACAAACTTTGCTAGGTCTTACTTTCGGGGGAGGCCTTATATTTAGCAATTCAGCAAAACCTCTACTAGGTTTTATTTTCTGGGGATTTCTTATTTTAGGGGAAACAGGGTAGTAACAACTCTCAATTGTCAAACTGCAATTGCTTCCCAAAGCACATCCTTTCTTTATAGAAGATATAGGACAAATGGGTGACATCTAGCAATGTGGGTGCCTTTAGTAAAAGGTTAGATATATTAATGGAAGATGAGGATACTGGTCAATGGCTACTAGTAATGGTGGCTATGTATTATCTTTAATAGTATACCTTTCAATCTGTATTGGTGGGAACAGGAGTGAAAAGGTAATGTTGCACTCATGTCCTGTGGGCTTTCCATAGACATTTGACTGTCCACTGTAGAAGCAAGATGCTTAGCTAAATAGGCATTTGAGCTAATCCAATACAACTGTTCTTTTGTTCTTGTCACCATTGGAATGTATAGAATAGCAATGAAACAGTGATACAGCAACAACAATTATCTCCTATTTTGTTTTGACTCCACTTTCTCTACCGTCCCCAAGCTCTTTGCTGGAGTGTTGCCCACAAAACCAATTCCAATTTGAAATTTGGCCCTTAAACTGAAAAAGGTTCATTATGTCTATATTTATTGTATTGTTGTAAAGCTGTGCTATGTGTTTTACGGGTCTTAGTGTCATTATTAAGATATCATTTTCATATAAATTTCCTTGAGGTCTCTAAGATAAGACAGAAAATGAAATAATTTATTCATTTTATTTATTAAAGTATTTATATCCTGCACGACATCTGAAGATTTGAGGTTAATGGAAGCATCCCCATTACCACAGGCAGGGCAGTATTATACTAACTCATACAGCGGATACTTGATAGTAATTTCAGAGATACTTGCAATACATAGGATGCCAATGCCATGGTGTTCCAGTGAGGGATTCTGTGATTTATTATAGTTTGTTTCCTACATATAATAGGATTATAATAGATTATTATAGTTTGTTTCCTACTTCCTATAAGTAGGAAACAAACTATAATAAATCACAGAATATAGTGTGCAAATACCAGTGTAATCCTAAAAATCTAGATAAGATATTATTGCCTTTCGTGATGCTTTAAGTGTTTTCATTTTTAATACCCGATTTATATAGTAATTCAATTGTTAGGAAGCCTTGAGGGTTACTTTCCTCTGAAACCCCTTACATGCTATATTGTTTTGTATAATGCTCTAAAATTATAACTTATTTCAGAACTCTTGGCTTCTCTGATTCTAATGTCTAGCATTTTAAAAACAATGCATGTATAGTACGTAGATGGAGAAAAATGCTTACCAATGATCAACAAGTATCAGTGTTTCCTAAATCAGCCTTTCCCAACCTGGTACCCTCCTGGTATTTTGCTCATTTCCCCCATGTCCTAAGTAGAATGACCAATATGCAGGTAAGCTGGAAACAGAACATCAGCAGAGCACCAACTTGGATAAAAATTCTTTACCTTTATCCTCCTGCTAGTCTTGCTCATGTAAGTGTTTTTTTTTTTCACCCCCTCATTCCTTAAAAAAATGTTAAGCTATTTTTCTAATCTTTTGGCAATTAATTTCATACATAAATTATAGGTTGCACACCTGAGGTTTTGTTATATCTGTTTTCTTAAAATTTCATTGCAAACCCCTTTTCCTTGCAGCCTAGTGCTTTTTCTATGCCTTTTATAATTTTATATATATTTCTAATCTCATTTTCTTTTCATCTTAAATTTTCCTGTGGTCAAAGAAAGGCAGCCTAACTAATGCTAATAATGCCAACTCAGTGGACTAATTTCATGACTATGGCACATGAGCAGTTGGTTGTTAATTTCTTTAATAATACCACTCCCCAGTATGGGCCGTATCCCACACTATTTCCTTGAACCGTTTTCATTTGATATACACATGCACTTATTAGTCTTTCTGTGATGAAGTCAGACCTCTTGCATAGTTATAATGATTTCTGCCTTTAGAAAGGTAACAATCAAAATATCTTTCTGCAATTTATTCTATACAATTGCTTTCTGGCACACATGAATAAACAATTTAAAACATTTCAACTTCCATAACAGCCACATGTCAAGGCCGCACAGGTAATCAGAACAGATCTGTGAAATTTATTGGCACAAGTTATGGATCATTATGTTCACCTTGTGCTTTAGAACATGCACAACAAAAACCGACCTATCTTGCAATAAATATACAGGCTGCTGGGGAACATGTTGGGGAGAAAAGGGCTCAGATTATTTCATTCTACTTGGGGAAGCACAGGAGTACCTCCAGGTGTAGAATGGTGGTGACAGCCAATAATTACAGACTTTATTTCATAATAAATATGCCACTGTAGTGACTGCAGATATAAATTAAGACAGGCCACTGCACATGGTGCAAGAAAACGTTGTTTAAAGCTATGCTCTCAGCTGCCATTATATGGAACAGCAAGGATTCTGTGCCATATAATTTCTACACCTGGAGTTACTCTTGTGCTTCTCCAAGTAGGATGAGTTTCACAAGTAGCTATTCTGATTTTATTTTTGAAATGCTTGTCTGATTACACTGGCCAACACATATTTTGGTGCCTCAAATGTTAGACTTGTTGATTCCAAGATATGACACTAGTTTTCTCCTTGTCAGTTTTAGTTTTTGAGATAGAGAACATATGCTATATAGCAGTCTTCATCTGTTCGCCCATAGAAAATCATGATTACCATATCTAAGAAACTACAGCTGATGTGGTCTATCCAATGCAATTTTCTGAATCATCACCACAAATAACCCAAGGAGCAGCCCCCAAAACCAAGACACCAAGAAACTTGTTTTTGTTGGGCTATAATCTCTCTGGAATCCTTATCAAGGGAAGGCCAAGTGCAATGCTTTTGTGTTGTCAAGGGCTTTTGTGGCTATAATCACTGAGTTGCTGCGAGTTTTCTGGACTGTATGGCCATGTTCCAGAAGCATTCTTTCCTGCCATTCTGCCCACATCTATGGCAGGCTTCCTCAGACATTGTGTGGTCTGTTGGAAACTAGGCAGATATACAAACCCGACTTGCCTAGTTTCCAACAGCCCTCACAACCTCAGAGGATGCCTGCCATAGATGTGGGTGAAACATCAGGAGAGAATGCTTCTGGAACATGGCCATACAGTTTGGAAAAACTCACAGCAATCCTGCAATATTTTTCATTATATATAAAAAGATGGGCCCCTGGTGGTGGCGCAGTGTGTTAAAGTGCTGAGCTGCTGAACTTGCAAACCAAAAGGTCCCAGGTTCAAATCCCAGGAGCGGAATGAGCGCCCGCTGTTAGCCTCAGCTCCTGCCAACCTAGCAGTTCGAAAACATGCAAATGTGAGTAGATAAATAGGTACCGCTCCGGCGGGAGGGTAATGGCGCTCCATGCAGTCATGCCGGCCACATGACCTTGGAGGTGTCTATGGACAACGCCGGCTCTTCTTGAGATAAGCACCAACCCCCAGAGTCGGTCACGACTGGACTTAACGTCAGTGGAAAACCTTTACCCTACCTTTACCTATAGAAAGATGACTGATTTGTTAACTATTCCCCCATGTGACAGAGAAGAATGACTATTATTCGTAGGGGGCAAACATAGTCCCTACCTGTGGGATCATACCTGTATCCCTGCTTCTATGAGGTTCACAAAGAAATCAAAGGACCAGTAAATGATGCAACTGAATGGTGCTTTAACTGGAAAGCTTACAAAAAATGGCCAGCACAGTCTACTTTACTGTTATCCTGTGGTTTAAGTGGACCATAGTCCAAGGAGGGTTCCCAGTCCTTCCTTGATCACTTAGCTTTCATTTAGAAGTGATGCACTCCAGGTGTGTTAGGATTTAAGACAGCCACTGAATATGTGGATAGAATTGTTTTGGTAAAGTGTCACTCTGGGTAATGAAGTCATTCTGGAAAGTTCCAATATCTGGCAAGTGTGTTAAGGTCCCTGTGGTGACATTTCACCACATGGAAGCTGTTCAAATTGTAACCGTAGTACTTTTCAACCTTGGCTAGCAATGTACATGTGCATGGGTTCAGAATTCTAGTGCCAGCAGCTGTTTCTATTGTTTTGTGTCTTCATATCATTTCCAACTTAGGTTCACTGTATTAAGATTTTGGCAAGATTAATTCAATGAGGGTTTGCCTTTGCCTTCCTCTGTGGCTGAGAGCTTGTGATTTGTCTGAGGTTGGGTTTTCATAGATGACCGGGGAGTCTAATCTTGATCTCCAGAGTCAATGCCTAAACCACTATTGCTTCTCAACAAACAGAGTTCTGTAGTCATTTTGCGAGAAATCTGGGGGCACACTTCCCATATCATGCACACAGCTTCAAAGGCCATTGATTATATTGGTGGTGGAAATCACGGGTGACAGTACTTCTAGGCATATGCTGTCACACCTTCCTCTTCACCTGCATAATTCTACCTTTGGTTGTATTGTGGTATAATAGAACTGGAACCCTGGAACTAACTTTTTATTTTTGTAAATAATTTTAGAATGTTATTAGGAATTCTTAAGTATTAAGTTTAGATATTGTGATTTGGGGCCTCTGTGTTTGAAATACATACTGTACTCCATCAGAGTGACAATAACACTTTCTGAAACAATGTTCAGAATTTCAAACATTTACAGAACTGTTTTAGGTGAAATGTTTACATCATTCATAACTTGGAGGAAAGGGGAAAACCGTGACAGATCCTTAATTGCATTGCTTTCATGTTATTTCTGTCTGGGATATATGTTTGCAAGGATCTAAGTGGCATTAGTCATAGTTTTAAATGGAACATGACTTTACATTTAAACTGTATAGATTGGGTCATTTATTCATCTTTCAGTGAACATCATGTCTAAAGGTGAGCTTCATGCCTATAAATACAACAGGACACATCCTAGGCTGAGGCTCCCTATTTGATGTTTCCAGTAGATTAACAGTCATGTGTTTATTATTCTGGATATGTTGTAGATATTTTCCAAGTGCTGCATGGTGACCAATAGGAAACAAGTGTACTCTTGTGAAGTGTGGTTTTAGATACTCCCTTTTTCTCTATTTTGTTTCTAGATGGAGAAATTAGCATGCTTGCATTCAATCATACTACATTAACTATTCCATTAATGTCTAAAGGGCACTGGCTCTGAATAGTGAGCTACAAAAGGTCTAAATTTCACAAATCACAGTTTACACTGGAGAATCTCTAGACAACCATATAGACATCAAGAGCAGCTTGTTGATGCTGTGATTATCATGATTATCCAAACTTATATTGGTGTACAGCTACTGTATAGGCAACTAGGTCTGCCTGCAAGAATTATTGGTATTATATTATTGTCCAGATTCAACAAGGTTTCTGTTTCTTGGATGATTCCAGAGTTTGAAATAAACTTATGCTTCTCAACTCTTTAAAAACACTGTTTCCTCCATAAACACTGCAACCCCTCAATGCCTTTTCCTATCACAGCATTTAACAGATCAAATACTCTCCTCCTTCATTTGCAAATACCTTCAACAGAAATTTGGAAAACAGACCAGGAAGATGGAGCATGTAAAGACGCTTCCACCTTTCTAAGACTGAGTACATAATTAAATAATTTCATACGGATTTGTCAATCTTTGACACTGCATACTGCTTGGGTCTGGTATGTGCAGTGGTCATCATGAAAGTGATACTCTTTATGATGGCTTATAAGAATATTCTTTGGTATTCATATATCATACTTATGACAAGGAGCTAGTCCCTGCTATATAAGCCAATAATATTAATAATAATAATAAAACTTTATTTGTATTCCGCCCTATCTCCCCAAGGGGACTCAGCGCGGATTCCAACATACAACGGTAAAAATCCAATGCCTCCGTAAAACAAATAAATACTGATATAAAATCCCAGGGAAACCCCGCATATGAAAATAACATTCAAATCTAACACCAAATTAAAGCCTAACACCAGTAAATTAAACCTAACATCAATAAATTAAATTACATGTAGTCAAACAAAATTATATAATAACATAAAATCTAAACAAACATCCACATTAATTTACAACAGCCAAGATTTATGTGGACTTGTATTCTGTGTGCACTTTGTGTAGATGGCATCAGAGCATATTGGAAACACAGACAAACCTGGGCCTCAATCATGTGCAAATTTGAGAGTGTATGCCAACTGAAGAGTGCATGACTTCTGGTTGCACATACAGACTTCTCCATGCAGGAAACCCGTGTAGGCCTGCCCTCAGTCACAGTCACTCTGAGTAGATTCCATTAGCATTTTGAAGGCAAAACCATTTATTACAGCATGACTTTACCTGGACAATAGAGACCATAGTACTGGATACAGACACACAGACATTTCTGACCTGTTGAATGCATGTTGTTGCTGTGGTCCTTCAAGTTATTTTCAACTTATTGGGACCCTAAGGTAACCCTGTCACAGGGTTTTCCTGGCAAGGGTTTGTCAGTTGCCTTCTTCTGAGGCTGTGAGAGTGTGACTTGCCCAACATCACCTGGTGGGCCATGCTGAATTCACATTACACAATACATCCTTTTCTTTGTAGAGTTTATTTCCAAAAGTCACCAAATCCAAAACAATTGAAAATGAGTTATAAGTACAGTAGCAGCACATTGTTGGTTAGAAATAGAATATTCTGTGCAGATCAAAACTATCAAAATGTATCAAATGATTTTGGTACTGGGCTTGTAAAATTGCATGATTTTATAGCAAAAAATGCATATCCCCAGCATTTTTGCTTCCTCATTCCTGTAAAATGTGTTCATAGAATCGTAGAACTGAAAAAGACCTTGTGGGCCATCCAGTCCAACCCCCTGCCAAGAAGTAGAAAAATTGCATTCAAAGCACCCTGACAGATGCCCATCCAGCCTCTGTTTAAAAGCCTCGAAAGAAGGAGCCTCCACCACACTCCAGGGCAGCAAGTTCCCCTGCTGAACAGCTCTCAAAGTTAGGAAGTTCTTCCAATGTTCAAGCGGAATCTCCTTTCCTGTAGTTTAGGCATGTTTTGGACTTCAACTCCCACAATTCCTAACAGTTGGTGGACTGTTAGGAATTGAAGTCCAAAATACCTGGAGGACCGAAATTTGCACATGCCTGCTGTAGTTTGAAGTCATTGTTCCATGTCTTAGTCTCCAGGGCAGCAGAAAACAAGTTTGCTCCCTCCTCCTGATGACTTCCCTTCACATATTTACACATGGCTATCATCATGACTCCTCTCAGCCTTCTCTTCTGCAGGCTAAACATGCCCAGCTCTTTAAGCCGCTCCTCATATGGCTTGTTCTCCAGACCCTTGATCATTTTAGTTGCCCTCCTCTGGACACTTTCCAGCTTGTCAACATCTCCCTACAGTTGTGGTGCCCAGAATTGGACACAGTGTGATCCCAGGTGTGGTCTGGCCAAGGCAGAATAGAGGGGTAGCATGACTTCCCTGGATCTAGACACAAGACTCCTCCTTATGCAGGCCAAAATCTCATTGGTTTTTTGCCACCACATCACATTGTTGGCTCATGTTTAACTTGTTGTCCAGGAGGACTCCAAGATCTTTTTCACACATACTGCTGTCGAGCCAGGTGTCCCCCATTCTGTATCTCTGCATTTCCTTTTTTCTGCCTAAGTGGAGTATCTTGCATTTGTCCCTGCTGAACTTCGATTTGATAGTTTCGGCCCATCTAGTCTGTCAAGATTGTTTTGGATTCTGCTCCTGTCTTCTGGAGTGTTGGCTATCCCTCCCAATTTGGTGTCATCTGCAAACTTATTGATCGTGCCTTCTAGCTCTTCACCTATGTCATTAATTAAAATGTTGAACAGAACTGGGCCCAGGACGGGACCCTGCTTATGACACTCCACCTGTCACTTCTTTCCAGGATGAAGAGGAAGCATTGGTGACTGTGAGCACCCTCCGGATTCGTTCACTTAACCAATTTCAAATGGATTGGGTGCCTTTTGGAAACAAGCACCACATCTGGACGATGGGTGAATGGAGGGAAAAGTCATTATTTCAGTTTCAAAAGAATTTGGGGAAGGCTACCGCACTTAGAGCAAGCCTGGGAAAACTTCGGCTCTCTAAGGCGTTTTGGACATTGGGTCGCTATAAGTCGAGAGGCGGCCTGAAGGCAAGTGTTCAGAGGCACATCCCCGCTCAGCCCTGCTTCCTCCCTCCCTGCCCGCCGTCGCTCCTCTCCCCTCGGCTGCCCTCGGGTTCAGGGCCAAGCAGTGGCAGCAGGAAGACCTCACGGGGCTCCTTCTTCTCCTGGTGCTGACTCGGGCTCACCTGCGCGGGCGGAGGTCGGTCCGCCCCCTCCTGGTCCCCTTCCTCTTCTCTGCCGCCGCCGCCCCGTCGCGTGCCGTTCCCCGCTCCCGCCAGGAGGAGGCGCTGCGAGGCTGGGCCAAGCGACCCTTCTGCCCTGAGGCGCAAGCCTTGCCCGGAGAGGAGCCCTCGGGCGGGCAGGAAAAAAGGAAGGCAGGCCCGCTACGTGGAAGCGCCTGGGTCCCGCGTGGCAAGGAAGGAGCACGCTCCTTCGCCCGCTTCTCCCCGTCTCCCTTCCCTTCCCTTTCAAGGCACCTCCGAGGCGAAGCCGGGACTGATAGGCGCCCCATTGCCACAGACGCCCGGCTCAGGTGTTCTCCTCTTCGGGCCCCTTGGCTCGGTCCAGGCAGCTTCGGTTAGAGAGGAAGGCTCCGTCCGCAGTGAGGCCCACGGAGGAAGCCCACCGAGGCAGGGGAAAAGGGGGGAGGGAAAAAAAATCTCCTCCTCCTCCTCCTCCTCCTCCTCCTCCCTGCGCTCGGACTCAGGAGCTCGGCCCAGGCCCCCTCGCTCCCCACCAGGGCGCCCCCTCCCGCTCCCTCCCGCGCGCGGACAGGTAACACGCCTCTTGCGCGCGCGCCAGGGAAGGGAGGGGGCGCGCTGCCGTGTCTCCCACCGCCGGCACGTTGCAGGGGAAGGGGAGGGAGGCAGGCAGGCAGGCGTGAAGCATCTCCCCCCCCCTCCCCACGCAACACTGAAGAGCCAAACCCAAAGCTTCCTTTCACAGGTTGCCGCGCGCGCAGGTTGAGGAGGGGAGGGGGAAAAAGAAAGAGACATGGCAACAGCAGCACTGCGGATGAGGGGCAGCAGGGGAAGGGCCTGAAGAAGCGCCCCTTTAGTGATGGTGGTGGGCTGAGGGTTGGCTGGTTGGGGGCGCGCGAGAGAGAAAGAGAGGGAGAGAGAGAGGGAGCGTGCGCGGGTGCGCGAGTGACTGACAGACGGGAGGAGGACGGGCGCGGGTGTGCACGCGCGCGCGAAAGAGAGAGAGAGAGAGGGCGGGAAGGAGGGAGGGAAGGAAGGAAGGAAGGAAGGGCGCGTGCCTGCCTGTGGCGCGTGGGGCTCCTTTCCTCTCTGCCCGTTCCGGACCCGCGTTGGGTGGGTGGCCTCCGCGCCCGTCCCAGGCGCCTCTTCGAGGGAGAGAGGAGCGCGTGGCGTGGCGTGGCGTGTGGTTCCTGGGGCGCGGGGCCGGGGCCGGGCGATGCGTTGGAAGGAACGTGCCGCTGGCGTCTGGCTCCGGGAGCCGCTCGGGCGCCCTCCTCTCCCTCCTCCTCCTCCTCCTCTTCACGCCTTCTCCCCGCGCAGACCGAGCCTTTCCCCGCTTCTCTCGCCAGGAAGCAGCAGCAGCAGGAGCAGCAGCGGCGCCGCGGGGACCGTCATGCCTCCTCCTCCGACCGCCGCCGGAGCCCCTTCCCGCCTCTCCCGCCGCTAGAGCGCCCGGAATACCGCCTCCCTCCCCGCCTTTCTCTCTCGCAATCTCTCTCCACCCAGATGCCATCGCTGTATTCGCTGCAGCGTTAGAACCACCTTGCGTTGCCCCCCCCCCCCCCCCCCATACACCACCGCCACCACTTGAAAGGGAAGGAGCAAATGGAATGAATGATCTCCGTGTGGATCCTGTGCACGTTGCGACCCCCCTTTTTCCCCTCGCACGGTCTGATTCATCTCTCCCCGGCGTGAATTTGCAGCACCACGTCAAGACACGAGCCTTCTCCTCGCCAGGAAGAGGTTATCCTTCCTCCGCTGGTGTGCCTCGCCCCCTCCCCATTGGCTCCCCCGGCCTCGCTCTCCTTATGTGGATATGCCAGCGAGAAGACCAGACTGGAGACTCCCAACATGCTCACTACTCCCTTAATCTGTCCGCCTAGAGGTTCTGCTTCTACAAACCAAGGTAGGGAGACGTGCTTCCCTTTCTTCCTCCTTTTCTTCTTTCCCTTCTGCATGGAAAAGGGGCGCCCCCTCCCCAAACCAGCCAGGGCTAGGAGAGAAAGGCAGCCTCATTGGTACGGATGGCACGAACCACCCGCTCACAAAAGAGCCAGCCATGCTGTTGGGAGAACAGGTACCATTCGTGTGTGTGTGTGTTTTAAAGATGGGGAGCCGTTCAGACATGTTGATTCCCTTCTTGGCTCAGCAGAGGAGATGGATGGAGCCCCAAAGAGGCGCTGTGGCGGGTCCCCTCCCTTGGCTGTGAAGGGAGGGGCGGTGGGGCAGGAAGGAGGGAGGGGTCCCCCAAAGACCCTCCGCCAGCCGCATAGAGAGGAGCAGCTTCTCCCCCTCCTCCTCCCCTCACACCGGCCCTGAGCAACATGGTCGTGGGCTGGAGAAAGAGAGAGAAGGGAAGGGGGGTGAGATGGTCGTGGGCTAAAAAGAAAAAAGAAAAGGGGGAGGGGGTTATATGGTGCAGTCGGGCCGGGAGAAGCAAGCGGTAGGGAGGGAAGGAGGCCTCGCCTATCCTATCCTCGCCTCGCCTCGCAGTCCGGGCTTTGGAGCCACGAAGCCTCGAGGGGAAGGGTGGCCAGGCCAAGGGGGGCTGCGAGGCGGGTCCACGCGCGGGCGGAAGGGGGGCTATTTTAAGTCCGCGCACGTCACTCAAGAGGCACGCTGTGGAAAGGGGGGGGGAGAAAAAAGCACCGAAGGCAAGCTGCTCGTTGTGTCCTCCATGTGGGTTTTCCCTCCCCTCGGGTGGGTTTTTTTCTCTCCCCTCTTGCAGGCGTGGTGTGTGTCTTTTCCACCCATGCAGCGCCCCTTCCTCCTTCCCTTCCCTTTCTCCCCATCTCTCTCACACAGCATGACACCCCACACTCCTTCCTCTAAAGCAGTGCTTCCCAACCTGTGGTCCGTGGATCATTGATGGTCCGCGGCCTCAGCCTTACTACTACGGAGAATAACACAGATCATATTTTATTCTTGGTGTTTTCGTTCCTGGGGTTATTTGGGGTGCTGTTTCAGAAAATGGTATTGGATGGATAGCTCTAGACGATGAAATATGGTTTTCTTTGGGTGACTACTGGCATATGTTCTGTATCAGAAACCAGAGCTGATGTGGTCTGTCCATCCAATGCCATGTTTCTGAATCAGCACCCCAAATAACCCAGCCGAGTCTAAAGTTGATTCCTAACCCTTTTGGTACTAATGTTGGAGAGTGGTTCCTGGTTAAAAAAAAAGGTTGGGAAGGAACCACTGCTCCAAGGCAACTGCCACAACGCTGGGTGATGCAAAATGGCTCTCTCTCTCTCTCTCTCTCTCTCTCTCTCTCTGTTTCCCCGTTCGGCTGCGCGCCTACGCGACACATACCGATAAACGATGGCACGGTTTGGGATTGGGGCTCGGCGCTGTGTAAGATGGTGGCAAGACAAAGGAGGACGGGGATTTTTTTTTGTGGGTGTGGAATGAGTGGGCTCTGCGCCTCGCGGAGGAAACGGGGAGGCGTTTATTTTTAGCCAACGGGTGGGTAGCCAACCATGGGCTGTGGTGAGGTGGCTTTTGCAGGAGAGACCCTGGAGGGCAGCCGCTCTCCCTCTCTCCCTCCCTCCCTCCAACAGCAGCATTATTGGATCTGCTCTTCCTCTTGTGCAGCCTGCCTGCCTGCCACCACACCCCCTCCGGCTCTCTCTAGAGGGAGGGATCGCCAAGGACCACAAGGAAGAGAGGGAGTGGATGGTGCCCGAAAGGAAAGCCACACCACCTGCCCGCCCGCTTTTCCTTTCGGGCCCCCTCCATCTCCAAAGGGAGCCTGGACGCCCCCTCCTCTCCTCCTTCTTCCTCCCCCCTCCCTCGCTCGCCCATCTCCCGGCACGTTCGCCTGGCGCTTCTATAAATAGCCCAGGATCTCGGTGACATCTGCCGACGTCCCCCTCGCCGCAAGTGGGAGTCTAAAGTTTACCTGGGCGGGTGGAGGGCGGGGCCAGGACGCTGGGGGCCGGGAGGGCGTGGCTCCAGAAGGAGGGAAGGGGCGGGGCTTGCGGGCTCAGCCCGGGCGGGCAGGTGTGCTGCTCCTGCTCCTGCTGCTCCTCCTTCTCTTCCTCGCTCGGTTCAGTCCATCCAACCCTTTGGGGTTCTCTGTGTTGTCAAAGGCTTTCATGGGCGGAATCACTGGCTTGCTGTGAGTTTCTCCAGGTTGTGCGGCCATGTTCCAGAATCATTCTCTCCTGACGTTTCGCTTGCGTCTACGGCAGGCATCCTCAGAGGTTGTGAAGTATGTTAGAAACGATGCAAGTGGGAAATGTGTTGTCGAAGGCTTTCATGGCCGGAATCACTGGCTTGCTGTGAGCATTCCGGGCTGCATGGCCGTGTTCCAGAAGTATTCTCGCCTGACGTTTCTCCTGCATCTGTGGCAGGCATCCTCAGAGGCTCCCCCAGGCAGGAATCAGCCAGGCCTTGAAGATGCAAGGCTCTTCAATGCTAATCAAGGTGATTAATTAATTGTAGCATTCACCGCAAGTGAAAGAACAGACAAGAGTTCTTTCTCCCATCCCGGACCTTCCACAGAGATATATAAACCTCCTTTTCCTAGTTTCTAATATAATTCGCAACCTCTGAGTTTGCCTGCCATAGATGTGGACAAGACGCCAGTTGCCCGGAAAACTCACAGCAGCCCTGTGCAAGTGGGGTTTATATATCTGTTCAGGGTGGGAGAAATAACTCTTGTCTGTTTGCAGCAGGTGTAAAGGTTTCAATTGGCCACCTTGATCAGCATTGAATAGCCTTTCAGCTCATGGTCTGGGTGCTTCCTGTCCGGGGATAATCCTTTGTTGAGAGTTGGCCCTGATTAATTCATGTCTGGAATTCCTCTGTTTTCTGAATGTCGTTTTTTATTAACTGTCCTGATTTTAGAGTTTCTTTAATACTGGTAGCCAGATTTTTTTTTCATTTTCATGGTTTCCTCCTTTCTGTTGAAATTGGACAATTTCAACAGAATTTCAACTTTGAAATCAGGGCAGTGAATAAAGAACAGAGGAATTCCAGACGTGAATAAATCAGGGCCAGCTAACACCGCCCAACAAAGGTTTCCCCCAGGCAGGAAGCAGACGGACCTTGAAGCTGAAAGACTATTCAGTGCTAATCAAGGTGGCCAATTGAAACATCTACACCTGCCTCAAACAGGCAAGAGTTCTTTCTCCCACCCTGGACATTATTCCACAGATAGAAGAACCCCTCTTGCCTAGTTTTCAACAGACCTCACAACCTCTGAGGATGCCTGCCATAAATGCACGCAAAACGTCAGGAAAGAATGCTTCTGGAACATGGCCATACAGCCCGGAAAACTGACAGCAATCCTTCGGGGCTTTTTTCTCTGAGAGCCTTCAGGCTTCGCCGGCTGTTGAACGCGAGAGGAGCCAGGACGGGGCCTCGTTGCCCCCAGTGGCGCGCGTGCCGTGGCCAGGACGCGTCTTGACTCGCGGACTCTCTCTTTCTGGCCGCCATCCTCTTCCCGCATCCGGCTCCGAGTCTTCACCTCTCCTTCCTTCTCACGATCGGAGCCTTCCGACCCTTCTTTCGGAGAACTTCCCTCGTGGCAGCGAGCTGTTACTTCTCCCCAGTAAACGATGCTTGAGTTGGATTTGACTTTTCAGGCTCCAAGTGTAGACATTTCTCCGCCAGTTTCAAAGCACATTCGAGCTTCGCTTCAAATCTCAGCGTTGCGTACCTGGTCTAAGAAGTAGGGAAGAGATATAAGATGCACGTTCTTGCCCAATACCAGTATTCTTGGTAATAGAGTTTAATTTTTTTTTTAACTTTAAGACGATCTAAGTGTAAACCGATTGAGTCTGAAACACCCCTGCTTCTGTTAGAAAGCACATTTGATTTAAAAATATTCACAGTATAGCGGATTGCTGTGAGTTTTCCGGGCTGTATGGTCATGTTCCAGAAGCATTCTGTCCTGACATTTTGTCTGCATCTTTGGCAAGCATCCTCAGAGGTTGTGAGGTCTATTGAAAACTAGGCAAGAAGGGTTTATATATCTGCAGAAAGTCCAGAGAAAGAACTCTTGTCTGTTTGAGGCAAGAGTTAATGTAGCAATTGGCCACTTTGATTAGCATTGAATGACATTGCAGCTTCAAGGCCAGGCTGCTTCCTGCCTTTGTTGGGAGGTGTTTACTGGCCGAGATTGTTTTCTGTCTGGAATTCTCCTGTTTTCTGAGTGTTTTTTATTTACTGTCTTGATTGTTGTATTTTTTAATACTGGCAGCCAGATTTTGTTCATTTTCATGGTTTCCTCCTTCCTATTGAAATTGTCCACATGCGTGTGGATTTTAGTGGCTTCTCTGTGGAGTCTGACATGGCAGTTGTTCAAGTGTTCTCACATAATATGCTGTGTCCAGCATATTTTGTCAGCTCTTGCCTCAAACAATTATTTCTCCCACCCTGGACCTTCCACAGATATATAAACCCAAATTGCCTAGTTTCCAACATACCTCACAATTTCTGAGGATGCCTGCCATAGATGCAGGCGAAACATCAGGAAATAATGCTTCTGGAACATGGCCATACAGCCTGGAAAACTCACAGCAACTCAATGGCATCACTGATGCAAGTTTTTCATCACCCCCCCCCCCCCCCAAATGTCTATGTTGATGCCTCTGAGGATAGATGTGGGTGAAACGTCATGAAAGAATGCTTCTGGAACATGGCCATACAGCCCGGAAAACACACAGCAATCCAATGGCATCACTGATGCAAATTTTTCACCCCCCACATCTGGATGGAATAGGCATTCAATTTTAAATCTTACCTCTTCCACTTTTGGATAACATTCACCCATTGGCACAAATAGGAGAAGGTTCTAATGTAACACTTGAGTTCATGTCCTTGAAAGCGAATGTACCACTACAGTACTTTCTATTAGCAATATTCACGTGCTCTCAAGTGATTTTTTTTCATGTCAGGAGCGACTTGAGAAACTGCAAGTCGCTTCTGGTGTGAGAGAATTGGCCGTCTGCAAGGATGTTGCCCAAGGGACACCTAGATGTTTGATTTTTTACCATCCAGTGGGAGGCTTCTCTTATGTCGCTGCATGGGGAGCTAGAGCTGACAGACAGGGGCTTACCCTGCTCCGCAGATTTGAACCACTGACTTTTCGGTCAGCAGTCCTGCCGGCACAATGGTGTAACTCATTGCGCTACTGGGGGCTCCCTCACAAGTGATGCATTGGATGGAATTGGACTGAAGACATCCTGAGCTTTGTTTGTGAAAACTCAATCTCTTTGTGGCTCCTTCAAGTCCAAAGGTATAGTCTGAAAAGAGGCAGGTGCACCTTATCATACTTTATTTTCATTAATGTGAGAGATGAACTGAGATAAGTCTTAGACATTTATTAGGAAAAGAGAGAGGAAGAAGAACCAGGGATAGATGAAAAAAGCAAGAAGAGCACATCAAGTCTTCTGCGTGTAGATCAGGCATGGGCAAACTTTGGCCCTCCAGTGTTTTGGACTTCAACTCCCACAATTCCTGACCTCAGGCCCTTTCCTTTCCCCCCTCAGCCGCTTAAGCCGGAATTGTGGGAGTTGAAGTCCAAAACATTGGAGGGCCAAAGTTTGCCCATGCCTGGTGTAGATAGATAGGCAGGCATCTTATCCTCTCTTTAAAGCACCTATGAAATATATGTTCACTATCTCTTTCCCCTTAAACATCACTTTTGAATTCTAAACACCACAATCATCTCTTTTTTTCCTCATTGTTATGAAAATACTTTCATATTCACAATGTCAAAATCATTAGATAGGTAATGGCCTCAAAAAGCAATGTTTAAGGCTCCATGGATAATGGGCTTCCCACTGAGTGAACAGAATGCTGTACCAGATAGGCCTTCATTCTGATCTTTTGGTCAGGTTTCTTAATACGTTCTTAACAATAAATACTTACATTGAAGAAAAGATAGGCATCCCAAATTATATGGTGGCAGCATGGTGGAAGTGGAAAGAAGGATATAAAGCCTATTCTCTGCGTGGAATAATTTCACAAATTCTTTTCTTCTTTCTTCAATCCTAAATTGATGCAATACTTTGTGTTGACTGATTTTGTTGGTTAGTGAGCTTTAAAGAAGCTTGGAGCATATCGTTAGTGTGGTAAGAAAATAGTGAACTGCCTTATACAAAGTCTGTTTGGTGACAGAAAATGGACATAGAAATTAGGATGTGAATGGGGGAAATAGGGGCAAAGAGAGATTTGTGGAACGTGGTGGCGGCGGGAAGGATAGCATGATCACACATCAATTTAGAAAGAAATAAGTATATTTTACATTCATAGGCATAAAAGCCTCTGGTACATCTATGGAGAATAAGCATAATACGAAATGTGTGATGAGTACAATGCAAAACAGAATTAAGTTCATGGATAAATACAGATTACTGGGTGTAGCTACACAAATTCAGCATTGCATCGTAGACCATTCTTTGCACTCAGGCAGAAATCCACCAGACCCATTCACATGGAGTGTGTACATATAGCTAGATTTAAATCCATGCAGATTATATACACATGCATTTATCTATTTAGATTTGATTTATATCCCACACCTTTCTCCCAAAACGAGATTCAAGGTAATTGTATTCAGACATATAGTATCATATACACACAACATTCACCCAGAATATATTCCAGATAAAGGTGGTTTGATGCAAATCACAGAAGAGGCAACAAAATAATAAATTAGGTCTTGCACTCTAGCAAAAGAATGTACAGAAATAGAAATACTGTACACTCTGTGTACACATATGTGACATACATGCACAAGAGGCTTGCAAAATAGAATTTAATGGTGAAGCTAGTTTTGGAGCATGGAACAATATTATATAATAAATAAAACAAAAATTGAGAATGTGTGCAATGTCGTGTCCTTGTCACTGAAAGTCGCTACATGCAATATATTTTTTATATGCAAATATAATCTCGATGTAGTTTTTTTTAAAAAGCACACATCAATTCTTAGCCCCTGATGTCCATGTGTATTAGCTTGTGAAAACTGTCTCTCTTGTGCCAAGTCTCCACAAAGCCCATGTTTTGTGTGAAAAAAACTCTAGGATGAAGGCCCGGGTTGATTATGCATTTCCAAAAAAATGCGTAATTATGACCAAACATGTACGAGTGAAATTGCAGTGTATAAGAATGGTTCGCACGTGGAGGTGAAATTCAGAAAAATTATACGCAAAGTTATTCTCAAACAAAAGCCTACACTGTATGGATTAGGAAGAAGGACCCCAGCCTAATGGCTGGAGCCTCCAAAGAGGGTCCAGCTTACAAAGGCTTCAATTGGGGAAGTTAAAGCGCACTACTTTGAATGCTAATTTGTGAATAAGATCCATTGGCCAAAGGCCATTGGCCAATGTTCTAGAGCTCAGAGGGCTGCATTGTTGCATTTGAAACTCCTTTGGAGCACCACAGTGCAACATTATAGCTGACATTTTGGGTACCGGGAAGTGACCTTATCTCACTCCTGGTAACTTTGGAGGTTTTTTTTTTAATGAGAGGGGCTGTTGTGAATGGTCATTCTGGAAAGAGCATTATTAGCTCCCATTTGATTTATCCAAGTATGCTTCCTTTTATTTATTTATTTATTTTTGTGGGGCAATGAGATAAAGATTGGACTGCATGACTAAGTTTTTTTTAAGGATTGCATTGCAGGACTTGGGCTACATTTATTGCAAGCATATGCAATACTGAGACTACTGAATAATACACCCAGTGATGGTACAAATCTAAAAATCACGCTTTAATTCTGAGACTCACATTAAAATAATATTCATATTTTTGGGCTAAAACAAGCCTTCATGAAGGAAAAATAGATTAATTCCATTTGTTGTGTACTGTCAAGTGTCTTCTTACTTATTTATTTTATTTACTGTATTTTTACTCCACTCTATCTCACCCCGAAGGGGACTCAGAGTGGCTTCCAGGTTGGCAATAATTCAATGCCACAACAAACATAAACATTCAAATACAATATACACCATATACATTAAAACCAGTTAAACATCAAAATCATGACCTATCAGTATGTTAAAATAAACTGTTGAAAATCACAACATCCAGTCATAATCCAGGAGTCGTTCCAATTGTGTTATAGTCACTTCATGGCTGCCTATGGCAGTTTCCTACTCTCTGAAAACTTGGTTCCACAGCCATGTTTTTAGTTTCTTTCTAAAGGTCAGGAGAGAGGGAGCTGATCTAATTTCACTGGGAAGGGAGTTCCACAGCTGAGGGGCCACCACTGAGACTGCCACTCTCAGAAGACCTTTATGGTGGCCCTGGGACAATAATACCACATTTTATTTTATTTTTTGGTAAAATTTGTTTGCTTGGGATTAGTCATTGCCTTCCCGTGAGGCCAAGTGAGTTTGACTTGCCCAAAGTCACAAAGTGAGTTTCCATGGCTGACATTGGAACCCTCCGCGTCCAGTCTTTGTCTTAGGTTGGTTATGGTTTTTCCTACTTAGTTAAACATAGATAATTTAACTCCAAGTAATCCATGTTCACAGCTTCCTAGGATTTACCAATCCTCTGAATCTATATATATTCCCTGACATGTGATAAACTACCTGGGAGTTTAGAATGAGATTCAACCCATTTCTGTTGTATGAATTCCAAATACTAAACTCTAAACACTAAACTTATGAATTCTAAATGGAAGGCCAAAGCAGATACAATTGCAATATAACATGTTCTAGTCCTGCAGTTTGTGCTTGTTCCTCCATGAGGGTACTTTTCCTGTTGTTCCTCCATGGTGGTACTTTTCTTGTTTTTTCCCTCCATTCTCCTTGCATCTTGTGCTTGTTCCTCCATGATGGTACTTTCCCTGGATACAGCATCTAGCAGTATCTGGTGAGGTTCAGTTTGCAGAAAACTCTCAATCTCAGCCTAAAAGCAGGGGCCCCAGTGGCGAAGTGTGTTAAAGCACTGAGCTGCTGAACTTGCAGACCGAAAGGTCCCAGGTTCAAATCCCGGGAGCGGAGTGAGCGCCTGCTGTTAGCTCCAGCTTCTGCCAACCTAGCAGTTCGAAAACATGCCAGTGTGAGTAGATCAATAGGTACCGCTCCGAAGGGAAGGTAATGGCGCTCCATTCAGTCATGCCGGCCACATGACCTTGGAGGTGTCTACGGACAACGCTGGCTCTTCGGCTTAGAAATGGAGATGAGCACCAACCCCTAGAGTCAGACATGACTGGGCTTAACACCAGGGGAAACCTTTACCTTTACTAAACATTGATATTTATAATTTGTCATTTGTTAAGAATGGGAAAAAATGATATTTCCCCCAACGGGTGGTGGAAAACCCACAGGAAAAACCCACAGGAAAAACCCACTAATAATAATATTAATAATAGGGACTTCCAGCTGAGCCCACGTTTCTGTCACGCGTGGGATTTCAAAAGCCCGCCAAAAGGGCGACTTGTCCTTGTTGCTTCAAGCGTGGCTATGGCTGTGGTTAGACCCGCCCAATTCCTCCCCAGCTACAACCCCCGCCCCGCGCAGCCTCAGCCCCCCGCCCTCCGCCTTTGCGCCTCCCCACCCCCGCGTGCCTTTCCGAGAGGCTTCTTTCCCCTCAGGATGCCTCTCGTGGGCACTCGCTCCGTCTCTCCCTTCCCGCCTGTCCTGGGCTCTTTCGCTACGGAGAGACTTCCAAGGCGAAGAGGCATCGCCACGCCGTCGTAGTGAGCACTCGCTGACTTTCCCGCCTCAGTTCTAATGTTCAACTCGCACTTTCTTTTCCATCCTTCTCAACATATCGCTTAACGCGGGTTACAACCAGCAGTGATATGGCATCGGAAAGACTCACAAACCTCTACTAGTTCCTTAAAGAATCGCCACCTTTGTTGGGAAGCGAGTTGTTCAAACAGCAGTAAAGAAATAAACTTCAGTTATTTCGAATTATAGAGCTGAAAGAATCCCCCAAGGGCCAGTCCAGCCTCATTCTGCCACGCAGGAAAATGCAATCAAAGCATTCCCCACAGATGGCCATTCCATTATCAAACAGCTATCAGGACGTTTTGTCGAAGGCTTTCATGGCCGGAATCACAGGGTTACTGTGGGTTTTCCGAGCTGTATGGCCATGTTCCAGGAGCATTCTCTCCTGATGTTTTGCCCACATCTATGGCAGGCATCCTCAGAGGTTGTGAGGTCTGTTGGAAACTAGACAAGGGAGGTTTATATAACTGTGGAAGGTCCAGGGTGAGACATTGCCTCTAACAGACAAGAGTTTATTCTTCTACCCTGGACCTTCCATAGGTATATAAACCTCCCTTGCCTAGTTTCCAGTATACCTCACAACCTCTTAGGATGTCTGCTAAAGATGTGGGTGAAATGTCAGGAGAGAATGTTTCTGGAACATGGCCATACAGCCCAGAAAACTCACAGCAACCCAGCTGTCAGGATGTTTCTCCTAATGCAGTTCAATTGCCCCATGTCCTGGTCTCTAGAGCAGTGGAAGACCACAATGTGACACCCTTTCAAATATTTAAACATGGCTGTCATGTCCCCTCTCAACCTTCTCTTCAAGCTAAGCATACCCACTTCCCTAACCCACTCCTCATAGGACTTTGATCATTTTGGTTGCCCTTCTCCTGCATGCTACTTATACCTGAGGAGAGAGATCTCTTCCGCATTATTTACGAGGATCAGCACTGGTCAGGACCAGGGTGGGAGACCTCCAACAAATATCAGGTGCTATAGATTATGTTTTAGAGGAAGGGACTGGCAAAACCATTTAACCATTTAACTATTCCTTGCCTAAGAAAACTATGAAATTCACAGGTGACTTGAAGGAGCACTCAGAGAAGGAGATAATTTTGAACTTAGATTCACAAAAGGTGCACCATCAGTCAGTTATCTCAATTTGTGGACCGCCTTACACTTACTGCCCCTGACATATTATCCTCCAGACTGAACCCTCTCAGGAAGCTGGAGTGTATTTCCACATTGTTGCATACCCTGGCATAATAATTCCTGACACTGCTAGACATCTTGAGGTTTAATTTTTCCAGGGAATATTCCTTGGTTCTCTTAAAAATATCCCATCTTGGTCACTTGGTTGTGCATGTTGGCCTTTCTCCTCCAGCATTAGACACCCTCTTTCTCAACCTGTTCCACTAGCAAGGATGCTCCTGTCTGCAGCCTGAGTGGTGCAGTCTTCTCTCCAGCTTTTGATTTTGGGCTGCTTTGTTCAGGGCCTCTGTAAGGAGGATGACTGCTGCTGGTTAAACCACCTCTGTTTGGCGAAACTCAGTGAGCTGGCTGCTGCCCAGCCATGCTGCTATACCTGCTAACATGCTCTGCATGTGAAGAGAGGCTTCAATTGCAGAGCAGTCCGGTTCAGTTAGCACCATCACAGATGTCCTTGTTTGCTCCCTAGGATGGTTAGGGGAAACAGAGACCAGCCAAAGGAATGCTGTTCCATTGGCTGTTGGAATGCACAAGATCTGATTGGAAAGGAAATCACAGCTTCCTTGTCACCAGTAAGTGTTTTTTTTTTTACTCCTTTGTAACATTTTTAATTCCTCATCCTTTTTACTTTATAGCAGAGATTCAAGATTTTATTCAGTAGCAGAATATACAGGAAACCTTAGTTGATTTTATATTCTCATGGTGCACAATCTGCATTACAGAAGGGACACACTCACTTTTCACTGTGTTCCTACTTTAAACCGCTATTCTGTGTTGCAACAGGTCTCATTCTTTGCTATTGGCAACTGGATGTTGGGGAGATGGACAGAGTGAAGACTACATGTTGTTCTACTTTCCACTTTTGGAGAGAAGGACCCTAGAGAAGCAAGAAGCTTGGAGAAATAGTGGGTTATACACCCACCCTCCCACCCACACACACACACACACACACACACACACATACACATATAAACCTGTTATTTTATACATTTTATAAAACGAGTCACAAAACGTGACTGGAAAATCTACATAAGAGTTACTGTTGTCACCGTTCATGTTTAGGAATTGTGCTCATGCTACATGTATCTTTATTCTTTGAATTCTGAGAAATTGCAAAATGAAGAGCAACATCCATTGGTCACAGAAGCATCTATTGCTCCTTGTTTGTTTTCCTTCCCTCTCTTTCCCCCTCTATTAGACTGTGGGCTTTGGAGCTTTCAATATATGTATAATTGCTTAGATTTATACCCATTATAAGCATTACATAATAATAAACCAATTTCCAGGAACATAGATATTGTTAAACTACAACTCCCAGCCACTCTAGCCAGGCATAGTGAATAGTGAGAAATTCTGGGAGCTGCAGTTCAACCACATCTGGGTGTGTGTGTGTAAAAAATTCCCACACTTTCTGTTGTACAGAATGAGGTTTCTTTACACGATAGAGTTCTGGAGATATGCTATGTTCACAATATTCCTATTATTTACTAATATGCAAGACGAAACTACAGTGTTTCATCAAATATAGGGTGCACTTTTCCTATTTAAGGGGCTTCAAAAATGGGGAGTGTCCTAAATTCAGTGGCTGCTAAATTTTGTTTTTTTTCCTTTCTCGGAGGGGGAGGAGGAGGAGGGGGAGGAGGAAGGGCCCCAACCCCAAGGACTCTGTTAGGTCCTCACCATTTTGTCCTGAGCCTTACCCAGCTGGCTGTTTAGCATCTGACTAAGCTTAGTGCTCCTTCCACTTTCTCCCTAGCAGGCCCATAGACTTCATAAAATAGACTCATGCAGACAAGATGACGTCTGAGTTTCTTCACACTCCCTCCTCACCCCACAAGAAAATGTTTACTGCAAAGCCTCTTTGAAACAAAAAAAGGTATTATTCATGCAGTGAAAATTCTCAGAAAATTATTTTTTTTCTATAATTGAAGCTTCAAAAACAGGGAGCACATCTTACATTAGATGGTGCCTTGGATTCAGTGAAATATAGTATTAAAACTAGCATTTTTTAATATAAAAAGGCAACATCTTCAACACCCTTCTCTGGATTCCCAGAGGGAGCACTTTCATCCAAAAGTGCTCCATCATGAGTAAATTCATAGCTGTTCTTTGGCCTGTTCTTTTCCAGATCAATTTGTATTTGTCTTCATCCTATTACTCTGTCCCTTATGCTACAAGGAGAGTGCCACCTTACCTTACTTTAATCAGTATTGCATTTCAGAATCTGGAAAAAGATTGCCAGGTATGAATAGAATAGCACCTATTACTAATTCCAGTTGATGAAGCATCATCCTGACCTATTAGCCAACAATGGATGTCTCGCTGTATGTGTAACAGATGTCATGGTAAACCGAGAGGGAAATTGGGTTTGGGCCTGAATGGAAAAAATAATAATGACAATTTCTGTTTGTTTGCATGCTGCCTCTACGTTCATTAATTTAGATCTTTGTTAAACCTATTTATGCAAAGATTTAGGCCAGATTCTAATGTCATAATGTCACTTGGCCATGAAAACTAGTTGGGTGATCTTGGACAAGTCACATTCTCTCAGCCTCAGAGGAAGGCTGAACAAGTCTTGCCAAGAAAACCCCAGAATAGGCCTGTTTTAGGGTTACCATAATTTAGAAAGCACTTGCAGGCACATAACAAGAACAACTTGCAAAATAGGTGTAATCAAATAGTCTTATGGTCATGTAAGAAAATGTGTGTGTGTGGAGTCTGCATTTCACTATCACTTCCAATGTCAGAAATACTATTTGGGAAATGGAAAAAAATAGGAGGGATAGTGTGCCCAGTAAGCAATTTTGTCTAAATTGTTATCTTTGAAGAGTATCACTTGTACCACATACACCTTGTTTTACATCTTCATCATTTCTATAACTACTGTATTTCCTTGTGGGCTTACATACTTCAGAAAAGCATTAAAAGGAAGCAACCCCCACCCCTGCATATCTCCTACCAAAGTCTGTCTTTCTGTGGTGTGGTGGATAAAAAATACACACACAGATGCAACTGTGTAAAGAAGTACTTCCTTTAATTGTTCTGAATTTCTCACTGTTCATCCTAAGTAAATATACTAGGTTCTAGACTTCAGAAATAATACAAGTTCAAGAATTACAATAGTCACTTTCTTCACATAAATGACTACTTTTATAACCTCTTATCTACCTTTGCTTGCCTTTTCCTAAATTATAGAGTCACAAATCTGGTAATAGGTGAGCTACTCCAGGATTGTGTTCCTTTGGTTGCTGTCTTCTGCATTTCCTCCTAATAACTGCATTGAACCGTGTTATATGGGTCTATACTGACCATATAATGCAATTCCAAGCTACATTACATGGCAGTGTTTGTTGGAAGCTGGTATTTTGCTGTATCCTCATATTGAAAAATGACGTGGGGCTACTACTCAACAGAAACCCTGCATTGTGATTGTCGCTACTTAGAAGGGGTGAGACTGACAGTGACATCCAAGCATTATATAAAGAATTTTCTTCACAAGTAGTCATATCCTTGATCTTTATTAGTGAAATAAATAGAACATTGCTGATACAGATCAGTACCAGTTCTACACACCATACAAATTTTATCATGTTACAGGAAGATAATATAACAATTACATAACAAATACGGATATTAACAAGTGCAGAAAAGAGGCTTGTGGAACCTACCGATCAATTTACTATAGCATTAGGATCTTCTTTCAGAACCATCAAGTCTCTCTTTTTCTCTTTCTGTCTTATTCACACACACACACACACATGCGTAGAGGTACAGCAAAAAATATGCAAAGACCATGACATGCAAGATGTAATACTTGACAGTTCTAGGCAAAGCTCAAATGTATACAAAATAAGCATATGACGTTTTACAGGAGCAGTAATTGAGTTTAACACAGTTTTCCTGTTATGCAAATTTAACAGTTGTGCAGGGAAAAAAAATCTTGATTTTGATCTGATCCTAAACAAAAAGAATCAAATTTACTAATACTTTCTACTCCAGCCATTTTGCAATGCAGTCTCTCTTTGATTGTATTCCTGATACTTTTAAAATGTGATTTTTGTTGACAATAGATGGTTGTTTTTAATGTCAGATTTAAGTCTGTTGATTCTTTGGCATAGAAACCAACCTGTTTATAGAAAGCAGGAGGTGATTGCTGACAGATAAAGGAGTGGATTGGGTTTGTAGATGAGTGGTCAAGGAACCCTGATGTTACTAGATTGTGTAATCGTAATTTCTTCTGAGTGGTTGCGAAGGGAGAGTTAGCAACTGGATTTCATATAGGGCCCAATCCCTCAGTTTATATCTCTACTAAAGGACCTGTAGTTGCTGTTGAGTAGCTATTTTCGAGTAATGAGCTATCTAAATCACCTGAAGTTATCACATGAAAGACAGAAAATAAAAGATCTCTCATATCATTGAGTTGTAGCAAAGATAAATCTAGTTAAACTGCCATGTCTATTATGGCATCCCCAATTCAAAACTGGAATTCCATTTGCATAGACAAATTGTGGTTTTATCTTATAAGAGTGTCACATTGAGATTTCAGCTAAAAGAATGAAATCTATGAGCCTTCCGTCTTTATGATTAACATAACCTTCCCAGAGCCTCCTATACATGCTTACTTGGAAGTAAGTATTACTGAGTTGTCACTTACTCCCAAGCAGGAATGGCAAAGGCCCCATCTACACTGCCACATAATGCACTGAACTGTGTTATATGAGTCTGCACTGACCATATAGTGCAGTTTCAAACTGCATTATATGGCAGTCTAGATGGGGCCTAAGAGTTTAAAAACTAATTGTTTGTTTACTGATTATAACAAGGAATGCAGAATTCTCCTTCTGTCTGGACCCCTCTTGGACTGACTTGGCACCAGGGCTCAGTGTTCAGGTGTTAGTGTGTCTGTAATGCCATATGGAAAGTCTGCATTTGAAACTCTCATCTGTCCTGTCTCCAGGGTGCAACCGGCTAAGAATACTGCAAAAATGTTGTAAAGATTAGTGGATTTACATGGTGCATTTTATTCCCAGCTTTACTCATTCCTTTTGCAATGCTATTAATTTTTGCAAGTCAGTTTGCAAGTATTATTTAATACTGAGCAATTGATACATTAACATGAATTGTTAGAAGGACTGTTAACTCAGGAACTATAAGGATTAACAACTACTGGACCGATGCCATAAATGAAAATGTCTCCTTAGTTTACAAGGCTTTAAAATGTCACACAAATATTTCAGAGATAAAACCTCTATGGTCTTAAGCAATTATGGACAAACAGGTGCTTCTGGATGAGGCTTCTATGATGTGATCATCTGCCTTCAATCATCGCATTTGCTGGGGTATGTGATATGGTGATATGTGATCTTCTGCTTGTAACCCACTTACTCTGCCATTGCTTCTTCCATTTTTTTCTTTCTGCAAAATATCTGTTAGGGAGGAAAAGGGATTAGTTACTCAGTACCTAAGACCTCTATCTGTAGAAGCACTCCAGAATGGCCATGCCCTGAATAGTCCTTTAGTATTTGCCATAGGCTGTCATCCCATCTGAGTGTTAAGTCCTGCTGAATTTAGTGAAAATTACGTCTCAGTAGACATACATAGGATTGTTTTGTGAATATAGATAGCACTGTCATGTTTTTACAATGCAATCACATACATATCTGCTCAGAAACTAATTCCAACTTCCAGGTTAGTGATTACAGTGCTGCAGCCTTTGATTCTTAGAAACAAAAGATGTAATCCTTTACTCACTTTCTTGAAATCAGTAGGACTCATCTCTGAGTAGATGTTTATGGGATTTTCTCTATAACTGCTGCAACAGCTCTGAGGGTTGAGCCAGACAGAAGAGATCTTGAAGCACATTAGAGCTAGTTTATGGTTTGTTCTTAATGCTAGGGTATAGCCCTGTAGCATATACAGTACTATTTGCATTTTAGTAGGCATTGGGATGGTGAACCATGTATATATTTGCCCATTTCTCCTAGCTTCATTTATTAGGCATTTTATTTGAGTTCATAGTTTAGTGAGATCCAGTCAGAACTTGAGCACCTGCTGGAGACTGTTGCTGGGCCTGAGTCCTGCAAAGAAACATTTGCATGGAGCTCAAGAAGTCCTGTAGTGAAGGTGTGCCGCTAGCTGGCAAGCTTCCTCAACTTCGCAGTTGCTCATCCTAGTTCTCTCTCCTTCTGCATTTAATTTAAATGATGCTAGTACAGCATGTGTTTTAAAAGATATATTGAAAATTAAATTATTACATGGGCGGTATTATCAATGTCCAACCAATGGATGTGTCATCTAACAAACTGGATACCAAGAGACCACAAGCGGCCCTTGGGCAGGCCTCATACTCAATGGGATGAATCAATGGTTAAGCTATTCGGCCAGAAATTGAAAAGAAAAGCACAGGATCTTATATTTTGTTAAATGGTAGATTTGTGTGAAGTCCAAAGGAGTGAATCAACGATGAATCAGATAGGGTAGGATTATCAATTGTTGCTGGAGATATCTTAAACTCATGTTGTGACCATTATGTGTTCAGGGCAAGGAAGTTCTTGTCATCTTGGAAAAACTTTTATCCCACTGCATTGGTTAAAATAGGCTCTACAACAGTGCTTTATTTTGATACAGCAGCATTTTTTATTGGCATATATTTATATGTTCATGTATTGTAAAACTAGAGGCACGCTGAATACATAAAGCAACTGAATTAGCCATTAACTTATGCTTCATTTTGGAGGTATTTAGCATTAGATCCCATTGTGGGATTTATAAGAAATTAACATATCTGTTGATTATTCTTTCATTTGAATATGCATTTATGACATCATTATGGAATTATTAAATGTTTAATATTTAGATTGGGCATTGTATTTCAAGGATGTAGATGATCAAACCTATAGGAGTGTGTCCTCATCTTTAATAATCTGAAGAACCATTCATTCTTTGCCTACAGAAGAATCATCTGGAGGCAGATGCACAAATACACTTGGCTGCATTAAACATTAGAGATGGGGAAATTATTTTTTTGGGTCATTAAGGTTAGATCAGGACATGAAAGGCTTCAGATGAAATCGGAGAAATTTAGACCACAGATTAACTAGCAGTAGATGCTGCATAAATATATGAACTTGACCAAGCAACCTCTTTGAGTGGATTTTTAATGTTAAATGTGGGCACTTGTGAACCAAATGACCACTCCATGTGTTGAGAGGCAACATGATAGCCATCTGAGAGGTGGCATGAAGGCCATATTTAAATATTTGAACTGATGTCATGTAGAAGGTGGAGTGAGCTTATTCTGCCGCTTCAGGGACAAGAAGTCAAATAAATGGGACTCAAATGAAAAGAAAAGATGTTTCATCTCCATGTTACGAAGAACCTTTTTATTGTAACAACTGTTCAACACCAGAATAAACTCTTTTGGAGATTGATTGACATTCCTTCTTTGGAGATCTTTCAACAGAGGTTGAATGGCCATCCCTTAGAAATGCTTTAACAGTGCATTTCTGCTTGTTGAGGGCTGAACCAAGTAGTCCTTAAAAGTTTTTTCTAAATCTATGTATGACATTACAGTTTGCTTCATTTGTACAATATCCTCTTTGAGAACTTGTAACACTAAAACACCTAAGCAACTATTCATGTTTCTTTGAGGTGTTCAGAGTTCTCATGTCACAGCACTGCACGTGTTACTCAACTACCCAAACAAGTTTGTTTCTCAACATCCATTAGTTTTTGATGAGTGTAATCTTCAAGTGTGATACAAAATTACTCAGCATAATTTCACAGGAATTCAACCACTGAACTTCACCAAGAAGTGCTTTCATAACACAGCATGACACAAATAATGCATTTGATAGTACATAAGATGAATAACTGTGCATGCATAAAGCACATAAATGTACATGTATGCCATCTTGCAGTTTTGGATATAATAATGTGGTATTATTGTTTACTGCTTCAATAGGCTATGGATGCCAAGGAAAATTCTTCAGCATTAGATGTGGCTAAATATGTATATATGAAACATCTGAGAATGATAATGTCCCCAAGGGTGAGCCTAATGAAAGTGACAAGATGACACATCTGTTCTTTTGGTCTTACACTTCACTTGCATATATTCTCTGCACAAATTGAAGCTGAAATTAATCTGTAATTCACAATAACTACAAAAATGCAACATTCTGGAACTTGGAATACCAATTTACCAGCAGCACATCATACAGTGCATATTACAGAGCAGCAGTTTTCTAGCTCCCCTTTGGAAATGATGGATAATGTAGGAGAAAGTCGTCTGTATGAGTAAGCTACATTCTTGGATTCATATAAGGCTTTGCTGATTAGCAAAAAGACTTCAGGACCAGATGCCTGAATAGGTGACTGTTAATGGGTTATTTGGGCAGTAATGATTGCCAATCCTGTATGTCAAAATTGTTGTTACTTTCTCAAACAGCCTCATATTTCCCAGAGATCATGTACCTCTATTAGGAGTGTGTGTGTGTGTGTGTGTGTATAATTTAAAAATAATTGTCCTAGTGCTTATTTAAAATAAATCAACCAGACTTTGATCAGAAAGTTTTCCATTTGATATGTGTGTGTGTGTGTGTGTTGATAAACTAGCTATCGTGGATGGCTATATGTAGCAGACAAATACAGTATATTATTTTTTCATGTATATTCAATTCTTCATGTATATTCATTTCTCCATCCATCCTTACTTTCTCCCCATATGGGACCCATTGATATGTATTGATAAGATTACTGCCTGATTTTGACCACCTTGAGTGGACCTTTTACAGAAAGAAGTTTGGTTTCATATTATATCATGCCATTTATCTATCATGTTCACCACTCTGTCTGGTACTAGCATCTAGTGTTAAATGCAGGCACAACTTCTTTTTGGACCCCCAAGCCTCCAAGATATCCCCCAATATCATTTTTTCCTGGCTAATTTTCCTGGACACTTTTCCTACCCAGATAAAGCATGAAAAGACCCTATCCAAAGACACTTTACCCTCCTGAGGTGGAAAGTTCAGGATCAGAATTCAAAATGACTTTAACAGATCAAAGAGCTGAGCCAAAACTAACAAAATAAATTTCAACAAGGAGAAGTGTAAGATACTACAATTAGCTAGAAAAAAATGATGCAAAGATACAGGATGGATGATGCCTGGCTCGACAATAGTAAAAAAGATCTTGGAATCTTAGTAGACATTAAGTTGAACATGAACCAGCAGTGTGATGCAGCAGCTAAAAAACCAAAGGGATTTTGTGCTGCATCAAAAGGAATGTAATGTCTAGACTGAGGGAAGTCATTGTGCCTCTCTATTCTGCTCTGGTCAGATTCTGGGCAACAAAATTTAAGCCAGATATTGACAAGCTAAATGGTGTCCAGAGGAAGGTGACTAAAATGATCAAAGGTCTGGAGACCATGCCCTATGTGGAGCATCTTAAAGAGCTGGGAATATTTAGCTTGCATAAGAGAAGGTTAATAGGAGACATGATAGCCATGTTTAAAAATGTGAAACAATGTCATAAGGATGAGGGAGCAGACTTGTTTTCAGCTGCCCTGGAGACTAGTACTCAGAACATTGGGGTCAAATTACAGGAAAAGAGATTCCACCTGAACATTAGGAAGAACTTCCTAGAGCTGTTCAACAGTGGAACTCTCAGTCTTGGCGTGTGCTGGAAACTCCTTCCTTGAAGGCTGGATGGCTGAATGGCCATCTGTTGGGGTGCTTTGATTGTGTTTTTCCTGCCTGACAGGGGATTAGATTAGATGGCCCATGTGGTCTCTTCCAACTCTATTGATTCTGTGATTCTAATCCAGGCAGCCCTCCTCCTCTCCACCTCCCCTATCTCTAATAGTTACAATAACAATACAAATGATACTGATCTTAAACATTTTAAAAGCTGTCATAAGGAAAAGGGAGTAGGCTTGTTTCTGTTGCCCTGGAGATTAGTAGCAATGGGTTCAAATTACAGGAAAGGAGATTCCACCTGAACGTTAGGAAGAACTTCCTGGCTGTAAGAGCAGTTCAACAGTGGAATGAACAGCCTCGGAGTGTCATAGAGGCTCCTTCTTTGGAGGCTTTAAACAGCGGCTGGATGGCCATCTGCCAAGGGTGTGTGTGCTTTGATTGTGTTTTTCCTGCATGATAGGGAGTTGGACTAGATGGCCCATGTGGTCTCTTCCAACTCTATTATTTTATGATTTATCTTGGAGGGTAGTTAAAATGTAACTGTTACATAATGCATAGGAAATGGATTGTTGTGAATTTTCTGGGCTGTATGGCCATGTTCCAGAAGCATCCTGGAACATGGCCATACAGCCCGGAAAATTCACAACAACCCAGTGATTCCAGCCATGAAAGCCTTTGACAATGCATAGGAAATGCTTTGAGAATTTCAGAGTGCTATATGGGTTTTTTTTCGTATTGTGTGGACATCAGGCCATATTTGCTGTGTTGAAGGAAAGATCTTAACAACTTTGTCATCCAGGCGCCTATGTGCAAAAACAGTCCTGCCGATATTTACGTATTGCATTCATGTACATTACATTATTGAATTATAAAATAGAGATAGAGATAGATAGACAGATAGATAGAAAACTCTGTGTAATATTTTGTGGCTAAAACCTTTTCTCTATGGTAGGAAAAGTTTTCACTTTTCTTACCTTTTTAGCTGAGCTGGAAAAGCGTGATTTCTTTTTTGAGATCTTCCCTTTGCCCAATTTTAGTGTGTGCCTTTAAGTTGTTTCCGGCTTATGGTGAACTTATCACAGGGTTTTCTTGACGAGATTTGCTGTTCTCTGAGGTTGAGAGAGAGTGATTTGTCCAAGGTTGCCCAGTGGGTTTTCATGGCTGAGTCAAACCTTTATACCATGATGGCTGTTACCCAACTAGTTAGATACATTTCTATCTGCTCACATCTAATGCCAACTAGGTGTGAATACATACATACACAATTGTGCACACACACACACACACACTGTTGCTTTACTGTCTTGTGCTACAAAATTGCAAAGGAAGAGCTGAGCTCACACTTAATAGCCCATTGACTGCAATTTAACCTATAGCCATTTCTAGGGATTTCTGAGTGCAGAGGTGTGGATGCAGTTGCAACTGTACAGGATAGTCTTCGGACTGAGTAAAAGGATAGCTTTGAAGTTCAAAGTGCACCAGGAGAATAAGCAAGATAAGGGTGTTAGAAAAGAGAGAGATTTTCATTCAGAGCTAACAATTTAATGAGTCTTGATGTGTATGCAGATGAGCTAAGCTGCAGCTCATATATTTGCTTTATGCCTGTTGGCTTTACACTAGGTTTGCTGGAGGGTGTTTTAAAACCACTGGTTTCCTCAACATGGCATCATTGTGCATTTCCCTGCTTTGTGTAGCATTTGTAGTTATCCTCTTTCTTTCTTTTAAGTAGTGTCCAAGGTGTTTCTTTCAGGAACAATTTCAAATCTTTCAAAAGAAGCATTTGGTAAGAAAAACTTAACATAAACCTTCTCTCCTGTATTACTTGGGGCTATTTTATTATGAACATGGTCTGTGCTCAGGGTTCCTTGTGGATTGGGTAATGATTCTGCTTGGTTTGTTACACAAGGGGATTCCTCATTAGTGTGGCAAAAAAGATACTGTGGTTAATTTTGAACGTGAGGTACTGAGTTCATATCATGGCTCAGAGTGGAATCATTGGGTGCCTTATTCTAGCTGCTGCACATCTCCTTGTGTCAATTCCCATCTGTTAAATGGGATTACAGTATTTAAGATTTGGAATTTAAGTTTAAATACCACTGAAATCAGTATGAATAAACCATGGATTAGGCTTCTAGGGTGTGCCTCACAGCACTCTTGTGAGGATGAATACCTGTTGTAAAATCTTCTGTGGCAGAATCCATCTTTTATACTAGAAAACCTGAAAAACCTGAAAAAAAGGATTGCGTTTGACTGAATTTGTTGTACTTTGGTCTACTTTCCTTTATTAGAAATCCCTATTGTTCAGGAATGTGCTTCTTAAAAAAGAAGAGCTTTACTTGGGGCCAGAACTTGAATCATCATCAGTTAGCATTTATTAGGTACCATTATAGTTGCAGTTTCAAAAAGCAAATCCTTTCCCATTTCTTATATGTAACAAGAATTGTTACTTTCAATTACTAAAAGGCAACAGAGTCTCTGTGTTACAAACTGCTGGCCTGAAACTCAAAACATACTGTCCTGTCACCTTGTTGTTGCTTCAACAGATACAAGAGAACAGAAGGAAGAAATGTAAAATACAGGATATGAACCATAGAATATTTAGGGAGGCCACATGACTGCAGCTAGTTGTTTACAAAAAATAAACAATGTAAACTTACATTGCAAAAGGATACCTCCTTGATGAAATTGTCATATAATGTGGCAATATTTTCATTTTTGGAAAAGGAATTAATTACAACAAACTATTTGTTTTTTGGCTACTGTATATTAAAGTAGTATTGAAATGCACAGCTATTTTAATTTGTAGCACCATACAAAGCAGTCTTGTAACACCTTTTAGACTAACTGGGAAAAATGAATTTGTGGTAAGCTTTTGCAGACATGGTTTAACTTGATCGGGTACTACAAGATTCCTTCGTTACTTCCAAGTTTTGCTTAGGACCTCTTAGTACTGGTGAAATAAGTTAATACGTGGGTAGAATTCATTTTCTGTATGCTCATGCTATAAAATTTCATATATGAAAAAAGCCTTCTAGTTTTTTCCTCTGCTGCAAGGCAGAAACATAAATACATACCAGAATAGCCCCTATAAATGAGACTGCAGTGAAATAACTGATGTATTGAATTGCTTCATGATGGCAACAATTTTAAACATCAGAATGTTAATTAATTTTTTTTCTTTTGGCTTGCTACAAATACCAATAACCTTTCTGGCATGGATTGCTTCATATAAGCAAACAAAAATTAGGGGAAACAATTCAGTTCATAGCACACCTCAGGCCTCTTTTCCATTTGGTTCATGCTAGCTTCTTATTCTAACTTACACTCAGATTGTCCAAGATTCTCAGTATCTGCTGTAGTAACTGGATCTGTAGTAAGTAACTGGATTCATAGCAACTGGATGAAATTTTTTGACAAATAATCACTATCTTCATGCTCACATGTGCCCATGATCAAAAGGTGTACGGATTCAGAGCTGAAGCAGTTTATGTGAAACTTTAATAAAATCTGTTGGAAAGAGCCAGGGGATGGATCTGCAAGCTGAGGGTTTGTTTCTTTTGCCTTTTACTCCGATGACATAATGGACTTTAGACATTTGGTCACAATATTAGTGTAGATTTACCGCGGTACTGCTGTGTGTGTAGATGTAGGAAACCTAATTCCGTTATTTGACTGCTACCTGTGGTTTCTGTGTACTGGAAACCACCAAATTATAGTGAAAATCACCCAATCCCTACTTGTACATAGTATATTTTCAGTTAATTAGCAGTAGCCGATGAAAGCTTCCTAGCTGATAAAGCTGCAAAATATATCATTTAAAAAAAAATTTTGGTGTAAGAAGCAGTGAACATATGAGGGCCAACAGAATGGATATTGACAGATCAAGACTTTTTTGCCATTTGTTGAAGTTACATAGGTAGTAAATTCTTTTGATATCCTAGAAATGCAGCATCTAATGGAATAAAGGAAATGGTCAATAAATCTCCATGCACAAGAGGCAGACGTGCTTGGTATAGGATTTTAAGTGAATTAACCATGTTTTATCTTTCTTCAGTGTGTAGAAGAATTATGATGGAATTTGTTTCATTTCAGTAGACTTTGCCTTGGGCATTACAATGAAGTCTCCCACTGTTTTAGGGGGCTAGCGTAGCAATACAATCTTCAGCTAAAATAGCCATCTAGCACCATCGTCTGCATGTTTATTTGGAAGCAAACAGTGCTGTGCTCTATGAAACTTGTTTTTTGGTTTTAGGATTGCACCCATATGCATTATTATGGAAAAGTGAAATCAGGATTTAGATAGGGGCACAATAACAATGTACAAATCACTTCTTATTACTGATTAATGAGAAACTCTCTCTAGGGGGATAAATAGGAGGATGGGGGGAAGGATTGCAGCGGTACCTGTAAGACTCATTGGTTTTTATTTTTGTGTGATCTGTTTGTGGATATAAATCCACTTCCTTGGACTGACAGTTAAACTGGCAGTGGTTTACACATAGAAACAGAATAAGTTCAATCTCTGAAATGATGCATGATTATTAATATTTTGTGCACATTCCTTTAATTTCTACACATACCTACAACCACTGCAGCACCAGATTAATATGGGACTCTAGGTTAAAGAATATCCTTTACCAACAGAAATGGCTCATATTTTAAACGCTAAAATGTGCAGTGTTTCGTATAAAAAAACTGTGCTTATATAATCTAGGTTCAACAACAATAACAAAACCAGACAATGTTAGAAGACAAAACAGTTATTTTGGAGGGCCCATTTGCATTAGCATTGATCCTTTTGACTTGTTCAATTAATCATATTGATGTAAGTCTAAGACATTAAGTTTTTGATAATATCCCATTCTGAGGAAGGGTGAAGAGACTAAGTCCTGTTTTTTTGCTTCTTATTCTTTATTCTTTAGGAATGTTCTTACAAATAAATGGGTCAGAATAATTGGAGTTGACCTGTTGCACCAACTCTTGTCTGTATATTACATGTGTAACTTCTAGAAATTTGTATTCAATATAGCTGAATCCTGTGGTGTTTGAATGATGGCTTTTCCATGTTTTTGGCTTGTTCATCAATGCACAGGAATGATGCATAAATAATTTGCAAACTTCATTGGGTGCAAGCTGAGATGTTGACTATTTTACATGCTGCCAGGAGGGATTCAGCCTGTATCTGTCTGCATATAGAGGATTCTGTGACTCAGTCCCATGTTTATATATTCATAGTTCTAGTTTCAGAGACGTTTACAAGTTTACAGTTGTTTCTGAATTACAGATTGCTTAGCATTATATGTGTCATTAAATGAAGCAAAAACAATTATTGGATTCAAGATTAATATCACACCACAACTTCTGAAGTGGATGTTGCAAGCCCAAATTATTTATTGAAGAACAACATAAAAATAGGGATGTTTGAGAACTCCAAGGGGCATTCTGTCCTCCCGTCCCCCAACATATTCTATTACAACAGCATAACCTAAAGTGACAGAATTTGGATGATCAAGATTTTTCTTCAGAATAATGAAAGTGAAAACTTCTGAAATGTTTAATCAAGATAACATTTCATTACAAGGATGCAGTGAAACAAAATACCAGTGCTGTCAGAAAAGGAGGATAGGCAGCTTTCCAGACATTGCTGGACTGCAGTGTTCAACTTTTTTTGCTATTGTCAGTGTTCCCTACGGCTGATGAGGCTTGTAACAAATTTTTTTTTAAAAAAGATCACCACTCTTGATCTAAACCAGTGGTTCTCAACCTGTGGGGCCCCAGGTGTTTTGGCCTACAATTCCCAGAAATCCCAGCCATCTTACCAGCTGTTGAAGGCCAAAACATTTGGGGACCCTCAGGTTGAGAACCATTGATCTTAATTCTTTCTTCCACTTAGCATTCAGTTCCTTTAGTACCTACCATTGTGTTGCATATGTGTTGTTGTATGCATTAGAATATATACCAATGCCTTACAACAAATATACTTCACAGTATAGAGAGGGACTCTACTGTAGTTCTGTCAGCACACATGGAAAACAAAACAATTCCCCACAGGTTAGAAACACTCAATATATCTTCAAAGAAAGAGGAAACCTAGGTTTGTAGTAATCACAAAGCCATTGCACTAATTTCCCATGCAATCAAAGAGATGTTCAAATGTCTACAACTAAAAACTTTACCATGTATGGAGTTAGTAATACCAGATGTTCAAGCTGGGTTCAGGAAAGGAAGATGTACTAGGGATTATATTGCAAACATATGCTGGATAATGGAGCGCTCCGAAGAGTTTCCTTTAAAAATTAGCCAATGCTTTATAGATTATAGCAGAGCCTTTGACTGTATCACTTAAGACAAGCTTGTTCTTAAAGAAATGGGTGTGGCATATCATTAGATTATCCTGATGTGCAACCTGTACTCAGAACTATGAGCCCATGAGAACCTTAAGATCATCCGGGGAGGCCCTGCTCTCGGTCCTACCTGCCTCACAAGCGCGGCTGGTGGGGACGAGAGACAGGGCCTTCTCGGTGGTGGCTCCTCGGCTATGGAACTCTCTCCCCGGTGACACCCAGCAGGCTCCATCCCTTCTGGGATTTAGAAAGAAGTTGAAGACCTGGCTATGCACATAAGCGTTTAATGAATGAACTCAGTTAGCATTGACATGGATTGGATTAAGGCTTTTGCACAAGGTCTGATGGATGATTGGCATATATATTTGGTGTTGCACTGTGTTAAATCTTTTATATATTGTATTTTACTATGTTATTTAACTATTTTAACTGTTTTATTCTTATTTTATGGTATTATGATGTACTGGTAGTGATCCTACCAGTTGTGTGAGCCGCTCTGAGTCCCCCTGGGGAGAAGGGCGGGATAGAAATATTGGAAATAAATAATTAATAAACAAACAAGAGACTACAGTTAGGACAGAATATAGAGTAGTGGAATCATTTGCAGTTGACAAAGAGGGCCAGGTAAGGTGGCATTTTATCATTTTATCTATTTAACTTGTACACTAAACATATACATAAAATAAGATTCCACTCAAAGAAAGGAAGCATGAAAGCTGAATGAAGAAACACTAACTGCTTAAGATATCCAAACAATACCATACTATTAGGATGAAATAGCAATGCCTTGGAACAATTACTGAATAAATTCACAAAAGGAAATGCTAAGACAGTTTTATATCAGAACATTAAGAAAACAAAAATGACCATAGATGACTGACAGAACATTAAAGGAGATGACAAAGATAGTGAAATAGTTTAAGATTTTCCATGCCTTGGCACAGTCAGTCACCAGAATGGAGACTGCAGTCAAGAAATCAGAAGAAGAATAGGACCTGGAAGGGTAGCTAGTAAGGACAATATCCTGAAATGTAAAGATATATTTTGAATACTAAAGTCAGGACTATCCATGTTATCAGATTTCCCATTTCTTCTTATGAAATCTGGACAGTGAAGAAAGCTGATAAGAGCAAAATCAACTCATTTGAAATGTGGTTCTGGAGAGATCTATAGATAGATACCATGCACTGCTAAAAAGAAAATAAATGAATCCTAGAGCAGATCAAGCCTATATAGAAGTCAAGATGATTAAACTGAGATAGGCACACTTTGGGCCATACCATAAGAAGACATGGCTCACACGAAATAATTTGTGGTAAGGTAGAAGGCAGCAGGAAAAGAGGAAGACTGCATTCCAGATGTATAGACTCAACCAAGTAAGCCACAGGCCTGAGTCTGCAAGACGTGAGCAGACCTGTTGAAGATAGGGTGACATGGAAGTCTCCCACTCACAGTGTCACATAAGTCAATGTCAACTTGACAGCAGTTAACAAAACACATGTGCACAAGGGTAGCATCTCTCACTCAGGACATGCAGTGCACTTCCCAAAAAAATTGGCCACTTCTAACATGGAAGGAGGAATTGGTGGTTACTTAATTCAAATATGGCTCTTTACTCTGGCAGTTAATTAATACAGATCTCAAGACTGAATAGAGTAGTCCAAGGAAGCAAATGACATGATTTTGAAGTGAGTAAAAATATTGAGTGAGACAGGGAAAACTATACACAAGTTTGGAGCACTTCTTTTCAGGATACTCTTCAGGGATGGTAGAAAACAGCTCTCTTTTTCATTTTATAATTCCCCAACACTGCACTGTTGTCTTTTATCAAGTGCATGAGATAGACTTTGTATGAGAAGCTTAACCATTTCCCCATTCTTAACTTTGTTTAGGCTTCCTGTTTCAGCTTTCATTCTGCCGGGTTTTGCTTCATTCAGTAGAAAAGTGATTTTTACCCTGGGATCATGGTGGAATTCCCTTGGGTGCAGTTATCACCTCAGACTTCTTCAGAGATAAGCACTTAAGAGAATGCCCATGAGACAGCGGAGATGAAAAGCAGAATTGATTGAAAGGATTTGAGGTTTTTCTCAATCGAAACATGATCCTCAAGCAGCAGTGGAGGAAGTTAAACACTCTGCCTGGTTTGTCAATGTTAGAATGAATGCACAGGGCATGTTGAAATTTCTCAATCCATCTGACTGTTCATCCATCTTGTCTTTTCTCTTTGTTTCTCAAAGGCACACACACAAATAGTTTGAGCACATATCATAGTAAAGCAGCAGTTGTTACCAGGTTCTTGATTTCCACAAGAACTCTGGACCTAAGTGGGGTCCTAGAGATACTCTGGATACATTTTTTCATGTCCAACACTATTTGGCAACAAGTAAATGATAGCAAAGGTCACAGGGCTGTTACTTTTTTGCACTAGGAGACTCTTTTCTCAGATATTTCTGAGAAGTAAAATTAATATTTGTTGCAGAATTAATTTGGTGACTCTTCCCTCCCATCTTGCGAATTTAAAGAATATTGGTTTGTAGCACAATACATAAGATAGGTTGACATTAACTTGTTTCAGATTTTTCCGCATTTACAGCGACTACAGCACTTTATTACTGGGGAAATGGTAGTACTATATCAGTAATATGTAAGGATTGCACTTGGCAGAGGGTTCTGGGCTCTTGGCAGAGTTTGTTGCATCACAAAGGTACTACTGTCTGCAATATTTGTGAGGCATTACAACTTTTAAAAATATATATAAAGGTTATAATGCTCTTTTGGGGCATTGTGCACGTTATATGCTGTCTTTGCTCTGGCAGTGTTAGGAAAGCTGTCATTTTCTGAAAGCACTATTTTGCCCTTTCAGCTAGTTTTCTTTCCTGTTTTGTTAAATAATTTTTTGATGGAAGCCTGATTTCATCTAGACCTATTCATAGGGAGGAAACAAGCACAGTACAATTATATATCCTTATTAGCTCAGTCAAAATGGCACACTAATATATATTACATTATGGAATTTATGTTGGTTGTTTTTAGCATATGCACATTTAAGTATTTTCAAAAGGCAGTGAACAGTTAAAATTATAAAGCAATAGCATACATTTGCTAAGAGCAACCCCCCTCCCCAAAACTCTCTATATTGCTTCAGTTGCAGTGGCAGCAGGTTGACATTCTGCCTCACAGCTATCGATTTCTGCCCCTATGGTTTCTTGATTCTAAGTAAGGGTTGCTCTTAAAAGATCCCCCCAGCAGACTTCTTGACAGAGGAAGATGGAGCGCTTCACTTGGAATCATTGTTTTGAGCTTAAGTGTCCTCTGTACCTAACAGCTTGCTTGATATTGAGGCTCTTTCTTCTCACCTGCATTCTACTAATGGGGAGTCAGTTAACATCTCAGGAACATCCATGACCTAGCTGCAAATACTGAAAGAAGAAGTAGTCAAATGATTATTAGTGCTTACTCCAGTCTATCTTGCGAAAATCAGTTGTACCCAGCAGTGTGCCTTCTATGGTACCTCCAAAGACTGCTGAATCTCTCACTCTGCACATATCCATGGGTTCAATATATTCTTCACTCAGGAGAGACAACAATACATGTGTTATAGTAATGAGGGATCATCTGTGGTTGTGATGGCTCCTGCTTTGGCTGGGAAATCCTCACTGAAGGATTAAAACCTAGTTCAAATTCAAGTTGAGGCCACCTCATCTGTTCCTTAGGAGCCTCACCACATACTTTCAGAGTAGGTGGTTCACCCTTTGCCACCTATATCATCATCTAGAGTTCTGCTACTTAAACTGCGGGTGCCAACTTGCTTATCCATGCTGTCCACATAATTCACATCCTTATGAAACTAAGCTCTCCACCCATCATAGAATTGTAATTTTAATTTTTTTCTCAGAGACTTTTTGTCTGCTATTCTTCGAAGAGGAAAGTTTTGCCTCTTCGAAGAGGAAAGGTTTTTTCTTTACTCCTATCTGGCATGACACTCCTTCATCCTGTTGTTAGTAGTCTCCCATTTGTGTGAATCACAGAGACTACGAAGAAGAATGTCAGAATGTTACTTGTGACTGTAGTTCTTCAAGTGGTCATCTGTGAACTTACACATCCCTGCCCATTCTCTCTCATGGTGTCCTTCTTACCCTCAGTTCTGTGGGCAGCTGTATTGGTGTCCATGGAACTGATGGTTTAGGCAGTAAAGGTGCTATATAGTGGTGAATTACACTCAAAGAACTGCAGACATAGGCAAGCAATATATCCGTGTCTCTTAGGGTAATTTCTTTTACCCTTTCCCGAAGCCTGGGGATAGCCATTATGTGAACTGTCTTGAAAGGCTGTGAATAGCATGTTGGCTATTTTTGGAGAACTCATTCACTTTAAAGGGCAGGAAAAACTGTATCAACTGCCCTCCCCCAATAAATCTGTATCTACACAGGGATAGCTGCCATACAGGGTATTTCCAAACACTACTATAAATATAACTTCTACACATCTGTACTCAAGCTTGATATAGTTGTAAACAATGTCACAAATATGATATTAGAATGGATTCCAGCGTTGCTTAACACTATAGCACCGGCCTCATTTTCATGCCCCAAGTGAGAAACAGAGTGAGAAGTAATTAGAGAAAAGAGAAAAAAATGGGCCAGGAAGGTTTCCCTTTAAATCTAAAAAAGGAAACCCCAAAAGCTTCAATCTCATTCTGTGATATGTCCTTGCTGCCTTTCACAAGTGCTCATGCATAATTCGAGTCTGATTTTTACTGATGTGAAAGAGCAAATGAGGTGGGGAGAAGCATTCACTCTAAGCAGTTAATGGAGGAGTTAATATGAAGGTTATAAGAGGGTGGAGAGAAAGTCGGCACTTATTTATAATATCATCAAACAAGATAATATGGAAAATGCTTTTATTAAACATATAAAACATCATATAGTTGAATTCTCCTTTCTATAAACTTTATCTATAATTGTACACCTTAGCCTAACACTGGATTTGAGTTTTGCTTACAGTTCTCAATAGGTACTGAAATATGATATATATGTATACACACACACACACACACACACATACATCACACACACACACACACACCATGGTCCTTTAATACTTGCTGGGATTTGGTTCCATGATCTCCTGTGGATATCAAAATCTATGGATGCTTGTTACATTGCATACGGTATCATAATGAAATGGTATTCCTAATATAAAATGACAAAATCACGGTTGGTTTTAGGATTTTTAAAATTTTCCCCCCAAGCCATTCATGGTTGAATCTGTAGATACAGAATCCATTGGTATAGAGAGCCAATTATATTTATTATAGTAATAGTAATTGTTACAACATAAGTTACAATTAACAAAAAACACACACACTTTAAGTAAAAGTGATAGGCACTTACTTATATGTGATTTAAACTGATAAGAATATCATCCTGGAACAGATATAAGGATAAATTATATATGTTCGTATTATTAATGAATTGTGTAGTTTTTAAAACATAAAAAACCCAAATACAGGCAGTCCCCAGCTTTTTGTGCCCCTGTTTGGAAGATTTCACCTCACTTTCTGTCCCTGGGATACTTGGATTTTGAAAAATGTGGCTTGTTGTGGAAACAAGGATTGGTGCTAAAGCCTCAGTGGAGAGAAACCTTTTCCCAATGATAACTGTTTCAAGAGTAAATTTCCCTTCCAAGGCAAAGATTTCTCTCACTGCCTGTTGTCTCATCCCCATTCTTAACTATGAGTCATTTGTAAGTTGGATTTTTGTAAAAATGGGCTATTAATTTTTTTAAAAAAATGTTGTTCAATTAGTTATTGGACTTCAGAAATAATGGGGTTGCAATGGCATATAGGATTTTATCTTTTTGAGTGACTGCATTTATTAAATCCAGAATAAGGGAATTAGCAGGGCATAAAAGCAGACATGATACAAAAAAATATAAATACAAATTAGGTACAAAAAGAATAAAAAGGTACAAGATGCAAAGCTGAATTAATTATGTTCTGTGGCCTAACTGCAATATTAGCAAAGCAAAGGAGAGCACTCATCCTTATAAATTAAATGTAGTGAGGACATCTTTAATTCTGAACTGAGGTCCAGCAATGGAAAGTGCCATTCCAGTAATAGTATGTTATATTTACTTAATGAGCATGATTGAATCAAGGACAGTCTAATGAGTCTAACAATCTAAGGGGCCTTATCAGTACAAAGGTCATTTTAGGAATATTAACATGGATTATATAACATTTTTATTAGTATTATAACTTTATTTACTGTATTTAATTAGTGCTGATCATTTTAGCATTCTTTATAATAGATTTTATAAATATATTGAGAGCATTTTCTCTCTTTATCATATCCTTAACATAGTGTTGAAATCCTCTATTCGTTAGTTGACACTGAAGTTATGATGTATAGGCAGATGATCTAGATCTAGCCCACCGCCATATAAATGGATTTGAAAGATATAGGAAGGTTTAAGAGAAATATTGTTTCTCTAAACTCAAAATTATGTTTCTCTATTTCTTGACTGTGTTAAGAAGAAAGGGTCTCTCTCTCTCTGACACCTCTCATTCCATCTGTTGCAAATTAATGTTGTTGCTTTGTGTGAATGTTTGTATATAACCAAATACAACTTAGAAAATCCAGAACCTTATTTAAATGATTACTATATTATTTAAACTCTAAAATAGCAGCTATCCATTAGCTAAAAGAGCAATAGGCTGAGGCCCCATCTACATTGCCATATAAGGTAGTCTACATTGACCATATAATGCAGTTTCAATAATGGCAGAGTAGAGAGGGCCTCAGTCTAACAAAGGCTGGATCTAAACTGCCATATAATTCAGTTTGAACTGCATTGAACTGCATTGTATGAGTCTACACCATGTTTGGTTGTTTAAATCCAGCCAAACGCAATCCTGGCCCTTCCACACAGGCACAAAATGCGGCTCAGAACTGGCATAAAAATGCTGGCCCTGATCTGCATGGAGGCCACACAAGGCTGCCCTAAGCTGCCTCTGTGGTGGGATGCTGACCAAACATACGGTTATGGTTCAGTTTTCTACCATCCCAGCACTTCCACCCCTTTCTAAAATGAGAGAAAGCCCCCTTGTCAACACCACCTGCTCTTTACTTCCTGATTCTTCATCATTCACGGAGCTTGGAAAGAATTGGCCCCTTCCCTCTGAAGCTCCTTTGCTTCCTGAATGACGAAGAATCCGGAATTACAGTGCTGATAAGGAGGGATCTTCTGTCGTTTTGTAGGAGAAAGAGTGCTGGGGGGCAGCCAGAGATGGCTGTATGGACATAGTCCTGGATCCCACATTGGCATCCAAGATGGCAATCCCCACTGCCCCAACACCTGGAAGGGTCCGGATCTTGCTGCAGAATTTGGACCTTTCCCAGTGTTTTAAAACATGTGGTCAAGATGGATTAAGTGGCTTACCCTGGGTTTAATTGCTTTAGCCTGTGTTTGTTTTATGGATGTCTCACTCATAGGGGAAAATGCAGAGGAACGTAAGGTCACTTCTTGCACTTCCAACGGCACCTCTTCTTTTTCCTACTTTCCGTTGTCTTGTCTCATATTTTGCCTTCACAATGCTTCTTCCACTTCTTCTGCAGTTGCACTTTTCTCCCTTCTTTGCTTTCCATTGCCGTCCTCTCTTCTCTGTATTTCACTGCTTGCATCTCTCACACTTACTTCCCACCTTGCCTCACCTTGTGCTACTATGCAGGGAGCTCTCCAACATCTTCCAAATCTTCATGCTTACTGTTTTCGCTTTTTAAAATGTGCGACTATGCCTCTCTCACCCTTCCTTACCTCCTGCCGCTTGCCTTGTGTTGCCATGCCTCTGTTTTCTTGCACTTCACAGCAGCCTGCTGCACTACCTATTCTTGCTCCCTTCCCCTCAGCCTGCCTCAGTTTGCCCTGTGCCATGCTATGCTCCCTTGTATCCACAGCTTCAACCTCCAGTCTTTTGTCATTCCTTCCTTTCTTACTTCACTTTAAGTCGCTGTCTGCTTGCTCTCTGAAGAAGCAGAGGCTATACAAAGCTATCACTGCTGTTTTTAGCAGAGGATAGATAAGCAGGCAGATGAAGACAGTGATGCTGCTACTACATGGAGCAGGAGGAAAGAGAAATAAAACAAAATGAGAGAGAAAGTAGCAGGGACAGCGGTGGGGATCAATGTGTGTGCAAACAAGGTGGCAATAATGGGATAGTTCTTTTGGGGCAGTGGGAGAACTCTAATAGTGCCTCATAAAATGGAACTTTCCCCTTTAACTTCTAATAAAATGTGTGGTGTTGCATATCAAGCAAGTTATGAAAAACATTAGACTCTATGGAACCATAACATATTAATCACTGTATAGCAACTTTTACTTTGCTTTGTTGCATGCATCCTTTTTCACTCTAGTGGCTTCCTTGTTTTCTGTGTAGTCTTTAGAAGGACAGTCTTCAGCTAGACATGGAGTCCCCATGGTGCAGTGGGTTAAACCCTTGTGCTGGCAGGACTGCTGACTCGAAGGTTGGGTTGCTGACCTGAAGGTTGCCAGTTCAAATCCAACCCGGGGAGAGCGCGGATGAGCTCCCTCTATCAGCTCCATGCAGGGACATGAGAAAAGCTTCCCACAAGAATGGTAAAAACATCAAAACATCTGGGCATCACCTGGGTAATGTCCTTGCAGATGGCCAATTCTCTCACAACAGAAGCGACTTGCAGTTTCTCAAGTCTCTCCTGACATGAAAAAAAGCTAGACATTTCTCCAAAAACTCAGTTTTCCTATACATCTGTAACAGAAACCAAGAGAATGGAAAATCAGAATGGCGAGAATGGCCCACAAAATGTGAATTATAGGTGCAGTACTTCATTCATTGGCTAAGCACAATGAAAGTCGTGTTATTGTGCTTACAGCAGCACATATGAAACACAATGGTAGCTGCGAAAGGGAGCTTTTATGACTGAGAGGATTCTCAGCATCCTACTTTCAGTATTCAAACCTTTACAGCGATATGTATAGTTTCTAGCCCTGGATTCTCAGCATCCTACTTTCAGTATTCAAACCTTTACAGCGATATGTATAGTTTCTTTAAAAAATGATTTTTGTTAAAACATTTTAAAATTCATTAAGAACTATAGAGACTGAAAAAAATAAAGAATAGAACACAATAAAATTAAAATTAAAAATTACAGATAAAAAGGAAAGAAAGCATTTTCTGATATTAATTTTAGCAATTATGTATGCATATACACTCTCGCCCCTTCTCAAGATACAATATATTACCTTCTTTCAAAGGCCTATTCTTTCTAATCATCAAACCAAATTGTTATCAAGTAATTTTGTCCACAAAAGGTCTATAAGAGGTTTCCAGTCTTTGAGAATGATTACTAATGACCTTTTTAAAAAATAAACACAGACAATTTCTGCTAGGTCTATCAGTTTCAACAACCATTTCTCCATAGTAGGTAGTTTGAATTCCTTCACTTTTCCATATACAACAATCCTGCTTCCATAGTCTCTCTCACACACACACACACACACACACACACACACACACACACACATATATATTGAAGCAATCCTTCATGGCTCTTTTCCTGCTATACATCCATCAATTCCAAAAGAATTCCTATTTTAATTATATTAATATTTAAAGGCTTTTGTATTGATGTAACATGTCCGTTACAAATGTGAAATGTCTCCTTCATATTGCTCACATTTCCAGGCATGAGATATACTTTGTACATTCTATACAATTCTCTGGGGACATATACCAATGATGCATCATTTCCCCCCAAAAAATATTCATGACAGAATATAAATGTCAACTCTTTCAATCACATATTTTCTTATTAATATATCTGTATTTTGTTAGCAAAGTTCTTAGCCTATTTAACCATGTGTTCTTTAACTTGTTCTTCCATTTCAATTTCAGTAAAATTTTATACCTTTTGACTATTACATGTTTTTTCATCTGTACACAGTTGCCTTTCAAATTCTGGCTTATTTTGTTGAAAACCTATTTTATCCATTTTATATTCTGTCGGTAACTACTGTACAGTGATCCATTGAGTTAAGAGTTTAATTCGTTCTATGGCCAAGCTCTTAACTCAAACTGCTCTTATCTTAAAGCAAAATTTCCCATTGTAATTATTGAAATGCTATTAATATATCACTGGCCCCTGAACCCCTCACCCCAATTATTTTTGTTACATGTTTTTAATTAAGAAAATGTATTTTATAAATACTGTACTCCTTCCAGCCTCCCTCCCTCTCTTGCTCCCTCTCCCCCTCTCTCTTCATGAAGCCAGATCTACCAGGAATAAAAAAAAACACACACACAAAATCAACTAACCCAAAGTTCCTCAAAGTGGACAAGAGCAAAGCGGACAGCAGTCTCCTATAACAGAGAAGAACACGGGGCATGAGGCATGGAGACTTCTCCCTTGAAACTGTAAAGTCCTGTACTCTTGTGCTAGTGCTCCCTCTGGCACTAGTCCTTAACTCAAAATGCTGTTTGTATGTCAAAGTGAAACTGGGCCAAGTGACAACTCTTAACTCAAAATGCTCTTAAGTTAGGATGCTCCAACTTAGTCGAAGTTCCACTGTATAAGAAAACCACTGAATACTGTATCACTCTGCTAAATCCACAGTCAAGATGTAGTTTAAAAAGATCCATATTTGTAGCTCATAATATAGAAAGGTTGTCTTCCAATTTCTCTTACACTTGTTGCGATTTTCCTGTAGTTTAATCTGTCACTGCCATTCATCCATGCCACCTTTGAATTTTTGACTGTTTTCAGAAATTCTCTTGCCTTTTGTACAGAGTTCAGTTGGATCTTTGTTGTTTGAAGTTAAAAATTACTCCTTACAGTTTATCCCACCTAAATGGAAAATTCATTTTGAGTTTATGCTGCTTCATTCCTGTCCAGTTCTAACCGTGACACCATACTGGGATGTGTAATAACCCTGTATAATTCACAGAACATTGAGTGGGATCTAGATAACATTGCCTTTTGTTGTTGTCTCACTGTTTCTTTCATCTTGTTCCTCACTACAGAAAACCTATTAAGGAGGGAAGGCGGAACAATTGCATAATGTCTTTTCACTGGTAATGTAGAGACACTTGATCTCTATTGTTTATTATTGTGAAGGCAGCCAGTAATTAACTGTGATGCTAAATGTCGGGCCAGTTAAGTTGCCATTTCACGTTTCTTGCCACACAGGTCTGATATGTGATGGTTAGTTACAAAAATACTAACTGATAAGCAGTAGAGGCGGGTGGCTCCAATATGAGTGAGGGAGTGAAGCCACTCTAAATTTTAGTTCAAGCTTTAAAGGAAATATCCGAGATGTTCATCCTATTTTAGACAGAACTCAGCAGCCTGGATTTCTTATTAAAGTTTGGCCTATAACTCAGAGCAGTTTTACCACATCACTGATAAGGGTGTCACCAACCTTTGGTCACCCCTAATGTCTATCTTCTATCCTATCAGAAGCAGTTACCATTTCAATGCAGCCACATAGTCCTAGGTCTATAGGCAGATACAACAAGAGAGTAATGCCTTCCTCTTTCATTGGGGAGGAATCATCCGCTAGTAAAAATCTGAGGGGACAAGGGAACCTGCATTCTTATCATGTCATGGTGATCCTGGCAGCTCTGGTTTACCCTGCTGTGTCTCAAGGCATCTACATTGGGCTTCTTTACTATCCAGAACTTCTGCTAATATATGACAGGAAAATAAGGCATCCAGATTTGCATACTCTTAAATGAACAGTTTGGAAGGTGTTTCTTAACTTCTATTCCTGATGCTGTTTGGGTTATTATTGCTACTAAGGTCTTCTACTCCACACTCCTATGCATATACATGGAAGAAAGTTATATTCTTTTTATTACCTGTGGACCAGGCACAAGTCAGTCATATGCTGGAGTTTCTTCTGTTCCTGTCTGAAATAAGTCTTTTACTTCCTTCCATCCAATCCTACTTAACATGTCTCTGTTAACATCCAGTTCATCAATGAGCCCTTATATTTTCAGGACCTGCATTCTTGAGTCGGCTTCTAGAGGGTTTCAGCATCTGTATCCATAGAACCTCAAATCTGTACTGTCACAACTTACCAGGAAACTATTCAAATAAATAGCATTCCATAAAGTTAGTCTGCTTACTTGGAAGATGGTCGGTCTTGTCATAATTTCATCAGCCAGACAGGCAGGAGAGATGCACCCTGAAAGTCAATCAGTCTTACACTGGGCTTCATCATGACAAAATCATCCTCAGACCTAAATTGGTTACAACGTTCCACATTAATAGAGACAGGGTGTTGCCCGCATAGATGAAGAACCCCACCTCAGATATGGAATCAAGCTCACATTGCCGGGATCTTAGCTGTTTACGTTGACAGGACTGTAGGCTTCTCCAATTCTCAAAAACCCATTTGTTACTTTAATAGAAGAAAGGGACCTCTTGTTTCTTTTCAATGCTTCTCAAAATGAGTGGTTTCCATAATTCACCTGGCATACCAGATAGCTAAGAAAGATTCTCCCAGCTCATGTTCACAGTCATTTGACAATGGCTATGGCATTCCATCTATCTATTTGAAGGGTGTGCCTTTGGAGTATATAGGCACAGCCTTTGACTTTCATTTCCAGCTACAGAATAGATGCATTATCCAAGACTCATGCCACTTTTGGGAGAGCTGTGCTGTTTTTCTTGTATGACAGTCCTGCCTCCTATGATTGGTAGCTTGTGTGAGTCACAGAGACCCCGAAGAAGGAGGCAATGCTGTTTATTTGTAACTGTAGTTCTTCATGTGGTCATCTGTGAATTATCGCCACCCTGCCCATATTTCCGTTATTGTGTCCTGCCTACCTTTATATCTTTGAACTGCTGCTTTGGCATCCTTGAACTTAGGGTTTAGGTGGGAGGCAAGATAGAGGGCTGCATAGAGGGTAGGTGGAGCTACTGCCAAAAATCTTACATAATGATTCTAGAAGGTTCTGAATGATGTGTTGCACAAGTTCTCATTTGTGTTGGTTCACAGATGCCCACCCAAAGAACTGTAGTTACTGGTAAGCAGCCTGTCCTTCATTTATCTACCCTGTCTTACATAGCTGACTGACAGCAATGAATTAATCCACAATATAGTGGAATAATAATACATGTCTTCCTACACTATATGTTACTGGGAATAGAAAAAACACAGCGGCAGTGGTAGCTACCTATTTCTTGCAATGCAATGTTCCATCATCAGCTTGTTGTATTATAGAGTGGTAACATCTGAAAATTATATTGCTTCCTGGTGAATGAATAATAGTTTCAGTTTGGCCCCATAAGACAAAATGGAAAAAATCCAAGCTGGTACATCCTGGTATTTATGTGCCAGTGCTGGGCAGTGTCACCGTGACCTGCTGCCTCACTTAATGGCATTTCTATGCACATAAAATTTGCTCTAGCAGGTCAGTTTAGATGTGCCAGTTCACGCAACCCAGGCAGGGCTAACCTCATACTTAATGGGCTGGCACTTATCTAATTTTTATTTGGCTTTTTATCATATAGAGCAAACAAAACCAGATTCTGAGGAAAGGCTAGATGAACTAATAGTATCTAATATGGCAAAGGTATAGCTGTGTGTAGCTTGATATGACAGAAAAAGGTAGGTATTTTAAAGAACAGAATCAAGATTTATTATAAGGAGTTGTTTAGGCTAAACAACAAAAACTTAATTAACACAATGGGATAAATCTGAAAACCAAGAAAAACCTAGTCAAATATCACAGATTTCCTAAGGGTGTGCTTCATTACAATGTGGGATAATCTTCTAAAAGCAGGAGCTTCACTGCTTGAGTCATTTCAAACTGTATAACCAGTGAGGAAATATTCTATGGAGAACAATCATGAAATGACCAGGGGGTAAAATGAGATTATCAGGTAGAGGCATTTATTTTATAATTTCTGTGACACAAGCAATGTTCTTCTTTTCCTATGTGTACATTATATACATGAGGTAATTTTGAAAGAAATGATCAATTTTGATTCTGTTTCTAGTTAAATTTTGCATGAGAAAATATATACAGTACTTTCATATTTTTTGTGCGCATGTGGGGGAGCAGGTTTGGTAGGAAGATACATAGGAAGCTAGAAATAATATGAAACCTAGCAAAATTGTAAGTAGTTGCTGGCTGATGATTGCACAATTATAAGGGATATAATGGTGAACTTTCGAGAGCTTGGAGGAGGTGGTCATGATGATAGCTTGGTTCATGTTTATTTGTAACAACACCGCATTTGTGCTGCACCTATCTAATGGTCATGTCACATTAACACCCATCAAATTACCCACATCACTTATTTCTTATGACATTTGTATGCCACTGTTCAGGGCAAAGGCCTTTCAAGGCAGTTCAGATAAAGCAAAGCATAAAATAATTATTTTAAATTATTTTAAGTTGCATTAGGGCTAATTTTCAGAGGATGTCTTATTTTTACAAATTGACTTTTTTGTGAACTGTAACTAGGGTTAATTTTTGGAGTAGAGTTTCTATTTCAAGCACCTCAAAAATCCTGAAAAATCATGCTAGGGCTTATTTTCAGATTAGGCCTTCTTTTTAGGGAAACAGGTGTGTTACTTATGGGTGCAAGCTGAAAATTAATTTATATAAAAACTGAACATGTATTATGTGGTATGGGTACCATGTGAAACCAGAGCTAGAGGCATGGATAGATACTAAGTTATATAATCCAACATTGAAGATTTCTTCACGGCAACATGTAGTAGCCTATGATTATGCCAGCAAGAGAGGAAGCATGTGTGAGATGGTCAGGAGTCAACAAGAAACAGATACAGGTTAACATCAAGTGAGGACGTGTGAAAAGTGCATATGAATAGGTATCCTGTTTAAAATCCCACATGTCTCCATTTCCCATCCCACTGCTTTCTTATAGGAAAAGGAAACCAGGGTCCAAAAGGATGGGTGGGAAAAGAGATTCTTTCAAACCTTATCACTGGTGATGGCATGGCTCGTGTTAAGTCCTTAGAGGAGAGTTTTGATCCTGTTTCTTAGTATGCATGATTTCTTTTTTCTACTTTTGGCAATCAAACTCTTACTATATGTTTTTGCCCATATCACCAAAGTCAAATTATCCAATCCACTGCATTCCTCCTCCTCCTCCTCTAATACCCTTTCTACTGACTGCTGTCCCTACAACAGCTCTATGTTGGAAGTATAAATTTCCATTTATTTCATTTTATCAGGCAAGAATGAAAATAATCAAATGTTTCCTGCCTTCTAGGAGCATTTTTGTACTTTTTTACTTTTTGACATTTTTGTATGATTTTGGAAAACTTGCAGTATTTTGTGACTGCTACCAAAACAAAGTGTGAGCTTTTCATTCTCACACAGAGGCAATATAACTCACAATGGTTGACATTTCCTGTTGCGTGGTCACAGTCTTCCAGGACACACTTTCTCCCAAAGGAATGAGAACATCTGTGAATATTCTTTACACCCTTCTTTTGCACATTTGATGATTTCCATAATTATTATTAGTACAAGCATGCATAAACTGTGTATTTTTTGCATTGAGTGTTTATCAAAAGGGACCCAATATTTGTTAACTCATATTCTGAAAATGTACATACTTTATAAGTATTTTACATTTTGGTAGTTTAGTGTGAGCACAAAAGAATCAGTGGAAGTTATAGCTTGGATGTCTTATATTCTGCATTCAATTCAGAAGCACAATTCATTTTCATTTCTCCATGCATGTTGCTTTAAACGGGAACAGCTAGTACAGTAGAGTCTCACTTATCCAAACCTCACTTATCCAAGCTTCTGGATTATCCAAGCCATTTTTGTAGTCAATGTTTTCAATATATCATGATATTTTGGTGCTAAATTCGTAAATACAGTAATTACAGCATAACATTACTGCGTATTGAACTACTTTTTCTGTCAAATTTGTTGTATAACATGATGTTTTGGTGCTTAATTTGTAAAATCATAACCTAATTTGATGTTTAATAGGCTTTTCCTTAATCCCTCCTTATTATCCAAGATATTCACTTATCCAAGCTTCTGCTGGCCAGTTTAGCTTGGATAAGTGAGACTCTACTGTATTTGTTTGTATGTTGCTTTAGTGCTTGCTCCTATTGCACCAACATCTGGCAACACTGTGAAAAACGTAAAAGAAAAGTTTCAATTTTTTTCTGCCACAATAAATCTGACTTGAAAACTTACCCTGATTTTGCACCTTGAGGCTTTTGGTAATTAAACATTATTTATAGTTACAGATGTTAAAAGAAAGAGATAGATAAAATGAAATTATAAATGATGAGGATAGTTTCCACTTCAGATCTCACAGGTCTCATCAGAATGACTGTGTGCCCATCGGCTAGGTCCAAATTGGATTATACAATAAGAAAGAACATCAAAAACAACCAACCAACCTGCCAAACAATCTGATTCAGAAGAGAAGGCTTAAGGGGATCAAATTAGATCCAGAATACTTCTGCTAATATTTTTTCTGAGCCTACTCTGTAGGTAACAAGAAGTACTTCAAGTAACCAAGTCTCAAAAGCTTGCTACTCTACCAATAAAGCTGGTCTAATAAAAGATTTCATATGACACATTCTTGAATGTTGGTTCCTTTGAGATGTGTGGATATTTGCCAGGCTTTCATCCAAAGTGAGAAGCAAAAGAAAGGGAGGGAAGAAGGAACGTTACATTAAGGGAAGCAGCAGCAGCTAAAATTAGCTAAATTGTACCAACCTTTTATAAAAGTGAGGAACAGCTTGTGGGAAAATGGTCCCTAGTTCTCTAGAATGAATCATTTAAATTATTGCTCCGAGAGATCTTGCCCTTGCCACAGTGTGTGTCAGGTTTGCTTACTTGCTTATAGATGTCAGTAGTCTCTACGGCCCAGGCTTTTCAGTGACTGAGCATATTGTTATTCTGTGTTATTATTAGTTTCATCTATCAGTGCCTAAAGTGAAGATGACATTTTACAGACAAATAAAATATGTCAGGAGCTTACTCCGAAAAGTCTTTTCACTAAATGAAATATTACACTACATGGATGACACTCTCTTTCAGCCTCTCTGTACAGAACTCAGTGCAGTGGGTCAGGATGGATAGACTGATTTTGACTGGGACTGTAGGTAATGGAGAAGAAGATGACACTACATGATGATTTTTAATACAGGCTAGACTAGTAGAGGAATGGAATATAGCACTGAATGGAACAACAGAGGATTTTGTGTGTGTTTTAGGAGTGACTTGAGAAACTGCAAGTCACTTCTGGTGTGAGAGAATTGGTCCTCTGCAAGGATGTTGCCCAGGGGACACCCAGATGTTTTGATGTTTTTACCATCCTTGTGGAAGGCTTCTCTCATGTCCCTGCATGGAGCCGAAGCTGATAGAGGGAGCTCATCCGCGCTCTCCCTGGGTTGGATTCAAATCAGCAACCTTCAGGTCAGCAACCCAACCTTCAAGTCATCAGTCCTGCCGGCACTAGGGTTTAACCCACTGGGCCACCACAGGCTCAATTAATTAATTAATTAATTATTAAGGAGGGTGGTGCAACTGTTTTCAAACTCCACCAAGGTCTTGCATCATATGCCCCAAACAAAGCCTGGAACAGCAATCTTTGTCATTGGTGCTAACACAAGCAATCCCCAAGCTATGAACAAGATAGGTTCTGTAGGTTTGTTCTTAAGTAGAATTTGTATCTAAGTCAGAATAGATACATTTAAAAGTGTAATTGCTGCCAAATATATAAAGTAGAGTCTCATTTATCCAACATAAACAGGCCGGCAGAACGTTGGATAAGCGAATATGTTGGATAATAAGGAGGGATTAAGGAAAAGCCTATTACACATCAAATTAGGTTATGATTTTACAAATTAAGCACCAAAACATCATGTTTAACAACAAATTTGACAGAAAAAGTAGTTCAATACGCAGTAATGCTATGTAGTAATTACTGTATTTATGAATTTAGCACCAAATTATCACAATGTATTGAAAACATTGATTACATAAATGCGTTGGATAATCCAGAACGTTGGATAACATGGGGAATGGTTAATACCGCTATTTACCGGTAAATAAATACCGGTATTTATTTGGCTGTCTGTGCCCCTGTTTAGAAGAATTCACCTCACTTTATCTCCCTGTGATCATCGGATTTTGAAAAAATCGTCTTGTTGTGGAAACAAGGATTGGTGCTAAAGCTTCCGTGGAGACACCTTTTCCCCATGATAACTCTTCCAGGAGTGAATTTCCCTTCCTAGGGGTAGATTTCTTTCACTTCCTGTTGAGTAATTTGTAAGTCAGATATTTGTAACTCATGGACTGCCTGTAACTTACTTTTGGGGGTAAAAAGGGCACAAAAATATTACATCTTAAAAGTAATGTCACATATAGGGATGCTATTATAGATATTGTGTTCTGTGTTTAAGGAGTAATAGTTTCTGTTTATGTCCTAAGAGCACGTTAGCAATTACACAATAATTTAATTGTACCCCCCTCTCTCAGACTTTGATATCATTCTTTTATTGAAGCTTTACTTATGAGAGTACAGTGTTAAATAAAGTTCTTGTGGCATTTTGTTTAGTTAGTTCTGCTGTCCTGGCTAAATTCCAGCCCCAGTAATTCTACTCACCTAAATTTTACCTGTGGGTTCAATTGAAGAAGTTACTAAGAAGTTATTTTTATTTCTTCCTGTAACATAAGTTCAAAGTTATTTTGGAACATTTCATTGCATATATTATACCAGGTTGCCTCCTATCATACAGGAAGCTGCATCCTAAGAGTGGAAAGAGTATAATTTTGCAGGACATGAACAGAAAGTAATAAATATTCATCATAATTTGGTAACATTGCTTCTGTGTGAACAGAGGTGTCCTGTGAGAAAAGAAATGGTTATTAAAACAGATGCACAAACTAAATTTACATATATAAATAAATAGATGAGAACCTGCTTTCCATTTTGCTTTTTCAGCTTGATTGTTTTTGATTGTCTGTTGTAACAGCAAAAGAATCAAAATGCTTTTTTCATTTTTTTTGTTTTCAGAAGAGTCACATGTTTACTCCTACATATCAGATCTATTACACTTGATTTCATTTGCACTCATGCTGAGTAAGTACTTTCTCATGTGGATTCAGTGTCCTCACACAAAGAAATCTGTATGGACTCATAGAGCCCTATTTGTCACCATCTCCACCTTTGGGACACAAGCATCATTATTTCCTGTCGAACACATGAGTTGCATGAAATTCAAGTCACTCTGAGCAAAAAATACTTAGGTTAATGGAGTAATCTTTTAACTTGGAGCCACTTGAATTTCATTCAGTTTACATAGAGGAATATATTGTAAATATTGTAAATAGCTAGTTCTGCAGTGGTTGTTTTTAACCTCTTTTTCATCAGCTAGAATGGAATATGTCTTGTACTTGGGGTATTCATTCATTGAATGTCCTTTATGAGAATTGTGCATAGAAAGAGAGTTGGGAATATGTTAAGCAGGCTTGCTATATAGATCCATACAATTCTGGGAGTGGAAGAATCTATGTTCCTTCTTTATGGAATGCTTTAGTAGAGCTATATTGTGGAGATTGTTATTGGCTGTTGACGGACAAACTTTAATGCCTTTTAAATAGTCAGGGTGATATAGGAGAACAACAAAAAGATAACATTAAGGTATGCAAAGAAGCCTGTTAAGAGTGCATAAAGCTGTCACAACAATGGGGACTGCCCTTTCTTTATAAAAGAGCCTAATTTACTGATTTGAAATTGGAGGGCAACAAAGAAATTGGAAATTAATTCTGTCAGATTCTCAATATTCTTGGTCAGAGCAACAAAAATGAATGAATATTTCACACACTCGTTCATTTCAGCTTTGAAGGATATTTGGTTCCCTTTATGGTCTGTAATTATATTTTTATTTGTTTTTGCTTCTTAATGGCAGGACAGTGTGTGTGGTTAGATGGTGCAGTGAACAGCAAATTGAAAGTAATGGGTGCTATGTGTAATTTCAGTACCACTGAAACAATAGCAATCTTTAATGAAATCATGCTAATATAAATGGTAGTCAAAACTTCATAGACAGGGTTTAGTTAGCATGATGCCTTGTTAGTTATGTTAAGAACAAGTGCAACATAAAAAGCTATGTTAAGCTATTCACTCTCTAAGGCTTTGGCCCTAGCAGTTACTTTATTCCCATCAATATATCAATCTATCTTGTGATTTGTTACTGTGGCTAATGATATTTATCTAGGATGTCATGGTAAAGTTGGTATAAAAACAAAACATTCTACATCTTCACTACAATTTTTTCAGTTAATGTCTGACACAGAAACTCAAAAGTGGGTTTAGTGCAATCTATTGAACATTCTGGCACTTGATATGTTTAATTAATCACACTGGATGAAATGAGAGATTGGTCAGATCATGGATTTGAAAGGTGTAATTCAATTATTTTAGTTGTTCTCTCTGTAAATGAGTGAGTAATATTGTACCTGTGGTTTAAGCACAAGACTAGATATCTACATATTTCTTTTCTTTTCTTTTTACCTCTCGGCCCACAGGGAAAACCTTACTGTTACGGTTTTTAGACTGGGAAGACAGTGATAGTAACATCTACCTTACTGAGTTGCTGTGAGAATTAATTAGTTGCTGCTTGTGAAATGCTTTGCAGATGAAATGAGCTCAATGTTATTTTAAAAAGACACATTAAAGTATCCTGTAGGGAGTAATCTGGTACTAGTAGGGTGGCACTGATGACCTCATAGGTCTTCTTCATCACTTAAGTCTTAGAAAAGGAAGCAAGCAAAGAATTGACTCAGAAATTTATCAAAGGCTACTAGTCTTCTGCATTGGGGGCAAAGATAATAAATAAGGGCGGGGGGGAAGCTGGGAAGGAAGATCATCAGTTTATTTACTATATTTATTTACTGTATTTATGTTTATGTTTAATTGATCACACTGGATAGAATGAGTTAGCTATGAAGCCTGAAAACTGCTATTACTTTACACGTGAAATCATTATTGGCAAAAGGTTGACATCAGAGTTGCCTTTATAAGGAATACTTTTTTGTCATATACATAAATACAGGTAGAACCCAAATGCCACAATTTGACCTGGACAAACTGATGATAAAATGACCTGTCTCCTTACATCCTGTTTTATATTCTTTTCATGGGGACATGGAGGTGCTAGGTAACTGCTTTAGAAGAACTGGTGAAAGATGTGCACGAATTCAGGCATAATCTATGAGACCATCTTCCCTCAATCTGATGTCTTCTAGATCAGTGGTTCCCAAACTTTTTTGGTCATGAAACCAACTTTCCCCCCCTGTGGAACCCTACTTCCAACCACTGATATTTCTGCAGAATCCTAACTCTGTTCCTAAGCAATGTGAACCTACAAAGTTCTTCCCTCTTTCATCTACTATTACTAGTGTTTTGTATAATGTAGTAGGTTTGGAAAAAAAGAGAAAACATTTATTTTGGTGTAGAAAAGTATTGGATTCACAGCTAAAGTGATGACTGAAATTGTTTAATTTTTGTACTTAAAATAGTTTTGAAATTGGATTATATGTCCGATAGCTGAATACATAACTCCCGGATGGTATCCTACTTATTTCTAAATTTGTTTTTGGTGTAAGAATAAACTAAAAAGCCTAATTTGCATTAATAGATGGATATGAAGGGAGGATTGCTTGGATAGCCTTTCCAGCTACTGACAGCTACATGTCTGTCAGTCCTACCCAATAGTAATTCACTAGCACAGATTTAAATTTAATTTTTAAAGCAGAGGTACAATGAATTTAAAAAGGTTCTTCATTCTCCAGCACACATTAAAATATTTTTTAAAAGATTTAAAATATTTTTTGTGGAACCTCCACAATGCTTTTGCGAACCTTAGTTTGGGAACTGCTACTCTAGATAACTTGCAGGTCAACTTCTATCCTCCTAAAAAAGTGGGATTATAGTCTGATACTACTAGAGTGTACCAGGTAGATGGTGGCTATGTAAAAGTCTAAAGAAACTAATTTCAAATGAACCTCAGAAAACAGTGACGCTTCATCATTAGCGAAAGTTTATATAAAACAACAAATGCTTTTGCTGGTGGATGGAGAACAACGAAGTGTCCAGTGTCATTTGAAAGACTTAGAAATCATAAGCATTTGTGGGTTGTATTATAACCTTTAAATTGTCACATGATTGGAAGAGTTACTTGTTTGAAGTTCTGGAAACCTTCAACCATAGACTTCTGCTTTTGTAGTGATACTATTCCTTTAAAAACCTGTAATTATTGCAATATAATCACTACATGTTTCTGTAATTATAACTTAATACATTATTTCACAAGAAGTACAAGGTTAATCAAACCCACTAGAACTAATTTTGAAGAACAAGTAGAAATAATGAGCTTCTATTTGGAATGAAATATCAGAGTATAGAGGAGGTTGATAGTGCACATACATTTTGCATGGAATGTCTGGGTTTGTTTTCTCACCTTTCCCATATCCCAGGGAATATGGTTGAGAATAAGCTCCTCCTAGGTCTCCTGTAAAGTCCCTCTCACTCAAAGGAGACCGTGCTGAGCTACATTAACTAGTGTTCTTTCAGTTATCATATTATCGTGATTGCGTACTTTGATCTGGAATGCCATGTTGGTCTGCCATTTTATATAGATACACTGCTGATTTCTTTCAATTTTTGTTTTTGCAGGGAGTGCAAGAGCTGAAGATGAGGCCCAGAGCAGAGTGCTACTCTTCAAAGTTCTGGCTTATGCTGGCGGTCTTAGCAACAACAGGTGGTGGGATCTGGGCCCAAAAGAACCACCCCAGCATTGGCATTGCGGTCATCTTGGTGGGCACCTCTGACGAAGTAGCTATCACAGATGCCCACAAGAAAGATGACTTCCACCACCTCTCTCTCGTGCCTCGTGTGGAACTGGTGGCCATGAATGAGACAGATCCCAAGAGCATCATCACCCGCATCTGTGATATCATGTCTGACCGGAGGGTTCAAGGTGTGGTGTTTGCTGATGATACGGACCAGGAAGCCATTGCCCAGATCCTGGACTTCATTTCTGCCCAGACCCTCACACCCATTCTAGGTATCCATGGAGGCTCTTCCATGATCATGGCAGATAAGGTAAATTATAGCTTTGTTCAGTTCAGACCATGAGAATGAAATGTAGAAACAGCTTACTTATCTACTTACTTATCTACACATGAACATGTCATTGATAAAGTTGCTATAGGACAGGATTTTAACTGAAAGATTAGAGTCCTGATTATTTGGATACATGTGAAAAAGTATGCTGCAACAAGTACCATCTAGTGCTCAGCAACACATTTCTTATTCTTGGGTTGTCATGATTTCTGTCACTTGCAATCCTACCTGAAAAGACTTTTATGAAATATAGGGCATGCAGAATTGCACCTGTCTCATTGGTGCCATACTTTTTGCCTGTTTACTTGGCTGTCTCATATGATTATTAGATTTAATCCTTTCCCATGACATGTACCAGAATGTGTTTTTTGTTGTTTTGTTTTTGTTTTTAAAAAAAATTGGATATGGTCAAACCTGATTCCTGTCATCTGCACTCTAAACTATTGTGAAGTCTATTGATTTTAATTGGGATGGTCAAACGTGATTCCTATCATCTGCACTTTAATATGTTATGCAGTCTATGGACTATCACACAAGAGGCTCACTGGCATTGTAGCTGGATTGTCACCAATAGTCTCTATTGGCTGATGCTGTGAGGTCTTTCTGCCTTCCACGATCCTCCCATTCCTAGCTATTAATAGACAAAACCTGTTGATAGCTTCTGCAAGATTACCATCTCTTGCCTTTGTGTAGTGGGTCCCTTCTGCTTCTATACTAACAGTAAAGTGACATCAGAGGTGGAGATTCTCCTTCTCTCCCTCTCGCTATCTCCAAGCTGGCTCTTTTTCTTTTATTTTATACATATTTTGGCTCTTTTGTGTTTTAAATGCTAGAATGGTGCAGCTGTGAATAATAATAAAATATTAAGGAACGACTATAGTGTGGGAAGGCGGAGTTACACAAATGTGCAAGTATGTAAAAATACAATGGGATCACGATTTAGTGAATTGGCACAATGGGGCAAATGAAGACAGGCACAATATTGAAGGGGCTCAACCTGTAGTGCGTAGTGAAATAGCAGGTTCATGTGATAATGTCCTTTGAAAGATTTACCATTTGATTTTGCAAAGTGTATAAACTGACCTTGTCACTTGGTTCCACAGTGAGATGCTGAGCATAACTGAAAGATAGAGGAAATACTTAGGGCCCATCTATACCGGCCTAAAGTCCAAATCCTACCTCAGGCTAATCCAGTTTAACCTGGATTTCCAGGTTTACTAAGGGTTAAAAAAATACTTGCAACGATCCGGATCTTTCAGTAAGGTCCAGATCTTTACTGGTGTGCGGTATGTGGAGACAACTCCTAAGATGGACATTTGTGAACTCAGGAGCAGTCTCCACAGGGATCCCATTTTCATGGGTTCAAATAGCCCACAGAGGAGAGATGGCAATGCCAGCCTCCCCTCCCTTACCTCCTTTTTACCTTTAAACAACATAAAATTAAGTAGTTACTAAGGCTGTAACTAAGCCCTTGGTGGCGCAGCAGATTAAACTGCTGAGCTGCTGAACTTGCTCACCGAAAGGTCAGCGGTTTGAATCTGGGGAGCTGGGTGAGCTCTCACTGTTAGCCCCAACTTCTACCAACTTAGCAGTTCGAAAACATGCAAATGTGAGTAGATCAATAGGTATGGCACTCCATGCAGTCATGCCGGCCACATGACCTTGGAGGTGTCTACGGACAATGCCAGCTCTTCGGCTTAGAAATGGAAATTAGCACTAACCCCCAGAGTCGGACACGACTAGACTTAATGTCAGGGGAAGACCTTTACCTTTACCTAAGGCTGTAGGTTTCAAAGTTGTGCCAGCAAATTATGAAATGGAACTTTCCAGAGAGAAGGGGGGAATTCCCTGCTGAAAACTTAGTTGCATAATTTCCAGGTGGCACGAAGCACTTTGAAGCCTTCAGCTTTAGTAACTACTTAATTTTAACTTGGTTAAAGGTAGAAAAGGGGGCAAGAGAGATCAGGGGGCCAGTGGCCATACCCTTCTCCCAATGCTTGTTTGGCATGGGAGGGAATCTGAACACACCTGACCACCAATATCTCAGGTTTTTGGCCTGTCTAGAAGGGTACTGGATCTCTTTTAAGATGGTCTATTACTAACAGAAGCAAAAGCAGTAGTAGCTCCCTGAACTGGATCCCTGGGCTTGGTTTTCTCCACTGGGATGCCCTATTCCTAAGAGGCAAAATCAGTAGTAGCTCCATGAACTCAATCCCTAAACTTGGTTTTCTCCACTGGGAGACTGTAATCCCATGGGGACATTGAAAAAGTCACTCTGTTATAGGTGTGCTCATTATGTACGCCCATGTTAATCTGCTTTCTAGATTAAACATGGAACAGATTTCAGGCACTTCCTGCCAGACTGAAAAGTGACTTAGTGGGGCAGAATTTTTTCCCCTTTTCAGCAGCAAACAAAAAGGTGAGTATTGAGAGTACATACAGGTCACTGCAGCTATGAAAAGGGTTTTGTTTTTAAAAAGGCATGTGAGAGTTGTCCTCCTTTTCTCTATTAAAACAGTAGCATTCATAATGTCAAAGAATTGTTTAAAATATAACTCAAACGAAGGCATAGAGACAGGACATTCTTGATTCATATGCTTATTTATCCAAATGCAGATTTACTTGTCAATTAGGGATCCTTTCAATGTCATTCTAATGTAAGAGAGTTTTTGAACCTACTCAAATAAGGCATGAAAATTATCTAAAGGTACATTGTCTTAGATGTTTCGTGGCATTATTAGATATATTTCTTGATTTTAAAAGTACAGAGGAAACTTTTCTCTTATTCCATTTGCTTTAATACTGTGTTAAGACACAGTGTGCACATCAAAGGGGCCATTTTAGGCCAGATGCCTGTAAGGACCTCAGAGCCATTGTACATGATAGATCATTTTCAGCAATTTAATAAATAATGAACCTAACTTCCAGTTCTCAAATCAAGCAAGAGACTATAATTACATGAGTAGGTTTCTTAAGACTTATTCTTCTATATGTCTGCCTCTCTAAATATAAAATATTATTTTCATGTCACCTGTTGATGAGGGATACTAGTAAGAAACAGGCTTCAAAGAATGACATGTTCACTCACATTTGTCAAATAAAACAATCCTTGTTTTTAATTAAACGAGCTAGTGTTGTAGTTAAAATACCAAGTTGACCTAGTGCTGAGTTTTCTTTTTAGAAAACAAGGCCCTCTAGACCAGGGCTTCTTAAACCTTTTTCATTCACAACCTCTTTCCACTCAAGAAGGTTTTACATCACCCCAGGTATATAGGTATATAAAATAGTTATAAAATCAAACATTTACTGATAATGAACCAGCATTTGCAAGGCTTGCTAAACAGGTTGATTTTCTTTTTGGAAGCACATTGTTGCTAACAAGTTTGTGTAAATGTCTAGGTGGCATTCAGAAACCTTTTACTGATGCCATTTTTTCAGGGCCCCAACATTGAGCTAAAGCAGTGGTTCTCAACCTGTGGGTCCCAGGCGTTTTGGCTTATAACTCCCAGAAACCTTAACCAGTTTACCAACTGTTAGGATTTCTGGGAGTTAAAGGCCAAAACATTTGGGGACCCACAGGCTGAGAACCACTGAGCTAAAAGGACCTAGAGCTTAAGAAGCAGTGCACTAGAACCGTAGAGTTCTGTGAGAGTCATTGGGGGTTCTATGCCAATACAAATGAACCCTTCCTACAGCCTTCGATGTGCCTACCTATTTTAGAGGACTGGGAATCTGTGTTGAGCAGAAGTTTGCACAAGGTACTCTGAAGGAAGCTGTGGAAACTAGCTGGAGTATAAAATGGATCCTGGCCATTATGGATTATTTATTATGACCTAGGAAATAGAATTTTTGACTAAGAATACTATATAATGTGCATATTTTGTATTGTCACTAGGCACTGCATGCTCAAAATGAAACACCCTTAGAAATCAAGACAGGAAGCTGGTTAAAACCGTTTTAAACAAGATGTTGGGTACTGATGCAGCACACAAAATGCATGACGACCAGCATGTCGAATAAGGTGTGCTGAGGCAGGAATTGTCTGGAACCAATTTCATTTTGGAAAGCAGGGCAACTATGTAAGGAACTTCCACAGAAAAGTATTATTTCAGATGAAATTATAAAATGGTAATTTCAGTGTGCTAAATGTCTTCTGTGATGCTGATGGATTGTCTTAGATTCTTTGGAGATTGAGGTATGCTTAGAATGTTTTAATTTACATTGTTTTAGATGAGTGCTCCTCCATATTACCATATTTACTTGAATCTAGTGCACCATTGATTCTAATGCACACCTTAATTTTCAAAACCCTGAAACCCCCCCAAAATACGCTGGCAAATGTAATGAGCAGTGACAAAAAGTGTACTCTTTGGAATTTATTCTAAAAAGGTGTGCATTACAGTTGCTGTGTGCTTTTTAAAAAAACAAAAAGTGTTAAACCAAAGGTTCCAGCAATGGAAAGTAACACCAACAAATCAAGTAACCCTTCCCTCAAGAAGCCTCTCCTGTTCAACTTCCTTGGGTGAATCTATCAATGCTGTAGAATGAATGCAACTTGCATCACTTTCACTGCCTTGGCTCAATGCTATGGAATCCTAGGTCTTGTCTTTTCAGCAAAAGGGTGCTGATGCTTCATCAAACTACAAATCCCTGGATTCCATGGTTCTTCCAAAAATATTAGGCTTATATAGACAAGTGCATCATAGTGCTTGCTTATTGCTACAAATATTCTGGTGGTAAATGACATCTGCTTGTAATTTCTCCTTCCCTGGTCAACAAGACACAGACAAAAAAAAAATAATCCTAAGGGATCATCTGCTGATAATAAATAGGACACCTGTCTGAAAGCTCCGTTGTTGTACATTTATGGGGGGGGGGGGGGTTGCCCATTAATGACTGCCTCATGCCTTTCCTTCTTGAGGTGAAGACAGCCAGGCAGCCGTGCAAGTGTTATCTACCCTTGTGAAACTGGGCTTGGCACCTGCTGCAGCTCTTCTTTCTTACCCACTTGCCCTTGGCTTGTTCCCTACTTCACAAGTCTTCTGCTTTTTCTTTTGTCCCCCGGCTTTCTCCATGCCTCCCAAAATCTTCTTTTTCTTGCCTTTTCTCTCTTGTGTTTCCCTCTTCTTGCCTTTTCTTTCCTCTCTTGGCTTTCTCCATACCTCCAAAGAGATGCAAGTCTGAGCCTGCCCTCCCCCCCTCCCCCATCCATCTCGTTACTGAGGAATTGTAAGAGAGCTGCTCTGCATCCCTTGGAAAAGTTTGGAAGGCTCGGCTAAGAAGAGAATGCCTGGGAAGAAGGAGAAAGAAGGGATGGTGGAGAGGAAGAAGGACAGGAAGGTTGCATTCTCTTCAGAACAGAGCCTTCCAAACCCTTCCAGATTTCTCTTCTCAGTAGGGAGGCAAAGGCAAGTGTGTCTCTGTGTGGCGGGGAGACGAAGGCTCAGACTTGCTTTGCATCCCTTTGGAGCAGTGGTACTCAACCTGTGGGTCCCCAGGTGTTTTGACCTACAACTCCCAGAAATTCCAGCCAATTTACCAGCTGTTAGGATTTCTGAGAGTTGAGAACCACTGCTTTGGAAAGTTTGGAAGGCTCTGCTCCAAGGATAATGCAGCCTTCCTCTCCAACTCCCTCTCCCGCTCTCTTTTTGCCTTTGCCTTGTCCCTGGGAAGAGCGCTCCCAGGAGGAAGAAGAAGGAGGCGACGGAAGAGGGGAAGGCTGTGTGCTTCTTCAAGCAGAACCTTCCAAACTTTCCAAAGTGGTTTTGCTTTTGGGCTGCACATTCATGGAATCAGGTTGGCTGCCGGCAAAGGGGAGCCACGTGGGTAGGTGGGTAAGAGAGGTGAGGACCCTTCATGAGTTTTGATGGTGGCAGTGGAGTCCCACCAGCTGGCCGGCCGGCCAGAGAGGTACCAAAACGTGTGGGGTTTGAGGCACGATTCTAATGCGCCATCAAGTCTAATGTGCATCCTGATTTGGGATACATAGGTTACCTTTAAAAAAAGCACATTAGACCCGCATAAATACGGTATTAATTGGTCAGAACTCTGTGCACTTGTAATAATACCACAAGAAACCATGTGAAAAAGCATGAAGAAAGCAACAAAATAATTAACATATAAAATGCTCCTGCCATTTCAAATAGGATGGAGAAATCAAAGGGTTGGGAAATAAATGCAGATTCTCCTTCAAAACCTCAGCAATGGTTTTGATTATGGTTGGACTCAACTGATGTCTCAAAATGCTACAAGCAGGAAGTTGCTGTTGTAGTTCTGTCTCTTAACATCCTCTTTTTCCAGCTTACCTCATAATGGAACTCAGAACATCAGAGAACATGGTTCTTAGGACCTTGACTTGTGCATTTAGTGAACATCAAGGTCTCAGATAATGGAGTGTCATAGAAGGGGCTTTCCTTAGAACAACATGCAAAATATTCTTTAATTGAAAGTTGATTTCTTTTAAGGAAATGGGAGCTTATGTATACAGGACCATTTCAGTCTTCAGCACCAGGGCAGCCAATGCTGGACCAAAACATCTGTTTATCTGTTCTCCGACATAAGTGCTTCTGGCCAAGTATGGTCCTCTCTTCTCCTAATATCTCACAATGGACTTACCCTGTGTGCTTGGCTGTATTACTTTGCTACCTACTAGACTGATAAGCTCTGCAATCTATCCACAGCTTAGACTGAAAGTACTGGTCTATAGCATAATCCTTCCTAACACCCTGATCACTATGCAGTAGTTTCTCTGTGGGAGCCATTAATGCACAGAAAAGTTATAAACCATCACAATGGAAATAGGATTGAATAGGAAGACAAAAAGCAACCATAGTAGCTCCAGTATCACAAATAATTATTCATCAGATGGAGCAGACAGTGCTGGTAAAACCAGGACATTTGCTTGATGAAGCCTTAAATATCACTTTCAAGCTTCCAGAGGGTGATGTGAAGCAACAAAAAACATTCTGACATTCCCACTTAAACTTCTTATATATTTATGAAGAAGACGATAGTATCCTTTTCTAACTCTTACTACTTTTAAATAAGCCTAAGAACATCCTTAATACCATGAAAGCTTGAATTGCAAGTGAGCTCTCCTCCTTTTCTCTGTAATTTTGTGATATTAGTGTTTGTCATTTGTTATGGTGTATTAACAGAAACCATAGCAGTTTGTGTGTGTGCCTATGGGTAAGAGCATGTACACCTTTGGTCCCAGCTATGGAGCAGCAACATGTTTTTTTTACACTTCCACAGCCTTTATCTGGGCATGATTGGTCATCCACATATTGAATAATCTTATTCAGATCACCTAATCTTTAAGGGAATAAGAAAATTGAATTACAGGAAAAGGACATCCAAAATTTGCCATGCCTTGTCTCCCCATACTTCCACAAAGCTACATTTTGAAAATTTTAAAATTGTGTGTTGAAAATCAGATTCAGATTTGTTTTATTTGTCTACAGCACAATGTCTGTTGCTAAACACCATAGTAATACAACATACTTGCTAAGAGAAACCAGTGGCAACCACAACTGTTACTAATGGCAAGATAAACAAATCAGGTATCTGAAGCTTATATGGATTACCCCCATCTCACACTGCTGCCTTTTTTTCTTGAAAGTGATGCTCTGTTTCTAAGAGCTACAAAGCAGACAGACAGTCACCACCTTTTCTATCAAGGAAGTAATTGATCAAGAAGTTGTATCTCCTGAATTTCTGCCTATTTTCTATCTGATAAAGGCATTGGATTCTGCAAGGAAGAAGATGGCAGTACTGTTTACATGCCATTGGTGTGTTGCCTTTCTTTGACCCAAATTGAAAAAATAAAATGCCTTTCTTCACTGCATTTTAAGAAGTTATCCCAGTATGACAGAAAGGAATTGATTTTTCAGTCGTTTGACAAGGCTCCATAAATTACTATGGAATTTATCCAGCATTTCTTGGATCAGTGCTCATGATTTTTCTTTTAATTTGAATGAAACCAAAGTTAAACTGGTCTAAATTGTTAAAATTCATTTTACACCACAAAAGTAGAGCAAAATCAACAACTTTCTGGAAAAAGGACAATTTTTTCAAACAGTTCTAAACTTGTATTCAAAGGGTTTGGTTCTCTCAGTATCGAGCTGGTCAAAAGCAGCTTATAAACATGCTTTCTTAAACATAGGCCAGAATTCAGAGTACAGGTGTTGCATGCTATATTCGAAGTTAGGTATAAACCAGTGGTTCCCAACCTTTTTTGACCAGGGTCCACTTGACCAGGGACCATTCTCCAACATTAGTACCAAAAAGGTTACGAATCACTTTTTGGTCAACTTTAGATTCAATTTGATTATTTGGGGTGCTGATTCAGAAAATTGCATTGGATAGACCACATCAGCTCTAGTTTCTAATACAGAACATATGCCATCTAGTAGTTGCCATCTGCTCACCCACAGAAAACTATATTTAATAATCTAGAGCTGATGTAGCCTATCCAATGCAATGTTCAGCTCTGTGAAAAGGAACAGAAATAAAAGAAAATAAATAAATAAAGAGGAAGGAGCTTAATGGTCCAGATTTTCATTCTCGCAGCCCACTGCTGGGCTGCGGCCCACAGGTTGGGAACCACTGGTATAAACTATAGAGATACAATTTCCTATACTTAGAGGAAGATAATGCAGAGTAGGTAGTACTCTGATATGTGTGATTCTGGCCATTTTCCAAACTCAGCTATGAAAGATTGGCTACAGCTAAAAGGATATCTTTGATCTGGTAGCAGGGAACAAATGATTGGAAGGTCCTTCAGAAGTTTATTCATAGGTCCGATACAGCTGGAACAGGAAATTCTTCCTTAATGTTGTCCACTGTTTTGGAAATGAAGAAAATACAATTATTCATGTATGCTCTGTGCATCTAATTTCTCAGTTTTGTATCAATTGAAAGAATTATTTGATTTAGGTTGATTATTGATACAAGTACCTTTCAAAATTAGATTTGTTAACCAAAAGCATTTGGAAAAATGTTGAATCTAGTAACTGCTTATTTAACCAAATCTTTCACCTCTTTAAGATCTGTCCTTTCACTATATATGATAAGCATTATAAAACGTCTTCTTGTAAATGTTTCACATACACATGTATGAAATCAATTTGCACCATTTACCGCTGATTAAGAAGATTAGCTCCTCAGTTCTGGAACACTTAACTATAATGTTAAAATTGATTAATTAAAATTAAATATAAGTAGTAGTAAGTACTTGTTAAATAAGTGGGAATGATTTCTGATTAAACATGATTAATTTTCTGCTGCAGAATTTTAAAAAATTAAGAACTATCACCACACCTCAGCAATTTAGCTGTAGGACCCAAAAAACAAATTAGGAGGTCTGATAGTATAAAAGATGGAATAATGTCTCAGCTAAAGTATCTCAAGGTGAGGGAAGCTTCACAGATTTAATATACGTTCTTACTGGGTTGCTGTGAGTTTTCCAGGTTCTATGGCCATGTTTCAGAAGCAGTCTCTTGTAATGTTTTGCCCACATCTATGTCAGGCATCCTCAGAGGTTGTGAGGTCTGCTGGAAACTAGGCAAGTGGAGTTTATGTATCTGTGGAATGTTCATGGTGGGAGAAAGAACTGTTCTTTACTGTCTGAACATGGGATTTATCAGATAACTTTCTATGTCTTGGGAAATATTTCAGGTATAGTGGGCCTAAGAACTGCTAAAATTCTGTAAACTAGCAATAAGAAAGTTGTGCTCGCACAGGCTATGGCAGCTGTAGCTTTTAAACAGTCTTCAGGGTAGCCTTGTGTGAGCACTTCAGCCTTGTTATTACAGAAGAAATCAGTCAGGAGAGCCGTTAATGTTATATATGCTGTATAACAAACGATGTATAATAAATGTTTTGAACCATGATAATATAAATAAAATAATATATTATAAAGCCCTTTATCACCTTTTAAACATATTGTAATTTTTTAAATTTGAGAAGTGGCTGAAAATGATTTAAAACAATCTTGTAATCTACAAAACTGTGGCTCGAAAATTACCATGCTGCATCCCTCTTGGAGACTTGCTTTTCTCTTCCCATTTTTTTAAAAAAAAATATTTTTGCAAATGTTAGGTTTCTGTAACACTGCTAATGCTGGAGGATGCATCACAAAGTGCATTTTGACTACATAAGGCCACGCATTCAGTCCCAAACAGAAGGAATCGTGCATATTTGTCATTAGTGATGCCAAACTTCGCACCTGCTTCTACGCCATTGGAAACTGATTGATATTATCATGGGACAAAATCACTAAAACCTTGCCAAGATTCTAAAATGATACCCTTTGACAAAAAAATCCTAATATTTGGAGATGGTGCTCATTACTCGGAATAGATACTCCATAATTTCTCCTTCCTTTTATTCCATCTTACTGTGTAATTCCAGCCCTTAAACATTTAAGCAGGAAGAGCAACACTACAATTCCAGAACTGAATTTCACTGAACTGGCAGTGCATAAGGTGGGATCACTGCCCAACGATAAGCTTTGCCAGGTGGTTATCGTGTACATGATAAAAGTTTGCTTTTTTGTTCCCTTTCTGTTTCTATTTTGCTCTTTCTCCCATCCTGTTCCTCTTTTGCTGCCTGGCACTCTATTTTCTTACTCAATTAGTGTTTGTATAGTACTTTGAAAATTCAGCGTGCTGTAGAAATGCTAAGTATTTGTATTTTTTCTTTCTTTGCATGCTACTTCTTTTTGTGATTTCTGGAAAGAGAATGTATGCAGGCATAAATTATTTATAAGCTTATAGAGTAATTAAAACATGATTTAATTACTCAGTTGACATAGTTCTTTGCATCACAAGCTCAATTTTGGCAGCAATCTGCTTGCTTCACACTGGTGTGGAGAAGGGCTGAGTAGAATAAATTGGAAGAGGGGAAAGGAGTAACTGTTTCCATCTAATATGAATTGTCTTTCTACTCCTGAAACAGATTGATCATAATAATGTATGTTGTTGAGATATTTGGTATTATATCCATCAGATTATATGGAAAGTGCCAACTTTCTCATTCAAGTTAGAAACTTTTGCATACTAATGCTTGCTGTTAGCTTGCTTGTTATTCTATTGGAACTTAGAAACACCATATACGGTATTTATGTTGACTTCATGTTAGTTTTTTTCACATGCAGTCTTTCTGCATTAATATTTCCTACTGTCATTTTTCTTTATTCTTTCCATTAGACCATGCATTTAATTATTGCAAAGCTACTTCTATATGTTTTATAAGAATAAAAAACATGTTTCTTTTTTTCCTGCAAGGATTTATCATACCAACCTGTTATTCCACTACAGTCATTATCATAGATAGGTATAGGATTGAGCACCTACAATTTCACACCTCCCTTCAATAGTGCAGTTGTGCCAATTCACCACTTGTTGGTTCTGTGGTCATACTTCTACACATCCTTGTAGCCTCCCTTCCTATACTACTCTGGTTCCTTAAATAGCAGGATTAAAGAGAAGTGACTGGAACAGCTGACAAGATACAAGGATTTAAAGATCGAATTGCAAAGACTCTGGCACAAACCAGTAAAGGTGGTCCCAGTGGTGATTGGCACACTGTGTGCAGTGCCTAAAGACCATGGCCTGTACTTAAACACAATTGGCACTGACAAAATTACCATCTGTTAGCTGCAAAAGGCCATCCTACTCGGATATGCATGCATTATTTGCCAATACATGACACAGCACTAGATGCTTGGGAAGTGTCTGACGTGTGATTCAGTACAACAGCCAGCATAGTTATCTGGTTTGCTGTGTACTAAATCTTGTTGTGTATCTAATAATAATCATCATCATAATCATAATTGTACAATTTCAGCATTCAAAACAAAAAAAGTGAAAGACCTGTATAAAGGGGAAAAAAACCCCCAACTAACTTGGGAATAGCAAAGGGGAGGAGAGAAGAGGAGAATAAAAGGACCCATCACACCAAGGGAATCTTAAGAGATTGGCAGCTATGGATTTTATAGGTCACTGGCTAGGGAGGGAAGGCTCATGGGGAGTAGGGAAATCAATGGCAGGATGTACACACCATTGTGCAATGCCAGTTTGCTGGGCTCGTGTGATAAAGTCCTAAGAATTTGTGTTGATCAATGTTGAGTCACTGTGCCGATTAGATTGCTATTCTTGAGAGATGCAGATATCTGAATTTCTCAAGAGTCGTTTTAACTATATTTATTAGTATTATTATTATCATGAACTTTTTTTATACCTCACCTTTTCCCTCATGAGGACTCAAGGCGTCTAACAATCCCACACTAGAAAAATTTAAAAAGTGCGAAACAAAAGTTAAAAACCAATTAAATAGTAACAATATTGTAAAAACGGAATTTAAATACAATAATGGCTTTAAAAACTCATATTGAAGTACAAAGAAAAGCTGTTTATGTTTGTTGTCTGTAAGCCAGACATCACTGTACACTAAAGTGGGCAGAAGAAACTTTACTTATTTACTTTACTTACTATATTTAAACCCACCCTTCTCGCCTTGAAGGCGACAAGGGGACTCAGAGTGGTTTACAATAGGCAACAATTTGATGCTGCACAAACATATATACAAGTGAAGTAAACATATATTAAAACCAAAAGTTAAAAACATCTAGAAGAAAAGGGGTAAACATGTCTGTCTAACTGTACAATGGCACTCCGCTCCATATTTTTCATCTGTTTTGCCTTTAGGAAAATAAATGTTTTGGAAGACTTGGTAATAATTCCTTTATACCTGGGTAGAAACAATCATACTCCTAAAGTATTTGCTAAAATTTTTCCTTTTTAGCCGATCCCGTGCTTTCTCAAGTTAATTGCAATGACACCCAGGCCTCTGCATGCCAGATTCGAAGGATTGCCTTTTTATTGATTTTCTAGTAGTGTAAGGTTGCTCCAAATCTTAACAAATGTGAGAGAAAAACTTAGCCTTCATTGATTATCAAAATAATGGTAACCAAACTAGAACTAAGATCCTAGGTGGAACAATCTCCAAGACTGGCCCAGGATATGACATTTTCCTCCTAAAACAGACCCTGAGTAGGGCTGCCCGGGTCCAAGGATTTTACAACCTGCTTTTTTAAATCATTGGGGTCATTTTATGCTACAGGTTTATAGCACTAAGCTTCTATTTTAACTGGCATGGTTCCATCTTACAGAATTATGACATTTAGGGAGGGGTATTTAGAATTCTTTCCCAGAGAGTGCCTCACAAACCTAGGTAAAGGTAAAGGTTTCCCCTGACATTAAGTCTAGTCATGTCCGACTCTGGGGGTTGGTGCTCATCTCCATTTCTAAGCTGAAGAGGCGGCGTTATCCGTAGACATCTCCAAGGTCATGTGGCCAGCATGACTGCATGGAGTGCCGTTACCTTCCCACCGGAACAGTACCTATTGATCTACTCATGTTTGCATGTTTTCAAACTGCTAAGTTGGCAGAAGCTGGGGCTAACAGTGGGAACTCACACTGCTCCCCAAATTCAAACCAGTGACTTTTTGGTCAGCAAGTTCAGCAGCTCAGAGGTTTAATCCGCTGCATCACCGAGGGCTCCCTCACAAACCTACAAATTCCAGGATTTACCTGATTATCCAGGTACCATGAAATCAGAACAGGTTGTAGAATCATAGTAAGTAGGACCCTTGCCTAGTAGTACAACAATCCAATCTTTTCTCAGTGCAAAAAGTAAGCAATTTTCTCCACTTTTTGTTCCCATTATTTAAATTTATGAAATATATCAGCTAATCACACCCTTATTTTTTTTCAAAGGGCTGGACCGAAAAAATAAGGTCCTTTTTTTGCAAGCACCTTTGACTGCTATAAAAAGCATCCCTCAATTGATAATATAGCAGAAGTACTTATATGCCTATTCAGAGTGAGAGTAATGATTATGTAGGAAACACAGTGCTTTCTCTTATTTGGCTGTGTGATGTCATTGTGTATCCAGATCTGTTTGGCTGTGTAGCACCGTGGCATCTTTATGCTGGGGAGTGACCCCCCAATTGATGGGGTAATTGGCTCCAGGAACAAAAGGATTCCATTTGAAAAAGATAATACTGAACCAGAAGCTGACTGGAAATTGGATCCAGGCAAATTAAATAGATGCAAATCTCAGGGATGGCCGTCTGTTAATTTTTTCCTTTAATGTTTTATTTTGTTCCAGAAGGAAGAACCATTTTTAGTACATGTTTATGTTCAAGACGCATTAACTTTGGGGCTTGGTCTGGAAAACTGTCTATCATTTCCCCTTGGTATTGTAGTGTCTTCTGTCTACTCGTAGGCAAGGAGGTGCTTGCTAAATGTCTCAAGTCTCTTCTGCTTTCTTCTTTTCTTTCAATGTGCCAGGAGAGGTGGTAATCTTATTTGTACACATGAATTACTAAGAAAAGTACTAAACTGCAAATCTAAGAGAAATAACTGATTCTACAAAAGTGGGGGAAAAGAGGAGGGAAATGAAGATTCGTAGTAGCATTCAACAGATTTATCTTGTGATCACCAACGTTCATTTATGTGTGAATGGTTTTCTCACGTCTTGATATATTTTCTCTCTCTTAAATATCAAATGTGGTTCACTTCCTGGCTAGTGGATTGTTACATTTCACTTGGGTGAGTCTCCCCCTGTCTCTTTAGATACACAGTTTTTACATCTTTGACACAATCACTGCCCTGACAGAAGTGTGATCCCCCCCCAATCATGAATTGGTGCTTTAATTTAGATTTAACGAGGTACTTTATGGTCCATTAATTAGGTCTTTGTGTAAAGTGCATAGTGGTTGATGCCAAAGTATGCTTGAATACAGAACAGCTTCAAAGAATAGATGGACATGATAACATGGCAGTGTTACATTCACTATATTTGTTAATGAGAAGTCCTTATTTTTTGGCAAACTGAATTTTGGCAGTTGTTTTTGTCTTGATGAAAAATTAGATTTTATAATGCCTCTTCCGTTATAATAAATCGTGGACTCTACTTATTCTATGGCCTTGCTGCAAACCATTTGTTTAGACTGATTTATAGTCTGATTGTTTTCTCTATTTAAAAAAAATTGTGGTTTTTGCTAACAACTTTCAGTTGCAAGGCAAAACAATCCTGAAATAGTGCTAGCCACAATTGGATACTGAGACCAGATGCCACTTGGGAGCGGTGTTAATGTATTGTAACCATATTGTGTTTTCTGTGGTTGTTAAATCTGTATGACAACAAGCATTCATTACCCATGTGTATCTGCTTGCATCTGCATCCATTTCTCTGGATGTATATCTGCGATGCTTCTTAGAGGGTGGGAAGCTGTTGCAATGTGTCTTATGCTACCAAAATGCCAGAAGCAAGCTGATGGCTCCCCCTGTGCTGTAGCTATAAAATGTAGACAGTCTCTTGAATAATACATTGGCATTTTATTAACTAGCAGTAGCATGAGCTTTGCTTAGTTATTCTCTCTTTTCTGAGCCTCTAGTTCAGACTTGGGGAAGATGTTTTAAATTATTACTTATAACCAATGTTGAAGGGGTAATGTGCAGTGAAGAAAGGCATGTGAAGCTGCTGAACTGTATTCATGACACAGCATTCACTAATTACTGCCCTCTTGGATAGAGAGACTCTGCATTTTAAAAAGTACATTGGGTTCAGAGGGATTCTTTTTCTAAAATTAAAAGTAACTCCTGAAGCGAATGTTCTCCAAACAGTTCAATGGATAGGTCTAATGCAAAGGTTAGTTCTTCAGACTATAATTAAATATATGTAAAACACACTACTACTTAGAACATGTGTTTATTTCCCTGGAGCATATGTTGTTCCTTTCATATTTAAAAAGACAATGATTTTCATTGCTTCAGGTCTATAGCAAAGATATCTGCAAATAAACTTTTTGCTGTTGTTGTATGCCTTCAAGTTGTTTCTGACTTATTGTCGGAAGGCAAACCTAAGGCAAACCAATCACAGGATTTTCTTAGCAAGTTTGTTCAAAAGGGTTTGCCTTTGCCTTTCTCTGAGGTTGAGATAATCTGAATTCCTTAAGGTCACCCAATAGGTTTCCAGGACCAAATGGAGTTCCAATCTTGATCTCCAGAGTCATAGTCCAATGCGCAAACTACTACATTACACTGGTTCACAAATGAACTTACACCTAACTTCCCTTATCTCATCTTAATTGGCAAAGAGCTGGGCAGGGCTTTAGCACAGCAGGTTAATCACCAAGCTGCAATAAATCTTGCCAACTGGAAGGTTGAAAGTTTGAAGCTTGGGTCAAGCTGACCTCCTGACCTTTAGCCCAGCTTCTGCCTACCTAGCAGTTTGAAAAAAAAAAGAGAGTAGATAAATAGGAACCTCATTAAAGCGGGAAGGTATTTAGGTTTGACATTTTGATCAGAGAAAGGAGGAAGTTTACGAACAAAGAAAGCTCTTTGGCAGGGAGATGGAGCGGCGGCACCCCGGTGGCCTGAACCGAGCACAGCCTCCAAAAATGCCAAAATATGGGAAAGCCTATATATACCTCTATCTGTTGTCTATCTTGTCATTGTTGTAATCGGCATTGAATGTTTGCCGTATATGTGTTCTGTGATCCGCCCTGATTCCCCTTTGGGGTGAGAAGGGCAGAATATTAATATGATAAATAAATAAATAGCCATTTCTTTAAATGAAACCATACATAGCAGAAAAACAATTTGCTTTTAAAATATGCATTGCCTGATTCATCGAGAACCTTAAACTTGTATCCATCACAAATCTGTTGGTACTTGTCTCTTGAGAAATTCCTCTACCTCTGTTCTTTTACTTTTCCCTGTCATGGGGAGTCTCTTTATTTTGCTTTTTTATCTTAGTGTTTCAATTATTTTTTTAAATGTGCCATTTTATGGTTTTCCCCCTTAATTTATTTTATATAATTTGAAGACAAAAAGGAAATATTTGTTCATTCTAACCACTTAAACATTATATATTTACACATCCTTTCACCCAGTGGCACAGCAGGATAAACCGCTGAGCTGCTGAACTTGCTGGCCGAAAGGTCAGCAGTTCAAATCCAGGGAGCAGGGTGAGCTCCCACTATTAGCTCCAGCTTCTGCCAACCTAGCAATTCGAAAACATGGGTACCGTTCTGGTGGGAAGGTAATGGCGCTTCATGCAGTCATGCCAGCCATATGACCTTGGAGGCATCTATGGACGATGCTGGCTCTTCAGCTTAGAAAAGGAGATGAGCACCAACCCCCAGAGTCAGACATGACTAGACTTAACGTAAGGGAAAAACCTTTTACATTATCTTCCCTTAATCTCTTTTCTCTCCTTCCTGCTCTCTTGTACCTAATTATATTTAGTTTGGAAGCTTGTTTTTAGGGATACTGCTCTTCTGATTTCTACAAAGTCCCTGTCTTTGCATTCCATATTACTACTGATTTAGAGTCCAGTCATAACTAGCAAAAACAGCTAAAGCAAGCTAATTAGATACTGGGTTAACTCATATCTAATATGCTAAATCCAGACCCCCCTTTCAACCAAAAAAAAAGTTTTTTTTTAAGGTCTGATGTCTTGCAGGTCTAACCTTGTGTTAAATCTATAGCAGTATCACTGGGTTGGAGGAAGTTTGGATTTTGTGTCATTTGGCTCCTCCCTCATTTCATTCCTTCTTTTGGCTCATGTCCTGGTAAATATCAGCCAGCAGCTCACTCAAGAAGCAGACTGCTCTGTTGGCAGATCTCTGAGAATCACCAGCAAAGAACATTTCTGCAGGCAGAAGAGATTTGTGCCCAGTCCTAATCTCTACAGCTGGTGCATCTCTTAAGTGAGGAAAGCATGTTAAGCCTCCATTTGGCCAAAGGGTTCCCTAGAATGTTGTAGCTTTGCTCTTTCTCAAGAGGAAAAATGTTTCACAAACTGAAAAAAAGAAGCAACAAAATCCATCAACACATAAAATCAACCTGAAAATCTGAATGCCTAAATACATCTACTTTTTAATCCATGTCCTGTCATTTTATACTTTATAAAAGCTAAAATATATAAATACACCATTCACAGCATAGAGTTCCACAGTATATTTATCACATTTTAAAAGGCTCTTTCCCCCCTTAATATGACAAATATGTAAATAAACTTTCACAAATCTGAATTTTATTTTCTGTTAAGGCAACTGAATAGCATTAATGATTGTATCCATTGCAGACACACAACAACAAGAAGAAGACATTTAGGATGAGAGTTTATGTTCCTGAAAAAGAAAAAAATATAAGAGTGTCAGGCTCACTTCAAAGGACCAGTCTGAACGCAGGTCAAAGATTGCTGCTCTCAAATCCAATCTTTATTGAAGAATACATGACTTTGGAAAAGTCGGGAATGACCTAATGTTTACATACAATCATTTTTATCACCTCTGTCGTAACGTCACACCACACGTAAATATCATCACCAAATCCCACCCCCTGTATCACATTACTATTATTCCCACACATTCTACCAATTATAATTGTTTATACTTTCAACCCCGAGTTCCCAGGCTCTTCTATCTTCTTCTGCCAGGTGCTCCATGAGACATCCGGAATTATTTATGTTATGACTCCAAGTCCAGGGCTTGGAAATTCAGCCCTGGGACTTGGTTCCATGACATGGCGCCCCCTTTTTCTCCATCCTCCTCTTCGGTGCTGCTTTCATCACAATTCTGAAATAAATCAAACAATAACTCTATGTGTCCATTTTGTCCAAAGTACCCATATACTTTTTCAGTAAACTGCGATGGAATACTGGGTGTATTTTCCCTAAACTTTTTGGCAAGGCCAATTGGAAAGTTACTTCATTTATAACACCCTGTATTCTGAATGGTCCAATATATTTGGGGCCCAGTTTTCTCGAAGGTAGTCCCAACTTGATGTTTTGTGTACTTAACCATACTAAATCTCCTTTCTCCAATTTTTCGCCTTCCATCCTTTTTCTGTCTGCGAATGTTTTATACTTTTTGTGTGCTTCCTTTAAGGATGCAGTCACTTGACTCCAACATTCTAGCATTTGAGTTTTCCATTTCCCTGCCCCTGTTTCTTCATTCTCTGTCCATCTTGGCAATTGGGGCAGAGGCTGTATTTCATACCCGTAAACAACTTCAAAGGGGTTTTTATTTGTTGCGGAGTGTATAGCCGAATTAAAAGCTAGTTCTGCGAAGGCTAGCCATTTAGACCAGTCATTCTGTCTCATGTTTGAGTACATGCGGAGGAACTGTCCAAGCGTCTGTTGAGTACGTTCTACTGCCCCGTTTGTCATGGGGTGAAAAGCAGAACTTAGGCTCCTTTCTGCTCCTAGCATTTCCAAGAATTTTTCCCAGAATTTTGCTGTGAACTGAACCCCTCTGTCACTGACCACTCTACTGGGACATCCATGAAGTTTATAAATATGGTTTATGTACAATTCAGCCAGCTTCTCTGCCGATGGTAGTTTCGTCAGTGCTATAAAGTGGGCCTGTTTAGAAAACAGGTCTAATACTGTCCAAATATAACGATGTCCCTTGCTAACCGGCAGTTCCCCCACAAAGTCCATAGCCACACATTCCCAAGGCCTGGTAGGTTCTGCTACTGTTTGTAATAATCCCATTGGCTTCCCTCCTCTCGATTTATTTCTGGCACAATCATCACATTGGACAACATGATTCTTTATGTCCTTCCTCATCCCAGGCCACCAACAATGTTTTGCTATCGCCTTTGTTGTTTTTGTAATCCCTGTATGACCAGCGCTCTGGTTATTGTGAAAACGATGCAAAATCTTAATCCTTAATATTGCCGGGATATACAGTTTCTTGTTCACAAACCAAAATCCCCCCTTCTGCTCCCCCTTTTCTGCGTTGGATGCAATCCACTGATCTCCTTCGTATGACTGTCTCAGTTCTTTTCCCCAACTATTTTCCTCGTCAAATTCAATCATAGCAGTGTTTTCTCTTTGGGTCTGCGCTCTTGTACTGACAGCTAAACCCCATTGTTTATCGGAAAATAATGTTCCCTCTTTTGTAGTGGTTATGCCCTCGTGTTGAGGCATGCGTGAAAGAGCATCTGCCAAGACATTCTGTTTCCCTTGGAAAAACTTTAATTGGAAATCGAACCTGCTAAAGTATTGTGCCCATCTAATTTGTTTAGGGGACAATTTTCGAGGAGATTTTAAATACTGGAGGTTCTTATGGTCAGACCAAATTTCAAATGGGATTCCACTCCCTTCGAGGAAGTGCCGCCAGCATTCTAAGGCTTTTAATATGGCTAATGCTTCTTTTTCCCATATGGGCCAACATTTTTCAGTTTCACTGAACTTCCGAGACAAATATCCACAAGGTTTTAAATTCCCATTTTGATCTTTTTGCAATAGTACTGCCCCGTATGCACAGTCTGAAGCATCGCAATGAATTATGAAAGGGCTCCGGATATCGGGGTGTTTTAGGACAGGTTCTTCTGTGAAGCGTCCTTTTAGGGTTTCAAATGCCTTTTGGCATTCTGGTGTCCAACTCAGTTTGGCGCCAGGAGCTTTCACTTTTGCTGTCTCCCCTTTCCCTTTTGTTTTTAAAAGTTCAGTAAGGGGAGCGGTTATTTGCGCAAAGCCTTTTATGAACGATCTATAAAAATTTGCAAATCCCAGAAATGATTGCAATTGTCTCCTTGTTTGAGGTACTCCCCATTCTTTTACGTCTGATACTTTAGACGGGTCCATAGCTAACCCTTCTGGAGATATCCGGTACCCTAGAAAGTCAATTTGAGTTTTATTGAATTCACATTTGGACAGTTTTGCATACAGCTTTGCTTCCCTTAGTCTTTGCAAAACTTCCCGGACCAATTCCACGTGCTTTTCCTTATCCTCGCTCACGATCAAGATGTCATCCAGAAATATGAATACTCCTCGGTACAACAATGGGTGCAGTATTTCATTTATAAGCTGCATAAAGCAACCGCCGCCATTTTTTAACCCAAATGGCAAAATTTTATATTCAAAATGGCCGAATGCGCAGGAAAATGCAGTTTTCCAAGTATCCTCGGGTTTGATTCTTAATTTATGATATGCTTCAATTAAATCCAGTTTAGTAAATATGCTCCCTTTCTTCAATACGGTAATTAAATCCTTTACTAAGGGCATAGGGTATTTATTGTCCTTAGTAATTGCATTTAAATTTCGATAGTCAACGCACAATCTTAGAGAGTTGTCTTTCTTTCTCCTAAATAACACTGGGGCTCCGAGAGGAGAGTTGGATGGCTTAATGAAGCCTCGCGCCAGGTTCTTATCAATATATTTCCTCAATTCCTCCTTCTCCTGAACAGACATGGGATACACTTTTGGTTTTGGTAAGTTTGCTCCTGGGGTTATTTCAATTTCTACTTCTATATTCCTCTTGGGAGGTAATTTACTTGCCTCTTTCTGATTGAAAACATCCACAAAGTCTCTGTATTCAGGTGGCAATAGCTGTGGGTCTATTTCCCCTGTTTCATCTCCCTCGTCCTCCTCTGCTGCTATTTTGCTTATCTCCCATTGTGTTTGTTGCTCTTTAAATGCCAGGCTCTTTCCTCTCCAATCTACTTCGGGATTTGCCTGTTCGAGCCATGGGATCCCTAGTATGACATTGTATGTGGCAATAGGGGCTATCACAAAGGATATTCTTCCTTCCCATTTGCCTATTTTACATGGGACCCCCCGTATTTCCTTCGTAGATACCTCTCCAGCAGCAACTGATCCATCTAGCTGCGAAAATGCAATCGGGGAGTCAAGCAGCGTCTGCCGGCATTTTAGCGCTCCTGCTAATTCCGGAGTTATAATGTTCCTAGAACAACCGCAATCCACGAATGCCCTGCAGTTGGCCCGATTCTCTAACCCCGATAGGCAGATTGGCACTACTAGCATGCGTTTGTCTTGACTCACCAGCCTCTCCGGAGATTCTGGGGCTCGCATCTCCTCCTCCGCTCGTCTCCCGGCTGCTGGCTTGGGCTTTGGGGTTTTTTGCGGCTCCCCCTTCCGGGCCCAACATTCTGCTGCTCGATGGCCCGTCTTCCCACACACAAAGCATCCCGGCTTGGGTCTGTTGTCGTCTCCTTTGAAGGGGATCCCCGGCCTCCCTCCGGGCCTTTCCTGCTTCCTCGTTTCTCCTCGACCCCTCGCCACCGGTCTTTGCTGGCCGCCGCCGCTCCGGAACCGCTTTACTTGGGCCAGGGTGGATTCGACACGCCCTGCCAGTTGTATCCAGCCCTGAAGTGTCTCTGGATCGTCTCTGTGCGCCGCCCAACTAAAAACCTCGGGGCGTAGTCCCTCTTTGAATATCTCCACTTTGGTCACTTCAGACCACTCTGGTACCCTTTCTGCGAGATGGAGGAATTCCTCTGCGTACTCGGGCACCGTTTTGTCCCTCTGCTTTATTCCTTTAAGCTGGTCTTGAGCCCTCAATTGCTCTAGCCGGTCTCTGAACCGGTTTTCCAGTGCGGCGAGGAAGCGGGGCACTGACCTCAAGCACGGGTCGCGTCTGGCATGTAGTTGCACATACCAGCTGGCCGCTCCTCTCTTTAGTGTGTTGCCGATGGCCCGCACCATGCTTCCTTCGGAGGGGAATGTGTGTGCATTGTCCGCCATGTATCCCCTGATGCCAATGAGGAAAAAGTTCAGTTCAGATGATTCCCCTCCGTATTCCAGTTTGAGCTCTTCCCTCCTCTGCATCCATTCTGCGGCCCGTTGATGCTGTCTGGGAGGCATGGGGAAGGGTTGCATCGGGTTCCCTTGGACGGCCCCTTTGAACACGCCGCGCCCCATCCCGGCGGTCGTTCCCCGCGGCTCCCGAAACTCTGCCGCTGCTGTCGACCCTTCTCCCCATCCGAATGCGGGCCTCGCCGTAGCCCCCGCACCTCGCCTTCCTTCGTCGTACGGCACATCCTCCTCCTCTTCCTGGATCTCCGGCTCCTCTCCGCCTTCCTCTGCTAATCCACTGGACCCGATTCCTGGTCCCAGTGGTCTTTCCACCCCGACGCCCATTCGGGGGGTTGGGAGTCCTGTTGGAGTTGGCGGTCTCAGAGTTCCCAGAGCTTGCTGGCGCTCCACCTCGCGCGCCATTCTGTCCCGGAACTCCAGTTCCTGCCAGTATTCCTCATCCCCCTCGCCCCTCGCCGCCACGGGGCTCTGCGTTGAGGCGCGCTGGCCCCTCTGGCTCCAAGCCCCTTCTTTACTTGGCTCTCTCTCGGCGCCATATCGGGTGGGCTCCTTCTGGAGATTCTCTTCCAATAGTGGCACCAATCTCCCCACGGTTTCCGACAGCCTGGATAAATTAGTTTCCAGGATGGATAACCGCAGGGCCACGGTCTCCGGCATGCTTCCTCCAGATCCCCAACTGGTTTCTGCAGCCGCTGAGACGCCTCTTCCTCCTCTGGGAATCCTCTGGGTCATGCCGTTCGGCCTGGGGTACCCCGTAGAGGAAGCTATGGCTTGCAGCGTTTCTTCCCCCAACGGCCGGGCCCCTGGCAGAGGCCTCTCTGCTCCATTTAGGCTTTGATCGCCTTCTCCACTCATTATCACTTCACTGCGAATCCGCAGGAGGGTGAGAACGGGGATTCCCGACTTAAATGTCAGGCTCACTTCAAAGGACCAGTCTGAACGCAGGTCAAAGATTGCTGCTCTCAAATGCAATCTTTATTGAAGAATACATGACTTTGGAAAAGTCGGGAATGACCTAATGTTTACATACAATCATTTTTATCACCTCTGTCGTAACGTCACACCACACGTAAATATCATCACCAAATCCCACCCCCTGTATCACATTACTATTATTCCCACACATTCTACCAATTATAATTGTTTATACTTTCAACCCCGAGTTCCCAGGCTCTTCTATCTTCTTCTGCCAGGTGCTCCATGAGACATCCGGAATTATTTATGTTATGACTCCAAGTCCAGGGCTTGGAAATTCAGCCCTGGGACTTGGTTCCATGACATAAGAGCATTAATGGATAGCAGATTTTTGTGTCACTAAAGATAGAAAGGACTGAATCCTATGCAAAAACTGGATGGGATAGTCAAGATATAAGATCTTAGGGCAGGTGCGTGGATGGATGTTTTTATGGACATGGTTGAGAGATCAAATAAGGATTGTAAACAAAGCTTTTGTAACTTAATTAAAATATTATGTTAGAAATGCTTTGTTTACTATTCTTTGGTTCTAGGAATGGTAAATAAACCATTTCTAACACAATATTTTCATTTGCCAGCTACAGAAGAAATCACTTATATGTTAGCAGGAACAGAATTATTTATGGTCCTCTTTGGTATCTTAGATTAGGGATGGCAGTGAAATTTGTCACCTGTTCATTTCGTAATGGATTTCCCTGTTACAAATAGGTGGAATCTTGTGTATTTCTGGCAATATTGGACTGCTTTTTTCCTATAGGAAGGATGTTTAATTTTTCCAAATTCCCATACATTAGCATTGAGGCTAGGAAAAGTGTCCTTATGCTGCTTTCCACACTAGCCATTTCTTATGTCTCTATTTCTTCCTGCTAGTTCTCTCATTCCTTTCTCTCTTGTCATGCAAGAGCAAAAATATATTAAAGAGCTTTTGTTTAAGACTGATTTTTATTTTTAAATTGCTTGCCAGAAACAGAGCAGATACAGGATTGAGAAATATCTTCACGTGTGCTGAATCTGAGTTGTTTTGCTTCCAGACTGCTTCGACCTACAGATGACCACCAAAAATTAGCAAGAATTCCTCATAACAGTTAAAATGCCAAAAGGGAAGCTATTTACTGTTGGCCAGCTCCCAAATGTACCACCCGCTGTTTCAGGATAAATGGTAAAAGACAGAAAAGGAGTAAAATCTATAAAGTAATTCATGCAAAACAATTCTCCTGACACCTAAGAGAGAAAAGAAATCATGTTGATTATGGCTTATTTATTTGTTTATTTGATTTATATACAGCTTTTCTCAAAAAACAGGAATCAAATCAAATAAAAGAGATAGAAAAAACATTATAAAATATGTATATGTGTGTGTGTGTGTGTGTGTGTGTGTGTGTGTATATATATATATATATATATATATATATATATATATATATATATATCTCCATCCCAAATCTATCAGGGAAGAAACCTGCCCAATACAGCTGTCGTGGAGATTATATGGAATTTATATATTACCTTAGATGGCTATTGAATTATCAACTCCAGGTGGTATATAAACCAGCACATTATGATGCTCTAGCTATGTTGAATAGAAAGAAACAGGAAAAAAACACAATTGCCATATCCATTTGTCCAGGAAGATTTGTGGATATGCCAAAAGGAAGTAGGATAAAAAAAAATATTAGGTAGGAGCAAAACAGTTTTTTCATAGGCAATGTGGTAGGAACTGAATTGTTCTGCATATGAGGAAGCAGTACCAGGAGATGGAGAACAACCTTTTTGAGACTGGTTTTTGCTGTGTCCAACACGGTTAAATCAGATTTTGTTGTTTCCATACTTAACCAATATTATAGTTGTACCTCAGGTAAGAGCTGGGGAGATGAAGGAAGGAAGCAACATGAAGCTGAGAAGGTGAGATCAATATTTAAAGCAAACATAGACTTTAAGGCAATCTTTAAATAATTAATTAATGACTGGAGATTGAGAGATAAAACCTTTCAGAGAAGAAAAATGTGCATTGTGTGAGTTTTTGTGAACAGGCTGTTCTGCCCTCCTCTCTTGTCTTTCTCTTGCTCCCACTTGGACCAGATGGTTGATTTCAGCACCCACTCTCCTTGCTTCTAGCGCTGTCACAATTGTCTGTTTTGCTGCGGAAAGAGCTTCTGATGCTAGAGATTACTGACATTCTGCTCACTGCTGTAGTCCCATATACAGCTCTGGCCACCTCATCTCGAAACTAATAATGTAGAGTTGTAAAAGGTGTGAGTGAGTGTTGGAGGACAGTAATAACCATGGCTATGTGAGATAGAGGGAGAGGGAAGTTTTAGAATAGAAATAGAAGATGAATAGATATTTGTGCATTGGAATACAAATGACTAAGGGAATACTGTGTTGTTCTTTAGTGAGATATAAGAATGAACAGGTCTCACTGAAATGAAAACGTATCAGCTTTAAAAGGAATATTATTTTCATTCAAGGAATAGGACACTTGTGAAACTCATTGAAGGAAGTGATCAAACCAAGGTTTTATAGGTCAGATATACTTCTGAAATCTTTTTTAAAAGAAGTGGTCTCCTCACAGGAAAGAAGTTGCCCAGAGTGATTTTCAAAGGCATTTCCACAAAGAGCACATTGCAGAAATCTGATCAAGGTGTACTAAATGCCTGTAGGACAAAGTCCAGCTCTGAGTGTACCAGGAGTTAATGTAGTTGGCATATTAGCTAAACCTGACTGAAACTAGGTATGGCTGACACTTGAACACCGCAAAATGGGTAGGGCCATAAGAACTTGCAAGGTATGAATACGGTATTTTAAGAAGAATTTAATCCCATCCAGAACAGGCCGGTTTTTTTATCTTTGGCTATCTTTGGCTCCTTAAATCAATAACACCTCTGTTCTGCCTGAGTTTAATTTCCATCTGTTTACCTTTATCCAGTCCATCATTTACTTTGTAATGACTATGGACCTTCCTAGGCTCTCGAGAATGTGACTGAAAGGAATGATAGAGTTGAGTATCATTGGCACATTCTTGAAAAATCACTCTCTGTGCCTTGATTATCTCTCTCAGTCATGCTATGTAGCTATTGAAAAGCATAGGCGACCTCTTAGGACAAATTCACTGAAGCACCACTTTCTAAGAAAGGATTATTAGGAAGAACTAAAGACAATATGAAACAATTCCTACAAACCTAGCAACTTGGTTCCGGAGGGATACCATGGTTAACTGTATCAAAAGCACTGGAAACCAACATTGGCACAGCAGACCCTCTCTTGCTTAGCTGCAGAAAAAGAAGAGCAACCAGGATGGCCCAAGCCATTCCAATTCTTAAACTAGATTGGAAGCGAAAATAAAATGGATTTAGACAATGTTTCTTTTAGGCATTCTCATTTGTTCAATCCTTTTATCCTAAACAGAATATTTTACTGGCTAATATATATCTATATCTATATCTATATCTATATCTATATCTATATCTATATCTATATCTGTATCTATATCTATATAGAATAGTGGGAGCCAAACAAGGTGTCTTCACAAGAGAATATGAGCTGTTGCCAAGTTTAGGCAGGATAAAATAGCACTCTCAGGTAAAGAAGAGTTGACAGTCAAAGTCTGGCTGTCTTTTCAGGTCAAAACCAGTGTCAATGGCACATGCACACTCTTCGCACAAGCCTATAAGAAATCCTTATCACTAGACATGCAACTAAATAAATGTTAATTGAATAAGTCAACAGACATATCGAAAACAGACAATGAAATGTCAAACACATACACAATACAATACATTTCAAAGAAAAGTAAAGGAAACATATGATATTGTTACTTTCTTTAGATATTTTCCCCTTTCTTTCCCCCTTAAACTATCTGCTTTCACTGCAAAAAGGACAAGCTTTTGTGTCACTAACTAGTTTATGCCTTGCAGAAAAAATTGTTTTTAACTTTCCAATTTCATATATGCTTAAAAATGATAAAAACAATGTTCTCTAGGCCAAGACTTTTTAAACTTTTTCCACTCTTGACCCCTTTCTGCCTGAGAAATTTTCCTGTGACCTCATGATTATAGGGAAATAAAATAGGTATAAAAATAAAATATTTGCCGATAAGAAATCAATATTTGTAAGATTTGCACAACAGGTTGGTTTTCCTTTTTATGAAGTTTAGCTAAAGCATTTTCTGTAAAGTCTATTGTAAGCACTGCACATTGTTGCTAACAGATTTGTGCAATGTCTACAACAGCTGCTAGGTGGCATTCAGAAACCTTTTACTGTTGCCAAATGTTTTGCAACCCCAAGATTGTGATTGGATCCCAGAGTTTAAGAAGCAGTGCTCTAGCCAATCAGTAGACAGGTCCAGATCTTCCACTTCAGCTGCACCACACAGACAGAGGCTATTTGACACTGGGATGCCTTTCAATCTTCCTGGTTACATGATTGTGCTGATCTGTTTGAATTGCAGATGAGTAAAGGTCATACATTGTTCAAATTTCATTGGGAAGGACATATAATTGTCTTCATGAAATTTTAGAAGTCCCGCACATTCTAACTAATACAAACAAACAGAAATCTGTATACAGGCAAAAAAGGGAGAAGGGAAGGGGAAAGATCCGTGCATATATTTGCCTCTAACGATTCATACATTTTGAGCAAAACCTTTTAGTTCTGTCATACTGATGCTGTTAGGAATTTGCTGCAGTTAAAAACTGGGCTGATCAATCATGCTATTAGTGTGGCTATACATCAAACATGGAATATAAATTTTACAGAGCCTAAGGGCTTGTGCATAGCACATTAATGTACAATACATTTTCCCTATATTATGCACACATTTGAGATCACTTTGAAAACTGTCTTTTAGGATAATGGGGTTTCTTTCATTAAAAGATTTTAAGCAGATGTTTATGGCTACCTCTCAGGGATTCTGTAGCAGTGGATTCCCGTATTGGCAGTGGGTTAGATGACATGTCTCTGCGATTCTGTGACTCAAATCCAAGCCATCAATAACCCAGGGCTCATCTACACAGACTACCAAAACTATTCTCTTCTCATAGGGGCTGAAAAGCTCTAATCTGGACACACGATAATCATGATGATCTGCTTGCAATGTATTTGTTTGTACTTTAAATTGTCTTTTTAAATATGCCTTTTACTCTGAGGTTTTATAGAAATTTTTATTTTTAGGTGTGTAGCCATCCCTCCAGGCAGTATCATTTCACTGTATAGTTAAGGGTGAGGAGTTAGTAGTGGGTGGAATTCGTTGGTGAGAGATGATCATTCCTGCCAGGAAGTGGTTCTTTCCCAAGTTGAATTTGAATATGTGAATATGGGCTGATACTCACATATCATGATTATTACATTTCCTCTTTAAAAGAAAATAAATTTATTCATGATGGAAAAAACATACCAATAAGCAGATTCCACAGCTGTGATACAAAAGTTGGAAATACAGACTGCCCCCTAACTGTGAGGTGAAGTTGACATTGAGAAATGTATGATTTGATTTGAAGATCTCATTATGATGTGTTTGGCATTAATGGGGTCACTGTGGTGTCAAATAGATTTTTTTTGGTCAATGTAGACAAGCTTCCAGCATTCTAAAGCATTGAGACTAACTACTGAACATATGAAGAACACACACAAAATTTACAGAAAAACACTTTATGGATGTTGTTCGCTGAAGAATCACCATGTTGCAGTGGACCTTTATTTTTCAGACTGCCCTAGAGGGTAATGGAATCTTCACTGGAGATTTTAAAGTCAAAATTAAGAAGGAATTGAATGGCCACCTTTCAGTGATGCTCCAGCTGTCAATTCCCACTGGCAAGGAACTAGACAAGAAAGTCCCTGGATCCCTTCCAACTCAATGATTGTATTACTCAGATCTGAGCCATCAATGTCCTAAAGATAAACTAGTTCTAGCACTAATACAGAGTTTAAACAAACAAAACGTATTTTGTGGATGCACCTCACTCAAGGAAGAGTCAGTGTGATGTAGTAATTTGAGCAATGGACTCTGGAGACCAGGATTTGAATCCCTGTTCAGCTATGAAAGCTGAACAGGGCAAGTCACATTCTTTCAGTCTCAGAGGAAAACAAATCTTGTCAAAGAACCCCTGTGATAGGTTCATCTTAGCATCCCCATAAGTTGAAACTGACTTGAAGACACAAAACTCACTCAAGAATGACTCCGGGTCACAGTGTTATCATAGGGTTTTCTTTAGAAGTTTTTTCTCTAGCACATAGGATAAAATGACAGCTCTAAGTTCCCCTGCCCCATTCTCCAAGTACCGAAGGAAAGCCTATCCTTGGCTTAAGATTAGCAATTTGCAGATACCACTAAGGACAGGAGGGTCTGCCTCCCAATGTGACCTGGAATCTCCTGTTAAGCTGTCATAGCAGCTGTCCAGTGGCTGAGTCAGGAACAGGGCCGGCCCTAGGTAATTTTCAAGTGTAAGCGAACAGAATTTTGCCCCCCCCCAAACCAATCACTAAAAAATAAAAGCATTGGATAAGCGAAAATGTTGGATAATAAGGAGGGATTAAGGAAAAGCCTATTAAACATCAAATTACATTATGATTTTACAAATTAAGCACCAAAACATCATGTTTTACAACAAATCAACAGAAAAAGCAGTTCAGTACATGGTAATGATATTTAGGAATTACTATATTTGCGAATTTAGCACCAAACATTGAACTGGGATATAGAGCAGTGTGGACTCAGATAACCCAGTTCAAAGCAGATATTGTGGGTTATTCTGCTTTGATATTCTGGGTTATATGGCTGTGTGGAAGAGACTTGAGGGTCCTTCCACACAGCCGTATAACCCAGAATATCAAGGCAGATAATTAAAAGGCCACCGAAAGGGAATCTGGTCCCGGTATTTAAAAAAACTCTAAAATCAGGACAGTAAATAAAGAACAACATTCTGAAAACAGGGGAAATCCAGACAGGAAACAATCAGGGCCAGCTAACACCTCCCAACCAAGGATGCCCCCAGAGAGGAAGCAGCCAGGTTTTGAATCTGCAAGGCCATTAAATGCTAATCAAGCTGGCCAATTGCAACATTCACACTAGCCTCAGACAGACAAGAGCTCTTTCTCCCACCCTGGACTTTCCACAGATATATAAACCCCACTTACCTAGCTTCCAACAGACCTCACAGCCTCTGGGGATGCCTGCCAATGTGTGGTTTAAGGTGGGCCTGGCCCCGGAGGCGGTGGGCCTGGCCCCGGAGGAGGTAGGCCTGGCTCTGGGTCAGGCCCAAAGGTGGCCACAGGCTGAAGGGGGCCGCAGGTCCCGAAGGCGGACCCATGGCCAAAGGCCCAAAGGCGAGTGACCCTGGGAGGAGGAGGCAGGGGGTGCGTGCACATGCATGCACGCAGGAGCGCGCACGCAGGAGCGCCTCAACTATGCCCCCTAGAAGATGGCACCACAGGCAATTGCCTAAATTGCCTCGCAGTTGAACCCCCCCTGGTCAGGAAGTGTGTAAAGATGGAAACACTCGATTGCACCAAGCAAAGAAGACTGGTTGGTGAAAATGTATACATTAATGGAAATAGATAAACTAATAATGCTGATCAAGAAAATAATTAGATTCATTAAAAAGATTGGGACACATTTGTTACTTTTGTGAAGACAAAATTGCAACCTTGGCTTTCAAAAGATAGCATAGGAATATAATTAGTAGAAGTGCAACTAAGATGTCACATAATGGAAGTGCAAATATATGTCAAATATAACCTTTGACTATGGGAGAGGAAATAATGATATTTTTCTCTGTATGTAATGCATAGAACTGTGTGTAGTGTGTGTATAAATGGTAGTGTATGTAGATCCCCTTTTAATGCTCTTTTATATGTTTGAATTTTGCGTGTCTACTTCGTTTTAAAAGCATTTTTTAAAGGGAAGTAGACAGTTTCCACCCACTCATAATTATTCAGTGGTCCTTGATTACATACAATCTTACAAGTACAATATGTATAATTCCCCTCCCAGGTAATTGCATAAAATAGATTGCATGCAATCCTTGTTAGCCTCAAGGGGGCTTACAATAGCTGTCATTTCAGGCACTTTTTAGTGTGAGTGTGATCATTTAATACACTTCCAATTGATATGGCTCAGTTCAGATTAAATGACAACCTGTAGTTTTTGAGGGTCTCAGATTCCCTCGCACCTTCTCTTTTGACACAATAAGCAAGGAGAACAGAAACATTTGTTTCTATTTTGTGATAATCTGGTCTGAATATAGCCAAGCATTGTGTTGTTGAAGGTTTTTATGGCCGGAATCACTGGATTGCTGTGAGTTTTCCGGGCTCTATGGACATGACTTAAGATTTTATGCAGGCATGGGCAAGTTTAAGTGGCTGAGGGGGAAAAGGAAAGGGCCTGAGGCTGTTAGGAATGGTGGGAGTTGAAATCCAAAACACCTGGCGGCCCAAAGTTTGCCCAAGCCTGTTTTAGAGCATGTATCTGAGAACTGATAAACCTGAACAACGTGCCCTCTGAATGATAGCAAATGTATAAAGCAGGGGATTTTATGCTGCACCTTGGACGTAAAAATATCTCAGAATAAAATGATGTGGAGAGTGGATGAGAAAGAAACCTGTAGTTGTTAATATCATCTGTTAGTGCATCATTCCAGTCCCCCTTTTTCTCCTCGTATTTCCACTATTTAACACCACAAATAGCCAGTTCTAGCTACTGTGGGGTGATTCAGAGTTGCCATGGCAATGAGGCCTGTCTCTCCAAATTAGGACATTTTCCCTGCTGCCTATTTCTACGTGAGGTTTTCTATTCTATCATATTTTTTCCTTTGCTATATTATTTCTTATTGATGTTGAAGCTGAGAATACCTACGTTTGGTCTCATCTCTTGAAAACGATCAGACTATATCATTTTGAATTAGTGCCTGTGAATTGGGACAGTACAGGTAGTCTACTTGTGCTGTGTTCAATGTTAAGTGACAGTGAAAACCATCCTTCTTATATTCCTGAATTGTAAGAACCAGGGACTTATTTTAGAAATAATGTAAGTTAATAATGGTGTGCAGGGCTGTTTCTTTTCTGTGATTCCACTGCATGAGCATAGTTTTGCAATTACATATGGCTAAAACTGAGACCAGGGACAAGATCGCACATATATATCCTTCCACCATGTTTTTAAACACCTGGAGGAGCCCCCTGTGCCAGCAGGTCTGCTGACTGAAAGGTCAGCGGTTCGAATCCAGGGAGTGGGTTAGTCAGTCAGCTCCAGCTTCCCATGCTGGAACATGAGAGAAGCCTCCCACAGGATGGTAAAACATCAAATATCCAAGTGTCCCCTGAGCAACGTCCTTGCAGACAGCCAATTCTCTCACACCAGAAGCGACTTGCAAGTTGTTCCTCACATGAAAAAAAAATCACATGGAAACACATTATACCTTCATGTATTGAATGTGTTGTTTTCTAAAGGTTTTGGAAATTCTATTTGGTGACCCAAAACTCCTGTGGTCTGCTGCCTTGATATAGTTGGGTTCCTACAGTTAAATAGTCCACTTCAGTGCTTGTGGATTTTGGTAGAGTGAGCATACATGCCATCCATGTCCCTACCCTAGTTATAGTCTTATGCTTTTGGCAGGTCCAGTATTCCTGGTTTGAATTGTCTATAAATTTTCCCTACGATACTGTGCTGCCTTGTTAATGCAGTACTTGAATCTGTTAAAAGGTACATGGTCTGAAACATAAAGTCAGGAACACTTGGTCTGTCAAAAGATTTTCCCTCCTGTCAGGTATCTTCCCTCTCCTGTGTGCACCCAACGTTCTTCCTACTTGTTGTACATGGCCCACTGATAATATTAAAAGTAGGTTGGATGCTGCGGCAGACACCATCTGTGACATTGGGGGGGGGGGTGGTATTTAGAGTTCCTGCTCACCAGTGCTGAACCATGTTTAATGTGGATGGGTTGTGTAGATTTCCTGCCACCAAGCAGGCTTGATCCAGCATACAGAATGCCAGATCAAGCTCGCTTACTGGATCAATGTAGAAGGGCTTGTAGCTTCTTCCACAATACCCAAGCCTATGATAACAACTTCTGTGCATAGCATGGCAGTATCAAGGACTACAAGAACAACAGTACTGAGAGCTACGAGATTGACTCTCTGAAGAAGAGAAAAATCACCCAAGGGTTAATCCAGATCAAACCTGTGTAGTGTTTAGCTGATGAGGCTGATAAAAGGTCATACTGACTGAAGTGATCAGTATAGGTGTGCCCTGTACTTATTCTCACAGCTATGAGTGTGCTTTTCTATGTTAATATTCTGATTTATCATGATCTCTGGACTATTTCCACCAAGTATTGAGTTGCCACAGATACCACTGGTTTGTTGAAGGTGAATATGATCAAGCCCAGCAGTACCATAACTAGATTTATTTATCCATTCACCATCTATGCTAGGCTGTTCTCAGTCCCTTTAGTCTCCTGTATCAGCTCATGCCTGTGTACCATCACTAACTTGAGATACTTTGTCTGCAGTGTTTTCAGTTCCCCAGGCTCCTTCTTCATCCTATGTTGTGCAGTGCATGTCATCTTTGGCTTCCCTTAAAGACTTTATGATGTTTTCCAAGAATCCCCAACAGCATTCCATCTCTGGAAGGGATTTTTAAAAAATATTTGCTTGTTTTTTCAGATTTGTTGAATGTGAAGGTGGATCCCTCTGAGGTATCTCCACTGGCCTTGGTTTTGAAATGTGACCCAGCATCTCCAACAGATGATGCAAGGTCCTTTGCTGACTAAAATGGTTCATATCCGGTTTAGCAGTCAGAAAACCCTAAGTCCATGATCCGGTATACCATTGTGTGCAGAAACAAGCTCCATCTACTGCCTCTCTTCCACTTCCACCTTACCTTGTTGAAGTGGCAAGAAGTCTAGATAAATACTGACTTTGAAACCATCAGCATAGAAAACTGAATTACTTTATAAAATGTGGTGACTGGATTTGATTGGCTTGTACACCATTCCAAGCTGAATTTGATAATTGTGGACACAGTACAGTCCAAAGGAAAACAAAAGCTACATTTCACTCCAGTAGATAAAGGAGACAATGAAGAGAAGAAAATGGATGTAACCATTACATTTGATGCAAGTTCTATGCAAATTCAATCCTTATCTTCTGTATAACCAACAGTGCCTGTATAGCTGCAAACCAACAGTTTTTGTGGCATAAACATTTTCTCACCCATGACCATCTTCCTGAGGAAAAAAGGACAGATTGTGGGCAAACTTTATTTCATGCACATTTTTTAAAGAAATATTATATATAAATTACTTTCAGACTGTGTGTATGAGATATATACTAATGTTATGTTTAGACTTGGATCCTGTCTCCATGATGTCCATACATGCACATATACAGCTATTCCAAAATTAAAACAAAAATCCCAAACACTTCTAGTCCCAAGTATATTGGATAAGGAATGTAATTGCTTTTATTTTATTTATTTATTATCATTGTAAAAAATTGACTTATTAACTCATCCACTCTTTCATAATTTTGTTTGAATGTTGGCACAAAAAGAGCCTTGATTCTTATAAAATTCTAACATCAGGGATATGCAACAAATACCAGCTTTTTAAAGGAATCAGGCCATAAATTCTGAACAGGTATTACTTCATTTAATATGGACATATGTGTGAGTCTAGTATTTTGTGTCTAGTAGAATGGGAACTAGTTTCTGTTAGAGGGTTCATCTTGAGGACATTTTTATAGGCTTGAATTCAGTATCCCTCATAAAAAGTGGATTTATAAGCACAGGTCAGATCTGAACTGTTTCTCACACATTACACAGATTTATTTATGCATTTTGTGTTTGATTAATATGCACATTTTCTCATCTAAGCAATGCTTGAGAAGTCCCACCTTGTCAGGCAAATTACTATGAGTGCCAGACCAATGGTTATGTCAAATATTATGATTCCCATTTACTTTGGCATGCCTTTTTTCAGGCTTAGTTGAAGTGGGTCAAGGAAGGCATGGAGTCTTTAAATGCCTGATTATACTAACATCACTGTTGTCTTTTGCTAATGGCATGCTATGGATGCTTATTCAACTGCACTGAAATATCTGATGCATTCCCACATCTTTGGGGAAGGGAAAGCACATTACATTGCTTGGAGCAGGGTTCATTCAGCAAGATTTGGAGAAGCAGCTGTGTCACAGAAGAAACTTTAGTAATGGCCTTGAAGATTGTCAGGAAACAAATGTTGCCCAAGACCTCTTCTAATCCTCTTGCACTGATGCGTATGATGAAAAGGAAGGAAAGGCACTGTGAATGGCGTGAAAGAGAAATACGGAGACCTTCTGTGACTTCAGTAGTGGTGCAAAATGCTTCTTAAGAGGTTTATCCAACCAAATTGCTTCTACTGCTGCTTGTAGCTAATCTCTATAGATTTGATAAGCTGGTTCCAAAAACTGAGATGCTTAGTTAGACATTTCTGATTTGAATATTGGCTGGAAATCAGGGAAGAAGAGACCTGCCTTACAAGATGCTCTGTGCTTTATTATGAAAGCTATATTTGAAGCACTGTGAAAACAGGTTTTCTTCATAATACACTGCTACTATGACTTTCTGTCTCCGCTAGCACACAGGGACAACCACAGTAGTGAAATGGCTAGATTAATCAGGAGTGATTTTCTGGTTATTCTTGAATTTAATTTATTCATGTCATTCTATAGATATTATTCTGTCCTAGCTATTTTTCTTGTGGTCATGCTCTCAAATTTGAAATGAACATGAATGGAAGGAGTAGTACGAACTGGGGAAGTCTCTCTCTCTGTGCATGTGTGTGCACATGTGTGTGCATGCGCATATGTGTGTGTGAGAGAGAATTTTTTTAAAGTAAAATGAGATGGTAAAGGAATATATGGATAATGTTAATAAAAAAAAACAACAACCATGTGGAATATATTTGACATTTACTAGTATATAGATTCAGGCTGAAATCTTCATGGCCAATCTTCAAATGAATTTAGGTTCCTATATGTCTACCTGGCGGACAACTGCATCTTACCTATTGAAGCTTATTTCTAAAAAGATATACATAGGTTTCCCCTATTAGCTTTAAAGCAATTCGGATAATACAAGCTAAGGACTGCTTCCAAGACAAAAATTATGGAGATAGATTCTGAATAAGAACAATATTTACACAGCTCTTTTAACAGCTTACAGTGGTGATATGTGCTTATATGTCTTAGAAATGAATCCAAAAGGTCATGTAGACCAATATTATTACCTCCCATATATTACACAGCCCCCTCCTCCCATTTCGTTCTTGGTGTTTTGTATTGTAAGCCTGTTCCTGGGGTTATTTTGGGTGCTGATTCAGAAAATTTCATTGAATAGACCATATCAGCTCTAGTTTCTTAGATATGGTTTTCATGATTTTCTATGGGCAAACATATGAAGACTAGTATGTGTGTGTGTGTGTGTGTGTGTGTGTATATATATATATATATGGATAATGGCGTCGCTCCACCGGGCAAAACAACAAAACTAAAGACCCCCCCAACCTAGAAAATTGACAACACAACCCCTCATCCACATCTCTACGTTCCTACGCTCAACAAAGGATTCCCCCCCCTCAAACATGGAAACACCCACTCTTTGAAGGTCCAAACTCTTTGAAGGTCCAAACCCACTCTTTGAAGGTCCAAACCCATTCGGCACTCATCACTCTCTCATCGCAAAACACAAAATAAAGAGCAACACTCTGAAAACAAAGGAATCCCATCCAGGAAACAATCAGGGCCACCTAACACCTCCCAACAAAGGATTTCCCCCTCTAAGACACGGAACCACCTAAAAAAAGCCACAGCAACGTGTGGCCGGGCACAGCTTTTATATATATATATATATATATATATATATAGCATATGTTCTGTATCTCAAAAACTAGAACTGATAGGGGAAAACTGATGCCATTTTTAGAATCAGCAGGTCAAATATACCCAGAAACAGGACTAACATTTGAGGCATCAAAATATGTGTTGGCTAGTTTATACATGGAGGGTTGGGGTTCAGAGATACCAACTTACTAGTTGTAATTATAAAAAGTGGGTTTTTAAGTATAATTACAAAGAGAGAAAAATATAATTTTTTCAAAAAGGTGCTTTCTTTGAACTGATGTCTGTAAAATACATAATCATGCATAACTAAAACAGTAAAGGTCTTCTAAACATTGAATTATAAAAAGAGAATATTTATGTTTCTAACCTTTGAGTAAAGTCTTTTAACAGCAGTGATGACATGAATCGTCCAACCTTAATCCTGCACTGGATTGTCATTTTTTTTAAAAGTGCATATGCAAGTGCTTAAGGTTTTTCTTAAACGAAATTAATGTGCTGTAATACATCCAGCCAGAAAGGCCTGAACTTTGAACATACCACATCTCATGTCTTAAGGGAGCACTGCCTGTATTGCTTCTCCAACATTTATTTGAGGTAGATAATTTTTCTAGAAAAATGTCACGATGTTTCTAGCATATCCAAAATGTTATGTTTTGCTGATCCAAATATAGTTTCAAGTCTAAATAAATTTCAGATAGTGAAGCTAGGACAATTTTCTATTAGTTCATTTGCAGAGGACAATCTTACTCTTTATTCCAGTGTTTATGGCTTACTTGAATTTTGACCCATGGATCTCCTAGTTAAAGAGTAAGAATTACATGGCACTTCAGATATTTTGATCTGCAACTCCCACAATTTCTCAACATTGGCTAGGCTGTCCTATTGGCTAGCTGTCCTATCTCATAGGTTATAGTTTTAGCCACTCTGCTATGCAATGTTTTTTAGCAGAGTCGGGTTCTCTCCATGTGACAGTTTTACATAGGATTAGGTAACCACATATTTTTGGAAGACAAACTGAACATAACCTCACAGAAATCTAGAATCGCATTCATTTGGGGAAAGCAGCACTCCTTTTGTAACATACCCAAATGGAGGTGTCATTCAGTTGCTTTCAAAATCATTCTGTGAGCACAGAACATTACGTTGGAAGAAGTTCAAAGTGAATCCAAGACCATCTTGCTCATCGAACTGATGCTGATGTTAATAGTTTCCTTTACAGGAATGCTTTGTTAGTCCAAACACACATTCAAACGGAAAATATACATGTAGTTCTAAGTTAAAATCTTGTCCCCTTTCCTATTAGTCTTGTTGATTCTAAGCTTGCAGAGAGATCTGTTTTTTTTGTTCTGTTTGTCTGTTAATAATAGTAGTAAGTGCTGCTGCTGCTGATACAGATGCCACAGTTGTTTCGACTCACAGATTTTCCTTGAAGTAGATATATTTTTTCCATAGAAATATCTGAATGTGTGTGAAATAGCAATAGAAATATGTCTTCAAATAATGATTTATTAAAATCTTATTGAACACTGAGCAACATCAAACTTTTCATAATCACGACAATTTAACTGAATAGGTTTTTCAAGGTAGCTGTTCCAGCCACCTATGATCTGGACTATCTTGATATCTGAGACCAGTTTTAACTGGGGGAAAATATGAGAGAACCAAAGCAGCTGTCAAAAAACTCTGAATGTTACAGCAGAATTGTATTAACAAGGAATCCAAATCAAGGGATGCCTTCTTTCTATCCTTTCTTCCTCCATCACTTCTCTTCCTCCTCCTCTGGTTTGCTTATTTGCAGTGGTTATTTGCATTATTGTGTATTTTTAAAAAATGAGCTAGTATGGGTCAATTTGCACTTTTCATTGACATTTTGATGCCTGTCCTCCCAGTTAAGAGAGATTGTTTTGTAATTCATCATAAGCTCTTTTTGTTTTTGACCTACCATATACAATTGTGACTACTAAAAGTGATTACCTCACTATACTTTCCTGATTGTAGATTTTGTATCAGCTTTTCTACTTCAAGCTTGGTAGGCACACATTTATTTATTTATTTATTTATTTCAATTATTTATACCCCGCCCTTCTCACCCGAGGGGACTCAGGGCGGCTTACAAGTGGCAATTGATGCCGTTACACTGATATACAATAAACTAAAACGATTAAAACAGTTAAAACAGTCATAAAATAGTCATAAAATACAATATACAAAGTTTAAAACAATGCAAAGTGTTTATGCCATTCATCCACCAGACCTTATACAAGAGCCGTAATGAAACTATTATATTATAGGATTGTATCATTCTGGCTATGAAAAGACACTCCACCTGATTATTACCATCCACATAAGTGATACCCTACATGTATTATTATTATTATTCCACATAAGATATATTGTTACTATAATTATTAAACATAAAATAATATATTATTATTATTCCACATCAGAGATACATTTTAATTTTTTGTGGGTCCCCAGGTGTTTTGGCCTACAATTCTTAGAAATCCTAGCCAGTTTACCAGCGGTTAGGATTTCTGGGAGTTGAAGACCAAAACATCTGGAGACCCACAGGTTGAGAACCACTGCTATAAACAGTGGTGTCAAACTTGGACCTCCTGCTGTTTTGGACTCTAGCTCCCAGAATTCCTGGCCATTGAACAATCTGACTAGGGCTTCTGGGAATTGGAGGCCTCAGGTTTGACACCCTTGTGTGACATATCTCCACAGGAGCCAGTGAACTGCAATCAGTGGTTTAGGTGCTGGGACTAGTGCATGATTCACAATTTGGAATAGTACTAGCCCATAAAGCATAATTTTGAATAGGAGGTCATAGAGGCATCTTTAATTTACTTAACTGATTGGTACATTTATTTCTTTATAGTCAGTTCTGTGATATTTCACAGATGGGGAAGATGGGGATTAAGTTACCTGCTCTCCTTCCATTTTGGAGAAATGAAAGCATGGCAAGAGTTGAGCGTGTGTTGTGTTAGTACTTATTTTTTCCTTTACCTTATACTGACAGCAGTAAAATATAAACAAAACCATTCTTCAAGCATACTAAAGATGATGAATAGAAGCTCAATCAACTGGGTGAGTAATTTAAGGTTCCCCCTTTCACACTATTCCCTTCTAATTTTATTTTATTTTTTCTCTTATTTTGTCATTTTTCCTGTTCTTTGTGTGTTCCTTTCTTTCTTTTTCTTTTTTGGCAAGGATATTTAAGCTATTTTAATCATTTAAATACAGTTGGAATATAGCTAATTATATTGTAAATTATTAATATATATCCTTTAATATTTTATTTATTAATTAAATGTCTGATGGGAAATTAAAACATTTAAGCAATGATGAACTATCCTATATAATCAAATATATGATGATAAAGAATTTTTAATTTAAGAACTCCACTAAGATTATGAACACTGGTTACCTGAGTTTAAAGAAAAGTCTTTGAAATTTGCACAATTAATCTGGAGTTCTAAGGGAGAAATAAACCATGAAGTGAATACAGGAATTTTCTTTTCTTCATGAGATTTCAAATAAGCAAATATAAAATCACAACATAAAAGTGATTTTTTAAAAAAAATAATAATCCCTACAGGATATAAAAGCCTTGATTGTAGTGCTTTCCTGGACTTTTCCATTTATATAAGTGGAGGGTCTTTCATTATGACTCATTCGTTCAGGCTAAAAAATGCTCCCCACTCTTGTAGGATGCTATAGGATTCATGCAAAATATGGTTATTGTTATAATTTAGAGTCACAGAGAAATGTTTCACAGCCTGAAAGAAGAAAACAGTCAATATTTGAATATACACAGCAGTTTCCCCACATTTCATAGAAATCAGAGACCCACAAGAGAGAGCCGATGCGGGATCTATTAAAGTGAAAAGCGTTAAAGAGGCAAGAAATTTTTGCTGATCATACATTTATTATAGAAAATAGCCACTTTAAGGGTAAATTTTTATGTGATTGTGGGTTGGATGCTTGTTTCTCATGTGTTGACCTTCCATGAACAAAGTCCATTGGAATATGGGATTAAAAATCTGCTTTAGACGTTTCCCATCCATCTGTATCTAGTTTAGGATTTATATGGGCTGTAAAATAATTGAGTCAGATTACCAATACTGATTGAAACAGTGGGACTCAGCAGAAGGTCTGTAAAATGGAAAGCAGGATCTACCAAGTAGTTTGACATAAATTCCATTAAAATTAGGAGAACCTCAGGATGAACATACGGGTTTGTGGATTGACATTCGTCAATATGTATGAGTGGCACACTTTCATGGAGGTTCATCAATAAGTCAGTTGTTTCTAGTGCATATGCAATCTGCATGTACATCTGTGCCTTTCCTTTACTCAAACATATACTGCTTTGAAATAACATGAAAATGCCTTGTAAGAACAGGTTTATCTGTTTTCCCTGGAGGTTTTTGGGTGATTCTGGTTCACTGCTAAAGAATTGACCTAAATATGAGAACCTGCTGTCTGGGTTCACTCGGAAAGTGCATCGATTAATTTTTGCAATTTTTAGTGACTCACATAACACTAATGCTGGAAAGTACATTGAACTGATAACAATGAAATCTATCATATATGTGTATGTGTGTATGTGAGAATATGAATATACACAGGGTGCAATTAAAAATGATGGATTGACGAAAATGCAACACAAGAAAAATTGCTAAAAACCAATTAAGTGCCTGTGATGTTGTTTCAATATTACTGCTGGTTCATTCCTGTATGACATGAACTAGAAATACGAAAGCGGTGATATTACATTTCTTTATATAAAGCACCCTAGGTAGAATTTGAAGAGTAACAGGCTGTCATTACTTCACCCACCTCCAGTATTTCTGCTTGTAACAAAAGATAATCTGAAAATTCAAGATGGGATACAGATCTCCTTTATTAGATAAAGGGAATGGTCAGAGAATGTGAGTACCTTCTATCATCACATGTACAAAAACATTATGTTAATTACATGTTGGGATTAATTAGCAGTTGTCCCCCATTGCAGAACCTCTATAGCAGGTTCTGAGAAGAAATAATGGGGATGAGGGAACATATTAATTGCATGCACTGTGGGTTCTTAGACACATTCTGTTGCTTGAAATAGCATGGCAGAATTAATGGACCTTTATTGTGACTCAGCGACCATCAACCTGGTGCACTCCTGACATGTTGGACAACAACTGCTGTCATCGCTGTCAGCATGTTGAGCATTATAGAGAGCACTAAGTTGGGTGAGGTTGCTTCTACTGATCTGTGAGGCTATTATGTTTACATGATGTTAATTGATTTCAAGCCAATAGACCTACTTCATTATAGGGGTGCTTCTCTTTCCTTCTCTGGGAAAAAAACAACATTTTTAAGGTTATCCAGACGATTACTGTGTCTCATTTATTAGAAGCTTCATGACCAGCTTACATATTGGATATTTACTGACACTGTATCCATGAATAGTACTTACTGTTAATTAATGTCCATAAAATGATCAGATTAAATATGCCATTTATTAGTTTACTTAGTTTCTCAGTGCTCAGATTGAAAAGAGATTTGCATTTACTGTAGCGATCCAGATAAAAAGGAGAAACGTATTTTCAGCGGTCGTCATGAATAACTTTTCAATAACTTTAAAGCTTAGGTTCTTTTTATTGCAATTTCAGTATGAGGAGGTATATCAGACAACTTCTACAGAACTTTTACACAAAGAATGACATTAGACATACAGGTTCTATGTAACTACATTGGATTCTACAACAACCTACTACAGTTACATTGGCTAACAAACAAACAAATGGGAGTTACATTTTTACTCAACATTCACAGGGCTGTAGCCAAGGGGGGGTAAGGGTTCACCCACCCAACATTTTTCAGGTTTAAAAAAAAACATGGTTTACTCATAAATTTTAACTGATTAACCAAATCCCCATGAGTGTCCACTGAAGTTTATCTGTCTTGAGTGTCCACTGAAGTTTATCGATGGAGCCTGATTTCTAAATTATTTTGCGTTATGGAACTGCTCTTCATGATTCACTAAAAAAAAGGTTTCACCCCCCCCCCCAATTTTTTTTCTGGCCATGGTTCTACAAACACACATGCACATGTATTCATCCTCATGCATACATCACCATCCCTCCATTCTTCTGCTGTGAAGAACATCTCTTAGGCCAGGCTGCTTCCTTGCAAATCTGCCAATGCACAGTTCTAAAACTCCAAAACTCCAAAATGCATCCTCTTTGCCTAAGAACAATGCCAAGGATCAGTCCCCTGTTTTCCATACAGTAGAACCTGACTCTCTGCAACATAAAATGACTTCAAAATGCACTCTTTCCTCTTCCCTTGAAAAAAGGAGGCAAGTGTCCAGAATCCTGCTTTCCCATAGCAGATCTGACACTTCCATAAACCATTGAGCATGGTGGGTGAACAGCTCCTTTGTCTGTCACACTTTTTGAGATGTCATAAGGTCACTTATAATGCAATATTTTACTCATGTTGTCCACAAGTTGCAAATTAATGATAGTCCTGGAACATGTTGATTCCATCTCAGTTTCCTGTACCAGATGTTGATTCTTCTTGATTGGTGTTAACAAATGTGAGCAGCTCAGTGTTGACTTCTTTCTTAACAGTTGTAAACATTTCTCTTATCACTGTCACAGTTCTTATCACAATTTACCAGAAAGGTCAACTATTTCAGTTCTCATTAGCAACTTTTAATTACAATTCCAGCAAGCATGCAGTTAGTCATTGCAGGCCTTAGTCTTAGAGTGGTGTCTCATTTATTCATCTTTCATACTATTCCATTCATACCCACACCTATCAAATCCACATTTATCAAATCTGCACATCATATATATTGTGACACAAGTGTTGGCAAATACAGATTCTCAGATATCACTGAAGTGTAACTTGCCATTGCTTCTAAAAAGTTTAGCCATAAATGAGAATGGATGAATGAATTTATATTAAAAAAATCTGGAAGTCCACTTTTGCTTTTTTCTTCTTCTGGAAGCTGATGTTACAAGAAAAAAAATATCAAAAGATAGCTGGCAAAAGATGATTGGCTCTGTAAATTTGAGTGAATTATCTAGATAAGGATGGAATCCAGAAGCAGATGTGTTTTGCTATCATCTGTTGAGGACATAATTCTTTATTAATAGTTGGGAAAGAAATAGCCCAGACTCTTCTTTTTGAGAGTGCACCGTACCCTTTAATAGTTCAGGGATGGGGTGGGGGTGGGCATCTCATGTGGAGGTGGATGTCAGAGAAGAAAGATGCTTTCTTGCAAAGGGGCCTGAAGGCACAAATTCACAGCGAGCTGTTTCCATGGCAGTACTATAGAAACCAGGTTCTTCTTGCTGTTTCTCTGATTGGAATTTCATTGCTTTCTATAGCTTTGGTATAAAATAAGTGAATAAATAAAAACCATATCATTGTCTTATTATTTATTGAATATTTAAATAAATCTGTGTTATCCAACTATCCTGATTTGGCAAGGACTCTCCTCTGTCATTTCATTTTTAGCTGCTTTCTAAATGTCCTAGTTTCTGTCTTTTTCTCTCAATTTACCTCTTTGCCCTCAGCTTACTTCAGTTGCGGCAAGCTGAGTTCAAATTGCAAGACAATTTTGCAGTCATTAACATTAAACTGCTGCAACCTCTTTTAGCTTAGGTGTTTTTCCTCATTAAAATCCTTTACCGTCTTGTCCATACGCTGATGTTGAATGGCCACACAATGCCCTCGTTTTTGTCTGTGAAGTGTTGTAGGCTATGTAAATCAGTTTCAGCCATTTTCAACAAAATTCATGCATTCCATATTAGACTTTGATAATTAACAATTTTTTTGCCCTTTTTATGCTCCTACTTACAGAAAAGAGCAATAGTGAATACTTTGCAACTTAAAATAGTACCTGAGATAGCCTTTCCCTCCTTCTCACTTCTATTCCTTTTTGCTTTTGGATTGGAGGTGACAGGATTCTTTGTGTTTTACCACTGAGCACATTAACAATCATATCTGCTGCTTATTGTCATCATACTGATGTCAGCATTGATGTCAACACACTTCAAAACCTCAGGCAAGTCCACTCAATAGTTTAATATAGACATTAAGCAGCATAGAAGATTGGATCAGTGGTTCTCAAGCTGGGATCCCAAGATGTTTTTGGCCTTCAACTCCCAGGAATCCTAACAGCTGGTAAACTGGCTGGGATTTCTGGAAGCTGAAGGCTAAAAACATCTGGGGACCCCAGCTTGAGAACCACTGCTGTAGATAGAGCCCCAAATTGGAGGTTCAATGGGACAGAACAAAAACCACGAAACACTACCCCCTGGAACCAACTCAAGTAGGGTTCTTCCTCCTTTTTAAAACTCTAGTTTATTTATATCCCACATGTCCTTCAAAACTAGAACACAAGGCAGCTTACAAAAATTAAACAGAGCTAAAATAATGTACAAATGTAAGCAAAATATTTAAAAAGTTATTGTTAAAATGCAATTAAGCTATCTATGGAATTTAAAGCTTTTAAGGAAACATATTAAAATGACAAAAGATAAAAGTCAATTAACAACATAGCATTTAAAGTCTTTGCAATTAGTTCCTAAAAGCCTGTTAGAATGGATTGAGGCAGGCAGGGGTGGTGGTGGAGGCTATTACAGAAGAGGAACAGGGAATGAGCCAGTTCTAAAGCCTAGGAAGGGCCACTGAGAAGGCAGTCTTCCATTTTTCCAACAGATGGGATCATAACTTCCAGAATCCTCCACTAGAACAGCAGTTGTGTTTATTAATAGGGATATTCAAAGACTTGTAGTTCAAAGGAGAACATTTCCAAGTTGTGAGTAGGAGTAGAAACACAGTCACTTTAGAAGGATGCCATGACAACTGGTACAAAAAGATCAAGAAGTATCATGAGGGTCAACTTAGCTCTGTCTTAAGCACTATCATTCCATAATCATTTTAAAAATCTGACAATTGAATTGTACAAATCTAATAACATGAATCTGTTAGATCTGGGCCACAGCAACTTAGCAAAAACTGGTTGCTACTTGTGTAACAACACAAGTAGGAGAAGCACCTGAAGTCTTATTCAGGCAGGAACATTACATCCTGCTTGTAATATTCTGGAACAAGCAGGCTGATCAAAGCCATATCTGTAGAACAGGGTTACTAAACAACAAGATTAATTTTGTAATCAAGTGGTTTAATTTGGACAATTCCCATCCCCTCTGCTTGCAGAAAATTAGGCAAATCATATCCTGGCAAAGACCTTTCCCTCTGCACTCGACAACACATTTTTCCTCTTGTTGAAAAAGTGTGAGATTAGCGATTTTTGAAACAGTGGTGTCATGGCAGAAAGAATGGAGAGAAAGGAGATAATATTGTTGAGAATGGGAAAGAGCAGGTGTGTGGAGATGACAGGTGGATAGACAAGCATTTTCCCCCAAATACTAATCTTTCTTCCAAATGAATTTTCTTTCAGTGCCCAAGTTTCTGGCATTTTAGTTGAACTTTCACAAATACTATTTGAGTATAAAAAGAGACTAGGGTAGAATCTTGTAAACCCCCAACACTAGCACCATGAACATAATGAAATATTGTATGTGTACAAGGAAATCTTGTGTTTTATCAGAGAAAAGCAAATGTAATAATCTTGACTTTTGAAAGAAACATATCTGAAGGAATTTCAAATGGGCTGGTTTGCAGAGACATCAGAACTTTAGACTTTATTAACAATTCATATTATTATATTAGGATGGTTTGCACAATATGCATATGCATCTTAGTCACTGTTACTTAGTTTACACAATTATTTTGCAAGTGAGCAGTATTATATCTTACATTTATTTGTTTTTTGGAAGCTTCACGACATAGTGTCTACTTAATATATTAATTGGGTGATATTTTTGTTGTTACTTTTAAGAAAAACCTTTCCCACAGAAACATCTTCCATTGTGACCTATACCTAAACCTTCTCACCCCACATTTTTGCACCTGCACTTCAAGTGAAAATTGTTTTTCTGCACCCCAGGAAAGTGAATTATTTGACCAAAATTTCTCTCAAAAGAATTCTAATTCCTGCTAGTTTGCCTCTCTCCACCTAGAATGCCATTGATCTGAGCGGAGTAATAGGTGCAAAAGTAGTAATAAGTATTTTTCCATTACATATTTGGAGTGTTCATCTCAGTAACTTCTCCAAAGTACACTTCAGCATTACTGTTCATAGAAGTTTTAAGGATTAAATCAGAAGCACTGTACACCATCTGATTTCCCTTCTTCTAAAATGACACCATGTCCTCTGGATAGAAGTGCATAGGAAATTAATGACATCTATGTAATATTATTTAGCAATCTGAGCATAGTGGTGACAAGTTTGCAGCACCAGATATGCATAGAGAAACTATGCTGTAAACCTTTTTGCCAGTTTTAACTGCGTCACAGTCTACTCTTGGCTCTCTTTCCTCTCTTCTCACTGCTCTGTCCATTCAGACTTCCAAGCTACAGTTTCTGTTATAATATGTTCACTCTGCAAAGCAAATATCTAAGGGTGATTTTAGATTGGCTGCTAAAGCTGATGCCAGTCCTGAGGTGGCCAAATGCATTGGGCCAAATCTACTGCACTGCTGTGTGGCATTCCTGTGGTCTAGCAGGACTGAGACGGCATTGGCCACATTGGGATATCACCTCCCTCTCCAGATTACTACCAGCTCTCCTTGCCAGCCACAGAGCTCTGTGCAAGTTCCTGGCTGTTGCCTGACACAAAAAGGCTCCCTCCATCTTGCTGGTTATGTGGGCACTCTGTTCTGACTTCACAGATACAACTGCAAAGGCCAGAAGCTCTGATGGAGCTCTGTGGCTGGTTGGATGTGGCAGTAGTGACACAGAGATGAGTCATCCCTTTCCCATGTGCTAATCAGCACAAAGGATAATGACATGGTGTCCGTCTGGACAGCAGATCAGACCAGATTGGACCCAATCCAGCTGTCCAGACTGCCACAGGATACTTTGAAATTTTCAACAAGCTCCAGGGTATCTCCGAATTTGCCAAAAGCAGGACAAAGTTCGAGTAAAGCAAGAAACCCACAATATTCACCAGAAGTACTAGTGCATTGTGGGGACAGCCAGCAGTGGATTCGAGGTGAACCCACTTTTTCTTGCCTATGTAGTCTCACTCTAAGACCCTCTCTTCCAAAGGTGAATTGGGCTCACTGTCAGCTGTTAAAGGAACATGACCATTATTTTAGATCCAGCTTGGTATAGTGGCTTGAGTGTTGGCCTAATAGACTATAGGAGATCGGAGTCTGAATCCTCGCCCGGTGGGTAACCTTTGGCAAGTCCCATTCTCAGAAACTTAGAAGAAGGCTCTGTTAAACTTACCAAGGAAAACCTTGTGATGGGCTGGCCTTAGAGTTGCTATGAGTCAGAAACAACTTAAAGGCACACGTGAACATTACTTTATCAAAGTTTTTTTTTTAACACAGTGATCAGGTTGGACAAACTGCTTGTCTGAGGTAGTGAATATGGGCCTCAAAGTCTACTTGCCTGGTTTTTAAGTATTTCTTTACAAATTTTCCCTGCAGGGTTGGTAGCATCTCTTTCTCTGCAGGGAAGCATCTATAAGTCAATAGCTATTAATCAGCTGTCCAGTAATCCATAGCATTTACTTGCTCTTTATATCTGATTTTACTTTCTTCTGACATCTTGCTATATGTTGCATGTTGCTATATATACACAAAAACTCCCTTTGGAAGTTTAAACTAGAATGAGTAAAAGCTGCACAATGGTGCTTGGCAAATAGGGATGGATGCAGCCTTTTGTATTCTGGAAATCATTTTCAGTCTCTCTCTCTCTGGGGGTGAAGCTTTTATCACATTAACACTTGGAAAGTACTTTGTAGCTATTTTGCCTTTTCTCCTTAACAGATTTTCCTAGGTAAGAAAAAAAAGAAAAGCAAAAGACTATGAGTGAAAGACAGAATATTGTAGGAAAAGACTGCCATAACATAGATTGAATGAGACAGAGAGTTGGAATGATAAAAACCTTGTAATTTTTATTATTGCATTTGGGAAAAGGTGAAGTGAAACTTAAATACTGTAATCCCCATATGGTTAAATATGAACAATTTAACTAAAACACTTTACAGGGAATCATGTTATTTTCCTCTCTTCTAAATGATGAAGTGCATTTTGGGCTAGAGAAGACCGGTCTGATGTTGTTTGCCTTTAAGTCATACCAAATTATGGTGATCCTAAAGCCATAAGACTATCGTGGGGCTTTCTTGGCAAGATTTGTTAAGAGAGTGGTTGCCTTTGCCTTCCTGTGAGGCTGAGAGAGTGTGTCTTAGCTAAGGTCACCCAGTGGGTTTCCATGGACAAATAGGTATCTCCAGATTCATAGTCTGATGTCCAAACCACAATACTTCACTGGATCAAATGAAATCTTGAATCTTCTGGTACAGCCACAAAGTTTCATTCTGTCTAAAATTCTTGTAACCAAGTGTAACATTGCAGGCTTCACAAACCATTTATACAATATCAAACATCTTGTTTTACATCACTCTGACTGACACAACCTATTTCCAAAATAATCAACACTTGTAAATGTTGCTAAAAATGGTAACACGTTGCTTGCCACATGTTAATTTTAATGAGCAATCTATTAATTGTTCTTGTTATTTGCTACTCCCAAATAGTAGATAATGTAACATGACACGTTCACATTACTTTGGTTGTGATTTGATTAAACTTCAATTTTTACAAAATGTTTCAAAAACTACCCACCAGAGGTCTCCCTGATCTCTGCCACTAATTTCACCATGACAGTAGCAGAGAAAAGTACCTTTTTCTCCATTTTGCAATGAGAATATAAAGTCTGAAAGTGTGCGTCTCTGCAATAGCTCACCAGGAAGCCTTCAGGAATTTCTTATCAGCTTGCAAACAAGACCTATGGACCATTCTCTAAGGGGATCTGGGTGGTGCCTGTAGTAGTTTGGAGCACATCAGTCCTTTTCCTCTCTCTCCAGCAGGAAACGACGAGGAGGAGTGATTCTGCAACAGCAGAGGGAGCAATAAAGGTGAACTTGTATACAGAAATGTGAGGGAGGCGGAATTAACCTAATTGTATATGGCAGTGCCAGTTGAAAACAAAAAGATAGCTTCCTATGCAAACAAATAGTAGTAGAGATTATTCTGCTGCTCATCAAGTGCTGCACAATAGAGTTTATCTGCTATATCTTCTGAGACACTTTTGCCTCCCATCTTCTTTTGAGGCAAGGAAAGGCGGTGGAGAGGAGCCCTGGAGCTGCTCAGCGAACACTTTGACAACCTCCTGGCAACATCAGCTGCAAGTGAAATAACTCTTTCTTCTCTTTCCCAAGCTTAGCTCATTCTTCTGGCTGAGACCTTTTGCTATCCCACCTCCCTTGGGTGGCTGTACTCTTAGACACATAATTTAGGGCTGATCCAGTTTGATACCACTTTAACTGCCATGACTCAATTGGAATGTGAGTCGTAGTTTTACAAGGTCTTTAACCTTCTCTGCCAAGAGTGCCTCATCAAACTACAAATCCCAGGATTCTATAGCATTGAATCATGGCAGTCAAAATGGTGTCAAACTGTACTAATTATACAGCCATGACTTTGGGCAAGTCTCACTTTATTATCCTCAATGGAAAGCATTAAGAAATCTTTCCAAGAAAACCCTGTTGTAGGTTTGTCTGAGGGCCACCATAAGTCAGGAGTGACATGAAGGTACACAATAACAAACAAAATTCAAATTTGGCTTACAGCATATCCATAATTATCTCACTTTCCTTCTGTTGATGTGATTTAGATTTTTTTTTTGCAAACTGGGTCATTTGACAATATTTAAACTACAGCTCTGGTTATTAGTTATGGTTGATTGAGTCATAAAAGTGTTGATTTTGTTCTGTCGTTGAATGAAAAAGCAAGGTAATTTTGGCTTAAATACTTCAATGAGTGAATTTAATTTTTGTGGGTGCTCAGGCATATAGTACTGCAATTTGCTTCCCATGATGAACTTGAAGCTAAGTCCTCCAAAGCCAAAAATATTTTAGCAAGTCACATTATGAGCGTGGAGAAAAACAAAACCTGTATGCTTCTTTACCAAACCAGCACCAATAATCTTTTCTACTCAATTTTTCCTTGGATTATTATGGTTGAAATTCTTCATGTACTTACTTGGAAGTAAGTCAGACTGAACAAAGTGCCTCTGGATCATAAATTTTAAAACATCAGTTTTAAAACAATGCAGATTAGCATTCACTCAGATTAGTATGATTACAAGCAACAGATAGTACATTTGTTAGAAAGAGAAAACTGAACCAATTTATTCAATTTCATTGTCCATTTTAAACTTTCTTTCTAGGCATCCACACAACCATCTGTAGCATACATTAAAGAAACTTACAGTGGGAGGAAACTGAAGTCAGCCATAAAAAGTTAATTTTGTCAGGATCTTTCTGCAAAATATTTTTTAGAATTTGATTTTGTTGAATCTCAAAATAACCTGTCTTTTAATTCTCTATACACTCTTTAATTGTTTTAAATAACATTTTCTCTGTATATTAGTGATGTTGTACTGCTTTAATAATTAAATTATAATCACCATTCTTACCACCACCACCATATGGTTAACCCATTTCTCCCATAAGAACTACTTTCTTGGGATCTTCAATTTGGGAATATTTTATAGTGTTAATTTAACATGATGTTGTGGGTCAAAATGCAACCAACTAGAAATTATACAACAAACAGCCCTGGCAGCAGAAATCAAAGGAGACACCATCCCTTCCTTTCTAAATGAACTAAAGCTAAAGTCAATCTGTTCAGGATAAGGTTCCAGATAAACCGATTCCAAGACTGCCCGTGGGAGAGTATCTGAATTTGGCTGTACTTTTTACTTGTGCATATGAATCAGGAGATATGCTTGATGATACCAACATAAACCTGAAAAATTAAATCCACCTTCTGAAAATAATAGTTGAATCCTTTTGAATGAATAATAGGGTGATGAAGGTGCCATAGAAACGCCCTAAGTACACTATTAATTTTCTGGAAATAAATTTGAGCAACATGCATTGAGATTCCCTGAAGAACATGCAATATATGTGGTAAATACATACTTCACCTGAAGTATATAAGCCTAACCTCAAGTACTTTCAGTGATGCCTGTCTATTCAAGATCAAGAGATCTTTTAAGCCATACAGATACATTTAGTTTGACAATTTGAGTAATTTCCTGAAGAATCGATATGCTTAAACACCTCATCATGTCTAGGCACTGGTGAAGTTTCTAGTTGGCAAACAACTGAGAAGAAACATTATTCCCAGTGGGCAAAATCTCAGATTTAGACCATTTAATAACGTAGCCAGGAAGACCTGCAGAGGTATTGATTAATTTTATCAATGCTGCGTTGCAGTAGTCCAGTCGAGATGTAACTAGGGCATGTACTACTGTGGCCAGATCTGGTGTCTCAAGGTACAGGTGCAGCTGGCACACAAGTTCTAATTGTGCGAAGGTGCTCCTGGCCACCGCCGACACCCGAGGCTCCAGGGTAAGTGATGAATCCAGGATCACTGCCAAGCTGTGAATCTGGGTCTTCAGGGGGAGTGTAACCCTGTCCAACACAGGCTGTATCCCCATACCCTGATCTGCCTTGTGACTGACCAGGAGCACCTTTGTCTTGTCAGGATTTAATTTCAATCGGTTCACCCTCATTCAAGTCTATTACAGCTGACAGCCACCAGTTCAGGACCAGAATGGCATCCTTGGTATTAGGTGGAAATGAGTAATGGAGTTGGGTATCACCTGCATAAATATGACACTGAACTTCAAAACTCTGGATGATCTTCCAGCAGATTCATGTAGATGTTAAATAGCGTGGGTGACAATATGAATCCCTGACGGACCCCACGGGCGATTCACCAGGGGGTTGCACAGGAGTCACCCAGCACCACCATCTGGGTTCGATCCTCCAGGAAGGAACAGAGCAACTGTAAAACAGTAGCCCCAATTCCATCCCAGAGAGCTTGCCCAAAAGGATACCATGGTCGACGGTATTGAAAGCCGCTGAGAAATCCAGGAGAGCCAACAGGGACACACTCACCCTGTCTAGTTCTCTTCATAGATAATCCACCACGGCAATCAATGCTGTTTCAGTTCCATAACCATATCTGAAACCAGACTGGCATGGATCTAGATAACTGATTTCTTCCAAGAAACTTTGGAGCTGAGAGGCCACCACTTTCTTCATGACCTTGCCCAAAGGGGGAGGTTAGACACTGGCCAATAGTTATTTAGTTCAGTGGGATCCAGTTGTGGTTCTTTCAATAAAAGTTTTACTATTGCTTCCTTAAGGCTAGATGGAAATATGCTTTGAGATAAGAAGGCATTCACCAGCACCTTCACCCACTCTTCCACACCACCTCTGGCTTGTTTATTAGCCAGGATGGGCAAGGGTCAAGGGTGCAAGTGGTCACCGTCATTGCTCCCAAGATCTTGTCTATGTCCTCAGGCAAAACAGATTGAAATGAATCCCATAAAATAGGACAAGCAGGTGCTCGGGTTATATCTTTGGAGTCTGCATTAAAACTAGTGTTTATGTGGTAGAGGATATGAGTGACTTTATCTGCAAAGAACCCTTCAAATTCTTCTCAACGAGCTGCCGATTGGTCAGGGATCCTGGCTCAGCAGGGTTTAACAGTCCTCTGACCACTTGAAACAACTTTGCCAGTCAGTACTTTGCAGATGCAATGTTGGCAGCAACATAAGACTTCTCAGCTGCCTTCATTGCCACAGAATAGGAATTTAAATGAGCTCTAGACCGTGCTCCATCAGATTTGGTGTGAGTTTTCCGCCATCGCTTTGAGTTTTCTGCCGAATGACTAAGGTCTTAGCAGATGCTCTAACCAGGCTTTCCTAGATTCTATCTCCATACAAGTAAAATAATGATAGACATCTATCATAGTAAGTACTTTCCCTCACCTCTGTCTTTTGCACTTAGAAAACTGTTTTTTGATTGGTCATTGACATTCAGCTTACTTTGCAAGTCTGATTGCTGAGGCATACATCTTAGAGGAAACCTTGTCTTTGGGCGAAAATGTATTAATTATAAAGAATACACATTCCCATTAAAATCTTACTTGGTCCACTGCCACAGTGTTAGAAAATGTTTCTCTACTGCCATGATGACAGGAAACTCTATAATATCCTGCAGTTTCACTCCGTTGTTTCAAGATAAAAAAAACCCAACACATTCTGTTTTAACTCGAATCTAATGCTTTTCTTTTTTGGCTAAAATACTTTGCCCAAATTAGGGTGCACATTAGATTTGTGTAATACAGTAATGTTAGTACTGAGCCAAAGCAAAAGGAGAAGTTGCTTCAGAGGCACCTGTCGCTCCTATTTGAGGGATGTCACCTCAAATTTAATTGCCATGGCTCAATGCTATGCAATCTTGGGCTTTGTAGTTCGATACTCAATTCACTAATATTAGGTTTCATTTGATGTTAGTTTTTTAATGCTGTATTCATATGTGGGGTCTTGTTGGGATTTTGTGCCAATATTTATCTGTTTTTTGAAGGCATTGAATGTATGCCGTTTGTTGGAATCCGCTGGGAATAGGGAGGAATAGAAATAAAGTTTTATTATTATTGAGTCACTAGCATTCTTTGGCAGAGAAATGTCAAGACCTTGTAAACATAGAGTCAGGGGAGTTAAAATGGATTCATTCTACAGCATAGATGCATCCCAAGGTTTTCTTTTCCATTGCTGGAAGCTTTGGTGTTCTCACAATTGGTTTTTAAAGAAAGAATTCTAAGCAGGCAGCAACTGTAATGCACACCGTTTTTGGCCAAATTACAAAGAATGTACTTTTTGCCACTGCACATTACTTTTGCCAGCCAATTCCCTTTTTTTGGTTTCAGGGTTTTGAAAATTGAGGTGCACATTAGATTCGATGGTGCATTAGATTCAAGTAAACATGGGTTTTTACATTTATGACTTACACAGGTGTCTCCATTGCTCTTTCCACCCTGCTCCCCAACATTGTATTAGTAAGCACAGTGACTTTAAGTGTCATGCAATGCACTCTATAGATCACAATTTCTTTTTTTGTTATTGTTATATTGTTATATTTTTAGTATTAGGAATGGTGACAGGAATCTGGGATTTTCTGTCTGAGGTACACTCAACCTAAGGCATTATGTCCCTTAACTTGGAAAACTGGAGGCTTGGGATGTAGTTGCTGCATGCTGTTCAGCTTTAGGCATTTTGTACCAGTCCTGGCAGTGAGGTTGACCTTCTTATGTGTTGCAAACATTCAGAATATCAAGATGTCCAGGTGCCACTGTAAAAGCTTGCTAGTAGTGCATTAGGAAATACCATGATTCTTGGCAGAACATTAGCAAAAAGAGTGCCTCTCTTACATTTTGCTCAGTCGTTTTTTTGTCTATATGTTCTTCAACAGAAAGACATGTATTTAAATTGTGTTCTCATTTGGAAAAACAATAGCACAGCCCTTGGGGAGAAGGTGTACTTCAGAACAACCTGTCCTGTAACTTTAGAAATGGTAGTGGTTGCAGACTGTCCCCAGTAATACATTGTTGGCTTGGAAAGCAGAAAAACTAAATAAGTCATTGGCTGTTTGCAAATGTTTTTTTTTCCTATCGTATCTACTTCCTAACATTTTGAAGCTTCTTTTATTGCCAAAATTAAATCCAGCAGATAATTTATGGTAAAAAGTGGGAATAAAAATTAGTGGTTTTGCCATACTGTTAGAGACGATTTGTATCTTTGCTTTATCTGTATGTTTTGATGTTCATGTGCTTTATTACCCTACACCTATTTGTTGTATACCGTTCCACACTGATAATAATGAAAGATCTGCATGCTTCAATCCTCTGAGCTGCAAAAGGCACATGAATGGAATTAGCGACTGCATGCAGAATGGTTCACTGGTAGTGTGCTTTGACAATGCCTGAGAGCCGTTAAAGGGACTGAATGATGCTCTTGCAGCCCTCGACAGCATCTCTGGAATGGACTGCTCCTGCTCCTGCAGTTGCCATAGCAACAAAGCTGCATAGTTAAACAAGATGCACATTCTACAATCTTTCCTCCCGCTCCTCCTCCTCCCCCCCTCTACTCCCCCGTGCAGGCATATGGCTAAAAAAAATCTAGAAAATTGCCGAATGCATGTGTGAGAGGAGTAAGAGAGGCAAATGTGTGGGCATATCAGGTTGAATGTGGGTATGGAGATGAGGAAACCCTAGGGAAGAAAAGGCCAGTGGAGATGAAGCAGATTGTTCTTCTGCTATGAAACTGAAATAACATCGTACTTGAAGAAAACAGGAAATGATCATGGTGTATATTTGGGTGGGCAACTGAGTTGGGTCCAAGAGGTTATTCACCTGGGACCTTCCAGGGGTGATAAGGTAAAACTGAAGGTTTTCTCCTGACATTAAGTCCAGTCATGTCCGACTCCGGGGGTTGGTGCTCGTCTCCATTTCTAAGCTGAAGAGCCAGCGTTGTCCGTAGACACCTCCAAGGTCATGAGACTGGTATGACTGCATGGAGTGCTGTTACCTTCCCACCGGAGCAGTACCTATTGATCTACTCACATTTGCATGTTTTTGAACTGCTAGGTTGGCAGAAACTGGGGCTAACAGTGGGCGCTCATCCTACTCCCCGGATTCGAACCTCCCACCTTTTGGTCAGCAAGTTCAGCAGCCCAGCGGTTTAATCCACTGCGCCACCAGGGGTGATGGGGTCTGCCATTAAAGACAAACACACAGTGCAGCCCTGGAAGTGGACAGAAGTCCACCTCTGGTTTTAATGAATGGGATTTTTTTTTTAAATCTGAAGGAGAGTAATACCCCTCAGCAACCTATTTAGAAGATGAATCCTGGATTCACCCTTTTTAGGTGGTGGCTGCAAAAGAGTGGTTCAGGGAGCCTGGAAGGTTTGCGGAATATGCTCACACAGAAAAGTAAAGAAATAAAAATCTTTGAGGCACTTTACCCTATTTATTTATTTCAGGCGTTTATATCCCGTCCTTCTCACCCCCACGGGGGGGGGGGGGTGCTCAGGGGGGCCTCACAATTAGCAATCATTGGATGCTAAAACATAGCATTTAAAACAGCTACAATTAAAACAAATTAAAATATTAAGTAAAAACATCCATTTAATCATCAATTTAAAAAGTGCAATTTAAGTCATAATCCAGGTCTGTCCATTATGAATCATAAAATCATTTTTACTATTAACACTGCGTCTGCTGTTCAAATGCCTGGTCCCACAACCAAGTCTTTTACGTGAGGACAGGAGGGAGAGAGCCAACCTGATTTCATGATAAAGGCAGTTTCACAGACAGGGGCCACCACTGAGAAGGCCCTGTCTCTTGTCCCCACCAGTTGCGCTTGCGAAGGTGGTGGGATCGAGAGCAGGGCCTCCCCCCAACTATCTTAAACTGCGAGGCAGATCACAGCATGAGATATGTTCAGACAAGTAAGTAAAAAAAAACAACATTTGAATAGTACAGGTTCAGAGACCAGGCCCTGTGGCATTCTGCTTGAGTCCTTTCTCCAAGTAAATGCATAGCTATTAATAAGCATCATTGTGTACAGCTATTCAACCAGCTTTCAATCTATTCAACAATAATAGTGTCCAAACCACATGTTACCATCTTGTTGGGATGCTGGAAATAGGCAAATTACTGAAAGATGAATGATCATTAAAGGAAGGATAATATGAGTAAAAAGCAGCTACATCCAAGAAAAAGGATCTATTGCAACACTGCTTAGAAGTTGTGAAATGCTGGGCACAATGTTTTCTTCCCTTCTCACATCCCTATTTATCTTTCTTTGTTGTGTGGTCTAACTGGGCAGACATTCTGACTGAATAGCCTTTTCCTTTCTTACTAGCTGTAGCTCCTGCTGTTGCTTCTATCTACAGCCCACTTGGCCATTGTGCCAGAGCATGGTTAAGAAAGAGAGCTGGCAACGGGAGATGCAGGAAAACAAGATGTTTTAGAATCTCTTTTGAACCTGAAAAAAGAGCTATTTCAAAACCTTACAAGTATCATTGTGGTTTTTAAAAATTCTTGCAGGTCCTTTTATTGTAAAAACTATTATACCTGCATTTGGCAACCAGAGGGAAATGTTCCTGCTGATCACTGTCTGTGTCAAAAATATTGCTCCACATGTGCCACTGATCTACTTTTCTCCTTTATATGCATTATTATTGTAAGAAAGAAAGTGGCAGCTCACCCTGGACACCCATAATTAAAAGCTTTCTAAATCTGAAAGAGGGACATGGAAAAGGAAAAGAGTGTCAAATCAAAAAGATCTTATCCCAGAATCTTAAAACCCGATAGATTTAAAATCCATAAAATCTTTTTGCAGTCAATTTTATTTTCATATTAAGTTTTCAATTATATCAAATTGAGTTCATGTTATATATTTCATTTTCCATATCATGTATTTATTTAGTCTACAGTGTACTTTTATGAATGCATACAAACAGATTTTTATATTCCTGCGAAGTACAGTTGCATGAGATTTTCATAGACATTTCTTCATTTATCTGAGGCTCAGACAAAATAAGGCTTTGTAGGTAACATCGGCAGCACTTTGAACAGAAATGGGCTGACAACTATTGGGTATTTAACACAGATTATGTGTTCCCAGTGATCAGGACTTTATTGTACTATACTGTAGTTATTACATTTTATACATTTAGGTCATATTAAAAAAATCAACTTCTAATGTGGTCCAAATAATTAACTTAATTAAATAAATCCTGGAATTACATGGGTTTTATTGTATTGTTGCTAATGGAAAGATTTTTTGAGTGGACAGTAGTGCTTTTAGGCCTCTGGATTCATGATATTTTCTACTTTCCAGGTGGCCAGGACTACTCTGTGTCATAAAGGGGCATGAATTACATCTTGGTTCCAGTTGATCTGTCTTCATCTGCTAGCAGTGTAATTAGCCATAAAAATTGAGGAGGCATGAAACAGGCCATACCCCTACTATCATCTATGTCCTTTGGCTGCAGCAATTGAAACTCATCCAGTTAAAGCAAGCCAGACAATGCTCTGAAAATATATCTTCATAATAAATGGATGAACTCATGGCATTCAAGTTGAGGCAGATCCATGCAATTTTTCTCATCAGAATATTTAGAAAACTTGTCACAGCATTTCTCTGATGGTTTGTTCCTATCACTTTATAGACTAAGTTGGAGAAATGAAGCTTGAGCCAGTAGGACAAGTACCATTGGAGGGCACTGTGATGACCAATAGTGGCAGAGATGTACTGTTTCTTCACTGCAGGACTATTAATCTCAAAAATTAACTCTGGCAGGGGTTGCACATGCGTACTCCTGAGTATTCACAATTGGCAGATGATTCATTTTGTCTTTCAGGGGAACAACAGATTTTGTTTGCAGTCCCGTGATCTGTTGCTCTAGCACACCTAACATCATCATATAAATCATTCCAACGTGATCACACCAAAGAGATCACTATATAAATGTTCTATCAATTTCCCCTTTGGGGTCTCTGTGACTTACCTAAGTGGGTCATCAGCGCCTGCGTAGTGCATCATTCTGAACTTTCTGCAGCTCTGCAGTATGCGTTTAGGCAGTAGCCCCTTCCACACATCTGTCCATCACACTTCCTGCCTAAACCTTAGTTCCCTTTCCTCTGCTACTACTGTAGCATTGTGAGGAATTGTTCTGAGTGATTTCTTGTCTGGATTTGCAGTTTTCAATCTCTGTTTGGCTCATGGTGTTTTGGGCTTACTCCCTTTTCTACATTTTGCCTTTGATCTTTCATTTAAATAATTTGCTGATTTGACTCAGATTTTACCTGATGACTATTTGGATTATAATTTGGGCATGACTTTCATTACGGCCCAGGAAATCCTGTAAGATATCACAAAAGGATACTCTAGCAAAACAACTTCCTCTTAGGGGGTTGTGTACTTATGTGTTGGCATATACATATAAAAAACATATTGCAGGAGATTCTTGTGCTAATTAATATACTCATGCACACACACTCACAAACAGTTCCTGGAGGCCCTGCAACCTGAAGTTACATGGAGTGGTTGAGCAATCTTTTTGCTAACATTATTCCTGCAAGTGTCTTGCATAGCCATATCTGTTTATTGCCCTTCTACTATTCCTACCATGCTGGCTAGTTTCCCACATAATTTGCTTTGGCATTGAAAGCTTGATGAACATTTCTCATTTACTCTAAAACAACTGCTTAAGCGATATATCTGCTGGGATAAGAATACACTGTGATCTTTCTTTCCTAAGCCATATACTGGAAGGAAATCTAAAGGTAATCAAAATGTTCAACAAGAGTATTCACAGATTCAAGGATACATCAGAAGTCTTGTCAGAAGTTTGTTTCTATGTATATGTCTCTGTTTGTTTGTAGGTTTGCTTTCTTGAATAAAAAAGCATCTGTTGTTAAGGCTGTGTCTACACCATCTGAAATACTTTGGAGTACTCTTCTCCGTAGCTGCCATGGATATAGTATGGGAGTACCTAAACACCATTCTGCTATCCAGACAGTTAGCTAGGCAATTTGTGCATTAGCATCGGTGGCCTGTCCTCCTTGGGGCTGTTCTCACTGTTTTGCTGGCTCATGCAGCTCTCAGATAACATTTTTGACAATGTTGCTTCTGGTGAGGTCACAACAGGGCAGTCAGCCATCTGAGTGCTAGAAGTGATGTTGCAAGCAAGGCAAGGTGAGCTGCTTCTATTTATCCCTCTGAGCATCTCATGAGACATTTGCAAAACCTGGGGTGGTGGCTGCCTCGAAGAAAGCCTTTCCTGGGGCAGGAATAGTGAGTCCCCTCAGCAAGGCATATGCTTTGGAGCTCTTGGGGAATTCCAAAATGTCCTTGGGGGTCATATGTGATCCATGAGTGGCACATGAAGTGGATGTATTTGATATCACGGCTTGAATGATGTTTCATTCAAAGGCTACTTAGCTATCTAATGTGTAAGGTAGATACTGTTGCTTAGGGAAGCAGAATACAGTACAATTGTCTGTCTTCTTACATGCAGAAAGATGAAGAGCAGTGGCAAGTCATTCTCACATTTTGTACTGCTGGAAGTAATACTGAACTGTTGTCTGTGGTCGCCAGTGCTAGCTCTAATAGGCTTATGGTCACAGACATACAATTTGGGAGTGGTTGCTAGGGAAACCACAAGACTTCAGCTGGAGTTAGAACTTAAGGGACCATTTTGTGTCCAATCTTCTCAAAAATAGACATCCAAAATACTCAGCAAGTGCTATGTAACATCCAACAAAGCAAATTGGGACTGGAGCAGGAGTTAGCAAGTGTTCAGTTGGCAGTTGTGACTTCCATTGGGAAGAAGGAGTGCCTCCTCCATTTTTGGTAGATATAGAGTTCCATAAAATTAATGGTTGTGGAAGTGTCAATGTTGAAATGCATGAACGTTCTCTTATTGTGGATGATATCACTTCTCCATTTCCCCAAGACTATACATGTAAGGAAGGTGTGTGTTACACATAGGTGGATAAGAGGAGGAACCCTATTATGTGTTTTCCAGTTGCTAGAAGTATGGTGATGACATCCTCATCTCCATAGTTGGTGAGAAGAAGAGTTAATGCCAAATAGGCAGCGAATGGGCTGCTGATCCAGTCTGGAACCTGATTTAGGAATATGGATTGTGCTGCAAACTGCTCCAGATTGATTCAACCAGAACTGAATTCCGTATATAATTCAGAGTGGGGGAATCAAGATCAATCCTTTCCCATTCTTTTGTATTGGGAAATTTAAATGGATGCACCATTTCTATTTCTTCATATCTGGTTGAAAGCAGGAGGCAGGGTGGACCCTGACAGATTGCAAGGAGGTAGTTATAGGGTCTTTTGTGCTAGGCAGTTTTAAAGCTCAATTTTAAAATTTTATGTTTTGATGAATGTGGAAGTAAGTGTCTTTATCAACGAGTTGTATGTTTCCTGCTTTAGCAAATGAACAAAGTATTTGTCTGTTTTTTGTAACTAATACATTACAATTTTTAAACTTTGTATGTATAACTACTGTAACTTGAAAAAATGACCTAAACCTCAGTGTAATAAGCAGTGTAATAGTAATACTATAAGTTGATTTTTAAAAAGATAATTCCTTTAACACTTTCTTGTTTACCCTCTAACTGGAACTCCCCACCCCAAGTCAAAAGCAGGCAATAATTTGATTTTAACAAATAATTGAAAATACATTTTTAAAATTTAATATGTCTTCTTTCTCCCAAATTGGGATACAAAATGGAAAAATTTAATCATCAAAAGAAAAGGAAAAATGTACTCACACACACATACATGATTAAGTTAAATTAAACTTAAGAAAAAGGAGACAAAAGATACACAGACATGGCATGCACAAGTAACTTCAGAAAAAAAGGACGAGGAAAGAGAATCCCGTGCTTTTTAAATCTCACAACAGACAAGTGACACATGAATGCAAACAACTCCATACAGCCTTTTAAAATCTGTCTGTACATAGATTTGAGCAGACCCAAAGCTAAGTAATGGGGAAAAAAGAGAAACAGGAATACATAGCTTTAGTGACATCACACAGAAATTCTCCTCACAAATGCTGTGATCGGAACTGACAAAATTTACTGACGAAATACTTGCCACAGACTGGAAGTTACAGCTATCATTCTAACTATTATTCAACCCTTTTCTATCACACCGTATCATGAAGTTGATTACTCTGGAGTGACTTAAAAAGCACCGGAGTGCTTCAGGGCACTGGAAACCACTCTGGAATCCATTTGGCCTGATACAATCTGATCTGGACCTATTCTGCTTCAAGCAGATTTGCTGATGAATTTAGGCTTTGGCTGAATCATGTGCACTGTCTTAATTTCAAATGCATTTATTGTAGGACATTTAATCAGTCACTCATTTTAACTGATGATTAGATTTTGTGATGAAGTGGATACCTCCATAAAAAGATAATTGTGATCAGGCATAGCTGTCAGACAAACGTGGGTATTGCTAGCAGTATTACAGTGGGGAGATATGATTTCTGTGCCTATTGATACTTTTGGGACAGAAACATTTGGGACCAGGAGATAGTGCTTGGCGCCATAATTTTTGACCATAAATTGGTCTCTTAACAATAGGTGCACACTGGATCTTACACGAACGCCAGCTCTTTCAACAGAAGTAAGAGAGTCCTATTCTCCCAAGAGACCAGTGGTTTTGAACAAATACCCGTATTTACTCAAGTCTAATATATCATCAAATCTAATGGGCATCTTTAATTTTCAAAACTCCGTAACTAAAAAAAAATTTCCTGCCGAATGTAATGCACAGCGACAAAAAAGCGAAGTCTTTGTAATTTGGCCTGAAAAGGTGCACATTATAGTTGCTGCTGTTGAGAATTCCTTCTTTAAAGACCAAAGTGTCAGAACACCAAAGTTTCCAGCAATGGAAAAGAAATCCTTGGGGTGCATCTATGCTGTAGAATGAATCCACTCTAACTGCTCTGGCTGAATGCTATGGAGTCATGGGGGCTGTAGTTTTTACAAGGTCTTGAGCTTTCTCTGCCAAAAAATGCCGATGCCTCACCAAACTACAGATCCCGGGATCACATAGCATTGAGCCATGGCAATTAAATTAGAGTTGAAATCCCTCAAATAGGAGTTCCAGGTGCAGCTCCTGAAGCAGCTTCCCCTTTTGCTTTAGCTCAGCATTAAGATGACCTTATGACGCAAATCTAATGCACACCCTAATTTTGGCAGGGTCATTTAGCCAAAAAAGGTGAGCATTAGATTTGAAGAAATAGGGTATCTGAATGCTAATTTTTTTAGCAAAAAAATTAAAAGCAAAAAGGGTGATAAATGGCAAGCTCTACAAATGTTCAGATAATTAAAGATACATTTGTAAATTTTAGAGTGCTTATTAAAATGAAGTTTTAAAACACTTTCAATCTTTCTCTTCATTGCTATTTATTCTAACAAGAGATATTTGATTAAAGTAAAGCATAATTAATTTAAAAATTACACCATAAAAATAACTTCAGATTTAATATAGATGATTAGTGAGATACAATGTCCCTTAATGGTAACTATGGTTACATTTGCTAAAGCACAAGCTAATATAACATATGCTAATATTGAAGGCATTTGAATTCATTTTGAACTTCTTCCCAAGAAAGTGGCTTTAGAATTAACCTGAGTTTTAAAAATGTGAAATAATTTTAAAAAATACTGAGTTAAGTTATTGCAGTTACACTAGGAAAAATTCTAGCAAGAAAGCATTAACAGTGTTGCACAATGGAGAGATGTGACTTGTATAGGATTTAAATAATTCTTTGTGCCTTTATCAGGAAGCTCTATAAGAATGCTTGCTTAAATTGCAGGTTCTTACAATTTAGCATCAGATGTGCAGTGCATTAGATAATCCAAAACACTAGAAATTGAGGTACTACTGCTATTACTACTAGCAGCGAGAGAATTTGGAGATTGCTGCTGTGCCTCCTCACCATGATCTTTGAGTATTATGTCTTACAGAAATATCTGTACAGACTAATGTCACCCAAATGCTATTTTTGTGATCTCATTGTAGTTTCACAGCATTTCAATTGAATGACCTGGAATAAAGAGTCACTTTTACATAATGTTGCATGATAATACTTAATAACACTGCAGTCAGTATTGAACTAAATCTTTGAAAACTAAATTTAAAAATTAATGCAAAGAGAAACAAAAAAGCAGAGGACTCTTGCTGCAGGCTAGTCCAAGGCAGTGGTAAATGAACTCTTAGCAACAAAGATCTCACTTTCATGCCAGCTTTACTGTAATAAATGAGGTTTGAAGAATATGGAAAATTTAATTATAAGACTCTGTAACTTTCTTTTTGCATTTCCATCCAGACTTCAATTGTCTGAGGAATTAATCTTTACACTAAAAGTATGAGGGGAATATTACTCATGAGATCTTTCTGTTTTTCGAGCAGGGAAAGGCATTTTTTCTTGTGATTAAGGCTTACATTTGCTGTAAGATTGGTCTCCTCATTATTGGTTTTCTTTTGTTTCTGTTGCATTTGTCAGGAGCAAAACCTTTGGCAAGTTGGACCTAGATCCAATAAAAACATAATTTGCTTAAAGGTCACAAATGCAATTTGTGTCAGTGCTGAACTTTGGAGGACTTCCCAAACATAGAGCATTTTCAGAGTTCGTCTTCCTCTTGGGCCTTCCTAAGAGAAATGTGATACCTATAGAATCTTCCATCACATTACCTTAGACATTATCTGCTTTCCCGTCACGGTTGGTTTCAGTTTGGGATAAACATTGCTGGGTTTGCAAAGGTGGATTGTTTTCCTACTTGTTTTACCACATTTTATTTATTTCATTTTCTAATATTGGATCCAGAGTGCAGGATTCAGCGATTCTCAGGAGAAGGCAATCAACTTTAATTTCATTGCTACATTAAAACACTGTAGAACAATGTTTAACTTTTGTGGTCATGTTACTGAAATCTCATCAAATAGTTTTTTTGAAAAATGACTGTTGGGATGGGTATGGAATACATTTCTTGCCCAGTGGCCACAATGGTACAATTGATCAGTTCTGGAAATAGGTCCCATCCTTGATTGGTGAAGGTGCTTGGCCAAATAACAGAATTATATTTCATTTAATGAAAGAGGGAGGCATGCATTCAATAGACCCGTCTCTTAGCAATCAAAATTACTTGTCACATGTCATATCATGTTTTTCAAGAAAAGGAAGGAGGATGAGAGCCATGTATTCAATTTTTATTGAAACAAACAAACAAATATTACTGCTGCTTTTATCTTGGTAAATGCCTTCATATTGTAGACTTAAGATGTGTGAGGCATGAAGAAGTTTTAATTCCTGAGTCTGCAAACATGTATCTAACTACGTAAGAATTTTCCTGCCTATGAAGCATATTCCAGTTTATGTGGACCATTTACATTTAATAAGTAAAGGTAAAGGCTTTCCCTTAACATTGTCTAGCTGTGTCTGACTCTGGGGGTTAGTGCTCATCTCCAACCCACAGAGCCGGCATTGTCCGTAGACACCTCCATGGTTATGTGGCTGGCATAACTGCATGGGGCACCATTACTTTCCTGCTGGAGCGGTATTGATCTACTCATATTTGCATGTTTTCAAACTGCCAGGTTGGCAGAAGCTGGGGCTAACAGCGGGTGCTCACTCCACTCTCTGGATTCGAACCACCAACCTTTTTGTCAGCAAGCTCATCAGCTCAGCGGATTAATCCACTGTGCCACTGGGGGCTCCCTTATACTTTAATAGCTTTAAATATTCTCTTCTTTCTTTCCACTAATCAGAAGAAACTTGTGGGCCAAAAATGGGTAGAGAGGGACAACATGAAAGAGTAATAACAGCGGGTTATAACCTGTTCATGAATGACTTTTCTTCAAAGTACCCATCTCATTGGCAAGGGTTCATTCAGACAGACTTTGTCCAGGAAAAAGGACAATCAGCACCAGCATTTACATCAGAAATATGAGAATGGGACAAGAAAAGCACCAACCTTTTCCTGCTAGATTTCTCTGTGCAATTGAAAGGTGGTTGGATGGCATATGACTAGATACAGAGCATCAAGTGGTGAGTGCATCAGTTTGTTCATCCCATTACCACACCAAATATCTTTTTGATATTTGGTTTGAAACAGCCTTGACTCCTCTTTTTCTGCTGAGTGAGAGGAATAAAACTAGTCATCCACATATCACAGTGAAACCCCCATACCGGGCTGTGGCGCAGCTGGTTAGTAGCCAGCTGCAATAAATTACTACTGACTGAGAGGTTGTGAGTTCAAAGCCAGCACGGGTCAGAGTAAGCTCCTGACCATTAATATTCTAGCTTGCTGTTGACCTAAGCAGCCGAAAGACAGATGCATCTGTCAAGTAGGAATTTAGGTACTGCTTATGCGGGGAGACTAATTTAACTAATTTACGATGCCATAAAATCTCCAGCAGCCTGCGGAAGACTCTGTCACAGAGGATGATGAAGCAGCAGCTCCCCCTGTGGCCAGAATCAAGCATACCCTCATGAACCAGAAGTTGGAATGTTAAATTGCCCCTGTGTCTGTCTATTGAATGTTTGCCATGTATATGTGCAATGTGATCCGCCCTAAGTCCCCTTCGGGGTGAGAAGGGTGGAATATAAATACTGTAAATAAAATAAAATAAATAAATAAATACCAGATATTCAGAAGACTTTTCTTGCAGTTTCCTTTAGATGTTAAACAATACAGGAGAAAGGATATTGGTTAGAAACAAAAGATTTGTTGTCTTAGCAACAGTTACTTCAGAACAGATTTTCAAAAGGGAGACATATTTGAGTTGGCCGGTAAACTGTATAGATTGGATCCAGAACACTCCCAACTCCTCAGAGTTAAAGAATGCTGGTTATGAATATGGAATGAGGAGCTTTGGGGACTCTGGAGGGAGAGGATCTGGCAGAAGAATCTGCTTCAGGCTTCTAAGGATTTTTTGAAATATTTTGCCTTTCTTCTGAAGCACCGAGCAGTAGGATACATGTCGCCCACAGCAGGGAGGAATAGATTTGAGATCACTACAGAATAATAATTGTTGGTTGGATTCTTGCAGACAATGATGACATTATCATACTTGAATAAGAACCATTAAACTCCAACCATGCTTTTCCACCTATGTAAAACACCATAATGAGTGGCATTATCAGACTGCATGTCACACTTTAAAAGTGTAAATTCTAATGTAAAAATCTGGATTATATCAAGACTTGAATTTCCTCTAATAAATATTTTGTATTTATTTGTGGAAGCATACTGAAGCAATTAATCTCATTATGGCAGCATTTAATGTATGTGTCATAGTGTCAGACCCCTGGCAGCAGGGCACCAAGAACCATACACGGAGGCCAATCTCTATCTAATACCTTTATTAAGGAATTATATAAAAACAATAAAAACAAGTGAAGAATATAGTTCAGAAGCAGACCTTTCAAATGAGGTCAAATATAGTCCAAAAATGTATTGTCCAATAAATGATATTAGAGTTCAAAGTTCTTTATCCAATACCGAAACACACACTATTGCCAAGCAATAGTGTGGGGAAATGTCTGAGTCTTAGGAGTCCAAGGTAACTTGACAACAAGGCTGGATACAAGGCTGGATACAAGGCAACAGTGATTCTTAGAACAAGGTCCGTGGTTGAAAGCAAAGCGAGGCAAGTCTTGAATACTTAATCTGGGAAGCAAGGAACTGGGGTTACGAAGTCCACACACGATCTTACTCCTGAAGCTGCTCTGTTGACTCCGCAAAGATTCTCCCGCGTCAGGCACCTATATTGGGGTCTCGTTTTCCCTCCAACAATCTCTTTCCCTAGAGAACGGGAAGCGAAACCCAACTTTGTCCAGATGCAAGACTCCTTAGAATTTCCCAAGGGAAGCAGGTCTAATCAGCCTGTTGTTTGGCAGCAATCCATAAACTCCTGCGATTTTGTTCCCTGACTCCTCTGTCAGCACAGTAGGATTCTTTTCTAGGGAACGGAGGCGAGGAATGCCCAAGGTCTGTTTTACTGAATTCTTGGGGACAAACATCAACATCCGGCAGGTGAAAGGACTCCGGCTCTTGCTGAACCGGCGAAAACCCCATGTTTTCGTCTTCATCTGCCACGATGGCACTAGGAGCAGGACTACAAGGCCCATGAGGCATCACACATAGGATGTTTATATCTTAATTAGTTCCCTAAGCAAAATAGAAACATTAAAGAATTGGACCAAGGGCTTCTACACAGACACTATAATCCAGTTTTGAAGTGAATTAAATCTAACCATGTGCCTACATAAACACCCCAGGAACCGGTTGAAGGCTGGAATAGTGGCTACAGTATCCACTGAATGTGGATCAGAAATGAACTCAGGAGCTGCAGTATCAATGGCTAGACTGCCACTGGAAAATGTGTGTCCCCCCACCTGTTAACTTCTGTCGGATCTCTCTTCCTCCAATTGTTTATTCAAGATCTGTTTGATATTATAAAGTTTAAAATAGAGGGTTTCTGAGAGTTTGTGCTCCCTTTAAAGTAGCTGCGTGTCCGTTTCACAGCCAATCAGCTGATAGCTGTTTTGGGCTTTTTAAAAGCGGATGTGTGCTGGAGCCATCTCCACAGGGAGGAGGGAAGGAAATCATGTATTTTCCTTGAGTTCAGGTACATACAGTCAGATGAATATGAGTATTTTCCAGTGGGAATTGGAATAAAAGAGGAACCCTTTAAATCATGTTTTTTGTACATTACAGCAAATCAGAATAGATTTACTCACAGCTTGACACAGCCACCCCCCCTTTAACTCTGTAACTTCCACATTTTAGGTTCTGTGTAGAAAGGCCCTTCCTTTGTCCCTATCTAAACGCCATTCAAAATGCCAAAATAGTTTGCACTCAAATGGCTCAGCAGGCAGAATTTTGCCCTTCTCAGTAGGACCAGGCAATAGCACACTGCTGCAGCCTCTCTTAGCTTGTGTGTTCTTCCTCATAATCTTTGCCATCTTGGCCACACTCTGATATTGCTTCACAACATAGAATCATAGAATCATAGAGTTTGAAGAGACCTCATGGGCCATCCAGTCCAACCCCCTGCCAAGAAGCAGGAAAATCTCATTCAAAGCACCCCCAATAGATGGCTATCCAGCCTCTGCTTAAAAGCCTCTAAAGAATGAGCCTCCACCACACCCCAGGGCAGAGAGTTCCACTGCTGAACAGCTCTCACAGCTAGGAAGTTCTTCCTAATGTTCAGGTGGAATATCCTTTACTGTAGTTTGAAGCCATTGTTCTGCCCTGAAGATCCTAGTCTTCAGAAAACAAGCTTGTTCCCTCCTCCCTATAACTTCCCCTCACATCTTTATACATGGCTATCATGTCTCCTCTCAGACTTCTCTTCTGCAGGCTAAACATGCCCAGCTCTTTCAGCTCGTAGGGCTTTTTCTCTACATCCTTGATCATTTTAGTCGCCCTCCTCTGGACACTTTCCAGCTTGTCAACTTCTCCCTTCAATTGTGGTGCCCAGAATTAGACACAGTATTCCAGGTGTGGTCTGACCAAGACAGAATAGAGGGTAGCATGACTTTCCTGGATCTAGACATTATACTCCTATTTATGCAGGCCAAAATCCCATTGGCTTTTTTTGCCGTCACATCACATTGTTGGCTTATGTTTAACTTGTTGTCCACGAGGACTCCAAGATCTTTTTCACACATACTGCTGTTGAGCCAGATGTCCTCCATTCTATATCTGTGCATGTCATTTTTTCTGCTTAAGTGGAGTATCTTGCATTTGTCCCTGTTGCACTTCATGATCAAAAGCATCTAAAATATAACTGCTCATTTTTCCATTGATATTTTTGCAAAGTTTATCTGGTACTGATGCTTATAGAGATATATGATGATGATGATTTGAACGTACGTGATTTTAATAAATGTTTTAATAATTTATGTTTTAATACTTGGTTTTAATTGCAACTGTTATTTTTGGAATTGTATGTTCGGCATTGAATTGCTGCCTGTTGTGAGGCTGCCCTGAGTCCCCTTCAGGGTGAGAAGGGTGGGGTACATGTGTGGGAAATAAATAAATAAATAAATAAAATATCTGGGCTATTTTAATATATTTCCCCTCCGGCAACTTCAGTAATTTCATATCTAAGCTCAACAGTGAGGCCATTCAGTTGTGTTATTCAAGCCTATCACTTCAGTAGAAATGAATAAAGTAGCAATTTGCCTTTTTTGCTTTACTCTAAAGCTGAGAAGAAAAATGGTGACTATCCTGTATTATTTATCAGGGAGTTTGGTTGACACTGCATATAGGACAGAGTTTTTTTCCAGGAGGACATGAACAGTCTGTTCTTGACCTTCTTATCTCTTTTTAGTATTACAATAAAAACATTAATGAATTATTGTTTGATCTTTTGGCAGTCATTTATATTAAGCAACAGCAATATAAACATACATAGGAGATCTTCCAGCAGAAAGCCACTGGCAAAATTCCAGCATGAATGTACTCCCTTTTAAATTGATCATATTCATTGGTCAGTGTTCTGTGACTGACAGAAAATTTACTAAATGCAAAATTACAATGGAGTTGCAATCCATGAAGGATTCATAAACAGTCCCAAACCATAGATTTCCATTTTACCTCTATGGGTATGGAGGTGACTGTAAGTGCAGCAAGGTATTGAGCAATCCACAAGAACCGCAGACCAAAATAATGGCAATTGATTACAAAGAAATTTGGCAAAGTCATAATTTGACAGGCACAGTCCTGATTAATCCTCCATCATCCATCATTTCCATTGCTTTTAAAATGTCCCAGTTTCTCTGTCAACTTTCTCCTTTTGTCCTCAGCTTACTTCAGTTGCTTCAAACTGAATTCAAAGTGCAAAAGTGGTTTACACTTAATTATTTGAGCAAGGCAGAGAGGAGAGAAGGGAATAGAATTTGCCTTTTCCTAGTAGTTTCAGGCAATAGCAAACTTCAGCAGCCCCCTGTACTTTGTGTGTTCTTCGTCATTATTTCCCCCCATCTTGGCCATGCTCTGATATTACTTGGCCACACATGTTCCTGTTTTCATCTGTGAAATATTGGAGGGCATGAGTTCCTTCAAGCGATTACTCTAAAACCTAGAAAAGTCCCTCCCATTTCTTTTGTAATAGACCTCTTAGTTTTTACAATGTTCTCATCTTTGTTAGCCATTATAGCTGAAAAAGCTACAAGGAAAAGGATTTGCAAAACACAGAAATTTCTGCGTGTTTTAGGGCCACTGGCATTTTTCATTTATTTTATTGATTGGTCCCTATTAGAATTTCCATTAGATTTAATTACTATAGAAGCGCTTCCCTCTGCAATGTTGTCCTTTATCTTTCTTCATCCCACGCTTGTGATTGCTGATGTTGCTATTTTTGCTAAAGTTCATTTCGGCGGTTGAAGTGCCATGGTGATTAAACACAAGAGCATGTTGCCAGGTGCCAAGATGGATTGGATTGAACAAATCTCGCCTTTCTGCATGAACTGAAGTAGCCTTTTACAATAGTAGCCAGGATTGCAGTCAGCCTAGAACAGTAAAACATGCCTATAGACTTCCCCATATAGAGATATGGAGATCTGCTGAAAATAAATGTAAATAAATGCGGATTCAGAAGAAGATGAGATTTTGTGAAGCAAAACATCTCACACTGTAATGTTTCCTAAATAATAATAATAATAATAATAATAATAATAATAATAATAATAATAATAATAATAATAATGTTTATACTGTAGTTATAATCCAGAGGGAAGCTAGACTTGTTAAATTCAATAGGAAATCAATACGAAGTCATATTCCTTGATTTATAGATATGTTTCTATAATGTGTTGATGTGTAAATAATTATGTTCCAGGATTACAGATACTTCAGGCACACCTGTTTTTCCACCAGTTTCTGCTGCTGCAATCCCCTACTGGGCCACTGACCCATAAGCATCTTGTCCGAGTTCATAATTGATTTGTTGATTTGGTGGCAGTGGGATTGGTGTACCTTCGGAAGCAGAAACTGATGGAAAGTCATGGTGTGCATTCACATCAGTCTTGAAAATTACACATATTGTCTCTCCTTCCACCACAATATTTAGATTTCTGCTAGTGAGAACCATCTAGTTACACCCTGAATGCAAATGGGAACATTCCTTCTGAACAACATGCTGTCTCGAATCTCACCTTCTCAAGCCCATCATTGTCTAATTTCAAATTCCCCATAGAATGGAGTCTTTTAAAACCCTGTAATAAACCCCTTTAATTCTATTGGTATAAATTCCTCCTCTTATTTACTTAGATGCAATACTTTTAAACTGTTCGTTACCAATCAATTTCTCTTCTCCTCAAATTGCAAGTAATGTTATTATTTTGTGACATGTTGAAATTAAACTTTTCTTCAAATTATCTGGTATTTCTCTAGTTGTTGTTTTGTGCCTTCAAAACATTTCTGATATATGACAGCACTTACATAAACCTATCACAGTGTTTTCTTGGTTGCATTTGCTCAGAAAAGGGTTGTCGTTGCCTTTCTATGAGGCTGAGAAAATGTGACTTCTCCATGTTCACCCAGGCCCCTTCTAGAAAGCCATAATATCCAGATTATCAAATCTGATAATCCACATTATCTGCTTTGAACTGGATTATATGAGTCTACACTGCCATATAATCCAGTTCAAAGCAGATAATCTGGATTTTATATGGCAGTGTGGAAGGGATCCCAGTGGGTGTCCATGGCCAAGCAGGGATTTCAACTCTCTTCACCCAGTGTCTTAGGGTGCTTCCACACATGACAGGAATGCATGCCATTTCTGCCCCCCCCCCCCCAAAAAAAAACCTCAGCTTTCTCCAAAGCCCCTAAAATATGCCTTAAAATTAAAAAAACAACAACGTACTGGTCTACCATTACGGTAGTCCTTCATTCCTCCTGGCACATGGAAATGACTGCCAGGAGACCAGAGGGGAATGGGGAGAAAAATTGCTCCTTGCCCCCCTTGTCTCCTGGTGCATAATTTCTACATGCCAGGAGGACTGAAGGACCCCCACAATGGCAGCCAGGTATGTTTTTTAAATTTTAAGTCTGGGTCTTACTAGAGGAAACCCTGATTTATTCTGAATTACTAGTAATTACTTGAAAATACTGTTGCTCAATGCCTGGGCAGTGAATGGGAAAAAAGCTGCCATCCAGGATTTGATTCTGGATGAGCTTGTTGACTTGGCCTGCATCCCAAAGACCTGGTTGGACAGGGGCGGTGGGGGGGGGGGGGTAAACCTCTCTCGGCTCTGTCCAGCAGCAGGTGAGACCAGGGGGGGCGGGGAGGAGTCGTCGTAATAGTCTGAACATTCTAAGAACAGGGTCACATGGTCTGTAGTCCCTCCCACAACCTCTAACAATATAGAATTGAGGGAAAATACACACCAATAATTACATACAATATAGTAAGCAATCATAATTATATACATAAAACAAATAACCAGTACAGTATAGGAGGTTTGTAGAAGGTTGCTATTTACAACAATAATTCCTTTCTACCAAAAGCCAAGGATGCTGTCCTGATCCTGAATTGGTGCCTGTCATCAGTAATGGACTGGATGAGGACCAATCAATTTAAATTAAATCCTGACAAGACTGGTCAGTCACAAGGCCAATCAGGGTATAGGGATTCAACCTGTGCTGGATGGGGTTACACTCCCCCTGAAGATACAGGTTCGCAGCTTGGGGATGATCCTGGATTCATCACTGACCCTGGAGGTCCAGGTGTCAGCAGTGGCCAGGAATGCCTTCACACAACTAAAGCTTGTTCACCAGCTGTGCCCATGTCTTGAAATGGCAGATTTGGTCACAGTAGTCCACACCTTCGTTACATCCCATTTAGATTACTCTACGTGGGTCTGCCTTTGAAGACTTCCCAGAAGCTTCAGCTGGTCCAGAGATCAGCAGCAAGATTACTAACTGGGGCTCCGTACAGGGAGTGAACCACTCCCATCTTACGGCAGCACCACTGGCTACCAACCTGCTTCTGGGTGAAATCCAAAGTGCTGGCCATTACCTTTCAGGTCCAGACTATTTGGCTGACCACATCTCCACATAAGAGCCTGCCTTGGTGCTGTGATCAGTGGATGAGGCACTCCTCTTGGTTCCACCCTCGTCCCAAGCATGGTTGGTGGGAATAAGAGAAAGGGCCTTCTCTGTGGTCGCCTCATGCCTTTGGAACTCCCTCTCAAAGGAGATCAAAATGGCCTCCTCCTCACTCTCTTTTAAAAATAATTAAATACCCGTTTATGCTCACAAGCATATGGAGAGGAGGACATATAAAACATCTGGCTAAAACAAAATGGAATGTAATATGGAAATAGCTTGTTATACTGGTTTTTAAAATCTTAATAAAACATTACTAAAGATTAAAAATTAAGATTTTAATCAATCATGCTGATTTTAATTTTAATCAAAATTAAGATTTTAATCAATCATGCTGCTTTGGAGTCAACAAAACATTACTAAAGATTAAAAATTGACTCCAAAGCAGCATGATTGATTTTTTGTTTTCTCATTGATACGATATTTTTACTTCATAACATGCTGCTTCTAATGTCATATCAAAAATTTTCAAGGAATTTTTCAAAAATACCTAGAAACTTTACTATGCATTTAGTGTTGTTTAATCCTAGAATATTTTTTGATAGTAAAATTCCTGTGTAGAAAAAAGTATGGATCATGTACTTTATATGTGACCCCTTATTTTGAGAAGGAGTGTATTTTACCACATGACATTTGGAGGATATAATTTGGACACCAGGGACCACTAAATGTTTTAATAAATCTTTACATTTGGTATGGCTGAAAAGAAGGGTATTGTTCTTGCTCAGGTTCTCAATCTTGCTGACTGCCATATTTTGTTTTATCTACTTAATCTGTTAACCTTAATGTTGGGTTTATATGAAACATTCAGAGTAGTGAGAAAGGCTTTCCAGCCTACACAACCAAGTTAGCTAGCATGAAATAATTTCTTGTTCTTTCTATGTTAGTAGACTTGTCCAAATATTTTCTCATTTCCTTCTTTTGACCTCTTTTTTCTTCTTACTGTTATAGGATGAATCATCCATGTTCTTCCAATTCGGCCCATCAATAGAACAACAGGCTTCTGTCATGCTCAATATCATGGAAGAATATGACTGGTACATCTTCTCCATTGTCACTACCTACTTTCCTGGTTATCAGGACTTTGTGAACAAGGTCCGCAGCACTATTGAAAACAGCTTTGTGGGCTGGGAGCTAGAAGAAGTACTCTTGCTGGACATGTCTTTGGATGATGGGGACTCAAAGATCCAGAATCAGCTCAAGAAACTTCAGAGTCCTGTCATCCTCCTTTACTGCACTAAGGAAGAAGCTACCTATATCTTTGAGGTGGCCAACTCTGTGGGTCTGACTGGGTATGATTACACATGGATTGTGCCCAGTTTGGTAGCTGGAGATACAGACACTGTGCCCTCTGAATTCCCCACTGGACTTATTTCTGTATCTTACGATGAATGGGACTATGGTCTTCGTGACAGGGTGAAAGATGGAATAGCCATAATAACCACAGCCGCCTCTGACATGCTGTCTGAGCACAGCTTCATTCCTGAGCCTAAGAGTAGTTGCTACAACACACAAGACAAGAGGATCTACCAATCCAACATGTTGAATAGGTAAGATAAATAAATATAATAAGGTATTGGTCATTGGCATGTTCTAACCAACATTGTGTCTTGGAGAATACATATTAGGAAGAAAGCTTCCAGTTAGGTTTTATTTATTTCTTTGTCTGGTGTTTTTGTCTTGCTTGAGTTATTTTGAAAGGACATAAGAATGCTTTGGACAGTCATGCAGAATTAGGAGCAGCCAGATGGATATAAACTGATCTGCTGATATGGAAGCCAATAGAAAACAGAAGCAGTCAACAGGTTTATATTAACAATGGCTGTATACATGTATTAGAATGAATGATCTTTTGTTATTCATATGCTGCTTTCAGCTTTTTCTGTAAATGATTTGATATTTAAAGATATGAATTGCAGGACATTATTAAGATCTAGCAAAGAGTGAGTGTTATATGGGGATTTAATGTGTAGATCTCTAAATATCATGTTTATTGGAATAGCTAATGTTTTGGCAAGAAAGCTGGGTGGAAGAAGATTTTTTAGAAATCACAAGTTGAGAGAAGAAATATATATCAGGCAGTGGCAAAGCAGATAGGAGAACTAGATTTTTTAAAAAAAGTTTGAGCTGCATCTACATTGTCATTTAATCCAGTGTAGGACACATATTAGCCTGGCGCATCCACATGATGCACACAGGCTAATGTGTTTTAACCCAGGGCTAACCAGTTAATCCAGCTTGAACCTGGGTTAAAAAAAATACCCGGAAAGGTCAGAATCTTCCAGGGAGATCTGGATCTTTGTCGGTGTTTCAGAAGTTGGGACTGCTTCTTGGATCGCCATGTTGTAAGGCCCTCCCCTTGCTTCCAGAAAGCAGCTCAGTGGATGTGGTTTCTTACTGGTCTTTTCAGGGTTATGGTTTAAACAGAAAGTTATCCTATACATATTTGCCCCCAGAAGAGCCAGAATAGTGCAGTAATTTATAAGGATTAGAACTATAAGAGATTGGGTTTCTATTCTAAGAGTTGAATTCCTTGCTTATTCCTAAATCCCACTGCATGACCTTGAACAAGTGACACTCTCTCAATCTTAGAGGAAGACAATGGAAGACCTCCTTTAAATAAACCTTGCACAAAAATCACAACTGAGAGTCAATTTGAAGGCATATAACAACAACAAAAGGAATGTTCAGTGGGCCAGAAAATTCATCCCTGGGCTACTTAAATTGACCACCTTGGCATGCAAAATCATTGAAGCATTTATATTGTATCATAGTAGAAAACACAACTGTTATCATATGGAAACAGCCCTGAGCCCCTATGGGAAGAGAGGACGGGATATAAATAAAGGTATTATTATTGACACAACGACATTGTATGACACAGCAAACAAGATAGATATGCTGGATTTCATATCACAAAATCACAAGTCGAACACTTCCCAAGTGTCTAGGACTGTGTGATGTATTTTCGGATGATGCGTGCAGATCCCAGTAAGGTGGCCTTTTGCAGTTGGCAGATCGTAATTTTGTCAATGTCTATTGTCTCCAAATGCCGGCTGAGATCTTTTGGCACGGCACCCAGTGTGCCCATCACCACTGGGACCACCTGCACTGGTTTCTGCCAGAGTCTTTGAAGTTCAATCTTGAGGTCCTGATAGCGGCTGAGTTTTTCCTGTTGTTTTTCTTCAATGCGACTGTCACCTGGGATGGCAACATCAATGATCCAAACCTTGTTCTTTTCCACAACTGTGATGTCTGGTGTGTTGTGTTCCAGAACTTTGTCAGTCTGGATTCGGAAGTCCCACAGTATCTTTGCGTGTTCATTTCCCACAACCTTTGCAGGTTTGTGATCCCACCAGTTCTTAACTGCAGGGAGGTGATACTTGAGGCATAGGTTCCAATGAATCATTTGGGCCACATAGTTGTGCCTCTGTTTGTAGTCTGTCTGTGCAATTTTCTTACAGCAGCTGAGGATATGATCTATGGTTTCATCAGTTTCCTTGCACAGTCTGCATTTTGGGTCATCAGCTGATTTTTCGATCTTGGCCTTGATTGCATTTGTTCTGATGGCTTGCTCCTGGGCTGCAAGGATCAGGCCTTCTGTCTCCTTCTTCAGGGTCCCATTCGTGAGCCAGAGCCAGGTCTTCTCTTTATCAGCTTTTCCTTCAATTTTGTCAAGGAACTTTCCATGCAGTGTTTTGTTGTGCCAGCTGTCAGCTCTAGTTTGTAGTGCAGTTTTCTTGTACTGGTTTTTTGTCTGCTGTGCTTTGAGGAGTTTCTGATTTTTGACTTCAATCAAAGCAGGTTCTTCACTTTGTTTTACATATTCTGCCAGGGCATGTTCTTCTTCTTTGACTGCTTGTTTTACTTGCAAGAGTCCTCTGCCCCCTGATCTTCTAGGCAGATACAGCCGGTCAACATCACTGCGAGGGTGCAGTGAATGATGAATGGTCATGAGTTTTCTTGTTTTTCTGTCCAAATTGTCCAGTTCCATCTGTGTCCAGTTTATAATGCCAGCAGTATATCTTATGACAGGTATGGCCCAGGTGTTTATGGCCTTGATGGTGTTGCCTCCATTGAGCTTGCTTTTGAGAATTTTTCTGACCCTTTGTGTGTATTCTTTACTGACCACAGTTTTCACATGTTCATGCTTGATGTTGTCCAGCTGTAATATGCCCAGATATTTATAGGCCTCTGGCTGGTGACACCTTATTGTTTGGCCATTGGGCATATTGATGCCCTCACTTTCAATTATTTTACCCTTCTTCAATGCCACTGTCGAACATTTGTCCAAACCAAACTCCATGTTGATATCAGTGCTAAAAATTCGGACAGTGTTGGTCAGAGATTGGATTTCAGTTTCCGTTTTCCCATATAGCTTCAGGTCATCCATGTACATCAAATGTGAAATTTTGTGAGAATTCTTAGATGTTTGGTAGCCGAGATTTGTTTTTTGTAAGATTGTTGACAGAGGGATCATGGCAATAATGAAAAGCAGAGGGGACAATGAATCTCCCTGGAAAATTCCTCTCCTGATGTTGACAAGTCCATAGCTTTCATTTCCAACAAACAGTTCAGTTTTCCAGTGCTCCATCATGTTTTCAATGAAGGTGCCAACGTTTTTACTAATCCCGATGGCGTCCAGGCACTTGATGATCCAGCTGTGTGGGAGTGAGTCAAAGGCCTTTTTGTAGTCAATCCACGTCATGTGAAGATTAGCTTTTCGGCTCTTACAGTTCTCCAGAATCATTTTGTCAATCAATAACTGGTCTTTTGTGCCCCTGCTTTTCCGTTTGTTGCCTTTCTGTTCATCTGGCAAGATGTTTTTTTCTTCAAGATAGTCTTGAATTCTGTCAGCTATGATGCCAGTCAGTAGTTTAAACATAGTGGGCAGACACGTTATTGGCCTGTAGTTTCCTGGTGCTGCTCCTTTTGCTGGATCCTTTTGTATCAGGTATGTTCTTCCAGTTGTTAGCCATTCACTGATACTTCCTTTCTGCAGCATCTCATTGAATTGTTGGGCCATTTTTCCATGTAAACTAATCAGATGTTTGAGCCAAAATCCATGAAGTTGATCACTACCAGGCGATGTCCAGTTCTTGACTTTTTGCACTCGTTTGCTGATCATTTCAGTTGTTATTTCCATCAGTTCCATTTTGTTCTGTGAGAATTTTCCTTCAAACTCCTTTATCCACCCAGCGTTTTTGTTGTAGTTTTTATTATTTTCCCAAAGTTCTTTCCAGAACTTTGTTGTTGCAGTTTTCTCTGGCTTTATGGTTACTGTGTCTGTTGTTTGGTTCAGACTCTGAACTATTATTATTATTATTATTATTATTATTATTATTATTATTATTATTATTCAAATGGCAGTATGGAAATAGTAAACAAGCTCACACATAACTAGGTTCACCTAGAAGTTTATAGTGCTTACAGCAGCAGAGTCAGGGTCCCCACTTATACTGCATTGAATTGCATTTTATGAGTCTACACAGTCCCATTAATGCAGTTTCACCTAAAGCAATAATACCCTGGAATTAAAAATGTGATAATGCTGTATTATATTGCAGGTTTTTTTTACATCCACAAGAAGCAGCCAATGAAGTACAGTGAAATCAGTGAAACACACCATGCAATAACTGTATATAGTCGGTGAAAGAAGGAAGAGATGGGAAGCTAGTGCTTCTGAGACAGATATGTGCGTAGTGTAACTTTTGGTTCTTGTCTAAGAAGCAAGAAATCCAGAGCCGGCAGTGCAAAGAGATTACAGTAGACACTATAAACTCCTAGGCAAACCTAGCTATGTGTGAGATGATGTCTCCACTGCAGATAAGCTATCACAGCTGAGAAAATAGCATATAAACAGGAGGTCCTGCAGTTATAAACGAAAGAGCTGCTGGTAAGGTATCTCTGTAAGGAGCTCTTGTTCCTGAAAGTAGTTCCTCATGCCTAGTTTTGACAATATTTAAGATATTTTTGTAAAATTCGTATTTTCAAGGTTGTGGAGAAAGAAGAGAAAGAAGAGGACTGCTTTAAGGGCCTGGCTTTTTGTGATTATATTCATAGACGGGGTGCTTACAGTTCAGAATAGGTGCCCCACATCTGTTATATTTAAGAACCATGGGGGAAAGCAAAGTTTGAGGTCTAAAAACCCCATCATGCTTGACCAAACATTTTGTTGTATAGATCAGGATCCTTTTTTTAAAAAATGAGAATCTATTTTCAGGCCAGCAAATAATAAGTATGTCTGATATCCTTCTCACACATGGAATTAGGCTTGAGCCACTCCTGATTGAGCCAATGGGTGATAAACAGAGATGAATAATTAAAGAGAAACACAATTTGTGGATTATTTTACGTCTGGGTTTGCTGTGAGGTTTTAAATCAAATGTTATTAGAGTTCCTCATAAACTCTGGACTGTTGCCATGGATGGGTCGTATTTTGAGTTCTTCTCTATACAGGACAATATTTTTGCGTCTTTGGTGTCCTTCATCCCCTGGGCAGATACCCTGAGTCTTATACTGATTAATTTTAATAATCATCTTACATTTGACTTTAGGGAACACATATGAGTTTTTGCGACATTTCAATAAATTCATTGGAACTGCACACATTTTCCAAATAGGTGTGATAGGTAGCTGTGCCTATTATTGTGTCTCATTAAAATCAGTTGCTGTCTTTATTGTGTCTATGTTTTCACACTAAATAGCACACAGTTCATCACTGGTGATATCACATGGACAATTAAATTGGCATATTGGTAGTATTCTGACAACAACACTGGCTCTTTCCCATTTTTTGAACTGAGGGCAAAAAGTGCAGTTATCACAATATAGATCAGGCATGGTCCTCCAGGTGATTTGGACTTCAACTCCCACAATTTCTAACAGCTGGTAGTTGAAGTCCAGAACACCTGGAGGGCCGAAGTTTGCCCATGCCTGATATAGATGGTAAAAATACAACACACTTTCTTTCCTATTCACACCAGAGTGAGTAGGAATTGTTCATTAGTGTTATAAAATTCTCCGGGGGTTGTATCTTTTTTGCTAGAAGGGTAAGCAGCTACATATAGCTTGCAAGCTGCATGTGCATTCCAACTTTTTTTTGGTCAAGTATCCTAGGTCCTCAATGCCTAGCACAGGGCTTCTTAAATATTTCAGCCCCAGAAATGTTTACATAACCCCAAGTGTACAGGTATAAATAGCAGTGTAAAAATAATTTTGGTAAGAAATCACTGTTTGCAAGTCTTTCAAAACAGGCTGATTTTCTTTTTTGTGGAATACAGCTGAAGCATCTTCTTCAGAATCCATTGTAAACACTGTACAACAGATTTGTGTAAATTTCTAAAGAACCACTAAGTGATATTCAGAAAGTTTTGACTGTTGCCAAATTTTCCGGGAGCCCAAGATTGTGCTAAGGGGACCCTGTTTGGGGTTGGGACCTGCAGTTTAAGAAACAGTGCCCTGCTAGTGGCTTCCTGTGTGCCTCATTTGCAATTTCACTTTCCCAGAAGTCCAATTCTGCTTTTAAAGAAAGTGCATGGAACTTGATTTTAAAGGCAATGCAGGGGAAGGAACAATCATGACCAAATTAGTTAAGGAAGAGATGACCATCCCTGCATGTCCTTCTTTAAAACAAGACCTTTCTACCTGGTTTTCAGGAGTGAAACAAATTCCACAACCATGATTGACACATTACACCAGAGCATCATAGTATATACCTGCAGTCTGAATGAATACTATAGAATCATAGAGTTGGAATAGACCACAAGAGCCCTCTCCCATGTAGGAATACACAACCAAAGCACTCCCAATAGATGGCCATCTAGCCTCTGTTAATAAACCTCCAGAGAAGGATACTCCACAACACTCAGATTTCTACTGTCAAATACCTCTCACCACAAGGAAGCTTGGGGCTAGCTTTATGACTAATATCACATCTAATTAGATTCTCGATCTTACCAAGTGGAATTATGAAACATATCCAACATCAACAAGGCAAGCAAGATGCTATCACTTTTTTCAGAAGTATAGAACTTGCTAGTAAAATCACTGATTGTGCCAGTTTCTTATAAGAGTGTGCTGCCACTGAAAAAAACATAATTATGCTGGTCACTCTGGAAGACCACACAACTGCTCAAGACCAAAGTGCAATCTGATGACAGTGCATGCAGGCAGAGACAAAGAAACATAACAGTTCTGTGGTGGCTTGAGTGAAGCAGCAGCAATTCGAAGCCTGTTTAGCCATACACCAGCCAGGTCAGAATACATTTATTTATTTATTTGCAGTATTTATATTCAGCCTTTCTCACCCCGAAGGGCACTCAGGGTGGATCACAATGTACGCATAACAAGGCAAACATTCAATGCCATATGAACATAGAGACAGACACAGAGGCAATATAACCTTCTCCAGCTTCCAGCTTCCTGAGGGTATGCTTGATTCTGGCCACAGGGGAAGCAGCTGCTTCATCATCTACTGTGATGCCGACTTCTTCATTTTAAATGGCAGCTGGACAATATTTATGCTGTCGTAAATTAGTTAAATTAGCCTCCCCACATATAAGTGGTACCTAAATTTCCTACTTGATAGATGCAACTATCTTTTGTGTTACTTAGGTGAACAATGAGCAGGGCTATTTTTTTATTTTAATGGTTGGGTGTTCACTTCGCCATGGGCTGGTCTCTAACTCATGACCTCTTGGTCATAGTGATTTATTGCAGCTGGCTACTAACCAGCCTGTGCCACAGCCCAGCTCTTTTTTCCTACTCTTTCCTTTATATTTTCATTAGCTGTAATTGTCCATTCCCCTCTGCATTGCTTTCAAAAAGAAAGAAAACAAGTACTTCCAACAACTGGAGTTGGGGTACTTACTTTCCTACTTAGCAGTGTTTGATTAGGAGAGGGAGAAGCATTTGGATCCAACTTCTCCTCTGACCTTCTTTCAGCATTTGATGCTGTCATGGCATCCAACAGTCAAGGAGGAGGTGCAGTTGAACTTTCCACAACTTTTCTGTTGTGGACTTTCCTGTTAACATGCAAAGAAAGAGGTCCACAAAATTATCTGACCTAGAATACTTTCCTCAGGTCTATTGGATTGCCCTCTGAAATATGCAAAAAGCCAAACCAGCCCTGATCCTTTGTATTGTGATTCAAAACAGACATAGAAATATTGTATAATGGTGTTGCATACAATAAGACTTGACTGAAGATAGGTTCCTCTTCCTCCTATCTCCAGTATAGACTTCTCCAACCTAGTGCCCTCTAGATGCATTTGCTGGGAACTGGTAGAAATTGAGCTGCCATCCAGCACACTTGGGGGGCATTGTATTGGGGAAGGCTGTCCTAGAACAATGTTACTCAAAGTGGTGGCTCCTGGGATGGTGCCTGATCCTGGGTCATTGATTACTGGTCACTGGAAAGTTTCCAGAAAGAAACAGTTTGAACTCAGTAGGCAAAAATTTACTGCCAGACCATAGCACATTGGAAATCATAACCACGATTTATGGTTCCCCAGATCAGATAACCTGAGAAGCACTGCTCTTGAAATTCCATGTAGGGCATTTATTGTTGGATTAATATGGTAACATAGGTGAGAAGAATTGTCTTTTAAAATCTTCTAACTTCCCCAGGCCATTCAACTAAGTCTTTTAGTTGCAAGTGTCACTGTACATCATTTATTGTTGCTCGTGCACATTTTATAGTGCAGCTGGATTTCTTTCTTTTGCTCCATCTGCGTTTTAGAAGAGTGAACCAAAATATCTCCAGTGATGTATTCACTGAGGAAGAGAAAAGGTCAAAGTAGAAGGATTCTATACATTCAAAATTTAAAAAGATGCTTATGGAATCCAGTGAGCTTTAAACAGTTTGCTGCTATGTTAATGAATAATTGGCCAGTGACAGAATAATAAAGTGAAAATGAACATCTCTTGTCACTTAAGTAACTGGCTTCTGATACTTTTGCCATGCCAAAGTCCTGTAAAAGAATTAGATTAATGAAAGAACATGCATGTCTGTTTTCCATTTTCTTAATTGACATTTCTCCCCTCCCCCCAAATGTTCTTACTATATTTCTAGATATAAAAATAGAAGCTGCTGTGTTGCTATGACTCCCTGCACAACTCTAGAGCCTCTTTCCTTTCTCTTTGATGCAATTTCACTGAAAAATCTGGTTTGACAAGAGACCAGCTCACTGCGTCCTCTAGTGGATGTGTGCCGAGGGGAGGCCCTGGCAACATTTGTGGTCATTAGGTAGATCAGTGCAAACAGTGGAAGCGCTAACGCTAGCGTCCAGCTTGAACACCAGTTCAGTTAATCACATTCTTCTGGCTTCAAGAAATCCCTTGCAGGCTCACAGTTTGACTGAGCTGTTTGCTTTAATTTCTAGGCCTAGGTTGCTAAGCAGTTGCAATCTTCTATTTGAAAGGTGGTTATTAATTTGTAAGTAAATGTTTCCTGCCTTGTGGACCAAATTCAACAATGTGCCCAAACAGATGTTTAAATTCAAGAACTAGCACACATTATTAATTGAATGTAACCCCGTAGTAGAACGAAGTGTGTGGTTCAAGTAATGCTGTGTGATCCATGCCACTCAGGACAGACACAAAGGTTCATTTTGTTATGTATTTTACAGATATTTTACCATACCTTTACACCAGATATGCAGGGTAATCTGCCTTACCAGCTGACTGGCACATATAGGTATTTGGTCTGTATGAATTTTCTTCATCTTTAAACTCAAACCAAAATAATTTCCCAAGAGCAGCCTTGCCCATCATAGAATTATAGGGTTGGAGGCAACCACATGCGCCATCTAGTCCAACCCCCTGCCATACAGGAAAAGCGCAATCAAAGCACCCCTGACAGATGGCCATCCAGCCTCTGTTTAAAAGCCTTCACTACACTCAAGGCAGCGAGTTCCACTGTTAAACAGCTCTTACAGTCAGGAGGCTTTTCCTAATGTTCCTAATAAAGGTGACGATATGTTGTGTTTCAACTGTCATATTGCCTGGAGATGATGACAGCTGGATAATGTTAGATGCCAGAAATGTGAGTACAGTGCTATGTGAAAAGTTATGTTGTGAAGAAATGCCACAGGATTGTGGCTGAGTGCCCCAGTGATCTCCAAGTTTTTAGATTTATTCACTAGCCTGGTTGAAATGGGCCCAATCACTTCTGTAACCATTCCTTGAACAAAACAGGACATTCCTGTTCATACAACAATTGAACAGTTTCTTTGAGATTGAATGAGATTTTCCTGTTATAACAGTTCTTAAACACAGAGCAAGGATTTCCTAAAAGTTTCAGTCACAAAGCCTTTTCCAGCTATGCTGCGTTATTCATAGGTCACTCTCTGCATGTTCTGCCTCTAGCTATTATCCTACCTTCAATATTTTTCAGACATAAACTGATGGTGAGTACTGGGTACATAGAATGGCATGGTGCCCTGGTCAACTGTAAAATACCTTTGTTTTTCCATTGTTGTATTCATAGCATACAATCGTTCTGCAGGATTTTATTTGTTTTCATCCCCTCTGTCACAGTCTACACATCGATGAATTTGGTTGCATACAGAGGGGCAAAGGGTTTTGTAGGTTTTGTAGGTCAGCCTATTTCTGTCCCTCTTTTTTCATGATGCATATAACTTTCTCAACAACTTTTACCTTACTCTGCAGCTTTGCAGCTTCTCATGCTCTTATCCAGCCTGAGGCAAATGTTTTGAAAAATCGGAACAAAAACGGTTCATCCAATTTTGAGTTATGACAGTGTGAAATAAATGCATTCGTTCTGCTCTCAAATAATTATTCAGTTGTGAGGTTTTTTTGTGCATAATTAATTCAAATTGTCTGGGTTTCAGGCATTCACATTTAGAGTGTGTAGAATATTCCGTGCATAATGCTTTTGTTGTGAGGCTTGAAGAAATTGTTTTGAATAAATGTAACAACTTTTGAAGATAATACGTCTAACTTTAGCCTGGATATGATATTTGAATAGCTATTTGAATGAATGGTGCCATATAGTCAAAGACATTATTTATTATTTGATAAATAAGGATAACTTTGAAAAATTAAAAAATGGAGAGAAAATCTATTAAATTGTCTATTTCATTCTCATCTCTTGCAACATTTATCTAGTGAAATATTGGATTATATAGTATGTTCAGACATGACTTATGACTTTCATTCACTGATTGGGACCCATTTAAAAAGCCCAATATTTTCCTTGATCAATGGGTAAAGATAATTCCCCAAAGATTTTTTAAAAGAGAATATAATGAATAATATATAACACGTAAAGCTTTATAATGGATAGATGTAGAACCTTAGAAGTTATGCTCAGCTAGATAGAAATGCTGTTTGTAGTAAAATAACATCCTGGATTAGATTGGAAGTGATTTTTTTTTAAAAAAAAACTTTAAATAACATCTTAGATTTGAGCTGATTAAAATAGCTGTATCAAAGTAACAAAAAAACAATTCATTTCAGTCTGCAATGATAATCATACAGAAAGAGAATCTCTGTGTTAATTTCACATTGAAGAGGTTGGCTTTGTTTTTTTAAACCCCATTTCCCCTTTTCAAAAGTAACTTTTAATTAAAGTGGTTGACATATGTTTGAAATTCAGAATTAAGTCACTAAAAAGGCAATTAATTTATTAAATGAACCAGTGACGTAAAAGAGTAAGCAGTTTCCACAACTGATGTCCACCCCACCCTATTTCTTCAAGCAAGACAAGATCTATGTTGCTGAAGCTAAAACATTTTATTTATCTATAAAATCTAGAAAATGCCATAAATTTATAAACAGACCCAGTCTTTTAAATGACAGACCCAGTCTTTTAAACTTGAACACGCCTATTTGTATTTTAGAATGCGTTTTATGAATGTCTTATGTAAGTTAATTTTTTAACTGATTTATAGTGTATTGTACAGCTTTTATATGTGTGTTTTATTGTAAGCCGCCCTGAGTCCCCTGTTGGGTGAGAAGGTCGGGATATAAATATTGTAATAAATAAATAAATAAATAAATAAATACACTTAAAATCTATAGGAAGTAAAAGCCAAAAAATAAAACAAATACCCCAGGAATTTAATTTCAGACAACCTTGTCCTCCAATTATTATTATTATTATTATTATTATTATTATTATTATTATTATGTTATTATTTCTATTTATACCCTATTTTTTCTCTCCACAAGGAGACATCTCTGCAAGGAAAGGCCTCAAGATCAGATCTCTCCAAACATATTAGGTTACTAAAATTTAATTCTAGAAATACAGGCATTTTTCTGATTTTACCAAAGTCAAGTACTTACTAGGTTTGTTTCTATGAACATTAAAATATGTGTCTACTTTTAATGATTCTGCAGATTTACCACATATACTCAAGTATAAGCCGACCTGAATATAAGCCGAGGCACCTAATTTTACCACAAAAAACTGGGAAAACTTATTGACTCAAGTATAAAATGAGGGTGGGAAATGCAGCAGCTACTGGTAAATTTCAAAAATAAAAATAAAAATAGATACCTATAAAATTACATTAATTGAGGCATCAGTGGGTTAAATGTCTTCGAATATTTACAGAAAACTGTCATTTAAAATAAGACTGTCCAACTCTGATTACCTCTATACTCGAGTATAAGCCGACCCGAATATAAGCCGACTAAGACCCTCACTCGAGTATAAGTTGAGGGGGGCTTTTTCAGCCCTAAAACGGGCAGAAAAACTCATCTTATACTCAGGTATATATGCTACAAGGAAAATGGAGAAATCAACACAGACTGGGTTTCTTAAACCATGAGACAAATTGTTGTGACATATATTTAAAATTTAGTCAGGAAAATGCATTTTTAAGTAGTTAATTCTGTTGCTTCTGTTCGGTCAAAGATGGAATTTTGTAAATGAAAGAAAGGGGGAATGTAACAGCATAAAAGAGGAGGAAGGAAGAGAAAGCAAGAAAAGAACTTTCACTGAGGTGGATGAGACACTGAGTTTTTTTTAAACCCATCAAGCTGTTTCTCTTCCACTCCAAACTTACAACATTGAGCATAAAATCATGAATGAGATTTTTCACTATTCTGGCAAGGCTTTTAGTGTTGAATATAATGCATATTTAAACAGTAATGTAAAATTAACTATTAAAGCTACCTCTATCAACCTAAATGCAGCTGAATTAGACCCCACTCCCACATATCAATGATGAATTTAAGGTTTTAAACTTACACATTGACTTAGCTGTCTTTACTAAAATTCCTCTGATTGAAACCAGATACTCTTTGGCAGCTTTGGTGTGTTCTTGGAATAATATTATGATTATGATTATTACCGGTTTTCTCTCTCCACAAAGGAGACTCAATGTGGCTTACATTAAAAACATTTCAACATAATTTAAAATTCACAAATACACAAACATTAAAATAGAATTAAGCATCAGTGGTATTAACTAAACTTTAGCAGTTGAAATCTATAAAACTAATTTAAAAAGTATTAAAAGCTAAAACCACAGCACCCCGTGACTTGATCTACAACCTTTGCCATGGAAAAATATCCAGTTGCCATACTATTGTCTGTGAAAGATCAGGCACTAATACTATATATAACACAAACTATGAATGATGAAATAGTCTTATACAGCCTTTCATAATGTTTTTAAATCACAAGATTAAATTCAATAATGAAATCACCCTAAACCTATGATTCTTAAAAATGTTGCACAAAGGGATAAGACATTCATTTTACCTTCATTTGTCGTTGTACTGATGTATTGAATGTTTGCCTCTTTTGTTAGTTGGAATCCGCCTTGAGTCCCCTTGGGGTGATAGGACTGAATATAAATAAAGTTCATAGCAGAAATAATTATGCTGTGCACAAATTAAGAGATTGTACGAGTAGACGCAAATCAATACGTCAACCAAGAGCATTCATATCTAGAATAAATCCATCATAACCAGAGGCTGTAACCTTATTCTCTTTTCTTTTTTTCTTGTAAAAAAAGGAACTCATGATATTCTCTTTTTTGGGAGAGGAAATGATCATCTGGGTGTGGGGGTGAGGCCATTTCCTCAGAAGATTGCAGTACACTCTTTCTTATTTTACTACCAGGACAGTAGTTCCACTTGTGGGTCTCCAGATGTTTTCACCTTCAACTCCCAGAAATCCTAATAGCTGGTAAACTGGCTGGGATTTCTGGAAGTTGCAGGCCAAAACACCTGGGGACCCACAGGTTGAGACCCACTAGGACAACACTGAAAATGTATTCTTGAGTTCTCCCAAGTAAATTCATATTCAGACATATCTCTCTTCACGGTGCTTCATTTTAGAGTACCTCACTAATACGGTGCTTTTCAATTATACAGTACAATACCATTTTGTTACCTACAATCAATCTTTTTACAGCCTTTGTGCATTTCATCAATCAGTACCGCATTCTGGCAATTTCTTTATTATTTGTACTTTTGCATCTTTTGTTTAGGCCCAGTGTTATGGTGCACTTAATGAATAGTGTAAATGTGTTTTTAGGCTTTTATATACACTGGCAAGTGAAAAAAAGCTGTGATTTCCTTTAAAGCAATATTTGCTTTAAGATGATGTTTGCTTTGTGGTGGTAGTCTGGGACCTAAACCACCATATTGATGAGGTATGCCTGTATGTCTGTAAAAGCAATAGTAGAATGAAAGCAAAAACCATCTATCTAATTGCAAAATGTTTCTGTCCCACGCTAATTCCCACTCACGAGATCCCTGCCTCTCTCCTTCCGAATCCTCACTTTCTCTCCTCTCCATGGTCTCCCTTTTGGTTACTCTTCTTTCTTAACCAATTAATTTGCTTCAAATTTGCTCAGGAATGTAATAGACTACTTTGTTAATAAATATTTTATTCTGAAACAGCCTGGATTGGATATATTTATAGACTTGCCAAGATAACCAATTTCTATAATCAAATTGGTGATTTGTGGTTGTGGATTATGTGGAGGGATAGCCAAATCTGGTAATTTTGTTTCTCTCTGATTCAGATATTTAAAATTAATTCTTATTCAGACACAAAGGAAAAAGTTAAAAAGACAAAAATGGAGCAATATATAAAACTCAAATTGTTCCATCTAACACAACTATATCTAAGATAATCACCCTAGCATAAAACAAACCTACACTAATAAACACATAATAGACACAGAAATGCCCATCTCCATTCTAAGCTGAAATCTGGCCGGCATGACTGCATGGAGTGCCATTACCTTCCCACTAGAACGGTATCTATTGATCTACTCACATTTGCATTTTTTCAAACTGCTAGGTTGCCAGAAGCTGGGGCTAACAGTGGGTGCTCACCCCGCTCCTCAGATTTGAAACGCCGACCTTTCAGTCAGCAAGTTCAGCAGCTCAATGCTTTAACCCTCTGTGCCACCAGGGGCTACAGTGTATATTTATACTTTTACTTTTAATAGCGCCCCTCTAATTCAAGAATCCAATAGTAAAGGTTTGCTCCATATGTGCTATAGAAAAATGATAAATAAGTCCCAGTCTTTCTTAGATTTGGTCAGAGATTTCTCCTTAATTAGCAGGGTCAGTTTGTTCATTTTAGCTAGTTCACAATCTTCATCAATATCACTATCTCCCAGATAAGGGTCTCCAAGATCTTTCTATAGATATGAAGAAATCTGTGATTTAAAAAAAAAACAATTTTTATAAAAAACCAAAACGGAACAAAGTTTTTGCTATGGTGTAATGACATCTCTATGAAATATTGCATGTGGTGAAGAACTACGTTTCTTTCACCAGATGTCATGCTGCATTTACCATGATAAAATTACCTGAAGTGAGTTGTGAAGGAAATGTAGATTTTATTGCAAAGTAATCTACTTCATTCATTTCTTAAACTCTGCATGCACATTCACTCAGTTCAAATTCTTAATACATCAGTTTGATGTCATAAATTGGCTGTTAAGTGCAAGTAAATTTCAGTAATATAAAAATATAAGAATCCTGCGTTCAAGGCCCACAAATCATTCAAATAGGAAGCACTTGTTATTAATGCTGTTAATTTGCACTTACATTACCATAGCTGTTCAAATGTCAAGCTTAATTGAGGCATTGTTGTGTTGAAGAAAATGCACAACGAGAAGAAATGGAATATGAAACTCTTTATTTTAAAAAATCCAGCAATGATTGCAGAACATTTTGTTTAATTTTCTATCCTAGCTCTATAATTTTATTTTTAAATTTTTACAATTATACAAACATTCAATCATGATAATATTTGCTGATCCTCTACATCAGCTACACATACATAACTACCAATCCCACCTCAGTCTATCACAGCCTGCAACCAGATTGGCCAAGAAGGTCTGTTCAGCTGGCAATCTGGATGATATTTCTAACCCACTTTCACCAATGAGTGAAGCTGCAACTTTCAGAAGCAGAATCCCTGGTGCAACTCCTTATTGCAGACTTTACTACTAGTAGGAAGAGATGAGTAACACCCTCTTCCTTGTTCCTGATCTCCAGCTGAACAGACATCCTTCAGCAGATAGCTGGGGGTTATTACTGTAGTTTTATGGTAAGACTCATTACAAAGCTTTTATGACTAAATTATGACTCTATTATTGCAATATCATTCAAAGATGTTGTAAAAATATACAATCAAAACACTCGTTACTAAACAAAAATATTCTGAATGTTTTTTTTAAAAAACTCTGTTTTGTTTCCTTATACTTTTCATTGAATTAAGTACAATCTTAATTATTTTATGGATTAAATGGGTGTTCTCTGACCTCCTTATTAATATACATAAAGAAGAGCAGCCCTATAGCCAGGAAACAGTTTAATCTTAAAGGATCCTCTTATCTGGGTAAACTATCCTGGCAAATCAGTCCTCCAAAGCTTTCCAAACTAACATTGTATGTTTCACAATACCTGTTGGAGACGTTCAAATAATCAAATTTTAGACATTCTGCAAGAAAGAGAAAGTATTAGAGGTGTAAGGGAGCCTGCATGGAATATTTGTCCTTGTATGCTATTTTGGATGGGGAAAAGCATTGATACTGCATTTGAAACACAATGTATAAGAAGACATCTGGCATGATACAAAATATTTTGATAGTGAATTAATTACCTTTTGACACTCCCATCACATATGCATCCAAAAAGAAAAGAAAAGAAAAGAAAGAAGATGCACATATGATGCAATATCATGGGGACAAATTACCGCTTATGCTTTACTTCAATAACATTTTTGCTAACTCCGCATCATATTACAACTTGCCCCAGAAATAAATTTGCCTATATTTGCTTCCCAGGCTTCATCTAAAAAAAAAAAACCAGTTGTGATTTTTATATATCTATAAAAATATCCCAAATGAGGTAAGCATCATAGCCATCGTCTTTTAAAAATAATTTTTATTCAAAAACACTAACACAAAATCTATGAACAGACATAAAAAGCAAGAATACAAACCATAAAATACAAAGACAAAAAATGAAATAAAATAGAAATCTGTTTTCTTAATATCAAAAACACACTACTATTACAGCCACTAAACATGGCCTACAAGAGATCTAAAATGCCTAACCTCATTCTCTGACTAATATGATGCTACTCTTCTAATAAAAACCCAGTAGTGAAGGTTTGACCCTATCTTTGCTGAGGAAACATAATTAGTCCATGTCTTTCTTGAAACTGATTAGATATTTCTCCTTAATCAACACTGTGAGTTTGTCAATTTCTGCTAATTCTCACATCTTCATGAACCAATCATCTTGCACCAGGATAGTTAATTATTTCCATCTTTGAGCATAGATGATTTTTGTTGCCATGGTCATATATAACAGTTTTCATCCCTAGCAAAGAGAGATCACAGCAATCCTCTTGTGTGTGAATTACATGTCCTGAATAGAATAACAGTGGTGGCAAAGAGTAATAATACTGACTAAACTCATAATTGTGCTGACTGTAGCAGTATAGGATTAGGCTCAACCAGTTCTCCTAACTGAAATGTTTTTCTGCCTGCTAAACTTAGTGATCTGACAACAGAGCAAAGTGCTAGAAGAACTAGTCTATTGGTAAATATATGCCAGCAGAAGACAGATAGATAGGCAACTCACAACTGAAAAAAGAGTAGCTGATAATGAAAGGACAAGGTGTGCAAGCATCCAAGTTAGAACACATCTTTACCTCCTCCAACCTAGGATTACATACTGCATATACTCGAGTATAAGCCTAGTTTTTCAGCCCTTTTTAGGGCTGAAAAAGCTCCCCTCGGCTTATACTCGAGTCAATAAGTTTTCCCAGTTTTTGTGGTAAAATTAGGTGCCTCGGCTTATATTCAGGTCGGCTTATACTCAAGTATATACGGTAATTTAGGCATCAAATTAGACCAGAGTCAGGGTTGCTTTATGGCTGAGAAGAGTTTGGATCCAGCACATGTAGCTTAAATTGACATAGCATTGATTCAGAAGGTCTCTGACCACCTTTGCCTATTAGAATTGTCCTCTAAATAGATAGAATTATGTGATAAAATATGGATACTATAATAAACATGCGAATCAAAACATAAGATATAAAGACTGTCGTACTGGATCTCAGTTTCTTCTAGAGAAGGCAATGAACCATTTTGAAGGTGCCCAGGGATCAATTTACACAAAATTATGACAGTCAGATCTAGGCATTTTGTAGTTGGAAATTTGTGATTTAAATATTTAAATAGCTAGGAAGACATTCGTAATTCTAAGTTCTTCCCTCTAAAAGTAAAAGATTCTTGGTTCTTGGCAGGACAAACAGAAAAGCTTATATCCTCTGGCAGTGCCTTTCTCCCGCAGGCTCTTTTTATTTGATTCTATAGTTTGTACATTGATGCTTCACTTACAGGCTGGTCCTCATTGCAGCTTGGGCAGGAAATGAAGCCGGTTGAGTCCCATTCTGTGTGGTGTAATGGACATCTTATCTCCAGAAGTCTGTGCTATTGCATTGGCTTCTAAGAGCATGGGAAAAGACAGGTAATTGTGTTGTGGGTGGGACCAAGGGAGCTAGACAGAATTTCCCTTGTGGTCTGAGGTTGGGCTATATTTTCCTCCTTCAGTCTTCTGGAGACTTCATCCCAGTACATATTTTGTGTGTATCAATGGGCCTAGTTTTGCTTTGTTTATTGTCACAACTTTTAGGTGGTGGTTTGGCATGGGACCCAGTTGGTCAGAACATTAGCTTGGACACCCATTGGGTTTGGAATTAGATGGTCTCATAAGAGCCAGGGCCATGGCCAGTTCACAAGAGCATATGGCAACGGCTCATTTCCAGGTGACAAGGTAATCACACAGTGGCATCTGCCCATGTGGACTCCTTTGGCTGCCTTCTAGGGCTTCACTTCAATAAGTGGGATTGGTTTCATTGTTTCATTGGCTGGCAAGTGGTTGGTTGATGCTTGGAATCAGACCATGCTGATGCTAAGCCTGCTTGCAACTGAAATCAATGTGGCTGCTGTGGTTTTATTTGGTTTATTTATATCCTGCTTGGCCCTTTAAGTATGGGACTCAAAAGTGCTCACAATATTAAAAAAGACATGTTTTAAAAGGTACAAAATGTAAATATTAAGATAGAATAAAACTGTAGCCAGTTTAATTTCAAAGTTATATAACATGAATGTGTAGCTATTTCAAAAGATGAAGTTCCAATAACCATGAATCTGCAACAAGGCCTCCAAAAACTTGTTGCAAGAATAGAGTTCGTGTCTTCAAGATGAGGATCACCACCTTTGTAACACCAAGAAGCAGGTAATTGCATTTTATTACGCCAGCAGGGCTTTCTACCCTGCTGGGATTGTGGTCTTTGTTGCCCAGCTGGTTTCCCTCAGAACGTACAGAGTAAGATAATAGAATCATTATCAGATATGTAATCTTGAATGACACAGCTCAGTTCCCCTCAGTCTTGTGCTCCTCCCATTAGTGATATTTTTAATATTTTCACAGGCTTTTACCCCTACACAGTTTTAAAGAGACCATTCTCTAGATAGCCTAAAAAGACCTTTGAAAACTATCAAGTGTAGATTCATAAAGAAAAGAATTATGTACTGCGATCCTGGTATTTCAGCTCTGGGGGTGGCTTTCATGCTTTCAAGACATTGCCCACTGCATACTGTGATCTTTCTTTCTCCTATTCCCTTCACCACCATTGTAATTTTTTCTTTCATCCATGTCTCTCTCCCCCTCCCACCTCCACATTCTCCTTTTTAAAAAAAGCATGTAAGAAAAATTTATTTCGTAGTAACCATCAATTTTCCCTGCTCCCTTTCTTTCCAGGCTTTCAGATCTCCTTCCCAAATCAGTGTAGCAACAGTCAGTGGTCTGGCAAATAATGTCGGTTTGCTTTCTGCATTGCTTCTGCATCTTTTATCAATTGTTGTTTCCTGTAAGCAATTCTTTTGGGATGTGTTTTCAGCTGTTTGATCTTTAACTTTCCCTTTCTTTATATTTTCTTAAAGATTTTTTCTTCATTAATACGTTGTGGTGAGCTGGACCTCTGCCACCAAGCAAATGGGTTGTGAAGTCCTTGTTAGTATCACAGTCAAACATTGATGACTGTCTAGTAGTATGAAAAAGTTGGCTGACTTTTTTTGTTAGTTTCTCCTTCTACTATATCAAGTGATGAACATTTGATTTAAGATCAGGGGCGGTTCACCCACCAGGGAAACTAGGCATTTGCTTGTGGCACCATCTTGTTGGGGGCGCCATTCAGGCAAATTCTGGTTCCGCCAAGAAGGCGTTCCGCGCTTTGCAGACCAGAGAAGCGGCACCCGCTTCTTTGGTCTGCAAAGCGCTGAACACCTTCCTTCTTGCTGGGAAGGCGTTCCTCGGCACTCTGTAGAGCAGAGAAGCGGTACCCGCTTCTCTGGTCTGCAAAGTACCAAGGAATGGCTTCCTTCTTGCCAGGAAGGCATTTCTCAGAGCTTTGCAGTCTAGAGAACGGCTTCCTTCTCATTCCTCGGTGCTTTGCAGACCCCTCCCCTCCCTGCTGCTCAGCCCCCTCCCAGCTTTTTTTTTGGGGGGGGGCACCAAAATTTGCGGAGGGGGATTCTGATTGCCTACTCTTAAAAATTACCTAAGGATGGCTCTGTTTAAGATTGAATAGAATTTGTTTTTGGACCTGGAACTACACTGAGTTCCGGATTAAGACATGTGCCAATTTCTAGTTTAACAATCTTCCTTGGTTGTTTGCTAGAGTGAAATGTGGTAATGCAGGGAAATACTGATTGGTGAGCAAGAATAGAAAGTAGGGGAGGATTTCATTTTTGATTCCTTTTTCATTTTATTTTAAAATTAGATTTCCTTGCTTTATTTAAAAAGCACATAAAAACAAGTGCGTTTACCTCCACTAGATCTACTGTAGTTTAGCCAGATTCCCATTGATTTGAACAATAGATTAAATTTAGTCATACAAGCAAGTCACTGTTTTGGACAAATTTATTATCCTGTTTACTTGGTAAAATAAAACAGCCCCAGTTACATATATAAGTTGCATGTTTATGACTGACTAAAAAAATAGCATTTGACAGTTGCCTTTCAATTTATTTTATCATGTAAAAGAAAATCTAACATACATATAATAGTTGGGCGCCTCATATGTAATTTTTCATTCTGAAGTTTCAGTTATTTTCCTTAAGAGTTCTGGATGTTACTTGGTTATGTTTGTGTGGAATCCCTCCTCATAGCCCTTGTAGCACAAAGAAATAATTCTAAGTTCCTCAACCTATTTTTTTATTTTTTAGAAAATCTAATTTTTAAGATGTGGGTTCGTTTAGTGAGATGTTCACAGTGGCAGTTGTTTGCCCTTGTTTATGTATGTGTGTGTGTGTGTGTGTGTGTTTTTGTTTTGCTTTAAAAGGCAATTCCTTACTAATTCCCAAGATATACAGTTTGGGAACAAATAAAACAACATGCAGCCTTTAGTTAATATTAGAAGAGTACTTTGCTGGAGGACATTTGCTTGTGAGTTTAATATTGTGGATGTATGGAGCAATTACGCACTTAGTTGTGGCTGGAGCAGAATTACACACACAGCACGAAGCTTAAAATAAGATAGTGACATGTAAACCTCTGAGTGGCTAGGATATATGAATATATTGATTCAGTAGCAAGGTCTGATGTGCTACTTTCCCCAGCATGAGTGTATTAGTTTTTCAATGTATTTGTACTGTATCTGGAAAAGGAAGTATACCACCTTTTCTTAATTCTTATTTCTGACAGTATACCTTCTGATGGACTTCTTGATATATTTATCTTCTTTATACGTTGTATTGGGAGGAAAGTTTCTATTTTATGTAACATTTGACAAGACTTCCCTGATTCAACTATCAAATTCAAAACATAGTTTCTAAATACAAAGGATAAATCAGGGGTGTAAACCTTAATAGATTACCTCAGTTTTAAGAACAAGCAAGTTAGTCTATCTGAATTAATATTTCTATGTTATGTATGTGATGTTAGATGAATATCTCATTATTTCATTGTTATCAAAAGTAACTTTTCAAGTTTTCCCAGTGGAAGAGACTGAAAAAGAACCTATCAGCATAGATGTCTGTGAGTTATTTAATCATTATATAATTGGCTGAATCAAGTGCTCAGGAAAGCAAGTTTCTATCTTTTTTTCTTTTTTTTTAAATCATAGTGTGAATATCATGAAGTCTAAAACCGGTGCTTTGCTTCATTATGTAAACCCAGCAGGGCCCTAGACGAAGCACCAGTTGAGTATTGTATTAACTTCTCCAGCTCTGTTGGAGGTTAAAGCTTCATTCCCACCGGGAGTATTGCAGGAAAACATCCACTATTAATTCTTGAGAGGCATTGGTACTCATAAAATTTGGACAATATGATGCTTTAACAACTGTCATCATTCCCTGTGTTCTTGTATCACACATTGCCATCATCTCTCGCTGTCTTGATCTTTGTTCTTTTTGTTCTCAGATGGATCTAGAATGGATGGTTCTGTTGTGACAATGATTTTACTTTTTAAACAAAGTTAGCAATAACTTTGCTTTCTGAGAAATAATTTTTGAAGTGATTGTGGGATTCTACCATAGGAAGGCAAAGAAGAAAAAAATAAATGGCTTGTTGGGGTAAAAGTGCAGGAAAATGGCAAAAGGGATTAAGATGGGGTTAAATGCTGTATTGAAAATCTCTAAGCATTATTGGCAATTGAAAAGAAATAGTGTAGTGAGAGAAGGAAAGCAAAGCTATCAGTTTTTAACAGCAGATAAGGAGAGAGAAGTTTGACTTTGTGTAAGCCTGAGCCTCAGTTGTGACTCTGTGCCCCCTTTCTTCTTTTTTAGTTCAGCGATTTATTGAAACTGAGCATAATTTCATCGTTTACAGTACTGCTGTTTCAGTACCTCCATGTAAAAGAACTATACTGGTGTTGTCACATGGCATTCATTTAAAAGTTGTATTGGGTTACAGGTGCACATCTGTGATGTTGACTGACAGATGTGGCACAATCTAAGTCTTACCTCCAAATCCTATTTTTCAAAAGGAGCACAAATTTGGTAGGATCATGATTGTACCTGTCAGGCAAGCCTTTCCTTTGATCCCACCAGCAATGTTTATATTTTTCAACACTTTCGTGTAAGCACTTGAATGTTCATCAAGCTTCTGCTTGTTGGGGTCTTACAATTACTCTTTAATGGATGATGAAGCATCATAAAATGAAGCATCATAAAAAGAAGCATCCCAATTTCTTAATTTCATGGTTTTTTTTGTTATTTATCATGTCTAATACATGATGGATATACATTGTTTCATCTAAGTATCTAAAATCTGCATGGTTCTAAAAGACAGACCCAATGAAATGTATTTTTCACTACCAAAGCAAGGACCTCTTTCTTTTAAGTCAGCTTTAATGTGTAAGCAGGGAGGTCTCTTACTGAGATGTGTGTTTTATTTGTTTTTGTTTTTGAAACATTTCTATGTCTTTTAAATAGTTTTATACTGTCTAATGTGGGGATTTAACATACTTTCAATTTTGTTAAGGGTTTTTAATTTTCTTTGGAGCCACCTTGGGTTCCACTCTGGGAGAACAACAACAGGTAAATAAAATAAGTAATAACTAAAAATTGGCTTAGGTCAGCCATGAACTAACGTGCCTTATTGCTTTCAGTCTTCACTGACCAGAATGGCCAAAGACTAGTTGAGGTAAGACTAGGCCAACTGATTATGAAATCATAGAACTGGAAAGGACCCCAAAGGCCCACTACTCCAACGTCCTTCCATGCAAGAATACACAGTTGAAACACTTCTGACAGCTGGTTATCCATATCCAACCTATGTTTGAAGATTTCCAAAGGAAGAGAATCCACTATCTTCTGTGATAGTCAATTATATTGTTAAAGAGCTGTTTATGTGGAATCTTTTTTTTCTTGTAATATGAATCCACTAGTTCATATACCAACCTTTAGAATAGGGCAAACAAGTTTTTTCAGTTTCTACATGACATACATCCAGATATTTAAAGATGGCTATCACATCACCTCTCAGTAATCTTTTCTTCATGTTAACCATATTCAGTTCACTTCCCCATTTCTCTAAAACTTTGTGGCCAGGGCTTTTACCATCTTTTTTTGCACACATTCTATACCTAATAGTTGACACAGTATTACAGGTGAGATCTGATAAAAGTAGTTTAGAGTGCTGTGATCACTTCCCTCAGTCTTAAGCACTGTATTCTTGTAGAATTACAATGGCTGTTTTGGTCACCACTTTTAACTATTGTCTCGTATTCAGGGTTTTTTTTTTTGTCAAGGGCATTTTGAATTCTGATTCTGTTCTGTAGATGTTAGGCATCCTTCCTATTCATGCCCTCTATTCAGCCTTCCAAGTGATTTATGAAGATGTTCAAAATTGTTTTTATGTTGTGCTGTTTTAAACTCTTCTCAAGCCAGGAATGCTAGAAGCTACTTAGGACTACCCTGGCCACAGCTTAATTTAGTGCCAGCATAATGTCTATTTGTTTCTTTTGAATAGAGAAAGGCTGGGCCAGGCCTGTCATAGTTCCTCCATTATTCTGTAACTCAGTACCTATATCTCTTTTGCTAGCTGATCTCTGTTCTCAGAAACTTGTGCCATCAGATCTTTCTGCCAGCTGATCTTTGAGGTCAGCCAGCAGATTAGTGTTATGCCAGCATAACTCCAGTTTAGCTGGCAGAACACTAGTTTTGTCAGCACAAGAGGCATCTGTTTCTTCCTATCCTAACCCCCTACTGCTGATTCACTTTTGAGTAAGGATTTAACTGCCTATGTGGATCTAACTGTAAATGCATTTCTTAAAGATAATTAAGTCAAATGGTGGAAGTTTCAATGAACTTCACTTCAAGAGGATTTGCAAGAATTGTTATTGTGTGCTTTCAGGTCATATCTGGCTACGGCAACCCTCAGGCAAAGCTATCATGGAGTTTTGTTGGGGCAAGATTTATTCAGAAGAGGTTTGGCTTTGCCTTTTTCTGAGGCTGAAAGACGAACTTTTCTAAGGTCACCCAGTGGACTTCCATGGCTGAGCAGGGATTTGAAATCTGGTCTCCAGAATTATAGTTCAACACTCAAACCGCTACATCATGCTGCGTCTTTGTAACTGGATATTCTCCATTAGTGAGAAAGGAGCTGACCAGGAGCACATTAATAACCAAGCAAGTTTATTCTCCTAAAGCAAGGGTCCCCAAACTAAGGCCTACGGGCTAAATGCAACCCTCCAAGATCATTTACCCGCCTTTTGAGTTTCCCTAAGTCTGACACGACTTGAAGGCACACAATGAGAGCAATCCTAGTTAACTTGACTGTCTCATCAGTTGAAAGCAGGCCCACACCTCCAGTTGAAATACTGGTAAATTTATGTTGGTTAAAATTGTTTTTAATTTTAAATATTGTATTGTTCTTTCGTGGTTTTTGGCACTACAAATAAGATATGTTGAGTGTGCATAGGAAATCATTCTTTTTTCCCCCAAACTATAGTCTGGTCCCCCAACAGTCTGAGGGTCCATGAATTTGATTTAATGGTTTTTAACTGGAATTTTAAAAATACTGTTTATATTTAATCCTGTTTTAATGTTTGTATATTTGTATATTTTCAATGGTTATGCTGATACTTTTATGTTAAGCCACTTTGAGTCCCCTTCAGGGGAGATAAAGTGGGGTATTATTATTATTATTATTATTATTATTATTATTATTAACAATAACAATAATAACAACAACAATAACAACAGCTAAGAAAATAGGATGCATGTAGCTTTGCTGCTCAGCTTATACAGATAGAAAGTTTGGCTGGAAATGGCTTACCACTACCGGCACTGTGACACTGACATTCTGACACACAACATGAGAGCAATTAAAGACAAGTTCTTAGTTGTTTGTTTCTGGTGGATTGCAGATTGTGTGTCAACCTTGCATATAATTGCATGAAAACTGGCACATACTACAGTAGCAGAAAACAGGACGCTCATGGCAAGTATTTGACTCTCTTAGTTCTTTTTGTGGCCCATACCCTTGTAGACCAAGTTGAGCTTCAACAATAGGAGCAGAGCCACACAGCTCAGTTTTTCTATAGTGACTGGGATTGAGATACCTAGAAAACAACTTTGGTGGACTGCATTTAATTTAGAAGATATTCGTCAGCTGCAGACTTCAATACCAAGTGTCATGGTAAATACACTCCAAGTTTCAGTGTGGACTTTACAGATCAGAATAAGTTGAGTTCTTTGGATAGCATCTTTAAATTTTGGCTGAAGACCTGGTCTTAATTTACCATACTGATAGAGGAGCCATCATTCACCATTGATTACAGTCCTGGAATTTTCATAGAAAAGAAATCCTACCATTTTCAAATTGGAAAAGAGTCTAAATATAAAATCACTTGAATACAGATGGAGAGGAAGTATTAGCCTGTGCTCATACTTGGCATCATTCATTCTTTTTCTAAACTAAATTTGGGGATTTGAAGATCTCTGTAAGTGCTAATATTTACAGTAAATATAGAAGATCATCATAATTGTGCTTTAAAACTTTAAAACATTACAGTCTTGGGTTCAGGGAGATTCTGGATGCCTGTCTCTTGTTAGTTGACAGTCTGTGGGAGGTGTTTGTGCCAGCATCTGTGATAACTAGACAAAAATCTCTTTTATCTTGGGTAGCTTTCATTTTAATAATTGTTGCTTAGAGCTGGGGGGAATCGTTGCTGAAGGCTTCAAATTATTTAGATTGTTAGTCGAGTGTACTGGAGATATTCAGGTTTGTCATTTATTTTTCAAATGTTTTAACATTTGTCATTCTTTCTGAGTATAGTTTTAAGCAGTCTGGATTTTGATAGCCAAATGGAAAAGTTTAAAAAAATCATATCACTGAAAGTTTCATACAGTAGCAATTAAAATACTTTCTGGTAAATTCTCCACTTAATTATGAGATCTATCGGAATGGAATGCTAAGACCACAATGGATAGACCAGGCTCATATTTTCACTCATCCAAGAGGATTATAGGATAGAATAATGTTTGAAATACACACACACACGTGTGTGTGTAGTGTATATTTCCAACTATCAAAGAAATCAAAGATCCCGGACCAGCAAGAATCTTCATGGTTTAAGATTTATTCTCTGCAAAATCTGCACATGCTTGTTTTCTATAAGAAATGCCATTTTCTGAACTGAAAACAGATGATTCTGTGCTGCAAAATCTTTTCTGCATAAAACACTGATTGCCTGCTCAGGAAAAACCATTTTCTGCACATAAAAACCTTTTCTGTGCAAAATGTGCACCTAGTTGACAGGATTCTTTGCATAGGAAATAACTTTTTCTGTACAGAAAATAATCCGTAGTGATAGAGATATTATTTCCTATTTTGAAAATACTCTTTTCTGTGTAAAACAACCACATGCACATTTTATGCAGAATATGCCAAATTTTGGATTGATTTTGAAAACTGTGTGGTTTTCAAAGAATGTTCACAGTGGGCAGAAAATTGCAGAAATTAGCATTGCTTCCTTTGAAGAGAGACCTAGTGAAGATAACATCCCTAGAAATGTAATGGAAGGCCCTGATTCAGTTATCAACATCACCTGGCTTAGCCTCCCACTAGAATGGCTGTGAATATAAAACTGAGGAGAAAGACCATTATGCCTCTTGATTCAAGCACTTCAGTGAACAGACAGGGTATAAATGTGATAAATTGATAAATAAAATTTTGAAATATTTATACATGGCATGTGAAAATAAAATCAATGATCCACAGTCAGGGGTTGGCTATCATTTTCTGAAAATATCAATGGAATTTCATTTTTAAGTGTTCCATCTAGAAATGTTATGTCAAAAACCCCTCTTTCTTCAAAACCACTTGTGTTCCAATTTATGTTATGCATATCCCATTGACTGATGTAGTTTAGGATGTCTGAGCCTTTTCCAGATAAGTTCTAAAGCAATAAGTGTTCAGTTGTTACTCAGTTGAATGTATGAAGCATGGATGTCTTCACCAGAGGTTGTACTTTTGTTCCCAGCACTATATGTGCTGTATCTTCTATCTGTGAAAATATCTGAAATGCTGTTTAGAACATGATTATATGCAAGTGCATACTATAGGCACTATTAGATAATCCCTGTAAGTGGAGGCACAACATATGTGGCATTCCAGGTGTTGCCCAACTTTGATCTGTTTAAATAATGGCCAGGAATGATCAGAACTATATTCCAGTTACATTTGAGAAAGCAAAGTTCTCTTCTTCTGCTTCATGGAATGGTGATGAGAACTCTTTCTTCATCACATGCAGAACATTTTGGAGTTTTAAACATTTAATGTATTGTTATTTTATGATCAATTATTAATGCTTACCACAGGAGTGCTTATCTCGCCTTTTTTGTTTTTTAAAGTGCGAATGACAAGGCAGCATTTTCCCTACAATCATGTTCAACCATTTCCCAAAGCATTTTGCTTTTATTTTATTTAGTAGTTTGAGGGCTGTGTACTTTTCTTCTTCGGCACTGGAGTCAAGATCTACATGGACTTTTAAAAAAATGGGTGAACAACAGTATAAGCAATCTCTTTTCTCCCACAGTAAGGCCGTGTCTTCCCCATCCATTATGTATAAACAAGATGCCACCTGGTTGTCTTTGATTGGGAACATATGGAACTATTTTGCAGGGGCAAAAAGAAGGTTAGTTAGGATGCATATTCACTAACCTCTAGATAACACCTCATATGCAGTTTAATGCTTTCATTGTATCTTTCTCAAGCCAAGCTTCGCAATATTCATAGCAGGTATGTTTGCCTTCTGTGCATAAATACACATCCAACAATACTGCGGCTAATGGCCTAAATGCTCCTTCATGGAACCTGTCACACACTGTTCAGATATCCATCAGCAACAATACTTAGTGGAATTAAGACCATATATATCAAATGAAGAAAAGAAAGGAAAAACAGGACCTAATTAGACTTAGAAAGTGCTGCTGTAGAATAATAAGAACGCAAATAGCTTAGTGAGATTCCAGAGCAGATTAGGCAGTCATCTGAATGGAAAAAGCTTTAGGTAGGCATGGAAGGGGGTGAGGGGATTAGAAGGATCACAGATTTCAAGATCTCTTGGCAAGTTAGGTTTCAAAATATAACTTGTGTTGGGACGAGAAAGCTACTTATCTGAAGTAATGACAACATACAGGTTTAGGGCTGGAAACTTGGTCAACTGTTATTAATTCATTTGGTTTTAGGTCCAGGGCTGGTAATTGTGCTGTGTTGACATTTGTGTTTCATTTGGTTCATCACATGTCTGAAGCATTTGATTGTTGGCTGTGTGCCTTTGTTTTATCTTCATGTTCAAATGTGAATAATTTCAACGGTGATGGCCAACCAAAACATATAATTAAAACTCTTAAATCATTTGACAGGTCAGAAATGTAGATGTGAAAGGGATTTAGCAGTCTTAGGGTGCTTCTACACAAACTATTTAGGTGGGCATCTACACAGTGCATGCAGGATGGTGTGATTTAACCTAGGGAAAGCTGCTGTACATAGTTCTGCTTCTACAAGGGCTAGAGACTTGCTTAAATTATGAAGGAGGAGTAGGAGTAGGTGGGGTAAGAGGAGTGATAGTAAGCTTGGATGATGGTGGTACTCACAACATCCTAGAGGTGGGAAATGTCATCCAGCTGCAAAAATAGCTATGCACTATTCCTCTGTTCTTACTGTTGTGTAAAATGTAACCAGAACGCGCATGCAGATTGGGTTTAATTTGTCATGTGACTAGTGCTGTCAAGGAAGGGAAAAAGGACACACTGGGGATCTGTGAAGACAATTTATCCTGAAAGTGAATGGAATTGTCAAAGTGTCCACATTTCTCGGAGCATAGGCTCATTCCTTGGTTCTCCTTGTGCGGCCTGGGAAAAGTGAGCTTCTGGGAAGCAGATTGCTTGGGTTGGATTCAAAATTATTCATGCTTAGAGTGGAGCCAAATAAACTTAAGCTGGTCATGATTAACTTGTACCACTGGTTTCTAACCCTATGTCTAATTCTGGATCCACTCCATGTTCTTGAATTTAGAAGTGAAGTACATCTCAAATTCTGTTCCAGAAAAAGTTATCCTGGGTATCAGTACTGGGAGAAATGCAGCTGTTATTCCAGGAAATGATTAAATGGACTCCAGCACTGAATATTTTGCTTCATGTCATTTTTCTACAGTTCGTATTCTGCGAGAACACAGATGGAAAAATTCTCAATAGCATAATGCAATTTGATTTCCTTTGAAGGCATCTGAGGAAAAAGAGTTCAAAATCTTATTTGAAATGATTGGCTATTAGATATACCAAAATAATTTAGCTCTTAGTGTCCCTCGAGCCCTTTCTAGTCATTGTATGTCCCTTCTTTTGTGCTTTCTTTCGTAGCAAATCATCATTGCACAACTCTGAGAATACCTGATGGTATTTCAGAACTTTAGGGGTTCAGGAATCTCCAGAAGCACAAAGATACCTCATCAAACAACTACATGGTATCCCTTCTTCAATTCAGTAATACATTTCCTGGTAGTTCTAGCATAAATTTGATGACTGTGTCACTGAATGTAGCATTTCAAACAGTTCCATGGAGCCAGTCAACAGAGTTCATCTATAGAGAGCTCCAAATAACAATGTGAACACAGTGTTTGAGACCAACATAATTTGTGGACCTTTTGTAGCCAACAGAAAACAGCATCTTTAGAAGAAGGTCAGCTCCTATATTCATTGGGAGCTCTTGGAAAAGATGACTGCAAACAGATTTTCACTGCCCCAGTGTGGACTTATGTCAAGCTGTGCCCAATGAAAGCTGACAAGCTGACAGACTAGATCTATCAGTGGAATACAGAGAAGAGAGGATGTCTTTTATGCCCATATTAGAGACATGGAGTCAAAATGTGAGGCCATGATTGTTCCAAGAAAGTTATTATAACTGATACATGCCTATATTTAAATAGCCTTCTGATTTTGTGTTAGGAAAATATACTTATGCTGAAATAGTTGTAGATTTTAAATGCTTTTGTCACATATAGGCAATATGGAATACATTTTCCCCAAGAGTATTCCCTTTGGTCTTGAATATGATCTGCAAAACTTTAATATTAAACTTTGATTAAGAATCTAGCATGAAGCAAATTGAGTTTCCTTCTCATCTGATCTACTTAGCACTGAGTAATAGCCAAGACACAGCAGAGTTCAGAGGTGGAAGAAGAAACTTTTTTCAGCTGTTGAGCATCAAGAATTCTTTTGTATGTTCTGTTTCTCTCTCTTTCTCTCACCCTCCTGTTTCTTGAATGTACAATTCCAGGAGAGAATAAAAATGTGACTGATGCATGGAAGAATAGTTAAAAGGAAGCTGTAAGAGATAGTAAGGGGTGTCAGATCCCAGCATAAAGCTTTGAGGTTATTTTAAACAACTATACCAGAAGTTCAGATAAAATTCATACCAGAGAGTAGAAGAGGTTCTGTAGAAGCCCAAAAGGACCACTAGCATGATCAAACAGCTGCAAAAAGATGCTGTTACAAGAAAGAAAGCTTATTTTAAAAACAGGAATCTTGCCTAGATGAAGAAGTGAAAAAGGGAATAATCTGTGTGTGTGTGTTGGGGGGGGGGGGGGCACACACATTCCTAATATTGCTTTGGTGTGTGAAGCAGTAGTGAAAATGTTTCATAGAAAAGACTGTTGTTTACAATCTCAGTAGTGAATGTAGCACTACAACATATTGCAATCCCTGTGGGAAACATCAGTGCTATAATGGTAATTTGTGAAGCAAAGACCTAAACCATGAGGCTAAATATACATGACCATGCCTCTTTAAACACCCATTTATATCTTTAACATGCATGTATTTTGATCCAATTTAGCCAAATGCACTGATGGAGCTATTTAAAGATGTGTGTGTGGATTCATATTTCTGTTTTTCCTACTCAGCTATGGCAAAATCTGCAGGTATTGTAATCTTTAGGACTGTCGAAATGCACCTGGCTTGACAACAAAAAAATGTGAAAGACATCTGAGAGTCTAAGCAGACCACAAGCTAAACATGAGTGAACAGTTAAAACCCCAATGCAGTTCTAGGGTGCATCTATAGGAATATGATGTCTACATCAAGGGAAGTAAAAGTGTCAATCTATTCTGCTTTGGTTAAACCCCACCTGGAATATTGTGCACATTTTTGGACACCACAATTCAAGAAAGATATTGATAAGCTGGAACATGTCCAGAAGAAGGCAACCAAAATGGTAAAAGTCATGGTTGCCATGTCTCTGAGAAGTAGGTTAGTGAACTGGTTATGTTTAGCCTGGAGAAGCGAAGGTTAAGCAGTGACATTATTGCCAAAACTTCATTTTGAAGATGGGGCAAGCTTTCTCTAGAAATTTTTAAACAGAGACTGACAATCGGTTGAGAGTACTTTGATTGTGCATTCCTGCATGGCAGGGAATTGGGCCGTGTATCTCTTATGGTCTCTTCCAACTCTGTGATTTTATGATTCTAGGATTGGAACAGTACAACCATATTCAGCCTGGTCTCTGCCAGTTGTATTTTGTGTGTAGTTCAAGGTTTTGGATTGATACTTTGATGATTTGGATGGTTTCATTGAGACCTGGGCCTGGCATCAGCATGCAATATGGATAGGTAAATGCTGAGTCCTCATTGGGGCCCAACAGCCTTTAGGTCTGCCTGTACTGGATCAGCTAGATCTCTTCATATAAACTCTTGAGATGAGAGCTAAGTTGCTGCTGTTACATGCAGAGAGCTGCCCTTTCAATTCCCCCGTAAAGTCTGTTCACCCTGCCTGTGGCAAAGTACGACTCTGAAATAGCACTTCATGTGGGCCAATTGTAGGAGAGTTAAAATTGTTTCTTTCTTTCTTTCAGCCAACAGCAGCTATCTAGTGCTCCTCTCATGTTACTAACTGCTATGTCTGGTGCATGCCCTATTGCCACCCACCTGCCTGGCAGCTCAGCCAGGCCCCATGACAAGGATGGTGTGGGGCACAGTGGCAGGAGGTGGGGGCCAGGCTTACAGAGGGGGTGCCTGTAACTGAGATTGTGTCAAAAACCTTTGTTGTGCATTCCTTGATCATGAAGCAAATCGTGAAGAGCAGAACATTTTGCTTATTGTTTAGAAACTCTGAAGATGTTAGAAGACGTACTTCTTTTCACTGAAGTTTGTGTGTGTGTACAAAAGAGACCCTTTTTATAAATCATGACTGAACTAGCTTTTTAAAAATCTGTGACTGCTTAATCATGATGATTTTGTTTTTTTCACTTTTAATATTGTTTTCTTGTGTTTGTGGAATTATTTTTATCACTGTAAACTGTAATGAACCACCACGATAGTATAAAATATATGTCATATGGAGGAAGTGAGTGGACTGAATTGATCTTTACTTGACAGAATAAACTAGATAAGGGAATATCCTTTAATGGGTTACATGGTTTGTTACTTGGTAATTCTGGGTATATTCCTCAAACCATCTGCCCTTTAATATATCAGGCTTAAAGCAAGTATTACTTCAACATGATTTTCATTTGAAAGTAATATTTACATTGGCCCGAATGATAATACATATTTCTTTCTCTTGCATTCTTCTGTGTAGGAAAAATGATCAGATGTTATCAATCATACATTGCACAAGAGAGGGTTGAAAGAAATTTGAGTGTAAATCTCTAAGAGGCTTATCCATGTTGGATACCGTTCAGCAGTAGTCATTCACAACTAAAGGCTGGCCAATTACTTTCAATATAACATATGGGTAACGTTTGCTAAATTTTGTCCTTTATCTTTCATTACCCAAACATCAGAACAGGAACAGACAAGACTTTTCCTGCTGGCACTTAACTCAAATTTCCATGAAAATTAAATAATTCAAAACATTTTATCATGTCCAGAATGTTTAAATCAAACACAACATCTGAATATGTGCACAAAGTACAAAAATTCTGTTTTGATACATCAGTCCTTTGCTGAGATCGTATGTTTTTTCTCAGACTTCAGTTTGCAAATGTAGATTTCTTTCTGTTCCAGGTCCAGTTCTGCAACCCTGATCCCAGTATTGTACTGCTTGATCATCGTCATTGTCACAGTTATAAAACTCTAAAAGCTGTTTTGTTGTTTTTTTTTAAAATCAGTTGAAAGTTCTTCAAAAGCGATTTGCAAGTAAAATAAGTTAAACATTTTATAATTTTGCAAGTAAACAAGTTTTTAAATATTTAGTTTGAAAATATTAACCAAATGCCATACAAAAATGACTCTAATAACACCTTAAAATAAGTTTGTCTTCTTTTTTTTTTTTAAAAAAACCAGAAACTGATACATTTTTACAAAGTGTCACAATTATTACCAAATAATTATAATCATACCATTAAAGTATACAGTGATTTAAAAAAAATATTTTTATAAGATATACAGTGATCTTAAGCATGTGCACATTCATGGAGAAAATAACTATATTTTGAATGTCTAATGACAGAAGCTACATGGCAAAGAATTAATAAGAAGATGGTATTAACTTTATTAAAATAAGTAATGACAAGTTTAATTATAGACACTAATGAGAAATTGATATTATGAGAAGTAACTCAGAAGATGGAAAATGGGGCTGTTAATTTGATTTTTTTTAAAAAAATATTATTCAGTAGTTGATTGTCTACAATCCTGTACATACTGTCTTGGGAGAAAGTCTTCTGGTATATGCAGCTTATGTCGCAAAGACATATTTTACTGTATGGTGGCTGTTAGTGATGGCTCTTAAAAATAGCTTAATGCGTAGATCAAATAAACAAATGCTTACATTTCTTATATATTGTGCATATGAATGTTTATCAGTGAGTCTTTATATAGATTTGGAAGCAATTAAAAAGATGATAGATAGTAAGATACATAATCTTGAAAGTCATATTTTGGGCAGTATTTAATGGATACCGTTGCCAAAGATGGTTTTGAGTTACTAACTTCCATCCAAAGGAGAACAGAATTATGTATTGATTTCCATTGGAAAAGCTCAGATTACATTGCTTTTATAATATATGCTGCTGCATTACTGGGAGAGCAAAAAACCAAAACCAAGCCAAAAAGAGTCGCACTCAACCAGTTTAATTAAAAATGGACTTTATTTTAAAGCACACTGATATAGTCAATGCCATGAGAATACAGAACTGTGTATATTATCTTATTTGTAATCGATAGACATGATAGTTTCATATAATCATATTTATTCTTCTACTGATACCATGGGGGAAAAACAACTTACAAGAACACAACTGTGAACCAGATACTAAGATGCAAAAAGGGAATCAATTCTACCTTCTTTTACGAAACCAATTCTGTGCTCCTTACCAGTGGATAGGTACATGTGAGTACTTAAGAGTTTTGGACTCATTTGAGATGACCACATTCAAATTTCCATTCACAGATGAATCCCACTTGCAGCCTCATTAGACGGGGTGATTTTAGCATCCTAGGATGCTTTCACCCCGGCTGGGGGACAGAGACCAACTCTGGACATTACATGATGTTGTGTGACATCTGGTGTAGGCCATGCCCTAAACCAGGGTAAAAGTGTTGACGGACGCTTCCACTCCAACACGGGAGGCTTCCTGTGTTGTGCTTGCCCTAGCATGGGGCCTCCGCGCAATGGCAACGCTTTTCACATGTGATGGGGAAAGTATTCCTGAGAGGGAGCTGCGTGCGGGGTGACAGATTTGCCCCACTACTCCCTCTTTCCTTGCAAAAGCCCAGCAAAGTGAAACGCTTCGCCATGGCTTTTTGATGAGGTCGTTTTTGGTGAAACTGTTCCAGTCACTTATGTCCTAGTCAGATCTAATTAATGGGGTGGTTGCAGAAATGAAATGAGGAGAAGGAAAACCATGTATGCTATCTTGTACTCATTTTCATTGAGGCATCCGTATTATTATCAATCAACAAGAAACCTCCATGAAATTCATTGGATTGCCACAAGTCAGCAGGTAACTTGAAGGCATGTGCACAGACACACAAAATAAATTCCCTTTTTAATGGAAAATAAAATGTCAGTGAAATGTTCATGGGTGGAGCACAGGTTTCTTGTGCCTGCTTTAGCCTCAAGGTGGCCAAGGGATATGAGAGCATGTTCTGTTTTTCATTGTCAAATAATTGTCTGCAGCCTCCATAGCTAGATGTCCTGAGGGCAAGCAGGATGTAGTGCATGTGTAAAAGGCTAGAAATAGATCTTTTGAGAATCTGGAATTGAATTTGGATCTGCAGGAGTCATTTTGTCCTGTAATTACCCCTCTGAAAGTAGTCTGAAACCACCAACCTGAAGTGATATTTCCTCCCATTGAAATCAATGGAAGAATGAAAGATGGGAAAACATCTACACCACCAGGTTCTGTTTTGCCACAGTAGGTCAGCAGGCCTCTGAATTTAATAATAATAAGACATAATAATACACTTTATTTATATTCTGCCCTTCTCCTCTGGGGGAGTCAGAGCGGATTATAGCATTCACATAGGCAAGCATTCAATGCTTTTTACAGTCAAATACAATGAGACATACAAACACAAACAAGGCAAAGGCTTCTCCTTTCATTTTTGGCTTCTGGAGGCAATGCTCATCTCTGGCTCCAGGAAGGTTCTTTTTCTCCATTTCCAAACCAAGGAGCCTGCATTGTCACCTCCTAGTCATGTGTCTGGCAAGATTGTTTGGAGTGTCTCTGCCTGTTCCCACAGAAGCGGTACCTATTTATCTACTCACATTTGCATGTTTTGGAATTGCTAGGCTGGCAAAGAGCTGGGGCTAACAGATGGGAGTTCACCCCATCTTGTGGAACTGCCTACTTTCAGATCAATAGTTCAGCCAACTTTCAGGTCAGCAATTCACCAGCACAAGGGTTTAACCCATTGCGCCATCATGGCCCCTTTGACAGAATAATTGTCACAGAGTTCTGTCCCTTGTCTCAACAGGATTCTCTGCTAATCTTTTGTTCTGGAGCTGTTTTTGGGCATTCTTCCTTAATACCCATTGGTTGCATTTGTTTTTCTTTTATTTCATTTTCTTCCTTTTTCATTTTCTCCTTGTTGCATTTTGAACTACTGCAGTTTTTTGCGGGACTGTAGGCTTGAGAATTTTTATGTGGTGGGGGTTGGTCTAGTTTCTTTTAAATAATAAATATGAGTCATGCACATGATAGCTATGTGTCTTTATGTAATTACCAGTAATAAATTTGCTGGAGAGTGTAAAAATGAATGGTGTCAGGAATAGTCTGAAATGACTTGTTCAAATGAGGAATAGTTGTACAAGGTCAATGCAGTTCCTTTCTCTCCAAAATAAGTTACATAGCCATTCACATGTGAATTAAACTTAACATTAAAAGAGAAATGCCCCTAGAAGAGATAAAATAGGGAAGCACACATGTAGCATCTCGGAAATAAAGAAAACTGAGACAGTTGTCAAAATAAGTAAGGTATCGTGGATGCTCTTGCATGAGGGAGTTGTTTTCCAGTGAGAAGCTATAATGTGTCCAAAGAAGGGTGACCAACATGATAAAAGATCTGGAAAACCAAGCTCTATGAGAAGGGGCTTGTGGAACTGAGTATGTTTAGCTTGGAGGAGAGGTTAAGGGGAAAATAATGGCTGTGTTTGAATATTTGAGTGGATGTCATATTGAAGAAGGAGCAACCTTGTTTTCTGTTGTTATGAGACTTGGACATGGACTAATGGGTTCAAACAGCAGAAAAAGAGATTCCACTTAAATATTTGGGGAAACTTCCTGATGGTAAGCGCTATTTAATAGTGGAATATGCTGCTTCAGAGTATGGTGGTGTCTCTTTCTTTGGAGGCTTTTAAGCAGAGGCAAGATGATTATCTGTCAGGAAAGTTTTGATTGTATGTTTCTGTCTGATAGGTATTTGGGCTGGATGACCCTTGTAGTTTCTTCCAACTCTATGGTTCTTTGATTCCATTAAGTGACAGAGGGAGACTCAATGCCAAAACAAAAGTAAACCTACAAATTAGCCATAACCAAGTATCCCTTTTATGTATTAAAGATACACAAAGGAGGCATCTTTAGCTGTCATTAAGAGCTTCTTTTGTTTCGTTGTTCTATTTATAACCTGCCCTTTCTCCAAGGAACTATTTTACCCTTGCAGCACCCTATGAGAAAAGTTCTAGTGAGATATAGTGAATGACTCAAGGACATCCAGTGAGCTTCATGGCTGAGTGGCTGGAAATTTCAATCTTGGTCTCATTAATCCAAGTTTGACACTTTAATCTCTACTCTAAATGTTGCCCATATGTCTGTTGTAGATGTTGTGATTGTAATTCATTTAATACCACCAATGTGCATGATTATGTATAAGAGTGATAATGGTGTTGCTTCCAAATATTGTTGGACTGCAAATCCTGCCCAGCATAACCAATAATGAGGAATACTGAGATTAGTTCAGTTATATCAGGAGGAGTAGAAATAGACAAACCTTTGACCTGAGACATACTCTCTCAGAATAGGGAAAGGGCAAATAAAGAACAACAAATGGTGCAGAGTAAAATAGGGCAAGACTATGTAATTATTCTGGGTACATATACTAAGGCTTGGTTATGACAGGATATAGAAACCAGAGATGTATCACAAAAATGTAGTTTTGGAGAAGGAATATAAAGTAAAATTGGTGACATCATACTGGTGTTCTGTGGAGAGGTTCCAAGGAGCAAAAGTTGTAAGCAGGGATGAGATATAAGACCGGTGTATACATGCCATCTTGTGTCATATCCGTGCTTATAACAAAGTTATATAGTGTGGGGTGGGGGACAGGACTGATATCAGGTTCAGAAGGTAAGGAATGAGCAAATGAGTCTGAGGGCCCATCCAAACAGGCCCAAAACGTGGGACCAGTCTTGGTTTTACTGAATGAGTCCAAACGACACCTCCAGTATTTATTTTTATTTATTTTGTCAGAAGCAAATTATGAATACAGTTATAATGTATAGAAAAACCACAAACCAAGTTAAAAACTTGGCACCATATTAAATTTCCTTTGACCAGAAGCTGGCCACTTCAAGTGCCTGTGGCATCGCTGTAAGAAGGTCCTCCATTGGCAGGGCTCAGACTGCATTGTAGCAAGTGGTCTGAGGTTTGCTCTTCTCCACATTTGCATGTCGTGGACTCTACTTTGTATGTCGCCAGAGCACAGACTGTTCAGCACCTTCCAATTCACCCATTCTTCTGTGTGCCCAGGGGGGAGTTTCTCATCTGGTATCAGCCACTGGTTGAAGTTCCGGGTTTTAATCTGCCACTTTTGGTCTCTCACTTGCTGAGGTGATCCTGCAAGTATCTCTGTAGATCTCAGGAAGATCTTGATGTAAGGTGATGGCTTGCTGGCTGATAACGAACAGAGGATGTGCCAGGGATGTCAATGCCTTGGTCCTTTCATTACAGGCTGCTGCTTCCCAGTGGATGTCAGGTGGTGCAATACTGGTTAAGCAGTATACGTTCTCAAGTGGTGAAATTACCTTCGGTAAATGTGAATTAATTCAGAGTATGCCGGGTTTCCCCTGGTTTCCCCTGCATTAATTAAACACCTCATTAGATCCAGATCTTTACAAAAGATCTGGGTTTAATGAGGTGCTGGCCTGTGGGGATTGACTCCCAGGACTGCTTCCACAGTCCTGGGAGTCAGTCTCCACAGCCATCCACTTCTTTAGGCTTTGAAAAGCCCAGAGGAGCAGGATGGCGCCCACCCCCTCCCATCCATCCCCCCATTTGGATCCCGAAATTCACTGGAGAGACTTGGCAGAGGAAGAGGCCTCTCTTGAGGACCTAAATGGGGGGCTTTGGTGTGGCTTCATGCCATCCCAATTTCGATCAGGATGGCATGTAACCACCCCCACCCTGGTTCAGGGCTAGGTTTTGGCACTGTCTAGAAGCACCCTGAAAAAAAAAAGGCAGGGAACTAGTCAAGGAATTTAAGAAAAGGTATCATCCTTGCTGATTTAAAGTGACCAACAAAGGGAATTGGTTTATCAGTCGCACATATGATAATAATTAACAGACTAAGGAAACGTGTTAGGAAACTAGAGAGGAAATTGTAGTAGTTGTAGTAGTTGTGGTGAGAAATTATCAGAACTTGAATCAGAAGATTTGACAAAGTGAATAGCTTCATTTATATAATATTTATATAATACCACGATTACTATCATCTTCTTTTGTTTCCACCAAAATTAGGATTCAGCGTGTCTTGTAAATGAACTGAATGTTGGGAGGTCTGAGAAATAAAGCCAAGACTTTGTAGAAGTTCAACAGAAAGGATTTTAGGAAAGAAAATAAACCAATAGCACCGGCAAAGAAGAAGATACTTGTGTATAGGAAAAGGCAACAACAATAGCAGTTTGGGGGAGCTGGGGAATAAGGTTTCACTGAGGGTAGGTAGCTGGAGGGATCAAATGAGGAAATGATAATTGAGAATGACTGTTTTCTGGGTGAGTGAGCAGCAATTACATAGGAAACAGCAGAAGGAATCCTGGAGGGCAGAATGCAGCAACAACGAGACGGAGAGAAAAAGGACAGGTGGAATCTCTACCATGTTGAACCTGCAAATATCAGAAGGCGGAAGGAAAAGGCACAGCATTATGCAGCAGGGCATTTTGAGGTTTTTAGGACCAAATGTTATATTCAACTTGCAGACAGACAGTATTCTATCTATCTTTCTATCACCATCTGGGAAAAGCAATATTGTCAGAATGTCAGCGGATGAAATTGGAAATGTAACCCTTTCCTCTTAATTGATGGCTCAAAGAAAACTCTCCCTTCTGAAGACCCCTCTGAGAGGAGATTCCCCCAGATGTGCCAATGGAGGATTGAGCCCCCATGACAAATAACAGCTTTAGAAGATTACAGTTTCCCTCTATAACTGCTGTGGTCTCAGTAATTAGTAATTATCTGTCTCTAAAGAGAAGTCAGGCAGAGAGGCACGCTTCAGAAATGGCAGCTTATTGGGATGAATGGCTTGGCCACAGACAGACACCAAACCGGGACGGTTCTTTGGCACCACCTTTTGGGCGCTGCCCAAGGTATCCTCCTGAGACTGCAGAGCATGCATGAAACGGACCTTGGATTGGTTTCCATCTCTGTAAACATTCCATTTAAATGCCTTTTTGTTTAACCAGTGCCAAACTACATTTCATACATTCACAATATTTGGGTTTTTTGTAATCCTAATTGAGCCAAGTGTGTAAAAATGAGGATCACCCAAGGAAAAATGAATAACTGAAAGAGCAGCTAAACAGTTTTAAAATTCAGTTAAAATAGCTGTTTTTTTAAGAAAATAAGATTTTTGTATTGCTTCCTGCAATTATGAATGGCATCTTCATTCTTGAATCATTCGGGGTGTGAAGGCAATGTGTCTGTGTAATCCAAACTGGCTGAGAAAGACAAGAAGGAAAGTTATTGAAAGGGGGAAAATGAGCTCTCAGTTTGTTTCACACCTTGCTTCCCTGTTCTTACTTTTCTTTGCTGATTCTATATCCTGCTTTATTCCAACAAATTTCATTCAGCACAAGGAATACTGCATTGGGTCTTGAGTCGCTTTAAGTCCATAGACTCTGTGCATGCTCATCTACCATTGCAAGGAAAACATAATTGTCCTTTGAGAACATGCTATATGGAGAGAAAGATACATATTCAATTGTCTGTCTAAACCAGATCTCACACTTCTTCCCGCTTCTTTATCCACTCCTTCCTTCTACTCCCCTGCAACCCTTTTACTGGGATCTTGACTTACTTTGGCAGTTAGCTGCGTATGTAATTGGGTTGCCATGGAAACAGTATCCAGCACACTGCGCTCCATCTCTCTGTTCTTTCTGGCTTTTCTATCCCACCCTCTTCTTCTCTTTCAGAAGCCTGTTGCTATGGAAAAACTTAAAATCTACCAAAAAATAAAATAAAATAACTGAGTCCCCCCACACACCTTTTTAGGCGATTGTTTAAAAGTTTGCTTTAACATTTTTTATCTGTAGGAAAGATCATTTCTTTCGTAACATCTTCTGAAATTGTACCAAGAAGGCTTGGTATCTTAAATCTCAAGTTTTCATTGTAGGGAAAACGTGAATGTCCACGTGCGTGTGTATGAATGTCGACACGCAGAATTTGGGAAGCAGCAGGAATGATCAAAAAAGCTACAAAAAGTAACCCTTCTGTGACAAAAATGGGGGCTATTGTAGACATACCACTGAATCAATGCATGATCTGAGAGGCATCCCTTATATTATAGCAATAGATGGGAATGTGAAGCACTGCAGTTTTGCCATTGTGCAATATATCCGTCAGACCTGCCCTCCCATTAATCCAGCGGTTCTCAACCTGTGGGTCTCCAGATGTTTTTGGCCTACAACTCCCAGAAATCCCAGCTAGTTTACCAGCTGTTATGATTTCTTGGAGTTGAAGGCCAAAAACATCTGGGGACCCACAGGTTGAGAACCACTACATTAGTCGGAGTGAGGCAGCCATGTCATAGAGTCAATTTTGAAGCAATTGTTAGCTGTTCTTATTATTACATTTTTCCTGCCAGGGAAGGAGGGAGGGGCTTGAGGGATTTTCTGTCTTGTGTGCCAAAGTAACTTGTGTAGCTTTAAATATCCATGAATTTTCTCTTGGCTGGGTATAAGCTATTATTTATTGTTCCTTCTCAGGCAGCAAATGTCATTGGTTGTGATTGTAGCTGCGTGTTCTCATAACATGTCCTAAGAGGCATTCTGTGGAATATTGTGTGGAATGTGGACGCGTGGTTGCGTGGCACAATTACCTGAAGCAGCAAAAGCTCTTGGGACAGCATTAGTAGTCGGTGAAATATTCATTTTGCTATGAACCTCTCTAGGAATCCGTATTATGCTTTCACTGGGAAGGATGACAAATACCCTCTGGGGTAAATTTCAAGCCTGCCTTTCAAGCTCAGTGTCATTTTGCTGGAGTTTTATAAACAATACATGTTTCTGACCTTACTGCCTGCCTCCATCTACGCTGTATCCTCAAATTCCCCACTCCTACTTTGGGGACCAGAAAGACGCATTAAGTAGGAGAATGTCATAAATAGCATAAAACCATTTGTTAGAGGAGAAACTGATTTGTTTGAACAGAGGCAAAGAATGAAATGAGCTATTAGTGCATGGGCAAGGAAGGTAAAGTAGGATGATGATGATCTCCGTAGAAAGGTAATAAAGATTAGCGTACAAGGAGAAATAGCAGTGGTTCAGGTGCTTCTGGTGATGAGGAATTGCAGAAAGTCCCAAGTACAATAATCGGAACTTAAATCTTCATGACAATGAGAATAGTAGCTGCAAATTATTAGGGACAGATTGTGATGAGGCAGCATAACCTGATGAAAAAGAAACTTGTACTCTCTGTGCCTGTGATACCTCAGGATGTTGTAGCTGGGTTTGAAATCTATGATTGCATTGCTACGGCTGAGACGTATCCTCAAGCTGTGCTGCTTAGTTTACATAACACAGCTAATTATTTCATCTCGTTTTATTGTTCCATCATGCCTCTGTCATGGTTTTACACACATACACAGTTTACCATTTAACTTCTGTTTCAAACGGTTATAAAAGAGGCATAGAAATCTAACAAATGCATTATATCATACTAAGACATTGTAATAAGTAGTCTCTTTTATTGCTCACCTGCAAGGTGAACTGTAAAAATGTTTCAAGACAATGAAAAAGAACTTGAAGGAAGTTTGGAGATGAAGTCTGGTTAGGAAAGGGTAAATAGATTAAATGCAAAGTAATTTCAGAAGCATTAAAGAACATGTTTCTATGGAAACATCAACCCACAAAGGGAGAAGAGGGGACAGAGATAGAATGGGAGAAAAAGAATAGAGAAAATGGGGCTTTTTGAGAAAAGAGGAACAGCCGTGTTCATACCTGCACGTAACAGTGTCAAATGATTATCTGTTCCTTTTAATTGATTCCTTATTGAAAAATGCAATACCAAGCATTTGACATTCCAACCTTTTTAAAAGAAGAGATTGAAACAGCTATAACAAACTGTAGCACTGTATCAAGCTACTTAATTTCTGGCTCTATTCATATCTGAATCATGGATCATGCCCTCTTTTTAAAGTTTTTGTGTATTCTTGATGGCATTCTTGATCTTAATGCTTTAGCAGAAACTCAATGATATTTTTATTCCATTATTGGAATTTAATCCAGTATGGATATAGCATGCTAGAAGTTGTGCTATTCTGATGGCACATGCTTTTACCATTTAGTTTTGAAGGTTTTTGGAGTACTCTAGGATAACATTATTGACAGGTATCTCTGTTTTGATTGTGACATTCTCCAGACATTGTGGATGAACAGTTTATGTTGTGTTTTCTTATTCATGTCTAAAGTAGATCTATATAGATTTATGCTACAATATATATCAACATCATATGTCACACCTAATTGCATTTCCCTGCCCAGAGGTACATTGACCAAACAGATGCTGTGCTGTTGTTTATTCTTGTGATGGTTTATGCTATGCTTACTTAGTGTTAATCTGTAAGTGAATAGTCTTGATTTTATTTAGAAAATTCTAAGGGCACAATTTAGACTCTACAATATGTATAATGAAATATCTTGTTGACATCATAGAAATTAGAGAAGTGCACTGGTTACATGATGCATTTACTTTCCAGTGTGATGCACTAGAAAATGGCTGGTTTTAGCTCAAGCCAATTTGGGGTTTATTTGATTTTGAAATCAATTTGCTTCAAAAACTTGGAAGATCATGAATATATTTGGAAATCTTAGAAGAAAGCTATGATGTTTCCAGGTATGAGAGCCCATTAGGAGTGCATTGGCCAAACTGCAGACAAAAACTAGGTGGATGGTCCTTTGCCTTTCAAATGGCATCTTTAAAGTTTGATTTTTATAAATAAATATTTAATATTTTTGACAGAACTGTAATAGGATTGTAGGCATAGTTCTCTCTTATGCTTCAAAGCTAAGTTTCACATGAGTAGATGTAGGAATTTTGTGCAAGGCAATCTTTCCATTTGGAGACAGCCAGAAAACATATTATTGTAAACTCCTTGAGGACCATTGTTCTGAAATGGCAAACAGCATATGGATTAAAAAAGGTAGATAGCAATAGTTTGTGTGGAAGTTTAATCCTTTGTGGGGGAGGCAGGAGGAATGTCCCTCTTTCTTTACTATACCTATCATCTTGGAGAAGTTGTGTATAAAATGGTGTACAGAATGTCCACAGAAAAATGATGTCCACAGAAAAGAAAGATGCAATGTCTCAGAAGGATAGTATAGAAACTACAGAGTCATGATGCCTGAAAACTAGTTTAAGGCTTTTAAACCAGTCTAAGGCTTTTAAAACAGTTAAGCATGGAAAACTGTCATTTTATGATATTTGTTCCTAGGAGACATTTTGTATGACATATTTTATTAGGAAATGTGCCCTAGGAACAAAGTCATTCAGCGCAACACCTCTCCCCACCAGTAGGCATTTCACAGAAATGAAATCTAAAACATATTTGGCATTGGGTTCAATATTTGCTTGATTGTGATGCACATTTCTCAAACACAGTCTTCTAATTTCTTTAATTCCTTATTTTTACAGATTTTCTTAGGCAGTTTAGAAAGCATATAATAAAATGTCAGTGTCTAATGCATTGAACCATGAAGTACCCAATCCTGTAAATTTCTGCTTTGTTGGGACTATACAAAAATTCTTTACTCATAGTTGTACATTTTCTATTCCTACAACCAGTGTGTATAAGGATGGCTGTCTGGTAGCACTAGACTGGGTTTGAATCCATTGGACTGGCAGGACTTCCTCCCGCTATAGTTGTATATTTCTCTACATGTCCAGGCTATAGAATTGTTCACAATCCCTGCTTATCTTAATTTCTTACATTGCTGCTGTTGTGCTCTGCCTTATTTATTTATTTATTTATTATTTACTACATTTATATCCTGCTTTTCTCATGCTGGAGGGGACTCAGAGCGGCTTACAAATCAAATGTACATACAATATATTATTACAATTATATTATCACAATATAAGCATTAAATTACTATATTGTACTATATCATTATATGGTAATATTATTAGTAATATTACATTTAATATATAATATTAAATACTCTTATTGCTATTTATGGAATAGTTTCTACTTTGAATCTTCCAAGTGTCAGTCCTTGCGTCTCCTCCTATCTTAACAACATACAATCATATTGTAGTGGTACTCAGAAAGAAAAGGTTCTTCTCTCTGTGGTTGTTTCAAATGTTTTGATCCAAGAAAAGTATTATCTGCCATACTAAATGTATTGGAAAATACCGAAAGTGTCTAGAAAGAGGAATGTTACAATTGAAAGAATCGTCTGTTTAGTTCTGAGGTAAAAATTAATCCCCTTGTACCCAAAACAAAAAATATCTTCTGGTCTATGTTTTTATGAAGTTATACTTACAATTTATTGTTTCCTCTTCTACTTCCTCCTGTCCCTATAGGAGAAGAAGAACCACATTCCTCTATACATTCTTCAGTATATTTTTTTTTATAAATTGTACCTGACACTTCCCAGATGTTCTCGTTAAATAACCAGATGTGGCTATATCTCTCAGCTGTACAAGCTATCAGCAGCATAGGAGCTGGCATGGCAGAAGAGTGCTGGTGGAGAGTGGGCTGGGGATGAGTGATACAAGTCTTGGCAGTTCAACTATGATAAGCACCAGTGCACTAGGAGGCTTATGTGAGGCTTAAGTGAATTCTTGTGAATCTCTTGTGTCTCTCAAATTGTCCTTCCTATCTCATGAGGACAGGCTGTTTTGAGAGTTTTCAGTCTGCAGTTGGAACTAAAGTAATCCTGCATGTCAGGCTCTTATGAGGATTCTACGGTAACAACAGATGCAAGAGTAAAGGGTGGAAATGTTAATTGTAGAACCAAGGTGTGGTCAACAAGCTGAGCCATGAGATCAGGCAGTTCTTTGTTATCTTGTTCTTCCTGTTGTCATTTCTAATTAGGCTGTCCTCAACATGCAGCAAATGTATCTGAGTGCCAGTTGTCATCCAAATGGAGTAGGAAGAAAAAAAAATCTTGCATTGACATCCATTTTTCAAGAATAAGTTTGCATGCAAAACACATTACATGGTAATGTTTGGTCCCTGAAGACAACTATTGGAACAACATTGTTCAGCCATGAGGCATCCAGGTGATTGCTTAACAAAGGAAGAAACTGTACATCCCCTTTCTGTTAGTGTATGAATGAAAACTGAACAGTGAATGTGTATTTCCTGTGACTATTGGATGTTGGGAAAGGTATGTGTAGCATCATGAGCCCCTTACTGTCTATGGTGCTATACAAAAAGACCACAGGGAGCTGCTGAGGCCCTGTATGACTGAAGCTTGTGTGGGGGCGCATTGAGAATCTCTCATTTGTTTGGTGATGGACTAGTTTTCTCACTATCTTGCAAACTGAAATGCTATAAACAAAGTGAAAGAAGAGGCACTTATCCAATGCAAGTTGACAACTGAGTAATATTCCTAGTATTTCTTGTCCCTTCCATTCCTGAGAAAATACCATCTTAAGGCAGTTGTGGACAAATTGCAGGAAACAGCAATTTGTTGGTTTAAACTTACCACAGAGAAGTCATTGGAGAAGTTTATAACTAAACAACTACTAAAACTAATCTGTGCTGAGCCTATAATTGGATGCTCTGCAGATGTGCATGGTTGCCACAGGCCTTTCTGGCAACAGGGATTGCGTTAAAGAAACAGCCGAGTTCTGTGTTGGGGAGAATTGAGAACAGTGCAATTTGTAGCAGGCAAAAACTTACTCAAGCCAAGTACCTGTCCAGATTCCCTCATTGAATGTCATTGTCTGCATGCAAGACAGACAGACAATGTGGAATGGCCTCCATACCATTGAGGAAGATGCTATCCTTTAATGCAGGAACTAATACAAGTCTGGTCATCATGAATTATAAGACTCAACCCCTTCCAAATACTTTTTGAAAAGCTCTGGAAACAGAGGGTAAATCATAGAAAATGAGATTCTTCATATTTGATCAATGCCAGAAACACACAAACTGAGGCCATTATAGAATAAGAAAAATTTAAGAGCTTTGTATTATTGAAGCATTTGCTATCATCAAAACTATTGCAGAGTTAGAATAGGAAGTCATTAGAGTCCTCATCTAACCCTTACAACCTACAATTTGTGACTTCATCAGCTCAATATTACTTCACCCACAATTTCCACCCACTGCACACATGCCTTCTGTCTCCACATGCCTTCTGTCTGAGTTCAGGAACAAGGCTCATTTCCCAGTTCCTCTATTTCCCTCTCCATATTTAAAGTGTAGAGAACATCAGCCCAGACGTTGTTGGTACATGAGTGCATTAGTGCATAAAACCACTAGTTTTGCAGATAATGCTTGCTATTAGTATAAAAGTCTCTCAGGTATAAATTGCATGATGTAAATATTAATTCAGATTGTGGCCATTGTTTTGCCTTCAGTTTAGGGTTCATTCCCACTTCAAAAAGTAGATCAATTTGTCATTCACATTTCTTCTTATCAAAATCACCCATTTTTCACTGACGATTGTTATGAACACCTCTGTTTTAAAAACTGCCGAATGCTTGTGAGAAATCCTACTTCTCACATTGTTCACCGAACAGCTCCTTTGCCTCTTGAATGAACATCTATTCTTCTTACATCTTCTGCAGTTGCAGGTTGTCTCCACACATTGGCATCTATTGAGCAGGGCTAAAGGCAGGTTTACAATGGTGGAGACTGAAAGCCATAGATGGAACTAAACAAGAATTTTGTATCAATTCTCCTCTTTGTGGAAGATCCATCCTTTGTGAGTTTATTTTCTTTTAAAACATGCTCCTTTTTATTATATTATCTGAAGACACGAATATTATTACATGTGTGTAGTTTGTCGTTTAGCAGGTAGTGTGAGCTAAAGACTTTGAAGTAAACATGGTAACGTTTCAATGAGAGAACATGTTTAAATATTTGATGTGTACATATTTTCCCAAAGAATTAGAGAATTAATTTACTCTCTGAAGCAATATTGGGAGACTAAATTGGGAGACTAAATTCCATCAGTGAAGTGTGAAACAGCTTTAAGTGGAGAGTGAGGCATCTTCCTCTGAACTCAAGGCACAACGGATTTCCCCTCACTATTAGCATTGTTTCTAATCAAGGTATGTTAATATTTGTGCTGACCCTTGACTTTAAGCAAATGCAGGATTGATCCATGCAAAGGGTCCCTTCTGAGTTCTGTCTATACCATGTTCTCTGTAGGTGATGTTGAAAAATTCCATGAAGATTCTTGGGAGATGGGGATGGGAGTATTTCCTATTTATACCTTTTTGTACATTATTCTTATTTAAATACATTTTTTTTAAAAAAACATAATTTAATTACTATTATTAGTGTCAATTAAATTAATATGAATAATTAATTAAATAAATTAAAATAGGAGTGTATTTTAAATCATGATAATCTAAAAGTGATGTCAGCTCTTTCCCAACATTAAAGTCAAAGGGAGCTTGGCAAACTGCACACTTTATTATCTCTGAAGATCTCAACCTTTAGATAGCCGAACAGCTCAGGAGCAATGGAGATGAAAGTGTTCCACTATTAGTTTCAGCAAGAGTAAAGACAAAGGAATGGATGGGCAAGTCAGTGTTATAGCGGATGTGAAACCAGTTTTACTCTCTGGAAACCAATTCTCTGATTGATTTCCCAGATTTCTAGATCAAGGATGGTTGAATACAATCCTTTAGCTATGTGATGTTGAGGTACTCAGGTTCTCCTTTGATTCTATTTCAGTGTATATCTGACTATAAAATCTGTGGCATAGGTTTTATTGAAAATGTCAAGAGGAATCTGAACATATGAAGAAATCTTAGGTCTGATGTATAAAAATTAAAACATGATTAAGGGTAGCCTATGTGTGATAATTAATTTTCCTTTCCCGAGACATGAATTTACTAAGAACAGATTTTAAACTATGCCCACAGAATAACTGACTCTGAATTTTGTTTTGTGCAATCCAGAAAATTTTCTTAGTCTAGTTTTTGTGTTTATGGCTCAATCTGGACTGCAGATATTGTATTCTATCTTTTGGCACACATAGACAAATGTTATATTGCTTTAGCAGCAAGAGAGTTAAGAGCTGCTTTTCAAAGTTGCTGTAGTATTAACTTAAATACAGTACAGTATTTTTAAATTTTCATGAGTTCACTTAAATCAGATGCCTAATGAGGTTTTCTTGTTCAGGAACATCAGAAACAATACAGAGGTGAGAGAGGACACATATGGCTTCTCATTTGATTCATAATTCTTATATACATTATAAAGTGCAAATTTCCCTGACAATTTTGCATGCTGTTTGGAACAGAAGATGCTATTTGTATATTATTCCAAAAGGTTTACTAGGTTGCTGATATTGTGGTGTGATTATACATGACAATGAGGCAATTTCCAGCTGAGACAAAATCAGATCTGCTGCAGCATTGGTAGACTTTTAGAAGTTGAGGGTTGCTTAGATGTGTTTTTAATGTTTTTTTTTTTTTTTTAGAAAAAGGGGAAATAGTTTATTTTTTTACTTTTAGTCGGCAGGGATTGGGCGAAAACAATAGGGTGGGAATACTATACATTTATTTCTGTATTTGATTCTTCTGTTTTGCTTTTATTTTAATGTCTGTGTTTTTTATTTTATTAATTTGTCAGATTTAAACTACATTTTTGAAAATCTAATAAAATTGTTTTTAAAACTGAGCTTTGAGACACCTATGATATCAAAAGTAGTTACTAACATTGGAATCTCCTTCATTGGCACTGAATTTAGGGCAGAAATTGTAAACCTACTTGGCTTATTCCCAACACTATACATTTATTGAATATAAAGCTGTACTCCCAAGTTACTATTTCATTTTTAAACATTAGCCATCTAAGTAATAAATATCTCATTGATTAAATGTAAAATAGGGGCATTTCATAAATACATTGTTTATACTTCTCAGTGGCTCCCATTCAAATGTTTTCCTTGGCAAAAGCTAGTATTTTTATATACATACATTCCGTTACATTAAAAATTCATGAGTCATAAATAGCTTTAAAAACAAAATAAAAACAGCAAGAATAGATCTGCATCATAAATCCATCTCTTGCTAATACAATGCACATTCCAATGAAATTAGTGGGATTTACTTATGAATAACCAACTTCAGAAGGAAGAAGATTGGCTCAAGTTTTCCTCATGGTGGTGCTTCATTTTCCTCTATGCCTCCCATCTTGTTTTGTTGTCCATAATCTTTATTTTGTTCTTTAAAATACATTGTTTGGATCCAGATTTTCCCTTCTGTGAATTAAAGGGCTCCTTCAAATACTGGAGGAGGTGACTGGTGACCACATCTGAGGTCCCATTTGATCCTGGAAGCCTTATCTTGTGGTTTTGCAGACAGGAAGCTACACACATGCAACAAACCCTTGCATTTGCAATGAAGAATGAGGGAACCTTTAGCCACATATGACCTATCCTGTGTAGGGTCATTGGGGAGAATTGGTTACTGAGAGTAGGGGAGATGTCTCCATTTAGTGGTACAAAAACAGAGATGCTAGATGTTCTCTGCTAATAAGGGGGGAATCTTTAACCTCCTTCTGCTCCCAACAGCTTCTATGGCCATTCTGGCTTTGTATTACCATTAATAGCCCAACAGCAACATTGTTAGCTCCTTCTGGATTATTAAGAAGAGAAATGAACTGAGCCTACCTACTGACTCAGTGTTCCAGTCACAACAAAAGCGGTGATCCTGGCGGTGCTGTTAGTGTCCCCGTGCTACCAGAGTGTTCTTCAGCTATAGCCACTGCGGGTTATGGAATTGCACATTAAAGCTTCAGGGCGATCAGCAACCCCAGGGCCATAGTTTGTGCACACAACATTAGTGGAGTGATTAAAATCTTGTAAAGCTTTTCACTGGAATCCTCAGTGTCATTTTAATATTGTTTTGGGGGATCTGCCAGCTCTGCAGAGCAGTGTTTTAGAAGCTTCCAGATGAAGGAGTTGGTGAACTCACCTCTACTACTCTTCCTTCCTTAGGAACATCCTGTAATTTTAGTTCTACACATGAAAGCTCTGTATCTAATGCAGGAACACAAATAAATAAAAATATAGAAATACAAAATTGAAAAAGTTACACTTGTGTAAAATGCAGCTTATTTCATGAATAAGTATTTACAGCTTTTACTAAACATATGTTTCTGATTTTGTTGAAATGTCTCTTTTCATTCATTCTATTACTAATTTCGATATATACAGTAGAGTCCCACTTATACGACTTCCGCTTATCTGACACTTCATATTATTTGAGGCAAATCTCCTCCCTCCCCCTCTCTCTCTCACTCACCCTACCAGGTCCCGGTGCTGCCGGAACCCAGCCGGGTGAGTGAGTGAGGGACGGAGGGTGGGCAAGGAACAGAGGGTGACAAAGGCCCTCCCTTCCTCCCTTGCTCACTCCTTCGCCAGGCCAGGCCCCGGTACTGCCGGGACCCAGCATGGTAAAGGAGCTGAGGGACAGAGACAGACGAGTGAAGGAGGGTGGCAAAGGCCCTCCCTCCCTCGCTCGTTCCTTTGCCAGGCGGGGCCCTGGTGCTGCCAGGACCCAGCATGGTGAAGGAGCTGAGGGAAGGAGGCGGGCGGGCAAAGGAGGGCAGCAAAGGCCCTCTCGTGCTCTCTTTCTCTCACTTACGCACCCCGCCAGGTCCCGGTGCTGCCGTAGCTGCTGCTGGGACCCAGCCTAGTAAGTGAGCACCCACCCTGTTATCTGTCAGTTTCGTTTATCTGTCATTCTGCCCCCCAGTTTATGACAGATAAGCGAGACTCTACTGTATTGTACATTACCACACTTGAGTAGTGGGAAGAAAACTGCTTTTTAAAAGTAGAATGTACTTCTGAATAGATATATACAGAATTAGAAGACATTTCTTGAGATGAAAATAATTTCTAGGTAAAGTTCTGGAGTAGTGTATGCCATCTCGTTGAATCCTATACATGCCTGCTCCTAGATTTAGAAAATGTGTAACCTAATCATATACATGTTTACTCAGAATAAATCTCATTGCATTGAATAGGATTTACCAGTTCACCTTGATTTCTCTGAACTATATAATTTCATTTGTGTCAGATACAACCTATAGACAGGCGCCACTGTGATGCAATGGGTTAAACTCTTGCACCAACTCAACTGCTGACCTGAAAGTTGTCGGTTCGAATCCATGAGACAGGGTGAGCTCCCGCCTGTCAATTCTTGCTTGCAGGGACATGAGAGAAGCCTCCCAGCAACACATCCGGGCATCCCCTGGCCAGCATCTGTGTAGATGGCCAATTCTCTTACACCAGAAGCAACTTGCAATATGTTCTCAAGTCACTTCTGATACGATTTAAGAAAACCCTATAGACATTTTCTTTCTCTATGCTTCTTGCAGTTTCCCCCCCAAAAGCATGATATTTCTTTGGGAGAAAATAATTTGGCAGCATGATTTGATGGGAAGGATGGTGAACAATGTTCTAGATTTTTAAGCATATGCAATAAAAGTTCTTGTCAATATGTTCTCATCCTGTTTTAGCTCTTTTATTCAGTCAATCAATCAAAGCTTTATTACTGTCCAAAGACTCAAATAGCTCAAAAAAAGATACGCAGAGTGCGTACAGATTAATAAACCGATTAAACTGATTAAAATGCAGGACAGTGCACTAGACAAAGCACATATAAACAAGAATGAGAACCCTGCAAATACATACAAGGGCAAGTTTTAGCCTGAGTCTAATACAGGAAGTTGTCTCATCCTGGCTACCTCAGAGAGAAACTGGGCAATGGCCAAAGTCATGTGGGTGAGGTTATCTCCTAATAAAAACGTTATATAGAATTGGGTTTTAGCTCTTTTGTTGATGAAACCCTAGGAGAAGGGGTAAGACACACGTTCATTAAAAAAAATAGAAACCCAGTAACTAATCAAAGTGATTGGTTTTCTGAGGTTGACTTCCATTAAAGAACACATTGCAAAAATGACAGAGATAATTCTCAGAAATAGTGGCATCCCTGAAAATGCAACTTATTCCTTCAAAGCCTCATTTAGTTCCTCATATAGTCATGTGGTTGGAAGATTGCTACTGAAGATTTTAAAGATACTAAATCCATTTATTCTTGAGGATGTGCCAGTATAGTGAATTCAATAAGAAACTATGGGAATGTCCTTTGTGAGCACATCTAAGACAGCTGCATATATAATTGTTATTGCTGAATCTTCACAGTCCTTGAGGTGAGAGGACTGAAGTGCCAAGGCTGTATTTCCACAAAAAATACACTGTAGGTAATGGTGTTATAAAACTTGGCATAGGTTACTGAAGAAAATTTTGCAGCAGTGAAGTCTTTTTTTTCAAGAAATTGGTATTGACTCCTTGAACTTTTTGTGTGTGTTGTCATTTTCTTAAGAAGTCTGTATTCCCTCTGTTTCACTTCTTTCCCTCTGTTTATTAGTTTATTTCCTGACTGTACCTGACTGACCATTCATGTGTTTACAAAGTATATACTCTTTGAATTATGAACATTAGTGGGAGAGGTTCTTGGTATCCTTCTTAGAGCACATATCATGCATCTTAATTTGATCTTTCTCTCTCTCTTTTTCTTCTCTAGGTACCTGATTAATGTCACCTTTGAAGGAAGGAATTTGTCTTTCAGTGAGGATGGCTACCAGATGCATCCCAAATTGGTTATCATCCTTCTGACAAAGTCAAGGACGTGGGACAGGGTAGGATGTGTTTGGCAACTTTCAGGCTGGGACTGGGGCAGACAAGTAATAATAATATTATTTATTCGACCAGTCATATGACCATTTCAAAATACAATAAAAATAAAAACAAGGCAAAAAGGAGGAGAGGACGGCAGCTGACCTTCTATTTACAGTCAAAATCTTATTTTCCTGATTCTTCTTTCAGGAAATGTGCTCTTTTCTTGATAGGGGGCAGACAAGTAAATGTTCCCTCCTTTTAGGAAGTGGATCTGGCTCTTTGTTTACCATCCAGAGGTTCATTGGAGACCAATGATTAAAGGCTTGGACTGGTGCTTTAGAAAGTAATTACTTACACTTATACAGAAGTTGTCAGATGGTGTCAGAATTACATTTAAAAACAAAACCTCTTTCTTCTTTTCTTTAAAAAGTGACTAAAATAGTTACATTTTACAAACAACCTAGGTAGGAATTCCATAAGCTATTAGGTGAAAACACACCTGAATAGTGAAGTGAGGTCACACACACAATGAAACTTTAAAATAATTAAAACAATGAGATAGAATCACAAAAGTATTTGAGTTACATTATTAATTTACAATCATAATGTAACTCAAATACCCTTGTGACACACTCTGATTATTTTAATTCTTTTAAAAGTTTCAGTGTATGTGTGTGTGTGACTTCACTAAGTTACATTATTACTTCACAATCATAATGTAACTTAATTGTAAATTAGTTGTTGCAAAAATGAATTAATCGCAAGTAACTCCTTAATTGTAATGAGTTATGTCAAAGCTCTGGGAAAAAATACATGAGCACACTTAGTTAAACTCAGATCATTATCCATTATCACCACTGGCAGTTGGTGGCTTCCCCATCAGTAGAGAAGTGAATTCACTCTGGATTTTCATCTGAACTTTAAAGGAGCTAAGTTATTAACCCACCCGCCCAGAATAAATTTAGCACACAGGAAACCTGTTTTAATTTTTGAACCAATAATTCATTGGTCCTTGGATATGAAAACTGACAGCCACTACTGATCTTTGTTCTAGTTTGCCTGTAGGCAGGACATTTCCCATTACACAGAAATGCAAGGGACTTGATGATGCAGAAAAGAATAATATCTTCTTGCTGCTGTAAAGGATCTCATGAGGTGGATTGGGGGGGGAGGGGTGAATGGTGAAATTTGGAAGACAGGAGATTCCCCATTGCTAGTTAAAATTCCCATAGGTTTTCTTTTATCTGTCTTTCTTATATATCTGTATAGGATAATGCAAGCACCACTGAAATGCTGCATAGAGTTGTTGTTTTGTTTGACCAAGGTCTAGTGAGGTGGTTCTCAACCTGTGGGTCTCTAGATGTTTTGGCCTTCAACTCCCAGAAATCCTAACAGCTGGTAAACTGGCTGGGATTTCTGGGAGTTGTAGGCCAAAACACCTAGGGACCCATAGGTTGAGAACCATTGGTCTTCTAGATATTACCAATCTAGTGCTCACGTGGTCTTACAGTATTAATCACTTTACATTTAACATGTGAAGTCAACATACAAGTAAAATATACAGCTGAAATACACAATGATGTGCTGGAAAATAAGGCAGGATTAGGTCAGTTGTAAGAGCTGTCAAATTGTCACTCCTCCTTCTAATGGGCATAAATGGACCAATATTGATATTGCCGTTCTGCGAACATATGCCCACTCATATGGGAATAAGACCCATCTGAACATGGCTAGGCTGACTTCAGACAAACATGTATAAGACTGCACAGAAAGCTCCAGTAAAGTCAGCTTTTGAGTATGATCACTACATAGGATAGAAAACATTTCAGATTCATTGAACTGGCTTGTCAAGACCTGCTGGCACGAGGTCTGTAATCATCAGCATTGCTCTGAGGTGAGCACAATAATGTCATGGTAGTTATGAAAGCAAGGTACCAAAATAAAATAAAATAAACAAGACAGTCTTGTCATTCCTGTTTATCGGTGCTAGATATCTTGCATGATCATGTTTAGTTGTCCATTTCATAAAATTCCATGCTTTGACATACTCTACACAGTGTTTTTGACTGTATTCAGGGGTATATTTTTCCATTTGAAAATGCATTTAGTTGTAAACTCAGGAAATTATCCTTCTTACTAACACAGCATTATGCTTGTTGGTCCAAGAAACTAAATAGCATTCTAACATTTTTATAGCTACTGAGTGAATAGACTTTCAAACTTTTCTCTCAAAATAGAATTTATATATTGTACAGTACATTACTCTGAAATGAAATTTAGTTTGGACAGCTGCAAGGCCGTTGGGTACCTCTTACTCATGTACTACCTTGCTACCATACCCTTGAAAATAATTGGGAATAAAATTCAGTAATTGCTATAGATATAACCAACATGTTCTTGCCAAATGAACAGTGAAAATGCGACACTCAAAATCACATCTTCACAAAATGTTTTCTTGTAGAGCAGCTACTGTAGGATGGCTTTTGGATGGTTTGGGGATGGGTTTTCTTTTCTTTTACCTTTTTGCCAAAGCCAAAATGGGAAGAGGCCAGGAACTTTGGAGGCTTTCAAGGTGGGTGAGGATATTTATGTATTCCAGTTTTAAGCCACCTTTCTCCCAGAGTGGAACCCAAAGCAGCTCACAAAATTAATGAATTAAAACCAAACAATACAATATTAAAAACAATTAAAATATTTTAATTCAACATATAAAATTGTTCTGAAAATATCATTTTTTCTTTGAAAAAAATGCCATCCTCTCCAACATGAGGCCTGTCTGTGAGTAATTACATATTCAAAGCTTGCTTAAATAAAAAAGTCTTTGTCTCCCAAATAAAGGAGAGCAGGGAAGGGACGGGCAGCTTAGCCTCCCAGAGCCAGAAGATAAGAGCAGCTACTGAGAAGGCTTTATTTTGTAGCCTCAGCAAGTGAGTCTGTGATGGTGGCAGGACCAAGAGAAAGCCCTCCCCTGCAGTTCTTAATCATAGAATCATAGAGTTGGAAGAGACCACACAGGCCATCCAGGCCAACCCCCTGCCAAGAAGCAGGAAAATCACATTCAAAGCACCAAGATTCTGGCAGGTTCATATAGGAAGATGTAGTCTTTCAGATAGAGCTATATGACTCTTGTTATAATGGCTATAGCCCATGGTCCTTTATGGACAACTAACCATGACCATGCAAGTAGCCAGCATAACCACTGACAACTAGCACAGCATGAATAGTTATGGGAGGAGCAGTTCAAAATCTCTAATAGGCATGAGATTAACTAATCCTTATATAACCTATAAATTAAAGGTAAAGGTTTCCCTCTGACATTAAGTCTAATTGTGTCCGACTCTGAGGGTTGGTGCTCATCTCCATTTCTAAGCTGAAGAGCCAGTGTTGTCCATAGATGCTCCAAGGTCATGTGGCCGGCATGACTGCATGGAGCACCGTGTTACCTTTCCACCAGAGTGGTGCCTGTTGATCTGGTCACATTTGCATGTTTTTGAACTACTAGGTTGGCAGAAGGTGGGGCTAACAGTGGGAGCTCACCCCGCTCCCCAGATTTGAACCGCCGACCTGTTGGTCAGCAAGTTCAGCAGCTCAGCGGTTTAACCCGCTGCGCCACCGGAGGCTCCAGCCTATAAATTAGTCAAGATAAATTGTTAGTCAGCCTGGTCAAATATATCCATACAGGTGTATCCATATTTGTAAATGTGGACCAAAGGGTCATGAAAAGCATACATGCATCTGCAGAAACATGTGCTTGCATACATGCAGATACCGTTGGTGAATATTTCATGCATCTAAAGAAATGTATTCTAACCCATGAGAGGTCATGCTAGTATATATCTATTAGTCTTTAAGTTGTCATGAGTCTCTTGATTTATGTTGGATGCAGAAACATAGTCACCCCTCTGCAATTTGTCACTATCATTGGATAAGAAGTCAAAGAAAGACATGTAGCACTGAGCAATGCATCATCAGCATATTGGTGACAGCTCACACCTTTCTTGAGTAAATTCCCTCATTGTGGTAGCCTTGTGTATATTTTAAAGGGGATGAATGACAGTAAGAATGACCCCCTCAAAAACACAGCACAGATGAGTGGATAATGAGAGTCACTAGACAACTACATCTTTTTGCTGTGCTTCCCTTGAAAGGTGTGAAAAGAAGGGAAAGATTCAGATGTTATTCTGTCCAGTCCTGCAATGCCATCTAGCCACTTAGATGTAGATAGATTTAGCCTCACCAATAGATATATCTAATCCTTCTTAATCACTAAGAATATTGTAATTGGTATTTACCAAAGCTGAACCAATTTCATAGGATTATCTGAACTCCTTGTGATAATCATACTTAAGTCTTTTTCTCGGAGAAGAGTTTTTTCTTATAAAGCAACTTAAGAATTATTTCTCTGCAGTCTTTTCCCCCCAACAAATACAAATATAAATTAAAACAAAGTACAAATAGAAATTCACTAGTTGCGTCTTCTTCTTCTTTTACCTGCATGCTTGATTTAACTCCCTCTGAAATGGTCATAGTAAGTAAGTAAGTAAGTAATTAACTTTATTTTTCTATCCCACCACCATCTCCTGGCAGGGACTCAGGGTGGCTAACACCGGGCAAAAGCCCGAAAACAATAAACAAAGTGCAACAATTAAACCATTTTACAATGAATAAAAACACAGTAAAATCGACAATACATTAAACCATAAAAACTCATTTAAGGCATAAAATGAATAAAAATGAAATAAAATACTCATGGCAGTGGAATGAGTTTATTTATGCATTCATTCATTTTTTAATTTATATTATTTATTTATTTATTTATTTACAGTATTTATATTCCGCCCTTCTCACCTCGAAGGGGACTCAGGGCGGATCACATTATACATATAAGGCAAACATTCAATGCCTTAACATAGAACAAAGACAGGACAAACATGGGGCTCCGAGCTGGCCTCGAACTCATGACCTCTTGGTCAGAGTGATTTGTTGCAGCTGGCTGCAGCTGGTTGCTCAACAGCCTGCGCCACAGCCCGGCCTTTCTTCTGGAGTGGGACCCAAGGCAGCTTCTAAAAACAACAAAGTAAAACCATTGATTTTAAAATCAATTATAAACATTAAAAAGTTTACACATATGTAAACGTGTCCACTAAAAAGTCATGCTTGCTTATTTATTCAAACTTAACTTGCTTTAAAAAAAAGTCTTCCCTGCCGGCAAAAGGAAAGTAGGGAGGGGGATAGGCTAACCTCCCATGGACAGGAGTTTCAGAGGCTGGGAGCAGCCACTGAGAAGGCTCTTTCTTGTATTCTTACAAGGTGAGCCTGTGATTGTGGTGGGACTAGACCAAGTCTGCCCCCGTAGGTCTCAAGGTTTTGGCAAGTTGGTATAGGAAGATAAGTTTTTTCAAATAGTTGTTCTAGTGCTATGTTCCTGTAAAGGAGTCTGCCTTTGCATTCTGATTCAGTTTATCAATTGAACTGGAAACTTACTGCTTAAGGTTTGATTTAAATCAAATAAAAAGCCATGAAATAATTCCAATGATGTCACTTGATCCTGTTTAATTTATCCCCCAGCCTGAATATAACTAAATCTATTCAGTTTCAATCTAGTATAATCTGTACCACAATCTGAAGGCATGTGGTGAGGTGTTTTATTGAAAGGAACATGTTCAGATGAAGAGCCTTTCAACTGATTAGATCAGTGGTTCTCAACCTAGGGGTCCTCAGGTGTTTTGGCCTACAACTCCCAGAAATCCCAGCCAGTTTACAGTTCTTAGGATTTCTGGGAGCTGAAGGCCAAAACATCTGGGGACCCACAGGTTGAGAACCACTGGATTAGATGAAAGATCACTGGAAAATATACATAATCAGAAATAAGCAATACAAAGGGATTGGGTAGATGATCAACACTTATAATTGTAATAGTGAATCTCAGTTTGTAGAAGTATAAAAATACTGAGATAAAAAATCCTAAGGAATTGGGGGAGCACAAAATCATCCATGTAAGATTCCAATCAGCTTAACTGGGCATGACATGCTAATTGCTTCTATAAAGTGGTGGAATCAAAGCATCATAATGCTGGAAAAGACTACAAGGACCATCCAGTCCAGCCCATTCCCATGCAGGAATACATAATCAAAGCGCTCGCATTATGCTTCTGTTTGAAAACCTCCAGAGAAAGAGACTGCATCACTTCAAGGGAGCATATCCCACTAACGAACAACTCTTACCATCATGAAATGCTTCATAATTTTTAGGTGGAATCTCTCTTTAGTTGTTTGAAAACATTGCCTCTGTGGCAGCAGAAAACAAGCTTGCTTCCTTTTCAATATGATATCAGTTCAAATATTTAAACATGGCTTTCATGTCACCTTTTAACCCTTTCTTCTCCAAGCTAAACATACTCAGTTTACTTAGATGCTCCTCATAGGGAATGGTTTCTAGAGCTTTTACCATTTTAAACTCATCTGGGCACTTTCGAACTTACCAATATACTTCTTGAATTGTGGTACACAGAATTAGACACAGTTTTCCAGGTGTGGTCCGACCAAAGCAGAATAGAGAATACTTCTCATGTTCAACTTGTGGTTTAGTGAGACTTCTAGGTCCATGTCCCAAGTACTGTTGCAAAGCCAGATATATTTTTTCTTCCTAAAGACAAAACTTATCTTTACATTTATCTCTATTTTATTAATTTTGGTGCAGCTCTCCAATCTGTTGAGGTTATTTTGAATTCTGATTCTGCCCTCTAGGTTACTGATGATTACCCCTTTTAATTTGGTGTCACCTTCAAATTTGATAATATCCTTTATTCCATCATCCAAGTCATTAACAAAATCAGTAATGGGCCCAGTAATGGGCCCAGGACAGAACCTTGTGGCATTGATCTAGTCACTTCTCTCCAGGGTGAAGAGGAGCCATTGGTGAGCACCCTTTGGATTTTTTCAATAAATCTATTATTATTATTATTATTATTATTATTATTATTATTATTATTATTAACTTTATTTATAGCCCATCTTTCTCCTCTTGGGGACTTAGCCTCTAGCAATCCTACACTTCAGTCAAGTTTTAAAAGCACAATACAAAAGTTAAAAAAAACTATTAAATAGTTTTGGGGGTTTTTTTGTGTCAGGAGCAACCTGAGTTGCTTCTGGAGTGAGAGAATTGGCAGTCTGCAAGGACGTTGCCCAGGGGATGCCCGGATGTTTTGATGTTTTACCATCCTTGTGGGAGGCTTCTCTCATGTCCCCGCATGGAGCTGGAGCTGATAGAGGGAGCTCATCCGCGCTCTCTCCGGGTGGGATTTGAACCTGGCCGCCTTCAGGTCAGCAACCCAACCTTCAAGTCACAAGGCTTTTATCCCCTAGGCCACCGAGGGCTCCTTACTAAATAGTACAGTGTGGTAAAAACAGATCAAAATATAATAAATACACTTAAAATCACCTTAAAATTACAAACTCACCTAGCAATAGCTTTGTCTAGCCCACATCATATAGCCTGTTTGAAAGAATACCACGAGGGACCTTGTAAAAGCATTCCCTTCATCTGCAAAGCTTGTAACACTTTAAAAAAAGAGATAAGTTTAGTCTGTGTGGACTTGTTTTTGAGAAATCCATGTTGATTTTTAATGATCATGGAATTTCTTTCAGGGTGCTCACAGGCTGATTACTTAATGGTCTGCTCTAGAATCGTTGTTTTGTTACTGATGCCAGGCTAAGAAGATGATAATTATTTGAATCCTCTCCCCACTCCTTTTTACAATGGGGACAACATTTGCTCTCCTCCAATCTGCTGGACCTTCTTCTGTTCTCCAGGAATTTTCAAATATTATTGCCAATGGTTCTGAATTGGAGAAAACTAGCTGGACCGAGAAAGGAATACAGAATCTTGGAGGAAGATACAGCTGATTGTGTGAAACCCTGAAACAGGAGCCATCTGCACTGCAATGCTTTATTGCAGACTTGAGTTCTATGCAAATCGGTGCAGACCCTATTGCCCTTGCTCATAGCGAAATGTGATTTTCTCATTTCTTCACATAGTTGTTCCTTCTGATCTTTCTACTAAATTCAAAGTGTTTGTGGGCACTCTTTGTGATACCAGAGCAAATGTCATGTGGAATAATTTTCCTTATGCAGAGCACCAGCCGTACATACCTCCAGGATATCAATAAGTTTTAGGACTCTGTCATTATAATATTTCCTGGGCTTTTTTAACCAACTTAGAATACAGTGGACAGCCTGAGTCTCTGCAGGAGCTTATGAACCTTTAGTCTACATAGTTATGTTAAAATACAGCAAAGGGACATGCAATTTTTATTTCTTCAAAAAATGCTGAATACTTCTATATTTGCAGAGGCATTCCTGTATCTAGCTTCCTGTAATAATTTGCACAGTTAATTATGAGAAGGACGTAAATTGCAATTACTTCCACCTGAAAGTTACACCCGCTGTAATTTGTCAGCATTATTGCAGAATGAAAGAAATAAAGGTGTTCCTTCATCTCATGAAACTCATGTTATATTTAGTATAACATGTTGCATGTCTTCACGTCATGATAGGGGCCTCAAGGTGAAGCAATCACAGGGTTTTCTTGGCAAGATTTCTTAGGAGGAGATTTGCTTTTGCCTGCCTGAGGGTCTGGGAGAATGTGATTCGTCCAGTGGGCTTCCATGGTCAATCAAGTATTCAAAACTCTGGTTTCCAGAGTCATAGTCCAACACTCAAACCACTACATCATGCTGGCTCTAGTTGTGTAGCCCCTTAATTCCATTGTATTTCTTTGGTAAAGGATTCTCTTTCATGGATTTCTCATTACAGTGTGAAGCAAGGCTAATTCTGTCTCAGCGACGTACATGACAACTGCACTCTTTGCAAGCAGTTTTATTCCATTTTGCAAAGCTGCCCTGCAGTGCCCTCCATTTCCTTTGTGTTTTGTGTTTTTTATTCTTCTTTAGTAGTTTCTTAAAATACCTGTTTGTGCCACAGTAACTGATTAGACATGGAATTTTTGTGTGCTTCTCTTCATGAACCTTACAGATTTCTGTCTGCTGCTATATTTACCCTAAGTAGCAGAATAAATCTGTATTGATGCTTGATCCTTACTTTCCCCTACACTGTTTACACTGTTCTAGCACTGTTGCTGGAAAGATTTAAAGCAAGCTCTCTAAATCAAAGTATACAGAGCCATTATGTGCCTCTGACTGCAAAACCCATCCAAAATACAGAGCAATCCTGGATGGGGAAATGAGAAGATTCACCACTTCATCCAGACAGTTCAAATCAGTGCTAGCTCTGGATTTGGAGGACTGGACATCAGCAAGACATTCTCAAGAGCTCCTCTCATTCAGTCTGCTCACTCACTACCTCTGTCATCCGCTGTTTCTGCTCCACTTGCTTATAGCAATGTCTGTCTAGTTCTGCTGTTTGCTTTCTTGTTTCCTGGTCCCTTCTTAAACTGGATCTATACTAACTGTGGTCCTCATTTGAATGAAAAACTGTGTTACAATACTACTGCACAGAGGCTTCTTAAGTTGCTTTGTGGGAGGAACAACCTTCTTTGGTAAAAAAATATCTAAGCATGATTACTTTAAAATATTCAGTCATCATGATCTTGTGATGACATGTTTAGCTTACTCCTCCTTGCTTCATCTTCACAACAGTGGTTTGAAGTAGATCAGGCTGAGAGACAGTGAATGGACCAAGGCCACCCAATAAGTCTCATAACTCTGTGGGGAATTAAACCTGAATCTCTGAAGTACATCAAAATCAGGATTATTGCAGTGCCAAAACTAAGTATGACGGGATAGGCTTTGATGATGTTACAAGGTAAATGGTTTGAATCTTGTGACCTTGTTACTTGTGGCCTTGTAACTCATAAACCCCGAGGGCTAACAACAAACAGGAACAGTTGGTAATTTAAAATATGTTTACTCTTCAGCATTGTAGCACTTTCCATAAATTGTTTAACTCTGAAGAGATGTTAATGCTAACATCTGAACTTAACCAAAAAAGTAATGTACATGTGATTTTTTGGTCAGAAAAATATCAATTATAGCATAGGGGTGCTAAGAATACTCACCATTAAATGTTTTTTGGCTGGAAAATGTTGGAAAAAAGAATTCAGCAGTAAGAATCTTTCACAGTTTTTTCCCAATGAGCACACACCCAGTATTTTGGAAAATTATTCTGCACAGAAACACACATGGATTTTTGTGTGAGATTTTTGAGGATTTTCGCACACTAAAAACAAGACATAATTTGATGCAAGTATGCACTTTTTTACTGAAAGCTCTTGCAAAACAAACATCTTACACACACAAAAACCTTGTCACCCTCACCAAGCTTGCATTAAAATGGCACATGGTTTTGCTGTGCAAAATTACTGTTTTCTGTGCAAGGTTTTTGTTGCACAAAATAGCTATTTTGTATACAAAGAGCAGTTGTAAGGAAGGATAGGGTATAAAACAACAAACCATCATGCACATATGTGTCTTCTTGGAAACAGTTGTACGACTGGCAACCACCACCCAGAGGACCTTTTCATCGCCTGTCCCAAGCTCTGGAATGACCTGCCAGTAGAGCCCCAACAGCTAAATCAGCAGTCGGAATTTAAGACACAAGTGAAGACCTGTCTGTACCCAGACAGTTTATGTTGTTTGTGCAAATTTCCACCTCTCATAGAAAAACTTGTGTGTGTTGCTATGTGGAAGAATTTCCTGAAACGCTTTAGGATGGGTGAAAGCAGCCCAGAACTCTGCAGAACTGTTCTTTGCAGTGGGAGAAAACTCTGGAAATGATTTATAAAAACAAAATAATCATAATATCCCTATGGTAGCAAGTAGCGAACATAATTTTAATTATTTAATTGCTATACCAGCCTGTTAATATCCCCTCTCCTTAATAAAATGTTAGATACCCAAACATCAGTCATTGAAAGTGGTCCTGAAAGTGTTTGCAACTTTGAAGCCATGAAAACCTTCAACAACACATTAGTCCTGAAAATACTTGAAACCCTCCTTTTGCCTTGACTTTCCTTTCTCTGAGAATGATCATATAAGAGCTCTAGTCCAAATAGGAAGTAGGCAGATTGTACCTTTCTTCAGACCCTGTGAGTCCACAGCTGGGTCTAGTCTATGTCTGACAGACTTCATTTTCTGTGTTTTCCCACTGCTAGTGGGAGAACTGCCAATTATAGTTTTTTTTTTTTTACTTTGGACATTACTTTTGTAGGGCTCTTTCCATTAGAGGTGAAAGAGGGATAACAATCAACTTTAATTAAATGAATTGTGCCATTAGTCATGCCAGATAATCTTATGAACTTTAGCCCCGTTAAGTTAAATGAAATTAGATTATGACTGATGTTATCTAGTACAAACTTTTTGATTCTTACAAGTGGTCACTACCAGAAAAGATTATGCCAAAGTGTGTCAAAACAAAAAAGTATATCAAAAAACACAGAAGGCGAGATCCATGAAGATAACCATAGCTGATTACAGATTATTTCATCAATAGTAATTAGGTTCTGAAAATAAGCTACAACAAATGGAAGCCAACAATGTTCTTACTTTTTTATGTCACTCTCTGTAATGGTAGAATGCACTACATGCTACTGCAACCCATTTAACCTAAAATATTTGTTTAGGTTTTTGTTTATGTATCAAAAATAGTCACAGAGAGAACATGGTGCCAAGCCTGAAGGATGCCATCTCTCAGCAGGGTCTGGATCTTTTAATAAGTTATGAGATGAGTTTTCTATTAGGTGTTTGTTATTGCCAGTGTTCTCAGTAAAAGCAAGACAGTACTGAAAATCTTTGGATTTTGTTGACCTTCATTAGTTGTACAACTTTCCTTGATGTCAGAAAAAATGAATTCATGAATGTTGAACAGCATAGAGAACAGATCCAATCACTGAGGGACTCCAAGGCCAATGGCCAGGATATTGAACATGATTTGCCCAGCACCACTTTTGAGTTTTCCCCTTTGCAAAGCAGTGCCCCCAAGTCCACTCTTAAGCAAAAAACTCAGGAGAATACCATGCTTGATGATATCAGGGCATCAATTTGTATTATGACATGTAATAATCTCACTGGTTCGCCAGAAGCTGGCTCAGTATTTGGAGCCTGTTCTTGAAAGCAATGGAGGTCTATCAGTCAGTGAGTCAAGCAGTCAGGTATCTGCAGGAGGAAAAGGCAGCAGATGGCAAAAAGCAGCCAAAAGAACTTCTCCCTTCTTTGGGTTACTGCTGGTGTTACTTTTTCTCCAATGTATTTTCTCCTATAATTTGTCTGGCAGGGAATAATTGGACAAGAGAAATGGAATCAAAGCACATAAAGAGAAAGAGACATGCGATCATAAACTAATTGATGTAATGGTTAGGTATTAACCAAAATCCAATTCAAGTTGAGTGAGACTAGTTGAACCAATAAAACTTGCATTAGTATTGATTTACCAAGCCCCTATTATTTCAGTGCATCTGCTTTTGTTGGGACTAATAATTGGTTTCAGGTCATTATATGTATTTTAATTGTTTTATAACCTGCCTTGAGTCATGAGAGGTGGGTAAGAAATACATATGTGTAAACCATCATTTTAAAGATATCTTCTCCAGCTACAATTTCTGTCAACCCAACAACATTTGAGGGACATACACTGGGGAAGGCTATTACTACAGTGACTCATGTTACCTATTATGAAAACAAACTTTACAATGTTGTGCAACATAATGTGAGATAGTGGGGTATTAATGAATTAATAATGTAGTTATCATATTGCCCATGCTGATATGCATTGTATAATTCCAGGCCAGTGCGGCTGCTGGACATAGAATTTTCAAATGGGCTTTTTTCTGTGGCTATAAGGTATGCTATATGCCAGGGTTCTAGCTGTGGAGTTGACTATTACTGCACACTAGTGCCATATTTTGCAACAACATTGCTGAGGACATGAACAAATATCAGTGAGAGAACCAATAGAACATATACTGCCATAACATTCTAAAGCTTGCAGAAAATTGGACGGAAGAAAATCCTACTAACAATACTGGATTTTAGATAGAAAGAGCAGGCTTAGCTTGTGCTTAAGGGAACTCGCAGAAAATAAAAGTGCTCTTGAGGCCTGAGGATGTGTTTTCATCTGTTCTGTTCCATTTGCTTGAGACTGTGTCTCATTTCGACGTCTTTTCTTGGCCTGGGAGTCTTCTACTTTTGTTTTGCTTTGTTTACTTGCTGTGTTTCACTAACAGGAGATGATTGTTTTCTCCTTTGGACTTTTAGAAGGGTCAGGAGAGGGTGTATGTCTTATTTTAGTTGCATAAATTCATTGTGCCTTAAGATTTTTCTTTCCAGCTTGAATTTGTGATGTCAGTTGGTTTATTTTTACTGAAACACTAAATATACTCTTAATACATTTGTCATAATAGGTTTCACTCACCATATTTAGAGCTGGATTTTCACCCTCCCAAAATATTTTATTGATTACCAATCATCTTGTTCATAACTCATATTTTTGAGTCCTTACTATATTTTATATTTCTTCAATTGCTTTCTCAAATCATACATGTCACCTGTCACAAAACCATCCAAATACTTTTTTTGTATTAGACTGAAAACCATTGTTCTTGGGGCAATTGCAATATTCTCCCCTCTTCAGTTTTTTATAAATTGAATTTTTACAGTTGTAGCGATTGTTGCTTTGCCTAAAGTAAAGCCTCTTCATTTTTTTATAAATTGAATTTTTCACAGTTGTAGCGATTGTTGCTTTGCCTAAAGTAAATTTCTGTGTGTGTTCCTAGATTTCTATGGTGTTTGTTCCATTGCTTGATACCTAATGGCTGTTGTCATCATATTTACAGTGTATAGAAGGTATACTTGGTGTCACTGATTTTACATGTGCCACCCCACTCCCATCCTTTTGTTATATCAGTGTTCAGATTGGATTTTCCTTGGGTCTCTTCAATGCATTTGGTGATTCGAGACCTTGGTGCTCACGTCTTCATTGCATCATGAACTTGTTTGCATTTCAGTTTTCTTAATCATTTCTAGATATATGTCATTTTTCATAGAACTACACTTTTTAATTTTAATATTTCTTAATATCTTGTCTCCTACAAAATTTTCTGCCATACTGTTTTATTCCTGTCAGCATCACCTATATAACAGTTTATAGATTAGATTTCATATCTCCTAAAGAGGAAAATCATTGACTTTTTAATTGCATTGTTTATTCAGAAGGTTTCTGAATGCTTTATAAAAATTATATACAAATTTTTGTATGTTGCTTGCTACTGGAGTTTAAGTGTAATTCAGTGCTCTAATATACAAATCTGTGTAGAATTTAGAATTGAACTGAGGAACAGTACAATATGCAATGTCATGAACAAAGAAGGAATTTTAAGTTGACTATATATAATAAACTGAAATCCTATTTTACTGGCAACCATCAATTAGTGCCATCAGCTTTAGGCACAACGCAAAAGGATTCTTAATAACAATGCACCCACCTTTGCCAGTCATTGCCAGTAATTTGTTTTGTAGTGTGAGTTTGGCATATTAATTCAGAATTATTTGGTCATATAGAAGAATGACTACTTGGTTAGTTTGTAATCTCTAATATTCCTTTCTATCCCACTGGCTGGATTTCATCTGCAAGATCCAAATCTACTTTACTCCTATAATCTCAGATATTCTCTGGGTTGTATCCAGACTTACTCATAACTAGGGCAAACTAACTACAGTAGAGTCTCACTTATCCAAGCTAAACAGGCCGGCAGAATAAGAGAATATCTTGGATAATAAGGAGGGATTAAGGAAAAGCCTATTAAACATCAAATTAGGTTATGATTTTACAAATTAAGCACCAAAACATCATGTTTAACAACAAATTTGACAGAAAAAGTAGTTCAATGCGCAGGAATGTTATGTTGTAATTACTGTATTTACAAATTTAGCACCAAAATATCACGATATATTAAAACATTGACTACAAAAATGCATTGGATAATCCAGAAGCTTGGATAAGCGAGTCTTGGATAAGTGAGACTCTACTGTATAATCCCATGATTTCAATGGGCGTACTCTAAATATATCCAACCCTCTATCAATGTCAGGGTCATTTGGAGACAACATATTAATGTTTTGTTTTGGATATTATCCACGTCCTTGTTTCTGACCTAAAAATCTTCAGTGATTTTGGCCCTACATTTTATTTTGGCATCATAGTATACATATCTCAATTTTGAAAGCCACTTGCTTTAAAAATGAAAGGAAACTAAGCTAGTCTACCCATTCCTGCTTTAAAAGTCCAAACCACTCTGATAGATTATGCATTTTAATTAATTTTCACAGCTAATAGGCATCTGAGGATTCTCTGAGGTTTACGCTATTATAAAAAAAAGCTTTTAGCACATGAATTAATGTGTTGTTTTGTAAAAGAAAAGATAGACACAAGCTTTAAAGCAATCTACAAATAATTGAAGGGAGACATGAAAGAGGGAGAGCAGGAGAAAGAGAGAGGCTAATTTTGGATTATTCAAGAGGTGTAATCTTTGAATCGCAGGTTGGATTAAATAAAGTTAAACATGGATTCTATGAAAATATTTCATAACAATGATTGTGGAATACCTGTGGTGCAACATTCTAAGAGATGGGCTCCTATGAAAGCAAAGAGCCAAACTATTACTCTGAACATTTGCAGGGAGAATGACAGAATCCAGAAGAAAGCTGTATTTCCACAACTGGGTCTGGAGGACTGGATATCTTCCAGAACCAGTTATCTGGCAGCATGGGGAGCTGCAACAGTGAAGGAAAGGAACAATTGTTCCACTCTAACTGCAAGTATGATGTTGGATTTGGTACAAAGACTCAGGTATACCTAAATCCTACCCTCTGATCTGATAAGGCCTCATTGTAGAGTCCACAAAAACCTCATGGTCAATATATTGTACAAAAACAAAGAGCACTTAATTGTGTTTAGATTCTCCCTATCCCAGATTCAGTTCACTATTCTGCATAGAGTAAATGGGAGTTTAATTTCAGATCTTATTTAAAAATTTTCTTTGGATGCTTTTTGCAGTAATAACCCAATTCTCCTTTTTTCATGGCACAGCAATTTATGGTAAGTAGTTTACTTAAGTAGAGAGACTGTTGCTTCAAAAATTTCTGATTCAAGTGGAGTTAGAAATGCCGACCAAGGGCAGATGCCAGTTTAGGTATGCAGGAGAGAAGCTATTATCCCAGTTTTTATGAAATATAGTTTCACTGGCAATAGATGCTTTAATGCAAGAAAGAGATTGTCGGGTAAAGTAGCTTAAACTGTGTTTTGCTTTACACAAGTCCTGTTGATGCATTTTGATGGCCTCTTAACACAACCACCCTGTTTGTGAAAGGACACCTTTTTCCTCGACTAGATTCAATCATGGTCATGTCACATAGGTCATTTGAATTGTTCAGCCCACATGTGAGCTGCAAACTGAATTTTTTATACCACTGCTCAGCTTGCTTGTGGAAGATTTGTAATGGCATACAGAAATGCAGCTAATGTATGTGGTACATAATTCAGAGATTACACCTTTGCTATGGAAATGATGAATGAATTGATGCAGGATTATATGAGATCCAGTCAATGAGCAGAGTAGTTATGTGAATTAGACAAGTCATAAAAATTCTAGGTCCCTTCAACACATTTGTTGATCTGTATGTATCAATTGTACGTGTACTTCTAGAGCAGTGGTTCTTAATCTGGGGTCCCCAGATGTTTTTAGCCTTCAACTCCCAGAAATCCTAACAGCTGGTAAACTGGCTGGGATTTCTGGGAGTTGTAGGCCAAAAACATCTGGGCACTCTAGGATGAGAACCACTGGTCTAGAGAGTTTATAATCTGTGATTATAGCTATAATGCTATAATTTTGTCATTCAAAGTAGCCCTTAGAACAGGCCTGCACAACCTCTGGCCCGCCACTGTTTTGGCCTCCAACTCCCAGGAGCACTAGTCAGCTTGTCCAATGGCCAGGAATTCTAGGCATTGGAGGTCAAAACAGCGGGAAGCCCGCAGGTTGTGCAATCCTGCCTTAGAGCAATCTTTTTTGCCTTTTCTTCTCTCAAGTCCTTTTGAGAAGCTGCCTTCCTTTTCCAATTAAACCTGAATGTTCATGCATGCCCTGTTTTTTCACAAGGCCTGAAACCATTCAAATGCAATGCACCTGTACTATTCAGCACCTCTCATTCAATTCTGAGGTGCAAACTACCCCTGTTATTCTTTAAATGGTGGAATTTTCCAGGGACCTTTTCCTCTTCAATTGAAAATAAAAACTAAAGAAATCATAAGTTTATTGAAATACGTTCTTAGAACACAGCTGACATGGTCAGCATCTGGATTTAGATCAAAGCATCAAAATAACTTGAAGCATATGAAATTGCTGTACTGTCAAAAACAACTTCAAGTTAATTGCAGGCATATAACAATGCAGTGTAATTTCCAATGGCTACATCTTACATACTCTTCCATCAAATATTCTTAAAAAAACAAAAACCCCAAAGCAAATATCTTAGAAGAAAATTTTATTTATGATTCATCTCAGAAGAAAGTTATGAGGAGTAACAGTGTAACTATAAAGGGTCCAGTTAAGATGTAGGGTCCATCCATATATACTGAAAAGTTCTGTTCCTGTCCTTTCAAATATTTTTTTGAGACCTTCACAACATTTTTCTCCATTATGAAATATTCCCAGGAGCTCCCAACATGTACAAGGACTTTTTATTCTTGCTTTCCGGGTCAGTTTAATTTAAACCAACATTTTGTGGAATGTAATGCATCTCTCCTGGAGTTAGCGAAGATGGTTGCTGTCAAGTTACATAGCAACTGTTCCCAGGACAGCAGATTCAACAGAGATCAATTGAGGGAAACATAAATGCTAGCAATCAAAAAGATGATTTCAATGCTTAACTAGTGTAATATTAGTGAGGTAACTTGACACCTTGACTATATATCTTGAATAATGATTAGTAAGGATGCATTGGGAACTGGTGAAAAGCAATTTATGAAAAATTGCCTGAGTCTAGATGTGATCAGTGGGACAGGGAGGAGATAGAACCCAAGGGGGGCAGTAAGGGAACCCCAAGATATTTCAGGAAAGAGTTTAGATGTGCAGGTAAAATCAAAAGAAAAATAACCGGACACTCTTGATATTTCCAGGAATTTTTTTCTGCCTAGATAAGTAATTGGATACGTGGGACTAAATCTAATAGTTAGTTACAACCTAGGTAAATATGTTGAATCAACAATATATATCAATGCTGACCTACCATTCAGTCAAATTGTTTTTATGGGGGGGGGGGTAACCTGGGACTTTCAAAGACTGTTTTCTTATCTGGAGAGGCTCTCTGAGCTTCAAAATAAGTTAAATGGAGAGGGACATTGAACAGTTATCCCTCCCGCCTAGTGTCCTCTTGATTGGAAAGTCTAACCAGTGCAGTCAGTATGGTCTATGGCCAGTGGTAATGACCACTATAGCCTGAAGCATGTAAAAAACACCAGGCTGAGGGAAGCTGATATAAAATTTTGGTCCAAATCTTTCAAACTCCCTTTTCAATCTGTTTTATATTGGCCTTCTTGTAAAATTGCAGGAGATATGAAACCCTGAAACGGTTAATTTAATTAAAAGATGCACTAAAGGGATGCAATTAAAATGCGTATACCATTAATGTGTGACAAACATAATTTCCATGGGAAATTCATTCTGGAGAACCTATCCTGCTGTCATGGTACAATGTATCTTGAGCCCTATTAATATGAGCACATTATTATATAGTGACACATAGAACATTTACTCTCTAGAGGTTTATGCATGTACGTTTACAAAGCTCTATACAAAAAGGGGTTTCTGCTATGTTAAGACTGATTATCATATTCTCATTGACTACTGTAACTATAAAGGAATAAAAAGGATAGGTTCAAAAATGTTTAGTTCATTTTTGTGTGTGTGAAGAAAGTTTGTAAATGGGTTCCACTTTAAAGGACGAAAATGTTAAGGTAGGTAGAAAACCTGTAGTCAAATGAGATTTATTTTAAAACAAAAAGCTTATTGATTCTTTTCATGTAGTGTACTGTTCATTATTGTGAGGACAGCTTTATTTTTCTTTATTTTTTATTTTTGTAGAAGATATGGCACAGAATGGAATTTTTTTTGGGCTCAGTTGACAGTGCCTATTGTCAGGGGATGGCAAGAGGGTGTGGATGGACAGAACATTGACCTGCCATTTGGTTCTCTGTATAAACGCTTCACTTCTCTATCACGCTACATTTGAAATAGCTGTCAATATTGCAACATACACTTGCACTGGAACCTATTTGACAGCAAGTGGGATGATGAAAAGAGGATGTGAATATCTGAGCCACCCATACCATACCCAAATAGTTCCATTTCTAACATTCTTCATACTTTCAAAGCCTCAGAGAGACAGTTGCAGGTGGCTGAAATGAAACTTTCCTTATGGCAAAAGTAACACCCTTTAAAGAAAGCAAGTGGGAACTTGAAATGAACTTGGGAGAGAACAAGGGAGTATATTCTCTACTCTCTGTTTTCTCATGACTTAGTTGCTGGATTTGTGACTGGATTCATGGGTAAGCTTTCTTAAAGTCTTATTCTCTCTCCCCATCTCAAACCACTGTCGCTGTGTTTGCTTTAGTGGTAGATGAAAACACTTTCACAGAAGCATATGAAAAGCTTGGCCTCTCACTTAACATTAAAAAGACAAAGTATTCTAACAGCAAGAAAAAAACTAATCTTTCTTCAATACCAGCGGATGTAACAGATTAGCCTACCTTACAAGATTGGTGTATAGGTAGTTTTCAGGCCTTGCTTGCAAAAGCTAAGTAGAGCGGGGGGGAGGAGCGATCAACTGGATATGGGCGGAGCCAAAGTGACAGTTGGAGCTATGCAGCCAAAGAATTCTTTTCAGTTAGAGGGTTGGGTTTTGAAGTGTGAAGGTAGTTTTTATCCTATTTCGGTCCCCAGATGTTATTGATAGATAGATAGATAGTTTTGGGAACTGTGTTTTTAAAAGGAAACCTCTTTGAGGAGTATAGTTAAAGCCTTCAGGGAAGAAAGGCTGAGAACTATATTGAGACTCTGTAGTTTAGAGTGCTGTTTTTAAATCCCAGGAACAGTGGATTTAAAGGTTTAAATTGTTCTGTTTGTATTTCCTGTGTGAAGGAACGTATTTCCATAGAATTCAAGTTATAAAACCATTTTTTATGAGAGTTAAGCCTAATCTGTTACTGAAACCGCTACATAGCTTTACTGTTCAAATACAAATAAACAACAACAATTTGTTTTTCCTCATCTAAAGTGTCTCATTTGACTCTCTAAATATCCTAACACAGAGGAGGCTCCTGAATATAACATTGGTGGCAGTGTTAGCAGTGGTAACGAGTTCAAATCCTCCATATATTGGTGTCAGTGGGTGGCGATCTGACTACCACACGTCGAGTCCTCTATATTTTTGGTGGCAGTTGAAACCAAATCCTCTGCACCAGCAATACAGCTTAATGGTGTAATGCTAGAAAATGTTGACAATTTCCGCTATCTAGGCCTCGCCACAAAAGTAATAATTGATGTTGAAATACAACATCCCCTGAACTCCTGAGTGCAGCATTTTTTTTGAATGAAGCAGAGAATTTTCAGGGTTCAGGGTATTCATAGGGATACCAAGATGTTTGTTTATGAAACTATTGTCCTTCCAACTCTATTGTACGCCTGCAAAATCCAGACCATGTACAAACTTGACTCTTGACTTCTGGAAAGATTCCATCAGCAATGGCTTTGAAAAATCCTGCAAATCTCTAACTCCTAAAGCAGTATCTTTACTTTCAACTTAAGAACAGAAAATGAAATGTTGGTGGACAGCAAAAGAGATTTAAAGATGGGCTTAAAGCTAACCTTAAAAATGTGGTATAAACACAGAGAACTGGGAAGTCCAGGCACTTTAGTGTTCTAACTGGAAGTCAGCTGTTATCGACTGTGTCATGGATTTTGAAGAGGCATAGACAGATGGCAAATGGGAGAAACATGCCAAGATGAAAGTACATCAAGTAAACCCTTGTCTTGACTGCCTTTCATCTAGAAATCTATGTTCTACTTGTGAAAACACATGTGGATCCAGGCTAGGTCTCCACGGTCATTTATGAACCCACTGCCAATACTCTACCCTTGGAAGACAATCATACTCAAACATGAGTGATCACCTATGACAGGGTTGTCAAACTCATTTTCATGGACCTTATGATTGCTTTCAAAGCGCTGTTGAATTCATGGGTGGAGAATCTGTGGATACAGAGGGCCAACTATAATTTGTTTACGTAATGGCCAGTGCTCTTCAGCTTTTATCCTATTTGGGTCCCCAGATGTTATTGAATGATACATCAATTTTGATTATACACACTGGGGATAATGGGAATTGCCACCCAACAGCCTTTGTGGCTCTGAGGGCCACATACAATGACATGAAGGGCCATGTTCAGGTTGTGGGCCTTGAGTTTGACTATTGAAGCAACCAGAAATAGAATCATAGAGTTGGAAAAGACTACATGGGCCATCTAGTCCAACCCCCCTGCCATGCAAGAAAAGCACAATCAAAGTACCCCTGATAGATGGCCAATTAGGTGAAGGCAACACAATTGACAAGGACTTAAAAGTGCGCATTGGCTTCCTCCAAGTCTTTAGATCTGGATTTCCATTTGCATGTGACTGAATCATGAGAAGCCACATCCTAAAAGCTCTCAGAATTTTGTGACAGTGTCAACTGATCCGTCAGCCTTCTGAGTTTTGATTCTAACCCCACTTCTGTTTTATGTTCCACTGCTCTATGAAACCAGGTCCCATTTCCTGATCAGATTAAGGGATGTAGGCACGTGTGTAGGGTGGTTTGAAGTTATTTCTTCTGAATTGCTCTATGTCACTGCCCCCCTCCTTCTAGGCAATTCAACATGGATGGTGGCTAGTTGGATAGGCCGATAACTGCTGTTGTTTTTGTTACTTTGATGTCTCATCCCTTTACTCCTATATCAGACTTCACATTTAAAAGCATATTCAGCATTGAAGTTATGTGTGATAATTCAATTGTTGCTTTTCTTTTTCCTCATAACCGTAATCATGGAGAAAATAATCAAGACTATTCTATTTGTAAATGCCTGTAATCTTTAAGGAGGGAAAAATGTCCTACTCCATCACAGTTAACATTGTTGTTTTCTGATACAGTACATGATATGCCTGTAGAAGGTTGGAATCACCTTGTTCAACAAAAAGAGTTATGTCAAAAAGCACAAAGAAGATCTGTAGAGTTCAGCAGTAGATTCATTAACAAAAGCAGGTTGGGAGAGAGGGTTTTGCATGATAATGGCCTTAACTGGTATATTTTAATAATCAAATATAACGCATTTGCAAATCTTGTTGACTGAATGAAAGCTAAAGGACAATTTTAGTTGTTGATGTTGCCTTTGTGATTTTTCTTGTACCTTTTCTTAATATTTCTTATCATGAAGATAGCATTAATATGTATTGATGTCTAATTTTATTAATAGCAAGGGGGAAACTGGGAAAATCAAGATAGAAAGTATGGGCTGTAAACCAGATTTTCTTTTGTCATCTACAATGCTGGTAGAGGGCAATTTTGTATTATGGGGATTTATATGTGTGGAGAGTTACCATGACTGAGCTGAAGAACTTATTGTCAGTATCAACACCCAGCCGTGAACATGTGAAGAAGTAACCGAGAAGAGGGTTTTGTGCACGTCTGCCCAGTGTCATTCTCTCATCATGGAATGACTTCAGTTAGACACCATCATGTAGCTGGGTGTGAGGTAGAACATCTTGGCGTGAGTCAGAGATGTCATGGTTTCAAGCTTGGCTTATGAACCTCAGTTTATCACTTTTAAAAAATTATCTATAGGAATGCCAATTTAACAGCTGCATGGGTCACAGAAGCTGAGAAGCTGTTCCATCCATAATTTTTGTATAAAAAAGAGAGAAAGACATACCATATAAACAGCTAGCATTTGTAGAGCCTGAATAGTTCAAAAAGAAATAACATGTGTACAGCATTATGCAGAATCTATAATAGTAAAAATCTGATACCAAGATTTTACAAGTTTTAACAGGTCTGATAAAAGTAATTATCTGGAAAGTTTATCAGTGTGATGATGAGACCTATGTGTTTCGTGAAACATGGCCGAGTCGCTCCTTTTCTACACCCTCCGTTTTATCTTCTGCCCGTGACTTTCACTTTTCCCTTCTCACTGGCTGTGAACTGTGCCCCCCTTTCTAAAAGCAGCCCAGCTGGGACTGAGGTGGAATTGCAAATCTGCCTGCTGTGCACTTTCCTAAATGCCTTTTTAAACAACTTCCATAATTGATGAGAACTCAGGCCCTTCTACGCGTGAGAGAACATAGGCAGTATTTGGAACACAAAAATGCCATTTGGTCCATCAGAGCTCATCCCAGAAACAACACCCATTTCCCCAGGATACCATTTAATTGTTCCTTCTATGAAACCTGGTGGTTTTGTGTGTGCCTCTGTTGCTTTGAGTCTTTATGCATGTACTTTTTGCTCAAACCACTAGGCAAAATGGAATGTCTCTGTGGCCCTATTGGTGCACCTTTTCTGGAGACACTACTTTAAGTACTGGTAATCCTACCTTCAAGGCTCACCATCATAGGACATTTCTTTAGAAATGAACACACATTTTTAGCTTATGGAAACCATTGGAAGTTACTCTACACTAGGGTTGTAGAAGAGCCCAATTTGCTTGTTTTATCTGTACTGCAGAAAGGGCCAGCCAAAATAGGCAGTGTTCTGCACTGCACCTTTGGGTAATGTTTGCATAGAAGTCTTCAATGTTTTGGGGTCTGGACTAACCTTCCTTGTATTCTCAGTGAAAGATTGTAGAACTGGATTAGACACACATGAAAGTTCTCAGGAAGACATCCTCCATTGTTTCATCCTAAACCATTCCAATGTCTTAGTTTAGCCATCACTTTATACAACTATCGTCAGATGGTACACCTGGTTAATAAAGGGCACAGTCAGAAATATTTGTAGAGCAGAACTCAGTCTACATACATGTAACCAAATACATGAACCATTGGGTGACTAATATCTACATTTTATAGAAGTATTCATTACTTTTGTGCTATCCTCATCTCTACTTTTCCCCAAAAGGGACTTTGTTTCTGTTCTGTTTAGAGAGAGATCTGATGAATAGATGTGCAGGAATCCCAGGAAGGAGGTATGTGGGGGGATTTGATGGGGAATAGAAGCAAGTTCGCATTTGCTATCCATGGTGAAAAAGTAGTTTGGGAGATAGGGAAACCATATTTCATAGAGAATTAGTACTCTTGGAGGTGTGTTGAACCAAATGTTAATTTAACAGTATGATGTGATATGAATTTATACTGCTTATATACTAGGGTTGTGCAATTTGGCTGGACCGCGATCTATTTTTGGTATCCAAATTTTGGTGGGTACCTGGATCTGTTTTCGGTAGCCTCCTAAAATCTGCTAATAGAAAAAAGCAATTTTTAACTCAGCAACTGAAAGATCCGAGAAGATCTGTCCCATTGGTGGCAATGGGGAACTTTTGAGGCTCCCCCCCCCCCCCAATCATTTTAAGGGCACCGGACTTAAGAAACCACCCTTTCTGTGATTCTTTCCCTTTTGTCTTTCAAGGAGACCTGGGTTAAAGGCAACAGGCATAAAAGACCACCCTTTCAGGGATCCTTTCCCTTCTAGCAGCTGCCTCCCTCCCTGCTCTCCTCGTGTAGCTGAAAGAAACCAAAAGCAGCCATTTTTGGCAGCCACTATTATGTTGCGGCCAAAAAAAAAAAAAGTTGGTGGAGACCATGTGGCCAAACGAGTGGCTGAACCAGCCAAACCCGCCAAAGACCGTTTTTGAAAACAAATCAGTGCATAACCCTATTAAATACTTTAATAATTTATAATAAGCTAGTAGAAATAGGAAGGTTTTTAACATTAAATATGATTTAATGGTTTATAAATGGGAATTTTTAATGCTGTGCATTATTATTATTATTATTATTATTATTATTATTATTATTATTATTATTATTATTATTCCACTTTACCTTCCCAAAGGGAACTCAAAGCAGCTTGACATGAAAGCATTAGGATATAATTAAAAATACACCCCCTGACTAGATCTTAAACACCTTCATCTTTAAAAGTCTGTCTGAATAAAAAGGCTTCAGCCTGCCAATGGAAGGACAGCACGGAGGGGCCCGTACGGCTTCCCTGGGCAAGGAGTTCCAGAGCTGAGGGGCAGTTTATATTTAATTCTGTTTTCATGTTTGCATATTTGTATCTTTTAAATTGTATGCTGATGCTTTTATGTTACGCTGCTTTGAGTTCCCTGCAAGAGAGATAAAACGGTGCATAAATAAATATAATAATAATAATAATAATAATAATAATAGTAATAATAATAATAATAATAATAATAATAATAATAATAATAATAATAATAATAATAATAATAGGTTGGAATCTTATTGATTCTTCCCAAATGGAGTAGATCCATTGAACCAATTGCAAAATGGTGAGCACATAAGTCAATTTAATGCTCAGAAATGGCCGTTCCAGACATGGAAAGGGAAATACCAACTGAATGTAAGCATCACTTAGAGCGTGAAACAGGTCAAATTAGATCCAACACTTACATTTATTGTTAGCAAATAAGTTGTGATTTTAAAAAAAAAAACTTTTAAAAGGTGAGTGGATTTCTTTAGTTCCAGGTGGTCTGTAATTCCAGTGAAAATTGCTCCTGCTTTATGTTTTAATACTCTTAAGGGGAATAGGTTTCCTTGGATTACTCCTGAGAGGTTCTTCTTCTTAATGCTAACTGAACTGTAAGGGTAGTTTTTTTAGGTTTTTGATTGGTGACAGAAGGGTTGTATCTGCTTTCCCTACATGTAGCCTTCTTATGGAGACTGAGTGTGTGCTGGAAATCCTGTGACAATTAGTATTTCTTTTTTAAAAAGAAGATGAACATTTTTGCTATAAAAACCCATTTAGCATCATATGGCATTTGTTCTGCAGAGAATATCCTTCCTGCCTACTTCGTTCTCCATCAAAAGAACTGTGCTCAAAATGTTAGTTGTCTCATGACAAGAACAGGAAATGCAAGAATATCTGGCTTGGGCTGATGGCCAGAGACTCAAGGGTTACTGACTGGGTGGATGCATCCTTTCCCTATCCTCAAGTGATCAGTGAGGAAAGGACAACCTGGCCCCAACTTGAAATCAGTGACCACTAACAGCTCATCACCTTGTTCTGATATTGTCAAGTCATTTTCCTTCCTCTTTCTTTCTTCTCCATTCCCCATCTCCTCTCTTTCTAGTTTTTTAAACTGAAAAATCCATAAGCAGATTCTTATTTTCAGTGATGCATAGTCTATGTTGCCAGCATTATGCATTGAATTTTGATTGACGCAAGCTACTTTGTTTGGCTGGAATGTCTTGGCCCAGTTTAGATTGTTGTGCCAGCTGTGCCCATTCCTATTGTTGAGAGATCTGGTCATGGTGATACTACGTACAAGAAGGCTTTAAAGGCCAAAAGCCTGAGGGGGAGAAACAACTGCAGATGTGATTTGGTTCCTAATGCGTTTTCAGATGTTCTCTTTAGCACATAAATCCTTTTTTAAAGAAGAAATAATTATATATTTTAAAAGATTTAAAAATTTTCTTATCTTGTAAAAAGCATCAAGAGCAACAAACTATGACAACCATTGTCTGATATAATTTTAAAGATTATGACTAGTTCTATAATATTTAGCTATGGTGTATGTACTTGAAACATTTTATATTGGTAAAGTAATATCAATTATATGGAGCAGTATTTTTGTATAATACACAAAACCATTATTATTATTATTATTATTATTATTATTATTATTATTATTATTATTAATAATAATAAAAATTGTGTGTGCCAAAAGATCTCAGCCGGCATTTGGAAACAATAGACATTGACAAAATTATGATCTGCCAGCTGCAAAAGGCCACTCTACTGGGATCTGCACACATCATCCGAAAATACATCACACAGTCCTAGACACTTGGGAACTGTTTGACTTGTGATTTTGTGATATGAAATCCAGCATATCTATCTTGTTTGCTGTGTCATACTATGTCGTTGTGTCAATAATAATATTTGTGTGTCATAATTAAAACCCAAATAATTTAGCGGTCATTTCCTTATCTGTCTGCAAATTCCAACACACTAGAACAACTTATGAAAGAAAGCATAACAGACAATCAGAGAAGATTCACCCAGGAATCAAGATTCTGTTGGGAGATTAAGCTCCTTACTTTATTGTCAAAATCTCACACTTCCTATTTTGGGACATTTGGCCAGAGGTACTGGCCAGCCACAGAGCTTTCATCCAATCTAATTGTTGTGCCAAGTGCTAACATTTGAAATCATTTCTGTAGGTTATTTTTTCTGAGCAACTGTTCAACATTCAGAGGATGTGGTGGAATCTTGTTCCTTTTCTGGGAGAGGAGTAGTCAAAGAATCTATTTTGCAGTGCCCCAAACCTTCTTTCAAGTGCTCAAGGCCACTGGTATACCCTAAAGCAGGGATATCAAATTCATTTTCGCCGAGGACCACTTTGGCCTTATGGTTGTTGTCAAAGGACTGTTAGCTATTCCTTAACAAATTGTTAAATAACTTGAGACACCATATCACACACCATCCTCTTACATTAAGCATGTTCTGAAAATAACAACAAACATTAAAAAATGCAATAGTATACTACAAGTGCTGAAATGCCTCTGGACCTCACAGACCACATAAAATAGTGTGGTGGGCTAGATGCTGCTCGCAGGCCTTGAGTTTGCCACATAGAATCAGAGAGTTGGAAGAGACCTCACGGGCCATCCAGTCCAACCCCCTGTCAAGAAGCAGGACAATCACATTCAAAGCACCCTGACAGATGACCATCCAGCCTCTGTTTAAAAGCCTCCAAAGGAGGAAAAATATAAAAGATACTTTTATGAGAAAATGCCCCTTTGGCTCTCACCTTTAGAGTCCAATCAGAGGAGGCTGTTAGTTTAGAACAAATGGCCGGCATCTAGAGAAACTCTCAAAAGATCAAATATAAATAAAGACATACCCCAAATTAAAAAATGAGAGGATATTCAAAAAGATTATAAGAACGATTCTTGATACCAGTACTAGGATTTAATACCAATAATGGCTTCTGGGATAATTTATTACAAAAAAATAAGAAAATTATAACACTACTATATAACAAATTATTAGTTTGGGCCACAGAATAAGAAATAATTAAAGAATCAATGTTAAAGTGGTCTAGAAACATAGACAGACCAATAAATATGAGTGAATGGGAAAGCATTTGGAATAAGAAAATTAGATATTATTTTGCCACAGACCTTAAAGAAAATTGGTTGAAGACAATACACAGGTGGTATTTAACACCCAAAAAACTTTGCTTAATGTACAAAAACATAGACAACAAATGTTGGAGATGCAAAGAGCAAATAGACTCGTATTTCCACATGTGGTGGAGTTGTAAGGTAATTAAAAATATTGGAAAGAAATTCATAGTGAATGTAAAAAAAATTAACATTTATTTTGGAATGTAAACCAGATTATTAATTATTAGGGCTATATGATATGCAAAACAGAGATGGGAAAATAAAAGTAAGTATACAGATAACAATGAAAAATTTTTTACATACCTAATCATGGCAGCAAGAATATGAGTAGCCAAACATTGGAAAGGAGAAACCATACCCACTAAAGAAATGTGGTTAGGAAAAATTATGGATATTATAAATATGGACAAATTGACTTTTTTAATCAAAAGAAACACAGGAAGGGCCATGAAAGAAATGGACTGGTCAAGATTTGATGAATACCTACGAGAAGAATTAAGATGCTAAATCAATAAAGAGAAGAAAATGGAAGACAGAAGATCGGAATTTCGCCCCCCCCCCCCAATTAGGCAATTTTTCCCTCCCCACTTGTCCTTTTATTGACCTTCCCCAACCTCCTCCCCCATACCCATAATTACTACCCCCCTCTTACCCCTGTCTTGCAAATCACTCCCCCTACCCTAACTTACCCCTACCTGTATACCTAACCAAATACCCCTACCTGCAATCCATCCCCCCTCCTTTCTTTAGTTTTTTTTAATTGCAGAAATTATATATATATATATATATATATATATATATATATATATATATATATGGAGCCTCCATCATACTTTCCACAAGTTTGCTCCCTCCTCCTTATGAATTCCCTCTCACATATTTATACATGGCCACCACGTCTCCTGTCAGCCTTCTCTTCTGCAGACTAAACATGCCCAGCTCTTTAAGCCACTCCTCATAGGGATTGTTCTCCAGATCCTTGATCATTTTAGTCGTCCTCCTCTGGACACTTTCCAGCTTGTCAACATCTCCCTTCAATTGCGGTGCCCAGAATTGGACACAGTATTCCAGGTGTGGTTTTACCAAGACAGAATAGAGGGGGAGCATGACCTCCCTGGATCTAGACACTAGACTCCTATTTACAGATGCCAAAATCCCATTGACTTTTTTAGCCGCCACATGATATTGTTCATTCATGTTTAACTTGTTGTCCACAAGGACTCCAAGATCTTTTTCACACGTACTGTTGTCGAGCCAGGCGTCCCCCATTCTGTATCTTTGCATTTCATTTTTCCTGCCTAAGTGAAGTATCTTGCATTTGTCCCTGTTGAACCTCATTTTGTTAGTTTTGGTCCATCTCTCTAATCTGTTAAGATTGTTTTCAATTCTTCTCCTGTCTTCTGGAGCATGTGCCCTAAAGGGATCAGATACTACCTGATCTTGCCAGCCAAGCAGGGTCAGTCCTGGTTAGTTCTTGGATGAGAGACCACCAATGAATAGCATGAGCTGCAGGCTATATTTCAGAGGAAAGAACAGGAAACACACCTCTGAATATCCCTTCCTTAAGAAAGCATTATGAAATTCAGGGTGTTGCCATAAGTTGACATGCAACTTGAAGGTACATACATTTTGCAGCAGATCCTGATCCCTTTTCTGAAATGAACCTTTTATAGGGCTGTGTTCTCAGCATTAATTTAATGACTACATGATTGTTTTAATATTAACTTTCAGGTATAAGGTATATTACACACTGTACAGTTTAATTTTGCAGCCCTCTAGAAGTTGTTAGATTTTTCAAACTCTCAGCATACCTCATCTTTGGCTATGTTGTATCTGACAACATCTGTAGGCTTGCACATTTCTCACCCTGGATTTAATCAATATGAAGCAAAACCATTGTTTAGTTGTTTGTAGTTTCTGTTTCTCTCTTATTCCACTGGGAATGTTTCCAACTTTGTTTCCCTCAAAAAAATGAGGATCATGTACAAGAGTTATTTTTATGGTTTTCTTGCACATAACTGGGCTGCTCTGGCTCTTCTATCTACTACTCTAAACTCCAGCAACTCTATGTATTCTTTTGGGAAGGTTGTGTTTGCCTTTAAGTAGGTGATTGAGCAGAACCTAAAATGTTCTGAAAGTACAATGCTTAAGAAAGGAATGCTCATCCAGGAGAGCTGGATATTTGGTTAGGGTTCTTATATAGCAAAATTAATAACTTCTTCAAGGCTGCCCTTTTCTCCTTTATTCAAAAAGATCCACAGTGGACAATCACTGATAGAAAATTATATGTTCCTTATGAAGGTCAGCTGGGGAAGAGGAAGGGTGACTGTTTGCAAAAGGAGCAGCAGAGTCCTCCCAAGAAGACACAAAATAGCAACCTCGTATTCTTGTGGATTAATGAGCTTTTATGCGGCAACTTCAAAAGGGTGGAAATTATGTGGCCATTTGCACTGCTTGATCATTGCACATTGCACTTGGTTTTCTTTATGATCTCTTCTCATTTCTGCCTAAAACATGTACGCAAAATGCAACATAAAATGCCAGTGTTTTAAACGATATGGATAAAATAAGGCAATTTGGGGTTTTTAGAGTTTGCTTCACTCCATTTACTTTGGTCAAACGTAGACAGGTGGAGTGGACAGTGATCGTTTCAATTATGCCTTGCAAGTTATTACCCTTCTCATATTGTGAGGGCTGCCGTTGTGTAGAAAGTCATTAAGTAATACCTAACGTTTAGCACTAGCATGGCTGGCGATAAACAAACACTGAAGAAAGTTAACACAGTGTGATAATCTCTTGCAGGATCTGTATTCACTGTTGTTAGAAGCAGATGCTTCTTTTGTCTCAAACAGTTAAGACAAAATAGAGATCCGCAGCCCAAATTTGCCTTGACTTTTTTGAATCAACATTCAAAATTCAATCCCCCACATCCTTAACATCTTCCAGCTACAAATGCCTCCAGGTCCCTTGGCTCTCCACTTCCTTCCCAGTCAACAGCACAGAGACTGTCTTGTCTTTAGGTTTTGTGTGAGGCTTTCCACAGGCATCGTCTGCAGCACTTGTATGCTGACAATGTTGTGTGAATTTCTCTTAAGTCAGAACAGATATAAGAAGGAAAATATAATCCCCAAGATGAACTGTAATCAAATGGCCTCTTCCATTTTCTCTTTCTGTCTGTAGATATCTTAAGCCAGAGTGGCTGATCATAGGATGTAACATTAGCCATGTCTGCATTGGTTCCTTCTGCCTCCATTTTCCCATTTCCCCATTCTTCCTTTATATGTCAGGGTCATCCTTTATGGTCCCACTGCTCTGACCTGTTATGTAATAGCCATCAAACATAGAACACACATGCATTTTATGTTTTACTGTTTGAGGTGAAGTAATTGTCTATAGGTGTGTGAAACTGCTGGGAGAATTTGTCATTATAAATCGTTATGAAGTTTTCCAGATTAATTTTATTCAAATATCAGCAGAATTTGAATTTCCAGGTTTTAAGATGAAATAGTATATGTTCCATTCTAGTTGCTAAACTAGGCAGATATGTTACTTGTGAAAATGTGTGGTATTTATGCTTTGAATTAGCTTAGCTTTTGCAAAATCAGACTTCAGAAAACAAAAATATTGGGTTTAAAAATGTGGATACCTGTAAAACAGTGCATAGGCAGACAGACAGACAGACAGACAGACAGAAATATATTGCTACCAAAGAAAAGTATGGATGTGCTATCCAGGTTAAAATTAAATGGACTGTTCTGTATACAAACTCTAATCCAGTTAAAATTAGTGTTTCACACTTCTTGAAATCAACTAGACATACTTGTGACTGATCTGCTTCATTGGTGCCAGTGAGCATTGTGCGTACTGATTTTATTTGGATTGGGACCACTTTGTGCCTAATTTGGCATCATTTTAGCAGACCAAACACCCACAGTTTTACTCTGCTACATAGATGGAGCCAATGCTCACTTCTCTTTCTTCCTTCTCTTTTTTCATTAGCAGGACAGAATTATTTGTAAGGATAAGGCACAAGAAAGACTCCTTAGTTCACATCTGCCAGCCACAGGTACCTTGAGTTAGGTAAGACCAAATTTGTAGCAGTTGTCTATTTTGGGTGTTGTGTAGCCCTGCTGTACCATGGACAAACAGAGTCAGCAGTTGTCCAACATGGGGACACTTGCAAGTGTTATTTGGCAGAAGCTGAATTGATTGACTGTTATTGGCAAGGAGTTATTTTTGGGAGGCAATGATAAGAACACCCTGTACTTCTGTGAGTTTGGCTCTGCCTTGCAAGGTTGTTATCCAGGAGTTTAATCAGACTGTCAAATGCATAAAGAAAGTGGCCAGCATCTTAAGCAGTGGCTTTTTATGATGTAAGCCATTTGAAATACAAAGAAAATAGAAATAATAATAAAAATCAATTTCCATATATGAGGTTCTTCATTGACATTCTTAGCTTCTTCTATACTAGTGTATATATGCCTTTATATCAAATGTTTTATCCAATCCTAGTTCTTTCCTAAAACTGCCACAATGATGCATAGCAACAATATTGTATATATTTCTCCTCAGGTCTCTCAAAGCTCTTTAACCCACTTCTTTCTAGAAGAGCACTTCACGGGTGCCTCAACAAAATTCCAAATGATTAAAAAGAAAGAATGGAAATATAATAGGTAGCAAGGCTTTTTAAAGGATGTGCAATCCATTTAACATCTGGGATCAGTCACTGGCAAAGCTTATGAGAGGGCTATAGGAACAAAAAACCTGGTTCACTGAAAGCCCATTGTATCCTTGGATGGGAGAGGGTTCTCTCTCTGAATCCAAATGACTAATTAAGAGTGACTCTTTGTTACTGAATCTTAGCTGAATAGTGGGGTTTTTTCCCGTATCAGGAGCGACTTGAGAAACTGCCAGTTGCATCTGGTGTGAGAGAATTGGCCGTCTGCAAGGGCGTTGCCCAGGGGATGCCCGGATGTTTGATGTTTTACCATCCTTGTGGGAGGCTTCTCTCATGTCCCAGCATGGGGAGCTGGAGCTGACAGAGGGAGCCCATCTGCACTCTCCCCGGTTGGATTTGAACTGACAACCTACAGGTCAGCAACCCAACCTTTCAAGTCAGCAGTCTGCCGGCACAAGGCCATTGCGCCACCGGGAGTTATGAGCAGGGTTATGAGAGGAAAAGAGCCCAAGGAGTAACAGAGAGCTATGTAATCAGAATTTATTTTTACACTTCCATGAGAACCACAGGATGTATGCACCAAATCTGAAGGGAGAAACAATGGGATTTTCATCAAGTTGACTTTGACATATGGTGACCCTATGAATGAGAGTGGTAACATAGTGCAATAGTTTGACTGTAAAGATGGAGATCAGGATTCAAATCCCCGCTCAGCCATGGAAACCCACTGGTTGACCTTGGACAAGCTGCACTCTCTCATCCTCAGAAGAGACAAAGGTCAAGCCCTTCTGAATGTATCTTGTTGAGAAAACACCATGGTAGGCTTGGCTTAAGGCTGCTATGAATTGAGAAAAACTTGAAGGCACATAATGAGAGACCTCCTAGTCACCCTCTTATCAACAGCCCTGCTCAGGTCTTGCAAATTCAGGGCAATGGCTGCTTTGATTGGGATTGCTGCCATGGAAATTCTGAAAACAAGCCATCAGAAGCACCTAAGGTGCTCCCTTGTGTACCAGCCTAAGCTTAGCATTCACAACCTGCTTCACTGAGCACAAATCTAGCAATTAGGCAATAACTTCAAAAAAGTGGATACAGACCCAAAGGGGAAATACATGAAACCTGATTAACTTCCATTGCCCAGTCAGTCACTGGATGAGAAGCGAAGAAGCCTGAGGAATAAGAACAAAAAGTGTGACAAACACCTTGAATTACACAGTCACTGATTTTGTAAAGGACATGGAAGCACACATGCACTCCTGTTTTACAAATGGGGTTACATATCTCAGAAATGTCTTTCTTCAATACAGTTAGAGAAGGAAGGAAATATAAGTAACTATAAAAGACACTACTGTAGTTTATTTTGATTGTAGGCTGTGTGTATGCTGTGTAATTATTTCATGTTTTTGAGCTAATTGTTTCCTTAGTGCCTAGTTAGAGGTCGTTATAGCAATATAACATAACGTCCTCTCATTTGGAAATCCATATTTATTGGAGTAAATTATCTTCCTTAAAGGCTGAGAGAGTGTGATTTGCCCCAGGTCACCCAGTAGGTTTCAGTGCCTGAGTGGGGTTTTGAACCCTGATCTCTAGAATAATAATCCATCATTTAAAGCACTGTACTGTGCTAGCGCTTAGTAATTAATTACTGGTCAGTAAACACTCTCATCAGTAAATAATAAGACAAATCTGATCCAGTTGTTTGGTGTAGCCTAGTATGATGTTCATATACAAAGCACAGGAAAGTTATTTGTTTGAATGACAAACTTTAGTACCCCATAGTCAACATGGCCAAACAAGTAACTTTCCAAACTCTGCATATGTGCACACATTTAAATGCTCATATAAATGTATGCACACATATAGTCATATATTCTCAAATACAAGGAATCCAACCAAAGCTGACTGTCATCACTTGATTAATTTTCTCATTGAATACAATGAGGCTTAAATGTGCTTTAGTCTGGATGGATAGTTCCCTAAATATTTTACTCTCATACAAACAGCTTACATTTCAGTAATGAATTAGTTCAGCTACTTGATTTTTCCCTTGCATATTAATAACATTTTAGCAAAGTTGATGAAGGACGGACAGAACACTTGTTTCTGTATTGCCTGCATGGAGGTTATTAACACTCTGGTCATACATCATCTCGGAGTTTCAATGTAAACCTTGGGGAACTTATCTTCCCAGCAGCACATGGCTCCTAATAGCCCAGGGAAAATGGTGCTCAATTCTGTCCATAGCTTTCAAATACAGAGATTCAATATATTTTATGCAGTCATTCTGCCCTATGGTTTAATTTATATGGCAGAACTGTACTGCTGATGAAGGGTTAAAAGAAAATAGAATCCATAGCTAAGCAGAGATGACCTTCAGCTGCTGCAAATCTACTACTGAGGGATTCTTAGATTTTTCTGCCCCTGCAATGTTTGTATGTGTATGCAGATATTTTAGAGGAAATATTTGTATGCTGACATTTTAAAAAAGAAGGGATTTTGGTGTTTTTTTCACCCTTTGGCAAGAGGCTGCACTGACTCTCCCTCCCTTTAGGAAAAATGTGTTGTATCTTGTGCTCCTGCTTACTACAAAGATTAACTTCCACAGGGCACCCCTGAAGAAAATGTCTTCAGTAAATATGCATTAACTTTGTAGGGGTCTTCTGCCAGAAATGACTGCAGTGGAGATGAAAATCTGTCCTGCCAGGGAATGACATGTACTGAAGAGTAGAAAGGGAGATAAAAATCACTTCAATGTACAGTAAATGTCCTTGTGGCACTTGATGTTTTCATGCTCGTGGCATTCACCACTTTCTTTCTGGGAAGTTTATTCAACTTTTCAAGAACACCTGTCTGTTTCATAAATGTACATAATGATGCATGTTTCCACCCCAATGAATGTACTAGAGTTAAGTTTGTTTTTGTTTTTTTAAAAATCTGTCAATTTTCAAATTTTTAGAAATCACAGGTAGACCTCAAAGTACAAAATCTAAGTGATTTAAACACATTGGATATTTACTGGCAAAACTGTGAGGAAATGGTTTTTGACTGCTTGACCTCAAAACGCTGCTCAATCCTATTGTACCAAAATCACAGGTCCCATCTACACTGCCATATAATGCAGTTTGAAACGGCATTATATCGTCAATGTAGACTTATATAATAATGCAGTTCAATAGCTTGGGCCCTGCCTATCTCCAGGATCGCATCTCTCCCTATGAACTGGCGTGGGACTTAAGATCTGCCGGGGAGGCCCTTCTCTCACTCCCACCACTGTCCCAAGCACGGCTGGTGGGGATGAGAGAGCAGGCCATCTTGTTGGTGGCCCCCCGGCTCTGGAACACCCTCCCCAAAGAGATCAGGTAAGCCTCTACATTGCCCTCTTTCCGCAAGAAACTGAAAACCTGGTGGTTCCAGCAGGTTTTTGAGTAAAATTAATTTGTCTGTTCACCATGTTGACCTTGCTCTACACACTGTCTACCCCCTGGTCCTATGATACACTAAAGTACAAGTCTTTAGCTATCTCTTACAATTGAATATGTCTACTTCACAGCCTTGATTATTGTATTGAACTCCTTTATGCTGATTGGTACTGTAATTGTGTTCATTTTAACTGAACTGTTTTTACTGTTGTTTTATGATATTGTTTTTATTATGTCTGTTTGTTCATGCTGTTGTATATTGTTTTGACAAGCAGGCTGTTTGCACATGCTGGAAACCGCCCCGAGTCCTCTCGAGGAGATGGAGCGGTATATAAATAAAGGATTATTATTATTATTACTTTATTATGACACAGCAAACAAGATAGGTATGCTGGATTTCGTATCACAAAATCACAAGTCAAACACTTCCCAAGTGTCTAGGACTGTGTGATGCATTTTCGGATGATGCGTGCAGATCCCAGTAGGGTGGCCTTTTGCACTTGGCAGATCGTAATTTTGTCAATGTCTATTGTTTCCAAATGCCGGCTGAGATCTTTTGGCACGGCACCCAGTGTGCCCATCACCACCGGGACCACCTGCACTGGTTTCTGCCAGTGTTTTTGAAGTTCAATCTTGAGGTCCTGATAGCGGCTGAGTTTTTCCTGTTGTTTTTCGTCGATGCGACTGTCACCTGGGATGGCAACATCAATGATCCAAACCTTTTTCCTTTCCACAACTGTGATGTCTGGTGTGTTGTGTTCCAGAACTTTGTCAGTCTGGATTTGGAAGTCCCACAGTATCTATTATTATTATTATTATTATTATTATTATTATTATTATTATTATTATTATTATCACTGAATATACAAGTCTACAGTGAACACATAATGCAGTTTAAAACTGCATTATATAGTAGTGTAGATGGGCCCCCAGTCCCTTTTATTTTAGGATGCAGTATTATGCGTATTTGCTTCAGAACATGTCCTGTTGATATTGCTGGATCTTTATTCTGAGTATGTTTAGACTGGATATTATATGACAGGTGGTCTCTGATGAGGAATTTATATCAAGTCGATATGAATTCTGAACTGGCAGCAAAGCCATGCCTGCCAGATTTTTCTACTGATTAGTATCATTTCTATGGGAGAGTATATATGAATACTGACAATTAAGAAGTACCTTTTTCCATATTCGGTACATTGTTTCATATCACATACACTACACATTTGATCATCTGACTTTCTGTTCTTGCATGTATCTTTAAATAACTTCAGAGATCAATCACTTATGTAGACACTTAGAAACAGAAATATATGGCAGTTATATTCATTATCCAGTCTGATAAAGGGGAACATGGAGAACTTATTTAAAAATGCAAATATAGTTCACTTCTGGAATCAGAGCCGGTCCAACAATGAGGTGAATTAAGCGGTCGCTTGGGGCGCAAAACATACGGGGGTGCAGTCAAGACTGCTTTTTCTGTTGATTTATTGTAAAACATGACGTTTTGGTGCTTAATTTGTAAAATCTTAATGTAATTTGATGTTTAATAGGCTTTTCCTTAATCCCTCCTTATTATCCAACATTTTCACTCATCCAACACTTTTATTTTTCAGTTATTGGTTGGGGGGGGGAATTCTGTTCGCCTACACTTGAAAAATACCTAGGGCCGGCTCTGTCTGGAATAAACATCCTTTTCTATAGTCAAGAACTATCACCAATGTATACTCAAATGTCATGCAGCACTTTTCTTGTGTCAGCTTGAAAAATGACAATTCCTTGAAAACTCAAATGATGGGTCAACTGAGATCTATATTCTCCAATAAGATATGCGTATGCTAGCAATTATCTGTTATATTTCTTTTTACCTGTATCCTTCAGTCAGTGTTTTTTTTTGTGCCAATGTACACTTTATTTCATCTCACATTTGTGATGGTATAATAAGAAACATCTGAGACAGGTTTTTTTTTTTTTGCGTAGTTGAATATATGCAGAGATATATACATACTATATATGGAAGAAGACAAAGGGAACGATGCAATTTCTCTGAAAGTTGTGCTATATCTTTCCTAGGAAGTGTGGAAAGTGGAATACATGTGCGTGAGAAGAAAAGGGACAATGTGTCTCTGATTGGTAAGCAGGTGGATATACTTAGTCAGATTTAACATTTTAAAAAGGATGAGAAGCATCCAATATGATGAGAACAGAAGTGAAACAATGGCTTGGATAATGAATACTGAAAACTCTGGCTAGTCATAACACGAAGAGCCATTGTGTGTGGAATTTCTTTTTATAAGATAGGGATTCTATTATTACAGAACATCAGGAAATGGATATCAGGTTAGCATGGGCTACACAAGTGCATTGTAATATTTGCAGGTGCAGATTGGGAATGAAGAGAGCTTCTGATCATGATGCTTTGATTGAATCTCATTAAGACTACTTAATAAATTCTACGTGGGGCATAGAAATTGTTTGGAAAATATAGGACCAGAATGCTGCAGGCAGAATGCTGACTGGGGCCAGTTATAGGGACCATATAACTTAAAACAGATGCAGTAGCTACCACTTTGTTTCCAGGCAAAATGCAAAGTGCTGCTTAAAGGTAAAGGCTTTCCCGTGACGTTAAGTCCAGTCGTGACTGACTCCGGGGGTTGGTGCTCATCTCCATTTCTAAGCCGAAGAGCCGGCGTTGTCTGTAGACACCTCCAAGGTCATGTGGCTGGCATGACTGCGTGGAGTGCCGTTACCTTCCCGCTGGAGCGGTACCTTTTGATCTACTCACATTGGCATGTTTTTGAACTGCTAGGTTGGCAGGAACTGGGGCTAACAGCGGGAGCTCATTCCGCTCCCGGGATTTGAACCTGCGGACCTTTTGGTCCGCAGGTTCAGCAGCTCAGCGCTTTAACACACTGTGCCACCAGGGGCCCCTATGCTGCTTATGAGCTATAAAACTTTTACTACATGTGTCAAACTCAAGATCTGTGGGGCCAATCTGGCCCTCCATGTCATTTTATATTGCCCTCTGATGGTGAACTACAATTCCTGTTTTCCTCCTCATCAGACATCATGAGTAGAGCTGATGGAAATTGTGATACAGTAGCATCTGTTTTGTTTAGTCAGGAGAGTAGGGTATGAGTTTAGATACAAGGCTTGTGGATAGGATATCTGACAAACATTAAATACCAGTGCAATAACATGATAAACAATTAAACAAACCATTAAAAGTAAACAGATTAAACACTGTTGGCTAAAACATGTGAATAAGTCAAAAACATCATATAAAACAAATTACACAGTTAAAATGCATGTAAAAATATAGATCTTCCATAAATGAGAATGATCAGTTGTCAGCATCATCAACAAAGCAGTCAGTGGTAGTCTACTTTTCTTCCTCTCCACAAGCTAATGTACTCAGATGAGTTTTCAGTTGTTTCTTAAAGGACAGGAGTAATGGGGCCATTCTAATTTCTTTAGGGAGGGAGAACCAGAGGGACAAGCCGATCACGGAGAAGGCCCCCCCTCTCTTTCCCACCAGCCGTGCTTGAAATGGTGGTGGGACCAAGAGCAGGGCCCCTGCATATTTTATTTTTAATGTGGTTCCACCAAGAGTTCAATAAAAAACTTTAAATGAATAATTTTAAAAATTTACACTTTTTCAAATGATCGTCGTCCTCTCCAGACACTGTCAGATCTCGTCTGGGCAAAATTGGTGCTCAGAAGTAAGTAATTAAAAATAAATTAAGTCAGGAATCTTCAAACAAAAGCAGCAAGGAAATTCAATTTCTAACTATATAGATTGAGTTGAAATTTCAGCATTAACTTGCTTTTGGAATTCAGTAATTGATTAAGTTATTAATTAATTGAGAGAGTGTTAATAGGAATGGCAAATTTTACATTCCCGAACTGGTTCTTTCATGAATACACATAATTTTAGGAATCTTTGTTGATTTGTTTATGATTACAATATGATAGTTTAGGCAATTCCAATGTTCACTAGTTTTAACCTTGAAATTAAACTAACAAGCACTAAAGGCACCTTGAGTGGTGTTGCATTCAGATAGTCTCCCTATGTTCTACAGTGGACATTTCTTTAAAGTTCTTCATTTGTTTTAAGAAACTGAATTTGATGTTCTTATCCCTGGGACCTTTGCTGAGATCTATTTAGGAATCAATAGACAAAATAAAGGGAAGAATAAGGAGAAGAAAATATATGATTGGAAGAACAAGAAAGCAAGAAAATGGATTTGGGTAAAAATCCATGCAGCCTTTTCCTTCTTTTCTAAACTGAAGGCAGGAACAAAGATGCTAATGTAAGAACCACCTCCATTCTGATAATTGTTTCAATGCAGACTTTTAACTTAAATTTGAATAAATTTAAATATCAGTTAAACAGAATCATAATGTTTTGTCCCACTTAGAATGTGAATGTTACTGATTTTTTTAGCTTATCAATGAGTAAATACATTATAACATTACTATTAACCTAAACACTTCAAGAGTTAAAGGTGTTGTAACAAGAGTTGTGATGATAAAGATTTAAGTAGTTTCCAATGATCCAAAGTCCTTTAATCTCTCATTTACATATCCTCAACTCTCTGTGATACAAATACTCTGGGGGATTTTTCCACCCCAGGTATTCTCTCCCTTCTACTAAAAGTGCAACTAGCAATTTTGTATTAGCTCAACACCCTTAGAGAGCTATTCTGTCTTTCATGGGATTCTTACAAAAAATCCTTAGTTTTTTTCTTTAATCATTTGTGTTTTTGCTCTTTTGTCAGAATTGCTAGCCATTGAATATATGCATCAAAAACAATATGTTGTGTAAACATGAGAACTGTATATAATGTTTTAAAAGCAAACCATATGTTAATGAGGGCAAGAGCACTGAAGGAAGGTATATCTTATGAGGGTGCTATTTATCCCAGGAGAGTCCCTGGTTAAAGATTCTACGGAAATGTGAATAAAACATTTCCATACAGATGTAAAATATTTCAAATTATATTATCCATAACATTTTATTATGTTTTGTAGTTTCATGCTTTGTTTTATGCTGCCCTGGAAGAGTTTACCTATTTGTGTGTGTGTTTGTGTGTGTGTTTAAACCTATTTATGTGCAAATGGTGACTTACTAATGTCAAACAAGTGTTGTAATTCACCAACAGGATGCCAACAATTGTGTGCCTGTTTAACATTCATAAGTCACTTTAAATACAAATGAAGGACAGATGGCATTGCAACTCATTTTTTTGGTCATGAAAGTCTCTGTGGATCTTTCAATGACCAAAGTGCCCTCCATAAGCTCCTTTTTTTTTTTTGCTGCAGCTACATGAACCTGGCTCTTTCTTAGTCAATGAGGAGTAGACTGAGCAGCAGAGTTCTTATAACTGAATGCAGAACAATGACATCACCTGCAGATTTCTTCATTTGGCAATATATGCTAAAAATAAGAAAAGTGATTATGTTGAAGTCTCAGGCCTACATTTTGTCTTAATGTTGTTTCTGTTGTTTAGTTGAGGGATGTTATGCCGGAAAAGGACACTCCCATCTTTTTTGCCATATGAGGATGAGACAAAGGACAATCAAATTTAACTTTTTTTAGCAGCAGTAAAACAACTCCTCTTGGAATCCAGAATGTCCCTGTCCTTTTATGAAGCCACAGGTGCCTTTTTAGACAGGGATCATTCTGTACTGCTAATATGTTTTTAAAAATGTGAATTTTGGTTAGCCACTAAAGATGGGGGTTTTAGATTTTGTTTTGGTGCATGACCAACCTGGCTACCCTAAATATATCATCTGCAGAGGCCTCCAGAAGATCTCCAGAGGTCCTTATGGATCTCTATCACTGTGCACATAGATGTAGGAAAATAGCTGGATGCTTATCTATTTACTTTCAACTAATCAGAAAATTGCAAGGTTTTCTGAAGTACAAATGAGAAAAGGCATATTGAGGACAGATAATGTACAAAAAGAAACGAATGGAAGATCAACACACTTGGAAAATTCACAAAAATACTTAACAGAGTGATATGTCCAACACTATGAGATACTACATTCTCAGGCGCACGCACACAAATAACTGGTTTAGAATAGTGGTAGGGATTTTGTTATCCTCAATGTTAAATTACAGCTTTTGGCCCATCTCACTATTGACTATGTTGGTCTAGGCCTGGTGTGAGTTACATCTCAGGAGGCTCACTTTTCTCCTGCTTTACACTGTTGTGATGTCCCAACCTTACCACTTTGCACCACCTCTCTGTGCTAATATCCTGCTTGTTATTGATCTGGTAAAAGGAATGGTATAGGTATGGTGACAGAGTGTTGCATCCAGAAAGTCTGGTGGATCTAGGCCTGTTCTGTTAGTATTTTATGCAAATCCTTCCCAGGTACTTCCTCAGGGTGAGATAGTGCAAAGGCAAAAGCAATAGTAGTAACTCCTTGCTTTTGAAAGATGGCCCAGAAGAGTGATTTAAATCAAAGTCTGCAAAATACAGTATGAGAGGTTAGAGTTCTGTGACACAGACATGCACTTAAGTTCAGCTGTAAAAATGCTTGCTCACTAATGCACATACTGCTGAAGGGAGAAGCCCACTTGTGAAATGATTCTTGAATTTTTCTACTGCTTTCGATACCCATGAGTCCTGGCATTCTTCTAGTAGAAATTAAAATGTTTAAAGCATGTGCTAAGTCTCTCAAAAGCATGAAATGGGCTTAGATGACGTGACATTTGAAATCAAAGAAAATACACTTTAAATGCAGAGTAATCGTCTTCTTGATTCTGATCTATTAAGACACACTGTCATCACTGTTTTAAGATATTCTCTGCAAAAAAGTAAGCTAGAAATGTATTTTTAAAAATTAATGCTGAGAATTTCTTCCTGCTAATGTGAATCTACCGATCTCTACAAAGCTACTTGGGGCGCGAAGCTATGCATAAGCTTTTTCTTTATTCTTTTTTGATAATTTTGTTTTAAATGCACAGCATTATCTTCTCATATCAAGGAAGTCATTAATTAGGATATTGTCATCCGAGACACCTATTTTGATGCATTAACATTGATTAGATTAGCCTCGATGCACTGAGAATTACTATTCCCAAATTACCATTGAGGAAAACGAGTGACAGAAAGGTTAAATGGCTTATTCAAGGTCACATAAATAGTAGTGTGTTTTGCTCTCTGATTGAAATCAGCGAGCCTTAAAAATGCTTATTTTTGGCTGGATTGTGTGCAGTCTGTTGCAAAACTAGGGGGGAAATGGCTTCCCAGATGGTGTGTACTGTGCTTCTACAACAGAGCAGCCATATTCTGCAAGGTTACAAAGAATATAATGCAAAATATAGGCATCTTTTTGTCAAAGTGTTATTTCGTATTTCTGTATTCATTTCATTTTCTAGCTACTGCGGGAGCTAGGCCATTTTAGACTCTATACTTAATATTTTTTACACATACATCCCTCCATGGTAAAGTGGAAGTTTTCGCATGGATTCTTTTTCCCTGGGCTAGAACATGTTCCATTTTAAAAAAATAGTGCACATTCCTGTGATATGGGCAGTAGGTTTTGAGTTCATCAAACTCTTGAATACAGCAATCATCTCCATTACGCTTTCACTTCCAGTACTTTCCCACTGAAATAAAAATGGTCAATTCTCCTAAGTTTCAAACCCCATGGATATTTGCCCCAAATTCTGCGCTCATGATATCACTGCCTCTGCTATCAGCCTGTTCAAATGTCCAGATTTGGAAGGGGCAATCTTGATTAATGTTCCGTCTTCCTGTCTTTCAACTATTTTTAAATAGAGGGAAAGAGAGAAGGAAGTAGACTCTTGCCCTTCCCAGTATGTTTAGACAAAAACAAATTGCTGTAGCCTTTCCTAGATTGTGTCTTCTTCCTCATTGATAATATTTGCCCTCTTGACCACATGCTAACACTGCTTGGCCACATTATTAGTCATTCCATAACCTATTGCAAAAAATTACTTATTGCATAAGCTATTGGAACATAACTGCACCCAGTCTATGGGCGAATATCCTTTTGGCAAATGTGAATCTCCATGAATATGTGGAGACCACCTTTGGAAAACCACTAGTCAAGAAAAACATGATCTTGTTAGAAGTCAACTCTTTTAACTAGTGATATTCACAAGCTCTGATATAATAGCACACAGGTAACTTCAGCTGTTAAAATGAAGAACCATGTCTTTAGACTGCCAAGGGTAAAGACATGCCACTACAAAAATATATTTGGTTAGCAAAGGATGATTGTTTTTTTGCAGTTGAAGTTGCCCAAAAGATATACACTCCCTTTAAACCTTAGTTAAAACAGCCACTCAGAGATAGAAACAAAGTCTTCTTTGAAAAATAACATATCTTGTTTACTCATAAACAACTTGTATTAATTCACCATACAGGCACATTTCTTATTGAAGTTCAGTTACAGATAGGATGGAGCTTCTCTGTGTTGTGAACACAGGCTTTGCCAGTTCCTTCCTCTGAAATAAAATGAGCAGCCCCTGGCATTCATTGCCACTCTCCTCTCCAAGTACTAACCAAGGATGACCCTGCTTATCTTTCAAGAAAAGATGGGATCTATTGCCTTTAGAAGATTTAGTCCCATGTTTTATAATACTACGTGAAAAAAAGAGATATCTCAGCAAAAAGAGAGAGAAAGAACTAAAAGACAAAAATCAATAGTTTGGGGTGGGGAAACATTAACTAAATAATTACTTCTCTAAACGTGTCTTCTATCGAGGGGGGTGGGGGAGAGAAAACCTGTATAATGTACATCTTGATGCTTTAGATATGGATTTTAAATTAATTTAATAGCAAACTCTGCTATGATTACCAGGTGTAAAACATGCCCAACCTTTCTAGTTCAGATGGGTTTGTTTTAGCCAAGTCTAATTTATTGTTGCTAACTACTTCAGTCCTCAGAGATGTTGTCTTTTTCTTTTCTTTTTCTTTTTTAAATCCATTCTTTGTTTCCTTCAGAGAAGGTTACTGGAGACTTGCACTTCTGTTGTATTTACACAAATATACAGGCTGACTGAAGTTCGAAGCAATATTCAACTTGAAGAGATACCATACTATTCCTTATCAGATTTCTTGAAGAAATCCCAGCATCATAACCTTGTTTTTTCACAGAAAACAAGTCATCCTCAAACTGTCCCGGCCTTGTTGTATTCATTAGGGAAAGCAGAAAACGACAACTTGAAAGAGTTTTGCTCATTCAGAAAAGTGAGTGACCATTCTTTGACATTCATCATATCCAAGCAAAATCTGGCTGCACTAGTTATTCTCTTTATGTGATTCCTTAAAGTTTCGCTATTAGAACAACTGGACTGTCGAGTAAAAGTAATCTAGACTGATCAAATACATTATGTAGCATGGTGGTAAAATTTGAAGTGTAGGATCATCTCTGTAGTGGCACCATTTCATAGAGTCCCCATGTGCAGGTAGCTGCATTAATCTAATATAGCCCCTAGTAATTTTAATCTGTGCCACAAAGAGCTCTCTGTAAAGCAGTCCCTAACCAATTTGAATTATATAAAGGGCAACTCATAAAAATACAATTGCCAGAAAAAAATATTCTCTTCAGTTACTGTGGGGATTGCACTAAACTAGGAATAAAAAGGAGTCTGAAGGGGAAGGCTGAAACTGTCTTAAACTTCCATGCCTTCAATTTGTGACTCTTAGCTCTACTACACCACTGACTACATTGCTGTGTAGATCTACCTACTTACATACACATGTATAGACTATGCACCTAGGTTAGTGTCCCCCCCCCCCCCCTTGCTGGTTTGATTTTGACAAATTCATAGAGTTGATGATTCATAAGATTTGATAACATGCAGGTTGCAGAATTTGCATCTGTTCTGACCTTCAATTTCACGTGTGGCCCAAGATGGGTCAGAGTAACATATACTTCCCTCTGAGCATCAGGCCAATAGCTCAGAGCATTCCCTTTGTGTCTACACCTGTTGCCCTGTAAGGTCTGTATTTGTGATGAAAAACACTGATGGCACCAGCTTTCTCAATGAAGTCTATAGTTGTATGCACATGGAACTTTTCACAGTTGCGGGCCTATACATAGAGGTTTAGCTGTACTCTGTGGATTCAATCAACTTAATGCTTTTATGTGGCATGAAAGTCAGGTATTGAAGCCAGATTTTATGCCCCACTTCTGCATTTCTCAGACATGGCCAAATTTTGTATTAGAATAAGAGAGGGGATATATAGGAATAGAAATTACCACTGGGTCCAGCTTCCTAATTAATTCATTGTTTGAATTGACATTGAGTTCTACTTTGTAATTAATTCGGGTACCAATGCAAAAGTCCAAATGAATTATGGATCAGATCTGATATGCTGATAGTATCGTCAGTGCTGTAGAGCATTCAAGACTCAGAGCAGGCTGTGGCCTGAACAAAGAGGGTCAGGCCCTCACTGATTTTGCTCTCCATCATTTCCTAATACTTCTTGTAGTTCCTAGTTTAATAATTGACAGTTCCCAAGACACATTTTTGTTCCTATCATGTCTAATCTGAATTTTAGAAATAGGAGTTTGCAGATATGATGGGGTATTTCTAAGTTTGATAAGACTAGTGTCAATGGGAAAAGATGGTGGTGCTGACAAATCTCCCAAAACAGATAAAAATATAGAAAAATATTAAGACATACAAATAATTGCCTGAATAACCTATATCAGTACATTACACACAATAAAACCTAAATATCACACATCTAAGAATATACAAACGATGCAACCATTTTTCATGAGAAAATAATTTTTTTAAAAGAAAATCCACAGCCAGATAATTTAACTGTAATGTCCATGCTATTTGAGGACTGTAAATGCTTTAGTACCACTTATGTCAAATAGTAATGATCCACTAAAGTCATTATTTGTTTTTCTGTTTTATACTACACTACACTTCTCTATAACAAACAGTTCAACAAAGAATTAGTTTTAAACTTTATGTGTGTAAAGAGAGTGGGCAGGTATGCAATCTATGCACATCTCCAAGATTTCACTTCGACATATGTGGCTGAACAACAATAACAGTGTGGTTAAAAGGGCCAGGCAACAAGAGGGCAAAGAATGAGGAAGAACACACAAAACTAATACAGTAGAGTCTCACTTATCCAAGCCTCACTTATCCAAGCCTCTGGATAATCCAAGCCATTTTTGTAGTCAATGTTTTCGATATAGCATGATATTTTGGTGCTAAATTTGTAAATACAGTAATTAAACATAACATTACTGCGTATTGAACTACTTTTTCTGTCAAATTTGTTGTATAACATGATGTTTTGGTGCTTAATTTGTAAAATCATAACCTAATTTGATGTTTAATAGGCTTTTCCGTAATCCCTCCTTATTGTCCAAGATATTCACTTATCCAAGCTTCTGCTGGCCCGTTTAGCTTGGATAAGTGAGACGCTACTGTATAAGGAATCTCTTTTTTCGATAGAGTTACGAGTTGGGTCGATACAGGGAATGCTGTGGATGTAGCCTACCTGGATTTCAGTAAGGCCTTCGACAAAGTCCCCCACGACCTTCTGGCAAATAAACTAGTAAAATGTGGGCTAGACAAAACTACGGTTAGGTGGATCTGCAATTGGCTAAGCGAACGAACCCAAAGGGTGCTCACCAATGCGTCATCTTCATCATGGAAAGAAGTGACAAGTGGAGTGCCGCAGGGCTCCGTCCTGGGCCCGGTTCTGTTCAACATCTTTATTAACGACTTAGACGAAGGGTTAGAAGGCACGATCATCAAGTTTGCAGACGACACAAAACTGGGAGGGATAGCTAACACTCCAGAAGACAGGAGCAGAATTCAAAATGATCTTGACAGACTAGAGAGATGGGCCGAAACTAACAAAATGAAGTTCAACAGGGACAAATGCAAGATACTTCATTTCGGCAGAAAAAATGGAAATCAAAGATACAGAATGGGGGACGCCTGGCTTGACAGCAGTGTGTGCGAAAAAGACCTTGGAGTCCTCGTGGACAACAAGTTAAACATGAGCCAACAATGTGATGCAGCAGCTAAAAAAGCCAACGGGATTCTGGCCTGCATCAATAGGGGAATAGCGTCTAGATCCAGGGAAGTCCTGCTCCCCCTCTATTCTGCCTTGGTCAGACCACAACTGGAATACTGTGTCCAATTTTGGGCACCACAGTTGAAGGGAGATGTTGACAAGCTGGAAAGCGTCCAGAGGAGGGCGACTAAAATAATTAAGGGTCTGGAGAACAAGCCCTATGAGGAGCGGCTTAAAGAGCTTGGCATGTTTAGCCTGCAGAAGAGAAGGCTGAGAGGAGACATGATAGCCATGTACAAATACGTGAAGGGAAGTCATAGGGAGGAGGGAGCAAGCTTGTTTTCTGCTGCCCTGCAGACTAGGACACGGAACAATGGCTTCAAACTACAGGAAAGGAGATTCCACCTGAACATCAGGAAGAACTTCCTCACTGTGAGGGCTGTTCGACAGTGGAACTCTCTCCCCCGGGCTGTGGTGGAGGCTCCTTCCTTGGAGGCTTTTAAGCAGAGGCTGGATGGCCATCTGTCGGGGGTGCTTTGAATGCGATTTCCTGCTTCTTGGCAGGGGGTTGGACTGGATGGCCCATGAGGTCTCTTCCAACTCTACTATTCTATGATTCTATGATTCTATGTGTACTGAGTTTATGAAAGCCTGTAAAAAAAAAGCCAATTGAGAAGGGCACAACTCCATTCCTTACTTGCCCTCCTGGTGAGTTAATTGTGTGAAATTGATGTAAGCAAAAATAAAGGGAGAAGGGAAGGAGGAGAGAAAAATTGGGACATTGCAAAAATAGGGGAGAAAGTGAGACAGTGGAAGATTAATTGGGACCTGCCCCTATGCAAATAGGACAGGGTATGTCTAATTATGAAACTTTTTAGCTTGCTTAGCTGTATAGTCTCTTAAAATGGGCCTTGTTTATTTATTTATTTTGTAAGTAGCTGAAGTCATAAAAGATACTCACAGTATCAGTGAAATCCAAAGAATGTGTTAATACCGGTAGTCATATGCATAAATAAAACAAGATCTGTTCAGCTACAGTAAAAACAGACATCTGGTGTTTTCTTTGCTTGCCAAGTTGGAATTTGCCAATCTCCCCTTTGCTCAGGTTTGTTTCAGGGGTCCAATGAGCCCATGTAAGACATCAATAGCAGCAGATGTTGAAAATTGTCCTTGCAAGCAGTTTAAATTGCTTCACAAAATTTGGAGTGTGTATTGTGCTCCTGTTCAAACTCTCCTGGGAATTGAAAGGCTGTAAGCATGCCTTCTGAGGGAGGTGGAGGGGATGATGAATCTTGCTTCATTGAGAAAAACACGGAATCAGTAAATTAAGGGTGGAGTCCATTTATCCTTGAAGAGTGGATAATCTTACAATAGGCCTTGAATGCAACGATTCTTTCCTACTATAGCTGACTAATAACTGGTGTGCAAGGCATGCTGCCTCTTCATCTGAAGGATTCATATAAATGGATGACTAACAGATACTGTCATCTCCTATGAATTTGTCTACTCCTGTTATAAAAACATATAAACTAGAGGCCCATCATGATTTCTGGTGGCAGTGAAGTCTATATATTTGTTATTTAATATAGTAAGAAGCCTTACATCTGTTTCACAGTTTGGTGTCCATTTCTAATGTCATAAGGATCTTTAGTGTACATGCAAGGATTTTCCATGGTTCATACTTAGGTTCCAAGGTTGTCCAAGCTTGTACTCTGGAATTAATATCTGAAGTACAGTATTAATATTTATGTATGTATATCGTGCCCAAGTCCTGATTTGTCAACTGAAGGCCACTGTTTCACAGAATCAAGCAGTAATGATTGGCAGTGTTAATTTGTATTGGTATAGTTTGCTTATGTGTATGAAACTACACAGCATAATCTAGGAACTCAATAAACAAAGTTGTTAATATAAATGAAACCCTATTGTGTATCCCACTCATGAACATCCTACTATCCTGAAAAAGAAAACATATGACATGTCAACTGAAATATCTGTAAAGTTGCTTATGAAAAGATGTCAAGAATAACTAGAGGGCATTCCATTTATGACCTTTTTCCCTTCTGTGCCATTCTATCTTGTCCATTGTGCTAAACTCAGAAGCTTTTAAAGTTTACCTTCTCAACCTCTTCTGCCTAATTAGGTTGGAGGGCAGGATTTCAACTCTTAGGGAAGGCATGCAAATTGAGCAATAAGGAAACCCATAATTAATGACAACTTAACAAAATGGTAAAAGCGGAGTAAATGCCAGATATGGAAATTTCTGGGAAGTGAATATTTTACTTATTTTACCTAAAGACCTGTGTAACAGTGACATTAAATTTTTGCACATTGAAGAAATATCCTACTTAGCTCTGTAGCTATTCAGTATTGCTGGTTTTTAATGCCCCTTAATAATTAACACCTGTTCTGCAGGTATATAGTGAAAAAAAGAGGCTGCTGTTGAAAGGTGAACTTGTTCCTCTACCATTATTAATTTTCTTTGACCAACTTGATTAATCAATTATTTTGATCTGTTTTGTAAACAGATTTTCTACATACTCATCTCCACTTGTTGCATATTGACCTCTTTAATAATATGCTCCTCTTATAGTAGAGACAGACACATAAAAATAGCAGAGATACTGCCAGCAGGGTCATCAGACTACAAACAGTTTCCATTAGGGAACATGAAGCATAATTTGAGTGATTAAACAGGGTTCCTAGGCTGAATCACTTAGCAAATCAAGTTGCTTAGGCTGCCCTCCTTCTTGTGATCAGTTTTATGTTTTTCAGATAAATACAAACAAACCTTTTAGTAGATAGGTGCAAAATGCATTAATTTTGCAAAGGATTTAGTCTGTGTTCAGGTCCTTTCATACAATCCACACAATTTATTCTGAAGGCTTTTAGGAAATCCTGGATTGTGATTTCGATATGTTGAACAATCAGAAAAGTACTATGAACTTGCACATTATTTGTGTGCAAGTTCAAATTCCACTAAGCAATCAACTGGCTTGGATTTCAACGTATGATCATGGTTGTGAGAATCTTCCTTTGGGCCAAATTGGAGTTCAGAGCTTTGTGTAAGGTGGTACCTTACCCAAACATGTAAAAAGATCAACCTCTGGCATCATCTCAAGATTTGGGGAAGTTGCCACCAAGCCATATTCAGTTCACAGTTACACAAATAAAGTTTTGGACCTCTTCACATGGCCCCTGGGGCATGCCGTTTTGCCAGCAGTCGGGGAAAGGGAAGGCGCCCAGGGTGGCTCATGGTGCCCTGCGCGCCCTCCCTCCTTCCTCCATCATATGGAGGGGATGGGGCAGGGCTTGTGGACACATCCTCAGAAAGCTGAATTACCACTGCATTGCCCGTCACCCTTTCTCTCATCATATGGGGAAAAGGGAAGTGCAGTTAGTTCCGCTGGAGCTACCCAAAAAACACTTTCCTCCCTGTGCTGGCAGGGAAAGAGTCTTGCAACGTTTCCTCTCCACTTTGGAAGGAATGTAGGTGGGGCCTGCCGAGCGTCGTCTGATGACACTTGATAGGTCCCATCCAGGCTCGTCCAAATTTGAAAAAAACAGGGTTGAAAAAGCTCTGTGTGAAGAGGTTCTTACAAGTGTGACGCTGGTACTTCCATTTAGTGAGTGAGGGCCTTTAACTAACTTCTTGATTCACATGGATTGTTGTAATAGCTCCATTAACACTGGATTGCTATGGCATATTTCTGTATGGGACAATAAGCAATCATTTTAGCATTCCTCCATCCCAATTCCTACTGATAAATTACTGAAGTCTGCTAGAAAATATCATTAAAAAGAAAATGCAAATAAATGAGATGAAAACAAATTAAGCAATGAACCATTAGAGTGATATAACTTTCTTCCTACCACCACCAGATCTACATCCCCTTCCCATTCTTCCTTTCAAAATGAAAAAAGAAGCAGTGAGGCTATCTCATGCCACTATCCCATCTGGATGAAGCTTGTGGTAAATGGAACTGATGTTTAGTCTCTATTAAAAATAGCTAGGTGGGGAATAAAAGAAGGTGCATTTCATAAATTCAGTTCTAGAAATCAGACCTAGGGCAAGTAGAAACCATTTATTTTTAACCCATTTATTCAAGAGGAGAATATCTCTTGATGTGATAGTTTGTAATGACTGCTTATGAGAGAGTTAGGGCCACGTACAGCATTTCTTTTAATATCGAATGACATTAACCGGACTCCGCCAAATCCTCAGTGCCTCTTTTGGCACAAAATCATGCATCCCTAGAGACTTTTGTAAGAAGGTCACTGATGCTTGTAAGTTATTGTTTTTTTTCTTGAAATAAAGTGTTCACTGAGTTCTTGTTAGATTTTCTCAATAAAAAACCCAGTTACCACCAAAAAATGTAAATAAAAGTTTTAAAGGAGTAATGAATGTTTAATGGTAGTGCTAGATGTTAAATTTGGAACACCAGGAAGCCCTCGATTGTACAAAAGTAACCTCTGACACATCAGACTTTAGTAAGCTTAGTGCACTTGCAACGTCAAATATGGTAGCAAATAAAGGGTGAACTGACAGCCAAGGAGAAATGAAGCCTACAAAATAGGTAAAAACACAACTTTTCACCTATGCTGCCCCTGTCAGTTTGCATTGTCTGAGATTCTACTGGGGAAGGTGAGGGAGCTGCATCTGCAGAGAGCAGAGGAGTTTTCCTTCGATCCGTTCAGACTGTGTCCTTTTGCCTCATATTTGTTAAACCACAGTGAAAATAGAGTCTCAAAAGGTGGAGTATTCTGGTGTCTGAAAGCTTCATAGATGGATATTCTGGATTATCTGGTGGTTTAGTGCACTACAAGGTACATATTCTGTGGCCTACTTATGTCACCTTGAAAATGTATCAGAACTGAATTCAAAGAAATAGTTCTTGATAAATATTTCTAGTACTGATTTGTTTATTTAGTTACTGCATTTTTATTCCTCCGTTCTACTAAAAGCTACAGGTGCAGACATCATTACAATAGTAAGAATCAATTGAACTGTTAAAGACATTACAATCAAACCAGTTTTAGAGACCAAATTGAATTTTTTTTAAAAAGGAAAACCTTTTAAAAAAATCTTTCTAAAAGCAAGAGTGGAAGCTAATCACAAGGGAGTGCACACACTACAGTCTGAGAACAATACAGAAGAAAGCTTAGTTCAGAAGGGCCCTATTGGCAATGGCATGGGAAGGGGCTTAGTATCTAGACCGTTCTTGATACTGAGTCGGGTAGTTGCTACTATTATCAGCAATGGAAGCTTGCAAACCATTTTCAAGCACAGTCCCACACAGAATACTTTTCGTGTACCTGTGCTGTAACATGTGTTGTTACTTTGCAGTTACTTGTGGGGCAACAACATGTTGCCAAGACAATATCAGAAATGCTGTAGGGTCACGTACATTTCCTCAGGAGTCCTGTATGTTAATGAAAAGGAAGATTTGCCTTTTCAGATGTCATTTCAGAAAAATGGAAGATTTTTTATATATTGCAAAAAAACAACAGGCGGTTAAAAAATTATAGCAGCATCTGCAAACGCATTAGTAGCAAGATACATGTATAACAATTTATAGGGTCAAAATACCCTTCAGGCATCAGATCTTGCCTGCCTGCCAATGAATACCAGATGCCGCAGGCTATTTTTCAGAGGAAGGAACTGGCAAAACAATCTCTGGATATTCTTTGTTAAGAAAACCCTATGAAATTAATCAGGTCACCATAAGGTGACAGGTGATGTGAAGGCACATACAGACACAGCTGAATTAAAAGGAAAAGATGGTGGCAGGGGGCAGAAACTACAGCCCCTTAAAGACTTCTACATGAGATTTTGTGGATACTGGGCACTTTTTAAAAATGCATACAATTTTATAGAAGAATCTGCAAATGATTTATTATTAAAATACAGATATAATAATGCATACTGATCTAAAATAATGTATGCATAATTTTCATGTTCAGTTATTGATGTTCTGGTTCTAATATAAGAGTAGATGTAAGCCTTGTTTGCAATGAGTTATAGTCTTATGAAAAATCAAGTTTGCAGTTTGATGGTACCACTGATTACAGATGTTTTTCTCAATGGCTATGAAGCAGTGATGGCTAGAACTGCATTTGTTCAGCTTTTCTATCATTGTTCTCCTGGAGCATCTGGGTTCGGGCTATTTGTCCACCTGTCTGTCAATTTCAGCTTGAAGATTTCCATGGATTCAAAATGTGGCTCCCAGAATTTTAACTGGATCATTTATCTTGGACCATATTATTTTCATCTCATTTAACCTTCATTGCTCAACACTTAGGGCCTCATCACACTTAAGCATTTGTCCACTTTAAATCTAGTTTCTGCTTCCTGCAGAATTCTGGGGTTTGTAGTTTAGTGAGTCCCAGGACCTGTCTGGCCGAGCTGTTTAAAGCTGTTTAAACTGGATTTAAACTGGATTCAAACTCTAATGTGATGAAGCCTTACTTAACCAGACTATTTCAAGTATCACTTGCTCCCACATGAATCTGCTATAGCACTGGAATAACATTCAAAGACCTGTGCTAAAATATCCTGGTTTCAGATGTGTTGTGAGTAATAAGGGGCTATTCTGCCTCCTGAAAAAGTTTTACCTGGCTCCTTGGCTGCCTGTATTTTGACAGCCAGCCAAGGTTTTTCTGTTTCAGAGGGCATTTATTGGATGCTGTTAGTAAATTAGGTTCTAACTGCTGCTGTTTTATATTTGGATCAAGAAGTCATGGGTAATTTTTAGATTAATCCTGGTTCATTGGATTATAGTTTGTGATGATATGTTTTTATTAAATTATTATTAGTGTGCTTTGAAAAACAATTATATAAGCCAGGCATGGGCTGCATAAGGCCCCCGAGAACATTTTTTGAGCCTTTCATCCCTTGGTAACCCCCACTTTTTGTTAGAAAACACTTTTTTGATTTTTTTTTAAATTAAAAATGATTTGACATCCTATGAGATGTGGGGTCATTTTTCCCCACTATCCTGTAGACCAGGCATGGGCAAACCTTTTTTCCTTGGGGCCGCATTGTGAGTCTGGCAGGGAGAGCCAGACTGGGAAAGAGGGTAGCCAGGCACACATTGGGTGGGATGGACCCGGGAGGGGGAGGACCTGGGAGAAGGCGGGGCCAGGAGGGGTGGGCATAAGGACAGGGCTGCTCACCCCATCCTTATGCTGGGAGGAAAACAAGACGTGTGGTGACTGCCCCAATTCTCCTCGCCTATACTTTGATCTTCAGGCTGTCCTCTCGGCATTATGCTGGGAGGAGGGCGAGACAGGTGACGTCCCAGAGCGCTCTGGAAGGCTCTCAAGCACTGCGTGCCTTCCTCAAGCTGTCCTCCCGGTATAAGGCCAGGGCTGCTGACACTGTCATTATGCTGGGAGGAGAGTGAGACACATTGTGGCTGAGAGCCCTCCAGAGAGCTCTCAGCTGCTGCATGCCTTCTCTCCCCATCTTTTCTGCATAAGGATGTGCAGGCTGCCACGACTTAATGCAAAGAGGACAGGGAAAATGAGGAGGGCCTGAGGGAAGCGCTCAGTTTGCCCATGCCTGCTCTAGACACTTTAAGGCTTGGGAGAATCCTTTTTCAAAAGCAGGAAGTAACTAGACATTAATTTCTGTTTTATGCCTGGTTTACTTGCTTAATTTCAGCAAAAAAATAAAGTAGAATAGGGCCTTTCAAGGTCCTGTTGAGGGACCCACTGTATTCTCCAGTCCCTTGCAATTGACAAACATTAATAGAAATTGAAAATACAATGTGAGCAATATCTATATAATAAATAGATTTAAATTTAATGACAGTAAGTGGCATTTTATTCTAATTTTCATTACTACTTTTGGCATGTCAGCCAGGTTTAGGTGATCCTTGTAATTTGAGTGAATTAAAGAATGTGAGATTTACAATGTGATAGAATGGTTTGAATAAGAATGTCTGTCTTTGTTTTATATTGTTTCAGGTGGGATGGTGGAAGGACAAGCGCCTCAAGATGAAGTATTATGTGTGGCCACGTTCAGAACTGTACCCTAACTGCGAGGAGCGCGAGGATGACCATCTTAGTATTGTGACTCTAGAAGAAGCTCCATTTGTAATAGTGGAAAATGTGGATCCGCTAAGTGGTACCTGCATGCGAAACACTGTCCCGTGCCAAAAACGAATTGTATCAGAGTAGGTGCCAGCTACACCAGCTTGTTCCTTCTAACATATTTCCTCATGATGTTAATCACTGGCAAAACTAATTGGATTGTTTCAGACTAGCCACATCTCCATTTATGACTATCACGTCTTAACTCGTTTTGTTAGGTGTTTAACATTAGCAACACCAACTGGGCTTTTCAGTGAGAAAAGTATAGTAGGGAAAGAAAGAAAGAGAGAGTTACGACAAGAAGCTGAGGACTGAATGGTTCTAAATCAGTTCTAAGAAAAATTGTATTGAAAAATTAATCGTTTAATCTTCAATAAAATGACTGTGTTCTTCTGTATTTTTCTTATAATTTCTGCTGAAAAAGCCAGACAAAACTTAACTTCAGAAGGTGGGAATTATTTCAAGACAAAAAATTAAATGGAATTTCTCTCCATAAAAGACTCACCTCTTTTATAAATACAACATTATACAATCTATAAGCCATGTGTTTTTCTTTTTAATTTAATATTTCTACTAGTTCTACTTAATTACATATTGTTTTGATTGTTTAAAGGAACAAGACAGATGAGGAAACTGCCTATATCAAAAAATGTTGCAAAGGATTTTGTATCGATATTCTTAAGAAAATCTCAAAGTTTGTGAAGTTCACCTATGACCTTTACTTGGTAACAAATGGTAAACATGGCAAGAAGGTCAATGGGACATGGAATGGAATGATAGGCGAGGTAAGCCATCGGTGTGTGTTCTCACATTATAGATTCATTGCTTAATTAAAGTGATGCTTTTTCTGTTTCTATGGTTGGTTGATTCTTGCCTTTTGAGTTGTACAATCAAAATCTTCATAACAGAAAGTCCTCATATTTGAATTCTACTAAGCAGATATGTGAGGTTATATTATGCTTTACTTGATGACAGAATGGATGGAAAAGAAAAAAAAGAATAGGAAATGTAATGTCCTATGCTCCTTTGTCTTATATATGGAATAGTTTTCAAATAAAGGTAAAGGTAAAGGTTTCCCCTGACATTAAGTCTGGCCGTGTCCAGCTCTGGAGGGTGATTCTCATCTCCATTTCTAAGCCAAAGAGCCGGCATTGTCCCTAGACACCTTATAGGTTATGTGGCCAGCATGACTGCATGGAGCACCATTATCTTCCCGCTGAAGCGGTACCTATTGATCTACTCACATTTTAATGTTTTTGAACTCCTAGGTAGGCAGAAGCTGAGGCTAGTAATGGGAGCTCACCCTGTCCCATGGATTCGAACTGCCGACCTTCTGGTCAGCAAGTTCTGCAGCTTAGCGGTTTAACCTGCTATGCGACTGCGGTCTATCTATCTATCTGTCTATCTATCTGGCTGACCTATATGATATCCTGCATTAACCCAGTGGTTCTCAACCTATGGGTCCCCAGCTGGTAAACTGGCTGGGATTTCTGGGAGTTGTAGGCCAAACACTCGGGAACCAACAGGTTGAGAACCACTACATTAACCCATGCAGTACTAGTTAGTAGAATATTACCTTAATTTATTGGAAACTCCCCATAATATTTCTAGCTCCTTATACTACCTGTATGGAAAGTGTAGGAGAGAAGATGAAGATGGTGACTGGAATAATTGTTTAGACTCTACTTACATCATTTTTCTTTCTCTGTACTTTAGGTGGTTGCCAAACGTGCCTACATGGCAGTGGGATCCCTCACCATAAATGCAGAGCGATCGGAAGTTGTTGACTTTTCTGTGCCCTTCATTGAGACAGGCATCAGCGTAATGGTGTCGCGAAGCAATGGAACTGTCTCACCTTCTGCCTTCTTAGGTAAAGGGCATAATGGCTTCTTCTTTTGCCATAATGCCAAGGAAAATATCTCATAAAATGTAGACAAGAATGTTAGTAGTTCTTTTCTAAACTAAAGTAGCACACATAAATCCCATAAGAAAAGCTCTAGTTTTGCTGCAGCACATAAAATAGCATAAGACAAATGTTAGAAAAACAGTATAACCCCAAGCACAATTATTTAATTTGTCTGACACAGCCCAACTTTTATTTGTATATTATTCAGATTACATTTGTGCAAAATTGCCCTCTGGGTCTACACACATTTAGTCAGACTAGATTTCCATAAGTGCAGTGAGATGTCTGCATAGCTTAGGGAGGCTTGCATTTGGGGGTAGGTTGGAAAAATGTCTCTGAACTAACTATCTGCCCTCTCCTGTTCAGAACCATTCAGTGCTGACGTGTGGGTGATGATGTTTGTAATGCTGCTTATAATCTCTGCGGTGGCTGTCTTTGTCTTTGAATACTTCAGCCCTGTGGGATATAACCGATGTCTGGCGGATGGCAGAGGTAAGGAACTAGACCTTTCACGGCACAGTCATTATACCCTTTCTTGTCCATTCTGTCTTAGACAGTGGAATGTTTTATTGTCCTAATGCAGATATGTCAAACATTTGCAGATTTTTTTTTTCTGTGTAGAGAAGGAAATGAATAAAGAGGCCCATGAATAACAGATAATCTGGACCCATCCCTCTGTACATTCTCAATAAGTTGTCTTATTCAGAATGTACAGAGGGTTTCATTTCAAGTTTTCTTGGAACTAGTGGCCAGTCCTATGCATGCATGCTTGGAATGCCTCCAAATTAAATGAGCTTTTGTCAAATTGAAGTATTACTTCATTTAGAGAAGTATCCAACTTTGACTTTATACTCAGCAAACATGCAAGATTTTGCAAATGTTGTCATCTGTGTGAATTCTAACTCTAATTTCTGGCATGGTATTTGCAGTTCTTGAGTACTCTTTGTGTTTCATTCCTCATTCTTTAGATTCCTTGGAAAGGATGAGGATGATGATGGTGGTATTACAATGCTAACAATAGAATGTTGCATTAATCTATAACATATTATACTAAGCATGCTAATGAAATATTTCTTTTCGTAGATACAGTTAAATCCCCTTAAATTAAAAACCTTTCCCCACATACAATTAGTTCACATCTAGATTGCAGTGCATCTCAGATGGAGGCAGGAATTAAAAAGTTAGCACTAATTATAGAATTACCTAAAGGAGAAGATTTGAATATAAAATGTGAAGCTGAAAAGATGGGCATCTCTCTCTTCGACCCCCCATAGATTTGAGATATGTTCTTTATTAATTTAAAAATGCCATACCAATGCGGAAGGAACTTAAGGTTTCAGCATTAATTTTCCCAGGATGTGGGACTGAATGAAAGTTAGAGTGTGGGTCAGAAGGAAAGCAGAGTTCTGTCACTGAACAAATAATTTATGAGCAAAGGCCTAGAGGCAGATACAGAAAATATATCAGCTTGGATGCTGGTAAGTTACTGGTACTCTATCCTAAGCTTCATTAAGCTGTGAAATGGCCCCCTACCTAAAGCCTTCTGGTTTACCTACAGGCCGATAATGTTAAAATGCTTGAACTGAGATATTTCTATGATCCTTTTTACCCATTTGCCAAATTTGCCGTGAGCAGATTTATATCACCAAGTTTCTGAGGCCTGAAGAAAAGAGATTTGTAATGGAAATTTAGTCTGAGCCTTATGTGTAGTCATGCCGAAGGGAGTTGTCCATGAGCTGTGGACAGCACACATGGACCAATGCACATATCTAAAGAGATGTATGTAGAGCTGTAAATATTAATGTAAGCATTCATGTAGAGGTTTCTTGTACGCAGACACTGAAACAGATATTTGGAACACAGCTAGCAGAACAGATGTGAGTGGGAAACAGTTTAAATGTCTGTGGTAAAATTAGATCTTACAGATAGTTTGAATGTATTTGTTTGGCAAAACTGCATCCCTCATATGAAATGGTAGTGAAACAGGTTGTCATGAGAAATATTGCACAAGGTCAATGTAGTGTGGATGGATAGATATTCAGAGGAATATAGTCCATTTTCCACTCTTTTTCAGCCTAGGGAAGGATAGCTACAATCTCCTCAAAATTGTTTGTATTAGGATATTTGATATTAATTTAATATATCTTTAAACATTGAACTATTTGAGATTTTTTAAAGTAGGGTTGAGCAAAAGGTGGGTTTTATTCTGCTTGTTATGAGGATGCTGCAGTAATGTGTTTCTTGTGGATCCCTTCATGAACTGACATGAACTGACCTGCAACTATCGGAGTAATGTGTGCATTAGGATACACAGCTGTCCTTTAGATCTCACACTTCTTTTAGTATCTTAATATTCAAAGCACACATGTAAAGTGTACATTTTAGGTAAATTGGATTATATGTATAAAATAATGTTTAGACATATTTATTTTGAAAGCTATCTGGAAATTGATTATTTTATGCAGAAAACGAGTTTTATTTGAATGTAATTTTTTTCTGGAAATTAGAAAAAATGTACACTAAAAAAGGAATAGAACAGGTATCAATGCACTGATGTGAAGCTGGCATTGATTAGAAATAGAGCAATCCATCTTTGAATCACTACTCCATTGCAGAGTCTTGCATTTCTTCCCCAAAATGTGCTGGGTAGAATTTGGTCTCATCTGCCAAGGCTTGTCTTAGGACCCTTCCAGACAGGCCTTAAATCCCAGGATCTGAACCCAGGTTTTCTGCTTTAAACTGGATTACATGAGTCTGCACTGCTAGATAATCTGGGATAAACAGAAAAGGTGGGATCTGATCCTGGGGTATAGGGCCTGTCTGGAAGGCCCCTTTATTAATTTATTTATCGTATCAGGAGTGAACTGAGGGTACAGTTGTAATGCATTTAAAAACACAAACAAAGTTAAAACTTGACATTATACTAAATGTCCTTTGACCAATAGCTGGCCACTTCGAGTGCCTCTGGTGTTGCTATAAGAAGATCCTCTGTTGTGCATGTGGCAGGGCTCAGGCTACATTGTAAGAGGTAGTCTTTGGTTTGCTCTTCTTCACACCTTAATCAAGAACATATTTAAGAATCACAGTTGTGATCTCTTATGTCATCTATATAAAGTATATGAGAGGATGCTATTAAATTGACTAGGACCTGTTATCGAACCCAAGCTTATTGCACAACAAGCAGGTTTCAAACCAGGGAAAAACTGTACAGGTCAAATTCTTCATCTGACTGAGCATATTGAGGAAGGCTATGAGAAAGGCTGCATTACGGGAACAGTTTTTGTGGACCTTACGGCAACCTATGACACGGTGCAACATAGAAAAATGCTGCATAAAGTCTACCATATCACCTGGGACTTTGACTTTACAAAAACTGTCCAGACCCTCCTGGAAAACCGCAGCTTCTATGTGGAGTTTCAGGGCCGGAAAAGCAGATGGAGGAGGCAAAAGAATGGTTTACCCCAAGGCAGCGTTCTTGCACCGACCTTATTTAACATCTTCGCGAAGGTGTTAAATAAGGTTGGTGCAAGAACGCTGCCACCTGAAGCCTAACCCTGCCAAGAGACAAGTGTGTGCTTTCCACCTATGTAACTGTGAAGCCAACAGGAAACTGAAAGTTACTTGGTGTGATGACTCATGGGCCATGTAGTCCTGTTCCTAGTACTGTTGTGACAGATGAAGAGGAAAACTTGGGTTTCCCACCGTTTCTGCCAGATTTGGAGCCCTTGCAGCTGCAAGATGTTTGCCCACAAGAAGTCAGCCAAACAAGCCTTGAGCAGAAATCTCCCCCATTTTCTCGCCGGCTTTATTATAATCAAGATAGAAGCGCTCGGGAGGCGACTCGCCGGAGCGCCAGGATAGCTGCCAGACAATTAGATGATTAAGTCTGTTTCCCTTGGGAAAGTTTAAGGAGTCATGCATCTGGACACAGTATAGGTTTCGTTTCTTGTTCCCCAGAGAAAGTGTTCCTTGGCGGGAAAACAAGATCCTATATAGGTGTTTGCCCGCAAAGGAATCCTTGCGGAGTCAATTCATCGGCTTGAGGAGTGAGATCGTGTGTAGACTTCGTACTCCAGTTCCCAGTTCCCAGATCAAGTTTCCTGCCCAGCCTTGTACCGTGGACTTCTATGGACTCAGTTCTAGATTCATGTTTGCCTTGTTTCCAGTTTGATCTTGCCAAGTTTCAAGTCTTGCCTTCCCTTGCGTTTTAAACCACGGACCTTGCTTTTCAGTCTCAAGCCTTGTTTTCCAGTTTCCTTCGGATTTACTTTAAGCCTCAAAGACTATGGACAGTTCCCCACACTATTGCTTGCCAAATAGTGTGTGTTTCGGTGAAGTGGATTATAACTTTGGACTTTAATATCACATATTGGACATTGTTTTCCTGGACTATATTTGACCTTTCCTGAAAGGTCTACTTCTGAACTATATTCTACACTTATTTTTATTGACTTTATACATTTCCTTAATAAAGATATTAGATAGATTCTGGTCTCTGCGCATGGTTATTAGTGTTCTGCAGCCTGGGTCCTGACACTTGGGAAGGCCAAGAGCTCAAACACTGTTTCCATCCTAAATATCTTGGTGTCACCTTAGATCGAACACTAACATATAGGAAACACTGCATGAACACCAAGCACAAAGTAGTTGCACGCAACAACATCCTGCGGAAACTGACTGGCAGTGCATGGGGTGCAGACCCACAAGTAATAAGAACATCAGCCCTGGCCTTGTCTTTCTCAACTGTTGAGTATGCCTGTCCTGTCTGGCACAAGTCTGCCCATGCGAAGTAGGTGGACATAGCACTAAACGAAACATGCAGAATAATCACAGGATGCCTTAAATCTTCCCCCTTTGATAAACTCTACAAGTTAGCTGGCATTGCCCCTCCTGACGTGCAACGGGAAGTTGCTGCTAACTGCGAGAGAAATAAGGTCGAACATTGTGAAAGCCATCCACTGCATGACTATCAGCCTCCTCCCACCTGACTCAAATCAAGGAAGGGCTTCATGAGAACCACCACTCCTCTTGATGTTCCTCCAGCAACAGCAAGAGTGTCCCTCTGGGCAGCTAAACCTGGCAATTCTAACTGGATGGCCCCCCATGAGGGTCCTCCTCCAGGGGCAAACCAAGAATGGGCAACTTGGAAGTCCCTGAACAGACTCAGAAGTGGAGTGGGCAGATCAAAAGACAACCTGGCAAGATGGCACTACCTGGAGGAATCCTCCACCTTGTGTGACTATGGAGCAGAACAAACAGCTGTATGCTTGCCCACAATGTCCTGCCTCATGTACAGAGGAGGAGTTGCTTAAAGCTACGGACAATGTGGTTGCTGTTGCCCACTTTTGGTCTAAAACCATTTAGTTGCTTGTGATTTCCTCTTTTTCATCATTTTAAAATGTATTTGTTATGCAATGCTTTTGACACAAAATAAATAAACAGTTGTGATCCTGAGGATGCAGCCATACTTTGTACATTTAAAAAACATTGCTGTCAATTCCATGGGAATTCTGCTTTTTAAAAACACACATCACACATGTTTGAAGTAATTCATAGTATTTAACAAGGTTGCTGCGCAGCTATGCAGTGGAATAAATTTGCAGTCTATATGTTTATTTATCTATTTTTTCTTTCCTTTAAAAATTCCTTACTTGTGCCTTCTAATTTTTAAAATGCAAATTACAAGCATCAATACAGACGCAAATTAATTTGCATGCAAAAAATAAATGTTGATGAAATGCTTCGCTGTTAAGTATTCAAAAAAGTCAAGAAATGCAAAATGGATGTTTCTCATAATAACTTATCTCATCTGCATTGCATATGCAGAAGCCAGATTTGCCATCAGATACATTCATTCAATTTGTATTGAAAGTCAGCTGGAATTGTGGCACATAAGACTGCATTAATAAGCATAACTAATAGACCCTGTGGACTAGGTTCATGTTAGTTCTCTGCGAGTACAGAAGGGAAAAGAGCGACTGTGAAAGAGCTTTCCTTATCTTGTGCTTTTCCTCAGAGATGAACATAATTTGTTCAGATCACTCTGATCTTGTGGAACTGTAAGTTCATACTAGCCCTCAACTTGTATAAGGGTTTTAAAAAACAATACGTGTCAGGTATGAAATGTAGTGCCATAATTGTGCAGTGTTAAAGGGACCCATGTTAATGTTATATATAATAGATACCAGTCAAACCAAACTTTTCCAGTTCACCCAACTTTATATACTTTCCAAATTCACTTTTTTTAAAAAGTAGAGGCTATTTTAACTTTACTTTTGGGGATCATTCAGGTACAAATTCATTTGATTCACCGTTTAAAGACACTTGCGACACCTCTAAAGAAAGCAGAAATGTCTGCTTTCTTTTAAAAAAAAGTTCAGTTCTTTAAAGGTGTAGTGTGCTTCCTTTCTCTGTACTGGATTTTACATTTTCCTGTTTTGTTTTCAAGAGCATTAATACCAACCTCTCTCTACGTGCCACTATGGTCTTCTTCAGTTATATTAAGCAATCTGCTGAATTTCAAGTGTCAAATCCGCCCTACCATGAATACACCACAGCAGATGAGTTCAGAAATTTTGCTAATCCATGTTTTGCTGATTGGGAGCAGTCAACAGGAATGTATCAAATCCTTCCATCTATCTGTGGAAATTTGCCTTTTCTTGACTGTTTACTGTTAATATCTGAATTAGTAAACCCATCAAAGCCTAAGATCAGCTTCTAACCCTGTCTTCTTCTAAGGTCCCTTTCACACACCTGTATAAAAGCCACATTGATTATATGACATTGTGGATTCAGATAATCCAGTTCAAAGCAAATATTGTGGATTATCTGCTTTGATATTCTGGGTTATAGGGCTATGTGCAAAGGCCCTAAGACTGGATCTACACTGCCATATAACCCACTTTCTGATCCCAAATTATCTACTTTGGATTATGTGGCATTATAGACTCATTGTTATGTGTTTTAATTATTCCATAACTTGCCTCAAGCCATGAGGAGAAGCGGGTAAGAATAATAATAATAAGCATCATCATCATCATCATCATCATCATCATCATCATCATCATCATCCAGTTCAAAGCAAACCTTGGATCAGAAACTGGATTATATAGTAGTGTAGATCCAGCCTGGTTACACCAATTTGAGGCTGGATCTATAAGGTAAAGGTAAAGATTTTTCCCCTGACATCTACACTGCCATATAATCCAGATTATCAAACAGATAATCCACATTGTCTGTTTTGAACTGGATATATGAGTCTACATTGCCACATAATCCTGTTCAAAGCAGATAATCTGGATTGTATATGGCAGTGTATATCTAGCCTGAATTTGCAAACCTATGCATGGATACCTGAGTGTGTTATTACACTAAATGATTTTTTTTACTTTTGAGCGTGTACACATATTGTGCTGTACAACACATATAATATTGCACAACAAAGAAAGGGAGACCAAAAAAGAAACTGTGCATAGAGTGACTACAATCACCAATCTATGATTTGCCATCTGATGAAAGAGAAAGACATGCATATATGTATGTTACTCATTGCTTTGATTAATTGTGCTAGTATTCTCACTATTTGTGGCTACATTTTGGTCATTTCAGAGCCAGGTGGTCCTTCTTTCACCATTGGCAAAGCAATCTGGTTGCTGTGGGGTCTGGTTTTCAACAACTCTGTGCCGGTGCAGAATCCCAAGGGAACAACTAGCAAGATCATGGTATCTGTGTGGGCCTTCTTTGCTGTCATCTTTCTGGCCAGTTACACTGCCAATTTGGCTGCCTTCATGATCCAGGAGGAATATGTGGACCAGGTGTCTGGACTGAGCGACAAAAAGGTAATGCATTCACAACCCGGCAATAATATTTTCTTGCCTTGAAAGCCTTTCATTTCCTTTTTCATTTTATTTGGCACAAATTGAATTTCTTAAGTGAAGATACAGCCATAATGTAGTTTCTGGATGGTTATATTATCAATAAATAACACACCATTCAATATATTAAGAGGACTGTACAGTAGATTTTTTTTTTCTTCGGGTTATTTTGTTTTAAAGGAAAGACTCCATTAACAAGTTTGTTTGTAATTGTCTATACTCAGGGTTTTTTTTTTTTAAATTAAGGCAAGCCTCCCTCTGGAAGTAGGAGCCCATTGCACAAACATATACTTACAGTTGGCAAGAGAATGGCAGCCTGCGAAATGAGACTTTCCCAACAAATCCAGATTTTGTATGTATTTTTGGCCCCTTCTACACTGTCATATAAAATCTGCATTGTTAAAGCAGATAATCCACATTATCTTCTTTGAACTGGATTATATGAGTCTACATTGCCATATATTGATTATCTGCTTTAATAATCTGGATTATATAACAGTGTAGAGGGGACCACCGATTGCACGTAGGATGGATCCCATAATCTGATCCCAGATTATCTTCTTATCCAGCTTATGAGGCAATGTAGATTCAGATAATCCAGTTCAAAGCAGATAATCTGGGACCAGAACCTGAGATAGATGGCAGTGTAGATCCAGCCCTTCTCTTCTTTTTCTCTATTATATAGTACTCATGAAATCTGAAAATTACTTTTTGAGTTGAATGTTTTTTCTGTACGTCACTGTGTGATCCCTTGTGAAAATGGGGAAAAGCAAGGCAATTCATTGCTCCAACCAAGCCATTGCATGTAGTACTTAAACCCAGGCCTTCCACACCTAAAGCCACTTCACTCTCTACACTGAACCACCCATGTAGCACTCTCCAGTAAGTCTGCTATGTGATCCAGTTCAAAGCATATAATCTGGATTTTAAATGGCAGTGTAGATCCAGCCTTATTTGAAAATAAGTATGCTGCATCATTAGATCTTACTCTCAATTAAGTCCACGTACAGTCGCACTCCAAGATTCTGTATGACATGCATAGGCAACAACTCCTGATCTGACAAGGATAGTCTCGGTTAAATTCTCTTGTTGCAAGCTGAGTACAAAATGCATACGTAGTTTGCAGTTAACTCAGCAGAGATTAAAGGAGATTAGGGGAGAGGAGAGGAGAGGTGGGAACTTGCATTCTCTAGTAGGCTCAGGTGAAAGAAAATTGTGATGATTTGAAATTCAAACCAGTTAAATAAATATTTATATTTGAGTGTACTTGATTTGGAGAGAAACATCTCATGCAAATAAATATAATTATTAGAGAGTCACATTTTAAAAACACTTTTTTCTTCTATTCCTTTTTGGAAAATATTCATCCTATTTTTTAATGCTGATTTAGTTTTGACCCAGGGGCAATTGGTGTCTTGCTGAGAGCTTGAAAAAAACGCCTAAGCCATTTTTCAGGGATGCAGCCCCTCTCTGTGCTGGATTCAAGGAAAAGCACTTTGAATGAGGAAGAAAAGTACCAAAGAGAAGTGAATGGAAATAATCAGAATTAGTCAGTTTGGATTCATTGTAATTCTCATTCATTGAAGATAGATTAAACCTTGTGTGTGTGTTTGCTTCTTTTGGATAAAACGAAAGCTGCTTTTTAAAGGGATTTGGGATTTTGCTGTTAAGAATCTCTATTAAGGGAGAAAACTACAGATCTGAGAAGAAAACCTCCTACTTCTCAATCTTTTAAAAATATTTCCTCATTTTATTTTCTTTCCTATTTTTGTAATCTGTTGTCTGTAAAACAAAACATACATGCACATGTTTTACAGTAGACTGGGCTGTTGAGATGCATTAGAACAGAGGTCACTGGGTTGTAGGTTACAAAGGTGACAGTCAGCCATTGGCTTCTCAAGTTGTCTTAATAAAATTATTTATGAATCAGTATTGTAAGTTCTGATTTCTCATGTGAATCTTTTCTTACTATCAGTATTTTTGCTGTTCAGAGAAATATTTTGCATTAATCACATGCCATATTTAATTCAGTTCAAGTTTTTTCTCTCCTGATTTGTGAGTGCACTGACATGGTACTGTCCCACTGGACCTCTTATGTGTGTTTTTAATCTTCATTATTGGTTGCTTGTTGCATCCAAGTCTGGTTGGCTGAATTGTATATTCTATACCTATTAGATTTATATAATTTCAGCTTGTTGGATTTAATGGCTTACTGTAGGTGGCAAGGGATACACATGGGAATTTTTTGCTTGGATTTCCTGGCACTTTTTACGATTACTGAAAGCATTAGATTGGTGTCCATTATGGGGCACAGGGTCTCAGTCTTCGTCATGAATAGCTTCTCAAATCTCCTTGGTGTGTAGGTCTACTCTTCCACTATATTTGGTCACTTGTCAAGAACAAAGCAGAAAAGGCTTTGGAGCATTTAGACAGCTGAAGGTGTTACTGGGACAAAGACTAGAGTAGATTCCTTAGTCAAGATCCTCAAAGGCTTTTTGCAAGCCAAATAAGCAAAAAATGAGAGTTGCACAAAAACACATTTATCAGAATTATTACTTGATCACTGAAATGTGCCCCTAGAAATTGAAACATCAAGATACAACTACTGTTCTGGGTGGTTAATACTGCCTTGAATGGGATTGCTACAAACTCCATCTGTCATGTGAAGCCACACTCTGTACACCTTGCTTTGAATCCACACACTCCCAGCTCTCTCACCTTTCTCTACCTCATCTCATTCCATGAAAGATCTTTCTACCAGCCATGCTAGCTCAATGGAGCCTGAAGGTACAAGAGCAGGTAGGAATAGGAAATCAAACTAGGGGGTATTACTGACTTGAACCCATAAGTTTCCCAGAGGCCCATGGCTATCTAGTGTTGCAAATAGATTGCGGGAATGAATGGAGAAGTCAGGAAGTTGTGTCAAGTAAGTGCAATATAGTTATGGGGACTGATCTGTAGACCATTTTTTCAAACCCTATTTGCTCTTGCAGTGGAGCATGTCTTCTGGAGAAAGAAAACAAAGCCAAAAATACCTTAGGATTGCCTAAGACCACAAAATGAAGGTAAAGCAAGATAACTCTATGTCCCTTACATCATTTCTCCTTCCAAGAAATTAATCCAATTTCTAACTAATGGGAATTCATGCTCAATTACCTTTTGTTGACTCTTGAGAGCTTGTTAGTTTCATCCCAGCTCAGAATTTTTCATGTTTGCAGATACAAGAGGGGAAAAGTCCTAGTGGCCTCACAAATAAGTATTGCAACTTGTTTTCTTCACACTAAGAATCATTATTAGGTAGAATTTATTACCACAAAGTATGATGTTAGCTGAAACCTTTTCATATTTGGAAGAGGTGGGGAGCGGGCTGAGGATAGATCACTGTTGCTCATAAAAATGTACACAAAAATCAGTCTTCCATCTCCAGGGTTGTATACTTCTGAATATCAAATATTTCTGGAGACAAACAATGGAAAGTGGTTTTGTGTTTTCATGTTCTGTTCCTAAAATTCCAAGAGAATCTGGCTGACTGCAGTTGACTGGCTAAAAACAGAGTATAGAATTGTACAGAACTAGATTAATTTTTCTAACTAAACATCTTCTTACGTTGTAATACAACAGCTCTCATCACTCTCCGGCCCATGTATATTGAACATATTGTCTCGCATTACAGAGATGTTCCCCACATAACTTCCTCAAAATTAATGGTTAATTGAATTGTTTAAAAAAATATTAGTTTCCCCTCTGGATTACCCTCCCAGCACACTACAACCCTTTTCCACCCTCATCTCCCTGAGTCATCCCAGTTTTTCCTTCCATTTGCTAGGGATGGGTTTGTGCACAAGACCGATCATTCAGAGTAAAGGCATGGGAATCATGTCTTGTATTTTAACCTATGGAACCATAGCAATATGTTAATATCTCTATGTCACAGGGGAGCTCCCGGTGGCACAATGGGTTAAAACCTTGTGCCGGCTGGACTGCTGGTGGTTCAAAGCTGGGGAGCGGGATGAGCTCCCGTCTGTCAGCTTTAGGTAAAACATCAAACATCTAGGCATCCCCTGGGAAACATCTTTGCAGACGGCCAATTCTCTCACACCAGAAGTGACTTGCAGTTTCTCAAGTCACTCCTGACATGAAAAAACAAAACAAAACAAGGGAATCATTGTGCCATACAGATACTAAAACACTGGTTAGATATTCCATAGGTTAAAGAAGTATTAAGAGATAGGTAATAGATGATTCAGTTTTTTCATTGTGTTGATTCGTGTGCTGCAAGTTCTGAGCTATCTGTAATAACTGTGTTATTCTTCATTGTAGGAATAAGGTTTTTCATCTCCCCCCATCTTCTTTCTTTCTTGCATATATCTGTGGAAGATGGCAAGTTGATTTGTCCATGTTATCAGTTTTAAACACTGTTCTTTTCACATTTCTAATCTTAAAATCCATGGCACATAAAATCTTATTATTCAACAAGACCCACAGATATGAGACATAATCTAGCAAAACACATCCTTACCTTTAAGCACTTGAACAGCCTAGTTGAAAAATCAGCAGGATTTTATTGAAAGATAAGCACCTAATCAGAGAGACAAGGTTATAGGCTGTGATCCGAAGCTCATTTCCTGAAGAAGTAAGTGCCTTTCAAATATATTAGGCTTGCTTTTGAGTAAATGTGCTCAATATTGACGTTCCAGGCAGCAAATACCAGTTCTCAAGTGTGTGCTGGAATGTTTGAGAGGAATACAGCATGGAGAGATTTGATTGATTTTTTATCAATTCTAAATTCTTCATAGAATTCCTACAGTAGTACCTGGATACTGCAAATACTATTTCAATCACTATTCCTCCCCCTCCCCCTGGTTTGTTGTTTGCACTTGTCCAATGCTGGGACTCAAAGAAGTTTGGAAAACATTAAAAACAACACAGTATTAGACACACACACACACACACACACACACACTGGCTCAAGTTATTTTTTAAATGCAATTAAACATTTTTTTGGAATTTAATCAATTTAAAATCAACTAAAAACAAGAGGAAAAACTCAACAAGGCACCACACTATTTAAAGCCAAATGCAGTCAATTGCTAAAATCTTGTTTGAAAATTTTTCACTTCCCGGTGAAAGGACATCAAGGAGGGAGCCACCCTAGTCTCACTAGTAGGGAACTTCTGAAGTCCAGGTGTAGATACATATCCCTTGTTTCCACCAAATGTAACTGGGAAGTGGTGAGACTAAGATTACCATTTCAGATCCTATTGACTTTCCACTCTTTTTAAAAGAAAGCAATGCCACTTGAAATTAAGAAAAATATAGAATCATAGTGATGTATCCACATATCTGTACATGAGATATGTTTCAGAACAATGAGATTTATTTACAGCATTTTTGCCCCGCCTTTCTCACCCGAGGGGACTCAAGGCAGCAAGTCAAGATTTACCACAGAGTTTTCAGATTCAGTTTTTCATACCTTCACATCTAATAATCCTGTGCACTAAAAAAAGCTGCTTTGTTGGATGAAAATAGGATGATTAGTTCTAAAGCAATTAATATTTAAAGGCATCAATGCAGGATATATTTGTGCCGATTCTGAGTCTCCCCTACCAAGTCTCTCAAATCTCTGCTCAAAGTGGGGCAGCTTAAAACTGCTAGTGTGCCTGTGAAGTGATTTCACTTTGACTCATTCCTCATAGGATCTTCTCTCTATTGCAGCGCTGCAGGGACTAATGATGGTAAAAACTTATAATGGGACTCTTCAGAGAAGCACAACTGCTCCCCCCCCCAAATACCTTTAGCATTTAAAGCCTAAAGACATGCAGAGCATAGACACGCTGACTCTCCAGTTTTGAAAGGGAAAAAAACCTTGCTAGACTAGGTATAAAAATTATTCTTGGGCAGAAAAACCACATGTCATTTCCCACTATATCAGTGGTCCTCAACCTTTGGGTCCCCAGGTGTTTTGGCCTACAACTCCCAGAAATCCCAGCCAATTTATCAGCTGTTAGGATTTTTGGGAGTTTGAAGGCCAAAACATCTGGGACCCACAGGTTGAGAACCACTGCACTATATACATTGTGCAAAAATCACAGTACTTGTTGCACCACAAGACAGCGTGAGCACTGGAAACCAAAGAGAGACCAATAATCATATAATGTTTTTATTAAAACAATTATAAATTCAGGAATGAATAAGTGGAAAGGATGGGTGGGCAATAGTCCTTTGTAAAAAGGTATGAATTAGTCCAAAGAGTTGAAGAGAAATGTCCAATATTATTGTCCAAAGTCCAGAAACCGAAACACGCTCAAAACTGTTGGAAAGTTCTTGAGCGGGGAAAACAACAAAGAAGCAAGTCTGAATAACAAGGTCCAAAGTCACTAGAAAGTCTTTGATATCAAGGCAGGAATGAGACGAAGCTAAAACCAATCTTGATTCAGGAACAAGGCAAGGAAGTGGATTTACTCCAGTTTTAATCGGGAGTCGCAGCTCGGCTTGGCCGCCAGGAACAGGAAACTTGGCTTGGTAGTATCAGGAACTAGAGTCGGTGAACTGTTCTCAGGAAGTCGCTACGTTGACACCGCAAAGTGTTCACAGTGTAGGGCACTTTTATGGAACTTAGATCTGATCACAGCGAAGGGAAGCCAAACTCCCCAGAGGTTCCCAAGGGAATCTTCTATCCATTATCCCCTCGAGATGCCAAACATTGACTCCTTCAGAGCCCTTGTTTTTCTGATCTCTGGCGATGCAGAAACTCCCTTCCGTTGAAGGACACATTCCCTGGAGAACTCAGAACATCTGGTTCAGCCACGGGAGTAATATTTTCAGTATCTCTCCCAATTAAGGAAGCATCCAAGCTATCAACAGCTGGGAGCTGTAATTGGAAGGAGCTCTGCAGACTAGGCAAAAAGTCAGAATAAGCTTCATTCTGGTCAAAGTTCATTTCTGAATCAGGTTCAGAAGCCAAAGGTGGCTGGGGTATGACAGTACTGTTGTTCCTGAATCAGTGTGTTTTTCACAAAAGAAATATTTTCTGCATCAAAAATGTTTTCTCCATGGGAAGACCATATTTATTTTTGTGCAAGCACGTTTTCCACACCCAAGTCCAAATTGTGACTATCTTTTTATTCTTCAGTAGTATCTTGAGTGTTTACACCTTTTTTTTTCACTGAGGATGTAAATATTAATGAATAGTCTTCACATTTCAACTAGGCTATATGATACTACTGTCATCTTCACAGTTGTGAATAATGGCATTCATTTTATTATTGCTCCCGTTGAATCATCACTACCTTGGTAAGTCAGTGCTTATATAAGTACCCAGGATTTTGTAGTTCTGTGCTAGTTAGGGCTAATACCTGGATTCAGATCAGAGTTGCTGTGATTTCCCATGTATTTTCCTTCTTCCTAGGAAAAAAACAAACAAAACATCTATAAAAAATGATCTATTGATTTTTCTTCAGTCAATGTAACATTGGGACACAAATTCCCTGTTATTTTTCTATGAACTATGAAGCAGTGAAGCAGAGGTGATGTACTCTAGTTGTCAGTGGATTGCCCCATTTGGGAGAAACTGACATTTCTTATATGGAGGAGGGAGCATTGGGTCAAAAAGTAATTCAAAAAACACAAAGTATATAAATATTTTACGAAACACTTCATCTGATTTTAATTTTAATTTTCCTCAACTTTTTTTGTTTCTTAGTAGTCGAATGGAAAACATTGATTCTGCATACACAGATATACCATTAGATGTGGTGTACTTTTATACCTGGCACTAGATTGAAATTCTATTTGGAATTTTTGGGCTCCAAAATATGTCACAAGTCATATAATGGAAATATATTCATAATTCTACATGAGGGTTAAATTATAAATGGCCATTTGATTCTTTGTATCTTTCCCCCTTACAAATCCACATCTAATGCATATCTCATTCATTGTTACTGCTTCCACCACAGCCTGAAACATGCAATTCAAAATAAAGACATGCTGGCAATAATAATAATAATAATAATAATAATAATAATAATAATAATAATAATAATTTATTTGTAGCTCACCCTATTTCCCTTAGGAGGCTTAGGGCAGTTTCCAACATAATAAAGGCAAACATTCAATGCTGATAAATTATTACATTATTATTATTACAATATTTATATCCCGCCCTTCTCACCCAATAGGGGACTCAGGGCGGCTGATATAAATGAGCCTGATATATTTTATTCCTCTTAATTAGATTAATTCATATGAACAGAGATCTTCTGCTTGACAGAGGTTTATGAATAGCAAGCTCTTCATTATTAATGCTAATCAACAAAATACTTCCCCTGCGAAACTAAGGAAAACATAGCAATAACACTAAACCAAGTAACAATTTTCTATGTTGGCTGTAAGTAGATAGAGTTGACAATTCCATCAGTATAATGATTGCTTTGTTCCAATGGACTGTTTAAAGTCCCATTGTTGTGTCTACTCAAGAGTAGACACAACAAAAATGCATCGCTTCTAACAATCATTTTTGTATGACTTCTAATGGGTAAGTACATTTGTGAGGGAAGTATTTAACTCCACTGCCTGGATAGCTGTACTTGTGAAAAATTTGCAGACTTGTGGACATTAGATGGAATAAACGTGGACTTCAGAACATTTGACAAGTCAAAGAATGTCAAGACAGTACGATTTGTTCAGATCTACAAACATTTAGCTTCCCTGACTTGACCTGACATGTATTAAAAACCATCAAGAAGGTGAATGCTGCCTTCCTGGTGCTCCACTGATTGACCCAGTTCAACAGCTGCTGAATCACAAATGCTTTCCATATTCCTCACTACTCTGGGTTCTTTAATGCTACTGCATCCCTAGGTATTATAGGCTCAAATGCATTTGTCCAAATTTCTAATCATAGGTGCAGAAATGAGGTCTTCTCTAAGTGTTCAAATACAGAGGATAATTTCTGTGTGAGAGTAAGGAATTTTCTTCAGTCTCTCTCATCGCTTCTTGGGGCCTATGGGTAGGTGAATGGCAGTTGGGCATTGATTCCCGTCAGTTTACAAACACAAAACCTGCAGACAAAGGATGAATATTTATGTATGTCCTTGTCAAGCTTGCAGCAAAAGATCTTTGAGTTTGGTTATCATATAGATCCTTGTGCTTATTTTTCAAGGTTTCACTGCACTAGGCTACAGGCTTAACTCTGGGGCCTGGTCGATATGAGCAATTGCAAGCTACAAAATGTGTAATCATCATTCATTCAACAATTATGTATCCAAGCCATTAGGGCTAGTGCTTCTTGAAGCCTGGTGAGGCAACAGCACATGTAGAATACAGCAGATGAAGCAAACAGGCTCCTCTATTGATTGCCATGGTTTGCTTCTTCTTCATGATCTCTGTGACTTACACAAAAAGGATGACCCATGCCTGCACAGTAGGCTAGAGCAAATTTTTCGTTATTTCGTTAAATTCGTTAAAAATTCGTTTCGTAAGCAATTTTGAATTAATATTGAACCATCTGCTCACTGCCCTTACAAATATTACGAATTTGAATAATAAAAGTACCTTTTTTTGTTTGTTTCTGATGTCTTCGGATGAAGCTGTAGCCCCTCTGAGAGGAGAAGCCATGTTGGCATGCCTCTCAGTCAATCAGAGCGGAAGAGGGAGGGAGGGAGAGGCATGGACATCGATCTGCTAGCATTTTAAAAAAATGTTGCTTCAAAAATCCCCAAAAATCAGTGAATGGGTCAAACATTATGAAACTTGATAGGCAAAGAGTACTTAATTTTTGCTTCCATTCTGGCAAATTTCATCATAATAGCTTTCATAATGCAGGAGAACGAAGCCTCTGAATATTGACCATTAATGAAGCAATTCGCCATAACGAGAGAAAAAACTCCATTTCCCAGAAGCCTTAGCAAGCCAATCAAAGTGGAAGGAAGAAGGACAGGGAGGCGTGGCTATCGATCTGCTAACATTTTAAAAAAATGTTGCTTCAGAAATCCCCAAAAATCAGTGGATGGGTCAAACATTATGAAACTTGATAGGCAAAGAGTACTTAATTTTTGCTTCCATTCTGGCAAATTTCATCATAATAGCTTTCATAATGCAGGAGAACGAAGCCTCTGAATATTGACCATTAATGAAGCAATTCGCCATAACGAGAGAAAAAACTCCATTTCCCAGAAGCCTTAGCAAGCCAATCAAAGTGGAAGGAAGAAGGACAAGGAGGCGTGGCTATCGATCTGCTAACATTTTTTAAAAATGTTGCTTCAGAAATCCCCAAAAATCAGTGGATGGGTCAAACATTATGAAACTTGATAGGCTAAGAGTACTTAATTTTTGCTTCCATTCTGGCAAATTTCATCATAATAGCTTTCAAAATGCAGGAGAACGAAGCCTCTGAATATTGACCATTAATGAAGCAATTCGCCATAACGAGAGAAAAACTCCATTTCCCAGAAGCCTTAGCAAGCCAATCAAAGTGGAAGGAAGAAGGACAGGGAGGCGTGGCTATTGATCTGCTAACATTTTAAAAAAATGTTGCTTCAGAAATCCCCAAAAATCAGTGGATGGGTCAAACATTATGAAACTAGATAGGCTAAGAGTACTTAATTTTTGCTTCCATTCTGGCAAATTTCATCATAATAGCTTTCAAAATGCAGGAGAACGAAGTCTCTGAATATTGACCATTTATAAAAGCATTGGGCTGAAGCAAACGTTTCTCCAATAGTACTATGCCCACTTGCAAACTACAATTCCCAGGTGTTCCAGGCCCTCTCTCCTCTTAACATTCCCCACCCCCTTTTGTCCTCACTTAGAATCATAGCGTCATTGAACAGTAGAGTTGGAAGAGACCTCGTGGGCCATCCAGCCCAACCCCTTCTGCCAGGCAGGAAGACACCATCCAATCCCTCCCAACAGATGGCCATCCAGCCTCTGCTTAAAAGCCTCCAAAGAAGAAACCTCCACCACAGCCCGGGGAGAGAGTTCCACAGCTGAACAGCTCACAGTGAGGAAGTTCTTCCTAATGTTCAGGTGAAATCTCCTTTCCTGTAGTTTAAAGCCATTGTTCCGCGTCCTAGTCTGCAGGGCAGCAGAAAACAAGCTTGCTCCCTCCTCTCTATGACTTCCCCTCACATATTATACATCATGTCTCCTCTCAGCCTTCTTTTCTGCAGGCTAAACATGCCAAGTTCTTCAAGCCACTCCTTATAGGGCTTGTTCTCCAGACCCTAGATCATTTTAGTTGCCCTCCTCTGACCATCTTGACCAAACTTTCATACAGTATGTGAATTCTTGGAAGGTATGAGAAGTTTAGAGAGAAGGAGGGAGGAAGAGGTTTGAATTTTGGACTCCAATTGTGGCATGATTCCCCACTCTGCCACCCACTTGGGCAAGTCAAACACTCTCAGCCCAGAAAAGCCAATGGAACAGGAAATAGCACTTTCAAACCAGGAACTAATTTCCTTATTCAGAGGCTGATGGCCCTCTGTCAGGAAGGATTTGATGGTGTACTATGATTTCTGTTCCTGGGTGATAAATGTCATTTCCTAATTGGTTCTGTCATAGAAACATGGCAAAATCTATGACACTGCCTGAACTTTGTGCAAGCGACATGGATGGAACATATTATGGTTTGGTCCACCAATTTAACAAAGTTTCAGCCACAAAAACAAAGTTTCTGAAGTAGAACAATGACTTTCACAGTAAAGACAACCCAATGAAACAGGAAATAAGACTTTCAAACCAGGAACAGATTTCTGCAATTATTAAAAAATGGTTTATTATAAAAGCTATGAAAATTCGCCAAAAATCAGAGGATAAGGGAAACGTTCCAAATTTTGGTGAGCTATCAGTGTTAAATGTGTTCTACCACTGTACCAAGTTTGAAGAAGATCACTCAAAAATGAGGGCGGGAGAGTCCTGTAAAATCTCCCCTCGTGCTGCTTTTTTTTGGCCACTGTGCATGCGCGTCCGCCATTAACGAATTAATTTAGAAAATAACGAATTTCCGTTAATTTCGAATTTTTGGGGGGGCAAAATTCGGAAATGACATCAGAAACGAAACGCTGGCACCCCCTACTTTTGAAACGAGTTTAGAATCAATTTTTTCATGGATCGCTCAAGCCTACTGCACAGTACATCATTCAGAACCTTCTAGAGCACCTATGTAAGTGTTTTGTCAGAGTCCTTCTCCCTCCCCATGTGCCATACCATCACGCTTCTTGCCTAAATACTCATTTTCTTTATGTCTACCACAGCATTATATAAATATTCTGAGTGTTAATCTTTCATATAGTAAAATATTTTGATAAATCACTTTTGACTATCTTGGCATTTTGACTTGGTGTTGGAATGTGGTGTTTTCTTTTCCCACTATCATAGCTTATGTGAGTACTTTTAAGAAATATGTTAAATAGCAGTAAAATTCTTGAGGAAAAACGTGCACTCTACGTGCCTCCTATATCTGGGGAAAGAGGGTTGTTTAGGCATTGTTAGCCCTTAGCATTGCAATCCCATGGAAATAGGAAGGTGAGACTAAAGGCTCTCCTTTATGAGCAAGCCTAAAATATGGCTAACCAGGTGGTTCTTTTTCCCACCACCCTGCTCCACTTTGGGCCTCTTCACTTCTGATGCCCTCTACTTCATCCACTCGCTTGTCTCTTAAGTGGTCCTTGATGGAACTTGCCTCTACACCTGCCAGATATAAGCCAGCTGAAACCTGAACATCTTCAGAATCAACTGGATCATTATGCAACACCAGGCCTTGATGATAAGGGCTACCATACTCCCATAATGTTCACAAATGCTACAAAAAGAAAAAGAAGGCAAAGGACCACCAAGTCTATTCGCCTCTACAATACTGTTCACTTTCACCCCAGCAAGAACATGTGAAAGCAGCTCCTTTTCCACCATCAGAATGATTTCCCCTCCAGTTTCATTTGTTTCTTTGCCGTTTGTAGAGCATGAGATGGCTACCATGCAGTCTCACCACCCCACATTTGGGGTTATTTCAGATGGTGAACTTAGATATTCTCTTGACATGATGTGTCTGTTGCTTTGTAGCAAGTGCCTTCTATGCCTGTACCTGAACAACCCCAAGATTGAATCCCCTCTATTTCATTGCTTCTGAGTTCACTTGTGGTTTCAGATCTTTAGGAGTTCCTGCTCCCTTTTAATCCATCAGTTCACTTTAATACTAGGCACCACAGGCATCAACCATATTATCTTTCCTGCTTCAGCATTTTGGGATCATGGAGCTTTTGATCTAGGATTCCTTGATAGCGTAAGTCTGAACACTCACCTTGACATTGCCATGATTATTTACCTAGGCACAGGAATATTCTGCAAGATATCATTAAGGGAATTAGTAATATGATGCATGGAGACAGTATGGTCATTCCAGGGAGGTTTAGTTGGTGTCTCCATATCACCATTTCCATGATACAGGGAGACAGTATGGCCGCTCCAGGAAGGCTTTGTTGTATTACTATTTCAGCAGATCCCTGACTGTTCTCATATGTAACCATTTGGATCAATTTCCCATCAACAACAGTTGCAGGAGCTTGTTTGGGATGCTGCTTCTTTGGTAGCGACATCTCATTCTCTGAGACAGAAGTTATAGTGTCAACCCCCTTTCCCTGTTAGGAATTGAGAACCAACTGGAAGGTTTTCTCCATTGAAAGTGGAGTCCTCAGCTGTCTGTGCCAGATCTCCAGTTTGATATGTTTCTCCATCTCGACCTTCAGTGTTGAAGACTACATTTATTGTGTCTGAAAAAGATCACCACCACCTTTTTTCTGGACCTTTCACTATGCTTTCATGTGTTTCTTGGAACAATTTTCCACTAGTTCTGATTGTGATTTTGGTCCATCTTCAGTGGTTTTCAGCATCAGTGCATATGAAATTTCCATCAGCACTAGGGGCTGAGCTAGATCTCTCTTTGCTTACAAATGACATCTTTTTCTTCATGGATCAGATGTTAAGGATGGTATGGACTACAAATTTAACAAGCGCATTAATCAGTGGATGATACAGTCTTTTAAAATATCCAAGAACAGGCTCTTGTTGTGGTTTTGCTCCCTTTTCTCCGAACTTCATACAAATCTTGCATTGGCCCATCATTCATTCAATCCACGTCAAATGAATCTGTATAAGGTCATTGATTTTGAGCATGGGTGACTATTACAGAATCTGAAACCAAATTCAGTTGTTGTTGATGCTGCTCAATTTAAAACTTCCAAAAATATTCACTCTCTTCAGTAGAGCATGGGAGTAAGAAATTGGACGCAATGGGAAGAACATTTTTGTGACCTTTGCCTTGTCTTGAATTGCTAACTACAGTGTATGCATGGATTTATATCAGCAATTTTTGTGGGACAAGGTTACTCTGTACATGGAATGGTCTCAATTCTTATTACTCTCTGCAACTTGGAGGTAGTTCTTTACTTCCCCAAAAAATCAGTGGGAGTGAGAGCAAAGAGCATTGGGATCACAGACTTTTATTTAACTGTGATGATTGTTGGCAGCTCTGTAATGCAGTTGTGAATTCTCCCCACCTCTTGCAACTCTGCCAAATAAAGCACGCCTAAGTCTTATTGATTTCAAAATGACTTATGGGCATATTAAAAGTGCCTTTATTATTTTATTTTATTGTCCCCTAGGAAGGGTCTTTTGGTTCTGTGATATAACTTATATAGCTTTTTGTGTGTAGTAAGAATTAAACAAAAATGCTGACCTATATTTCAGTAAATAGATTTTCCTTTCACTTATTAGCTGCACAGACAAACTCATTCCAATGTCCCTTGATGTGCATTTCTGCATTTTTGATAGGATGATTTTACTTATTGTGTTAGTTGAAGTATGCTACAGAAAATAATGACATCTTTGTTGTTAGATCAATATACACACAACTGTTACAGAGACATCTAATTTGTAAAGTACATATATCCATTGGCAGACTGGTTTTTCTGTAGTAGAAAGTGATGATGAATATTCTTCATATATCTGCTGTATCCGTGCACCAGCAATTAACTGTGTGTGCCCTTCAAGGCTCATTGTTTATCTGTTTGCCATAATATCAAGTCAAGTCTGATTGTTAAGCAAATTTCACTTCTTACCTCATTGTGCCTGTTATTAGATTGGCAAAAGGTACTATTAACCCATGCAGAATGTTTCTTCAGCACCAAGGAGAGAATTTTCCATTTACTTGAAAGACCTTGGCATAATTTCTACCTGTTATTGCTGATTTTAGGCCCCCGACTTTCATCTCTGTTTGCTTTTTTTCTCCATCATCTCCATGTGTATGGATTTTAAGCAGTCTTCGTTATTGTCATTGCTAAGGTTTACTGGCCATAAAACCTCAGAATATATTAGTTGTGACTTGAGTAAACCAAGTAGCATATAAAATCTTAGAGCAGTTGAGCCTGGAAAGCGTTTTATGAGGAGTGTATTTACTGGTAGCAAGGGGTTTGCAAGATGGCTTCCATTACATTTTCTGCCCTCTTCTGAAAACAACAACAAACATTCACAAGAAGCAAATAAGGGCAACAGAACTCCCCTACTCATGTTCTCCAACCACTGATACTCACAGAATTGATACAGACTGAACCTGGCTGGGATAACTGACATTCAGGTTTGGTTAACTTCTCAAGTGTTCTGAGAAATTAAGCATTTCCAATATTCGTTTGGTATCTACCATTGAGAATGTATGTCATCTTATTATCCAGTGTGTAGTATGGATGCCCATGAGTTGACATCTAGGTTTGCTGTAAGATCTAATTTTTGCTTTTGTTTTGTGAAGCTTTGTTGCTGGGAAATAACTATTTTTTTAAATGATTCAAATTTTAATTTTATCAAATTTCACAATAACAATAATGTATGTGCCTACTCAAATCATAGCAACTCATTCTACAAAACTAAAAGTAAATCCAGTTCATTATCTTTACTTATTTAAAAGAGTTTTTCCAAGTTTTTAAATGAAGGAAGCACAAGCCTATTATGCAAGATTTGGGAGAAGTATTGTTCTCCAGGACTAGCTGTAGATCACGGATGATATCTTTGAATAGTTTTATCTAGCAGCTGTATTAGATGGTAACAAAGGGACATTTGCTTTTATTTTGTAGTAGATTATTTCAGGATGGAAGACTGGTTTGTTGGGAAGTTCTTTCCCCTGTTTTCCCCTACTTCACTGGGCAGGTTTGACAGTTTCGGAAATAACTAGCCTTAATATTGAAGCTCTCACCCAAAAATCTGCAACAAAAACTATTATTTCATGAAACTTGATAATGGATTAAGGAATGTATGGTATGTTTTCTAGGGAAGCTAGCAATGGGTATCTAGATATGAAGAGTGAGGTTTTAGTGTAAGTTGTGCTTATACATGTATCATGAAGTTAGATATCTAGAGAAGAAATTGCACGAGGCTCTGTCGAAAGTGAATGTTCTCAGTTGTATTCTTATGATGATGATGACAATAATAATAATTATTCTTTATTTGTATCCCGCTTTTCTCCCTAAACAGGGCCACAAATGAAGATATCATCAGTTCATCTCCAGTACAGGAGGATATTTTGACATATTGTTAGCATTCTGTGGAGCTATTTGAATTAGCCATGGAAGTTTAGCATTCAAACTGGGACTAGAATTAGAATTCTATTTGTTCAAAGTCACTTTCTGAAAGTAGTGAGGTAGCAGCTGGAATGACTGGTGGAAGATCCCCCCCCCCCCCACACACACACATGACTGTTTTTTTTTTTTTAAGAAGTACTGGTAGAATAGCCCTACTTCCCACCTCATTTCTTTCTACTGGAAACTGCCAGAATGACTGTTAGTGGTGATGGCTGGTTATTTGAAAATGCTAGTTTTAATTGCTTTGAAGTTTTTGAGATGTTGTGATTAGATGTGATTATGTTATTAATTTTGTGATTAGTCATGATTACATTCATAATTTTGTAACAACTGTATTCTTCCAGCTGTCCTTTATTCATGATTAACTGTGGTCCTTAGTGATGACCAGCAAAATTCCTGTCATGAGGATGAATGGAGTTCATATAGAGAGGAAAAATGTTTAGGTGCATCCTGAGCAGTATAGGTTTGTGTAGATATGTAAGAGAGAAGGAAGGGATTGTGCTGACTGCAATGGTGTGCTGAGATACTGCATGCAATGTTTCTTCATAGAACTGGGATCTGATTCTTTTTATAATGTATGCAAACACTGAGAAATTTTCTTTCTCTCTTTTCTGCAGTTTCAAAATCCAAATGCTTTTTCACCTCCTTTTCGTTTTGGGACAGTTCCTAATGGCAGTACAGAGAGGAATATTCGCAACAATTATGAACTGATGCATGCTTATATGGTGAAGTTCAACCAAAGATCGGTACAAGATGCATTGTCCTCACTGAAAACAGGGTAAGAATGTCTGTTTTGGAGGCTACCAGAAATGCTGCTTATTTAAACCGGACTATTGGCAAATTTCTCTTGACCTTTTAAGGAACCTTCTCTGGAATATTCAAGTGGCCAATTATTATATTTATTCCATAGCACAGTATTATCTAAATAAATCATGTCCTCATTTTGTTTTAAGCAATTTGCTGCAAATATAAAAAACTCATTGACTTTTCCCTCCAATACACACATATTGAAAAGTTGATTGACTCTTTTATAGAAACAGTGATGGAAGCTATAAGACAAAAGATAAGGGAGTCATGTTCAAAATTAACCTAAAATTCTGTTTTCTCAGTCATTATGAAATACCTTTATCATGTCTATATCTCCTGTTTTAAACAGAGTTCAGTCAATTGGATGAGGTAGCTTTGAACATCATGACCTAAGTCTAGTTTATTAGTTCTCACTAGAGAAGATCCATTGAATTAATGTAATCTGCATAAGTGTTTGGCTTACCAAGTTTGCACTTATTCAGTAGGCCTATTCCGGTTTGGACTGGCAAACAAGTTTTAGGCCTGTGATTCCTGCAGGAAATGCAAACACAACAAGAATGTAATGCTCACACATACATGCACATTTAAATATTTGTGTGCGGGAGCATCATTCATATGTGGGCTTATTCTTAAACCGAATGTTATACATGTAAATGGTACATGCCATGATTCAGGCTATTTCTTGAAAAGTGTCAATGAGAATGCTGTCTCTTTCTTAGAGTAAGGATATAAAGAATATTTTTACCAAAATGACTTGCCCTTTTTACATTTCAGGACTTTTTTTTTGCATATTATCCCCTCCAGAATGTTGTGTAGTAAATGGTGTATTTTGAGCAAACATTTGCAAAATTATCTCTTCATATTCCCCAAACATGAAAATGATTTTTTTTAAAGTACAAATTCCCTTATAATCTTGTCTAGTAGAGAGATAACCTTTGGCATCTTTCATTCAAACTAAGGGGGAAAAACCTATCCCTACTGTGCAGCAAGTGCCTGAAAACTTTTCATACAATAAATCTTATCTATATTTTAAGCCCAGTGCTTGCACCACTAAGGCAGTTTTAGCCACAGTATTCATGTGCTGAATGCATTTCCTTTATTCTTTTCTTAAAACTCCTTTTGGGGGCTGATTAGCAGCCGCTGCAACCCAAAATAGTGAAGAGCTGGTTTTTCTTACTGAAGAATATTCTGCAGGGTAACCAGAGGAATAAAATAAGAAGAATCTTAGAAGGTTTCTGAGGAACATGCCTTCAGAGCAATATCAGTGGTGTGGTAGCTGATACTAGCATTTTAAAAGAATCCAGCAGTGATTTCATTCTTCAGTATGAGGTTAGTGGGGCAATAAAAATCTAAAGTTACTGCCCTCACAGGGAGACATAACTCGATCTCCTAACCACTTGTCATCTTTAAAGGTGCCCTTGGGACTCTTCACAAGAGCAGGGGTTTAGACCAAATGTAATCTGAGTAATTACATTTTCCTTAGCACTATCTCCCAGCTGTTTGGTTTAGAAATGGTGTACTTTACTGCTTTAATTCATAATGTAGTTGTGGTAGGCATGTTGGTAAACTGTTGCAGTGTAATTTGTATCTGGAATAGGAAGAGTTGCTCCATAGTGAATGTGGGGTGACTTTAAATTTGGAAAATGCTGTAGATAGTTATGCTAGGGCTGTTTGTTTCCGTCTCATTCAAAACTGATTATGTAGTAAATATGCTATAATATTGCCAGGGTCTGAGGTTTCTGGGCCAAAACCTGAGAGGGGACAGCCCTCGGTGATGTCATCAAGTGTTGTGTATTAAATACCAACCATAGTTGCTTATAATGTGTCATCTAAACACACAGAACATATTTTTCCTGTTTGGAAATTAAAACAGAAAATTTAACTAAAAGGGCTGTTTCAAGTTCAAGGTGAAATGAAGAGATTTTTATTTCTTCCTTGCTTGGAGAGTCTTCTTGCTTCTAGCCAGAACAGAGGGTGAGCCTTGGCACCACAACGACTGGAAAGAAAAATAAATATAAATATGTAACCCTTCCCCACAAGAGTCTGCAAGTTGTACCCACAAATAAATTAAACCTAACAAACTATTCTCTGCTGAGTTGGACATTTTAACCTAGTATTTTCTTTTTGCCCATATCGAACCTCCCCGAAACTGGAGAATTTGCACTCTCACCTCCTGCTTGAAACTGACTCATGAAAACCGGAGACTCGGGGCCAGGCTCTAGCTTCCTATCTTGGCTGATGTCAGGTTATGCTTAAGTTCTGCCCTTCCTTCAGCAGTATGTGATGATCTAGGCTTGCCCATATCTTGTTTGGTACCACTTTGAGGTTTATATATATATTTGTTATTTACACTGCAGGAAGCTGGATGCTTTTATCTATGATGCAGCTGTGCTAAACTACATGGCTGGCAGAGATGAAGGCTGCAAGCTGGTGACAATTGGCAGTGGGAAGGTCTTTGCTTCCACAGGGTATGGCATTGCCATCCAGAAGAATTCAGGCTGGAAACGTCAAGTGGATCTGGCAATCTTACAGCTTTTTGGTGATGGTAAGTGATTTGGATGGGAAGCATGGGGGTATCTTCTCCTGATAATGTTTCAAAACTTACCAAAGCCTGTCCTCTCATGTTTCATGATTCATGCAAAGATTATAGATCTCTGAAACATCATGGAAGTGATGCTTCATAGCAGTTGGTTGATTGGCTGGTTTATTAATTTTCTCATAATAATAAGAGGTAGTACCCTGAACACTTTGAAGGAAAATTGGCTGCAAATATTGTAACTGTGTATGTGCGTATATGTGTATGCACACTTTGGCTCTTCAGAATATAGGTAAAGGTAAAGGTTTCCCCTGACGTTAAGTCCAGTCATGTCTGACTCTGGGGGTTGGTGCTCATCTCTATTTCTAAGCCGAAGAGCCGGCGTTGTCCGTAGACACCTCCAAGGTCATGTGGCCGGCATGACTGCATGGAGCGCCGTTACCTTCCCACCGGAGCGGTACCTATTAATCTACTCACATTGGCATGTTTTCGAACTGCTAGGTTGGCATAAGCTGGAGCTAACAGTGGGCGTTCACTCCGCTCCCAGGATTTGAACCTGGGACCTTTTGGTCTGCAAGTTCAGCAGCTCAGTGCTGTAACACACTACGCCACCGGGGCGAATGTATTTACATGCAAAATTAATCAAGATGGGCATCTTGGGAGAAACATATTTTTGTTACTCTCTTCTGTGTACCATATACCTTCCTGTGCTACAACAGATATAAATGCAGTGTAACTGGAAGTAGAAGTGAAGGCATTGAAAAACAGTTTCATTCTTGGAAAAATCTTTCTTTCATTCGAAACCCCTCTTTGTTTTTATTGTCTATATGCTTCTTTCTAGGAAATTGCAGGGGAATGTTATTAGACCATTCAGTTTTTTCATATTACCATGAGAGGTGTTTGTACATTCTTTTCTACGCCCACAACAACTGACAAAATTGTAAAGTAAATCACTCCTAAGATAATTCAATACATTTTAATAAGCAATACACAAGATAGATAATTATGCAAATATCCATATGTCACAAAACAAGTCAGAACAGCAAATATTCACTAGGATTTAAAAAATCTACTGATAATTCATACTCCTAATAGTAGAAAAACAAAGCTAACAACATCAAAGTACACACAAAAATAAATATATTGAATCCAAAAGTTTACATATAAATATTTCAAATGTGTATATTAATCAGTTTATGCAACCCTATAGATTTAATAGTTTTCCTAGTTAAGAAATACACAGATTTTGCCAATTTTTCTCTCTGAAATTTAGCCTACACCCATTGCTATCCATTGGCAGTCTCCCATCCAAGTATTAACCAGGGCTGACCCTTCCTAGTTTTTAAGATTAGATGGAATATGGTGCCTTTAGGGTATTTAGGTCTTTCCCCATTCCTTATGTGGCATCAAATAGTTTAGCTTTTGGTTGTTTTTGATGTGGCAGTTGCAATTACTACTGGGTATACTGGTATGTCTGAAGAACTGAGGTAAGTAGAAGCAGTTTTAACTTGGTAAAACTAGACCTGCATCATAGAGTTGGAGACATCCCAAAAGCCACATCTGGCAGAAAGCAGGACAATTCAGTCACTTTATAAGATCAGATAGTATAATTCACAGTTCACTGAGCTAGGATAAGGTACATCACATCAACATACTTGTAGAAGAAATTGTCTAGATGATTTAAATGAATGATTCACTTCTTAAGGTGAATTCTCAAATTGTTTGGCATATACCTTAAGTTGTCCCAACTGACACATTGGAAAGTGATTGCATCTACATCCAAGATTTTCGTTACTTATAGACTCCCTTGTGGTCAGTAGGAAGTCACTACAAGCTACATTTCATGGGAACCTGGGAATAATCTAATTCAGTATTCACTTTTATTCCTTCCCACCTGTCTTTACAGGAGAGATGGAGGAGCTTGAAGCTCTCTGGCTCACTGGCATTTGCCATAATGAGAAGAATGAAGTCATGAGCAGCCAGCTGGACATAGATAACATGGCTGGAGTCTTCTATATGTTGGGGGCAGCCATGGCTCTCAGTCTTATCACCTTCATCGCCGAACATCTCTTTTATTGGCAATTCCGCCACTGCTTCATGGGTGTCTGCTCTGGCAAACCTGGTGTTGTTTTCTCCATCAGCAGGGTATGTACACATGGCCAAAATGGCGGAAGAGTTGTTCTCATGATCATTTCATACACCCACGCAAATTAGGGCAGTTGAGGCCAATATTATTTAGATAATCTCATTATGCTTCCTTATATATCTGGACAGCAGTCTTTCTCACCACATCTTTGCTAGACTTTTCACCCTCACAAAGGTAATGGGGAGGAGAGATATGTAAAGACTGCTATACCATGGAGTGCAGCCACACACACACAGTTTTTGGGAGCATTGCTGCATCATCATCTGATATCATTTTGGTGGGCAGTTCCAAATTATATTTTGAAATGGAATTTGGGATTCCAATCCCTCAAAACCTGTACGTTATTTTCGTGATTGGAGAATTGAAGTGAAAAACTACTACTGAGGTTTTTGTTTCTGTGTTAGTTGTAGTGGGGGTGTAGTTGGGGTGAGGGCTGGAGCAAATTATTCCCACTTGCCTCAATTTTAGGCATTAGGTAGATCTTATTTAGAATGAAAAGGCATTTAATGTAGATGAAAACTGCAGTATATTATGTTCTGTAAATAATCTGATATGTTACTAATTGGGGAAGGAGCTGTGTTACCATTGTTGCTTTCAAACTATTATGTTTGAAAATTAATTGATACTATTAAACATTTGAAAGTTGGAAATTATTAGCATCAGCACTAATAATTGAGTAATGTTGTTATTGTTGTTAATGAGCTTGTCAATTGAGATGTTATTTCTGAGACACATCATGATAATTACAGAGAAGGCATAGAAGTTGTCACTGTTGACCCTAACTGCTCATTTGTTTTTTGCTGCCCTTTTCCTTATAAGAAGTGTTTCCTTCCTCCAGCCTGGTAATTTTTTTTTCTTGTCAGGTTGACTGAAAAGCCCATAGTATAATTGTTGTCTGGAAATGGTTGGAGTCCAACATGTATGTTAACTGTCAAGTTGAGAAAGAGAGCATGGAATCTGTTTGTAACCATCCAAATTAAGTTTCACTGTCAACTACATTCCTTGTTTCTTCCCATTTGCACCAACACGTGCTCTTCCCTTACTCTTGAAACATCTTGTTTCTTAAAGGTTAATAAGGAATGATGTATTTCAATTAGTGGATACTGATCTACTGAAAGTGCAGCAATAAGCAGATAGCTATAAATATCAGCCAAGGAATCAAAGGTGTAGAATTCTTAATTAGAAATGAGAATCTTTGAGCATATGTAGACCATTTTTCTGCTCAACTGAGTCACTGCATGCTTTCTGCCTTTTCACTCCCAGTCAAGAAATGTGGTCTGTAAAGATCAGTCATAAAACATGTCAGAGTTTTGCATGCAAGAGCTAGGGTTTCCAGATTCAGTTTATAGCATCATCACTATTTTTGCAACAATTTTATTTTAATTGCATCATCAGAAATGTGCAGGTAAAAAGAAGGGGTGGGAAAAGCAGAATGGGGTGGGTGGAGAGAGAAATGAAGAGGAAGTTGAGAGAGAAGGATATGGTGGTGGCCAGAGTAGGAAAACTTTTTTGTTAATTAACATTATGTGGGCAATAATAAAGGTGCCACTTAACTCAAAAATATTAAACAAATTGTATATTATACAATATTATATACTAGAAGGACAGTTTCATAAAACCCCAGTTTTATACAGATATCTTTGCCATGGTTGGGAGAGGAGAGTTAACACTTTGTGGGTCAATAGCTATAAATAAGATGAATACCAAAAATGGAATTTGCACAGAGGAACAGGAGTATGCGTCAACTGAATTAATATCTTCTACTTCACCCTGGCTTCACGGTCTCTAATTCCTCAGTGGACAAATCTTTTCAAAGGCCGGTTCCCAATATTCTGAATAATATTTGCTAAAGGGAATGTTGTCCTCATTTAGAGCATTAGAATCAATACTAGGAATCATGCCCAGAAACAAACTAAAAATCAGTGTAGTGCAAGGGTGGGCAACTGTACAGGATAGAGGTGCCAATTTTGCCCTCACAGCTTTATCTGTAAGCAGCATCATGCTGTTTACAGTGAACTGGAAGTCACATTGTGTTACTTCTCACCTCCATTTTTGCTCATTTTTTGTTTTGTTTTTTTAATTCATAAGTTATTTACAACAAATAAAGTCAGCAAAGATACATTATAGTCATTTTGTATTCTACAATTTAAACATTTGTTTCTCAAGCATCACTTGTAAGTATATATACACACACACATGTGTGTGTATGTGTGTGTAAGAATTAATTAAAGACCTTAATGTTAATAATTAATAAAGTAAGATAATAATAAAAGTAATATAAAAGGAAAGTTTTGAACTTTCCTTATCTAAAAAATACTTTACTTATAATTCTAATACAATTCTAATTGCTTAAATATATTTAACTTTTTTCCTTTTTTCCCTCCCCCTACCTCTTTTCTCCTTTGTGCCACCTTTCCCTGGACCAACTTATCTAATTCTTTATCTCTAAAATGTCACTGTTTCTGTTGCAGGTTTGTTCCCCTGTCCTTCAGTAAACACAAATTCTATAAACTTCCCCCATATTTTCCAAAAGTCTGTTTGTTTCCATATTCCCTTTTTAACTTTGATGTCACAAGTCAGTTTGTCATTAATCACTATATTCCAAACTTCCTCTATACCATTCTTCCAGTTGGATTTCACATAATTTTAATTTTTTTGGTGAGTTAGCAGAGTTTTAGGAGGGCTCGGGGGCTGCAAAAATTTGGCTCAGGGGACATATGTAGGCCATTGGCCAAATTTTCCCCAACCCTAATGTAGTGGATAAAGCACTACCAAATACTACTAAATAGTCTACTTGTACCCAGTATGCGAAGCTCCCAGTGGCATAGTGGATTAAATCCTTGTGCTGGCAGGACTGACGACTTGAAGGTTGGGTTGCTGACCTGAAGGTTGCTGGTTCGAATCCAACCCAGGAAGAGTGCGGATCCCTCTATCAGCTCCAGCTCCCCATGCAGGGACATGAGGGAAGCCTCCCACAAGGATGGTAAAAACATCAAAACATCCGGGCATCTCCTGGGCAACGTCCTTGCAGACGGGCAGTTCTCTCACACCAGAAGCGACTTGCAGTTTCTCAAGTTGCTCCTGACATGAAAAACAAAACAAAACACCAGTATGTACCTGGATGGTCAATGGGATGCTGCAGAAGATGAAGATTCAGAATTGGTACCTCCATGTGTATTATATTGGTTAAACTAACCTGAGGAGTTAGCAGGGACATGGAAAAACAGTGGCTTAATGAACAAAACTGAAAAAGGGCTATAGTTAGCATATAAAGTGAAACTGATAAATAACACTTCCAATAAAAACTGCCACATAAATATATGAAAGCAATGTGCAGTTTAGCAGCATTCCTGAGCCTCATTGTTAGGTGTGTTCATGTGTTCACTATGATGTCTAGGACAAGTAAATTCAACTCATTCAATTAGGAGCTGAATAATTTTCTAGATTCATTGCAATTTAAGAATGAGAAGCAACTAGATCAAAAACAAAAATATGAAAGAATATGGTTACCACAGGTATGTCTCTTATATTTTAACAACATGAAAAAGGTTTGAAATAGGATACTTTCCTGTGAAATTGAGATTCCCAGTCTTGCTTTACAGTATCTTTGCTGGGCTTCTCTGCTAAACTTTCTATCTGCTTTTCTCCATTACAGGGTATTTACAGCTGCATTCATGGAGTGGCTATTGAAGATCGTCATTCTTCAATGAACTCCCCCACTGCCACCATGAACAATACCCATTCTAATATTCTGCGCCTGCTCCGAACAGCAAAGAACATGGCAAACCTTTCAGGGGTCAATGGCTCACCACAAAGTGCCCTGGATTTCATTCGCCGTGAATCATCTGTCTATGATATCTCAGAGCACCGCCGCAGCTTCACACACTCTGACTGCAAATCTTATAACAACCCACCCTGTGAAGAGAACCTTTTTAGTGATTACATTAGTGAAGTAGAAAGGACCTTTGGGAATTTACAGTTGAAAGAAAGTAATGTTTACCAAGACCATTATCACCACCACCATCGCCCCCATAGCATAGGCAGTGCCAGCTCTTTAGATGGTTTGTATGACTGTGATAATCCACCTTTCTCTGCCCAGCCTCGGCCCCTCAGTAAGAAGCCATTAGATATTGGTTTGCCACCATCCAAACATGGCCCGCTAGGTGATATTTATGGAAAGTTGTCTTTCAAGAATGATCGGTACGGTGGAGGAGGGGGTCATGATGACTTGATCCGTTCAGATGTCTCAGACATATCTACTCATACAGTGACTTATGGCAACATTGAGGGCAATGCTGCAAAGCGACGAAAACAGCAGTATAAGGATAGTTTAAAGAAACGGCCTGCTTCAGCTAAGTCACGGAGAGAGTTTGATGAGATTGAGTTGGCCTATCGTCGGCGTCCCCGATCCCCAGATCACAAACGTTACTTCAGGGACAAGGAAGGGCTGAGAGATTTCTATTTGGACCAGTTCCGGGCTAAGGAGAACTCACCGCACTGGGAGCATGTCGATCTGACAGATATTTATAAAGAGAGGGGAGATGACTTCAAACGTGATACGATAGGGGGAGCAGGGACATGCACTAATCGGACCCACCACAAACATGGGTCAGGGGAGTTTGGAGCAAACAATGAGCACAAGCACAGTGTTGTGAGTGGGGTACCAGCACCATGGGAGAAAAACCTCACTAATCTTGATTGGGAGGAACGACCAGGGGCTAATTATTGCCGCAGTTGCCCATCTAAGCTGCACAACTACACTCCAACAGTGGTGGGACAGAACTCCACCCGTCAGCCATGCATCCGGTGTGAAGCCTGCAAAAAGGCAGGCAACCTCTATGACATCAGTGAGGACAACTCCCTTCAAGAGCTGGATCAGCCCTCTGCTCCTGTGCCAGTGGCAACCAGCACCTCCACTACCAAGTATCCTCAGAGCCCTTCCAACTCTGCCTCCAAAGTGCAGAAGAAGAATCGCAACAAGCTCCGCCGGCAGCACTCCTATGACACCTTTGTGGATCTGCAAAAGGAAGACCCATCCTTGGCACCCCGTAGTGTGAGCCTGAAAGACAAGGGCCGATTTTTGGAAGGAAGTCCCTATGCCCATATGTTTGAGATGCCACCAAACGAGTCCACATTTGTCAACAACAAGTCCTCAGTGCCCGCTACCAGCCACCACCTCCACAACAATCCTGGCATTGGTGGTGGTTATATGCTCAGCAAGTCGCTCTACCCTGACCGGGTCACTCAAAACCCTTTCATCCCCACTTTTGGGGATGACCAGTGCTTGCTCCATGGCAGCAAATCCTATTTCTTCAGGCAGCCTGTGGTGGCAGCAGGGCCCAAGGCCAGGCCAGACTTCCGAGCCATTGTCACCACCAACAAGCCGGTGGTCTCAGCCCTTCATGGGGCTGTGCCAGCCCGTTTCCAGAAGGACATCTGTATAGGGAACCAGTCAAACCCCTGTGTGCCTAACAACAAAAACCCCAGGGCTTTCAATGGCTCCAGCAACGGGCATGTTTATGAGAAACTTTCCAGTATTGAATCTGATGTCTGAGTGATGGGGAAAAGCATGGGAGGGGATGGTACAGGAAATGCAAAGTGTGGGAGGGGCAGGTGGTGGGTTCAGACCTAGTTCCCATTTGCTACTCTTCTGCTACTCTTTTTTTCTTCATGGAATATTGGAGGTCTGCTTAGGCAGCACTGATGAGAAGTGCCACCTCTTTCTTTCCCCATTCCCTCACCCCTGACTATCTCTTTTCATTTCCCCACTCGCAGTTCCATTCCTGGTCATCACATGTCAAAGCTTAGTAGCTTAGCTTGTGTTTTCACAATTGGAAATGCAGGGCATGGAAGAGATGAGGTCGACATACGAATGGGGCAACAGTCACAGAATTTCAAGGTTTCTTAGCATCAGACTGTGATAGTTGGTACAGATATGAGAACGTGGCATAAGGTGAAAGGTAGAAGAGATTAAATGGGCACAAAGAAGTTGTAATCTTTGTCTTTTGAAACAGAATTGATGGGATACAAAATAGTGTGGCATCAGCGTTATGCAGTATATGCTGATAGCATGCAGAGATCCATTCAGTTCTTTTATAACCCTGTGGGTTAAAGTCTGAAATATGGGTCAGTGCATATATAGGTGTGTCAACATGTGCTGAAATCTTGGCATGTTTATGAGGAGGAGGGATGGTTCAACAAATGCACAGCTGCAGCCAGTAGTCCAGTTGTCATAATTAAGTGAGAACACTCCTAAAAGATAAATTGGACTTATAGAAGTGAATACCAATGAGACCAGGTGAATCCCAGAAAATGTCTTTGGAAAATTAAAAAAAAAAAAAGAGTGCCCAAGGGAGGGGAGAGAGGCAATTTTCCCTACTCATAAACAACTCATTCTTAATTTTGAAATCATGAACTCTCAAATGTGGGTTGGTTTATGCACAAGCATATTACATGAACATCAATGATGAAAACAAAAAGAAGAAAAATAGCATCACTAAGATATTTAGTTGACAAATCCAGCAGAGCAAGCCTTTGCAATATAGGGGAATATAAAGGGCAAATAAAAAGAATGAAAGAATGAAAAGGAAAACAGGCTCGAGAACTCAGAAAAGTCTATTGTTGTTCAGATAGACTGATTGTGGGAGAGTGGAATCAGCCATCTTTCCCTCTTATTTCTTATCATATAGAGTGAGTTTGTGAGAATAATGAAAAGGCTTTCTCTGCTGTTGGTGCTGAAGCATTACTTTGGAGCAGAAAGTGCAAGAAGATGGTGCTGCTGGTGGAAATAGGGCCAGCACAACTCAGACATGTGTATATGTATATTTATTGAATATATACTTATATTTGATAATTATAGTGTTGTGGAAATATATGGCTTGTCTTCCACAGGGCAATAGGTGAAGAAACATCAGATCCCATAGGTGTTGTGGTGGGGGCTGGCAAGCAGAGGTACAAAGCAGTAGGGTAGAAAACTAAGGAAGAGATGAGGAGGTGCTACGCTGAACAAGTGGGATTTTTTTTATCTAGCAACTTCAGAGTTGTGCTGGCCCTGTTTGCAGCACATATAGTATTGGTAATCACAGTTTTGCTGCTGTGGAAGACTTCTGTAAATGCAAGTTAAAACTATGTACATGATAGAAGTGAAATTGTTTTCATTTACAGCAGGAACCCTCAGGTAAGGGCAATGGGTCCACTGTTGCTTCCCAAATATGTGGCAAAGTGTTTCACTTTTTCATGGGTCTGCTCTTCAGCTTTCCTAGCAGGAAAGGAGAGTGACAAGTGCTCTTTTGCTATATCTAGCACATTGCAGTTGAACTGGATGCATGGAGAGGCACAGGCCCTGAACTTTGAAAGCAGCCAATTTTTTTCAAGCCACATTTCCTGCAGCTGTTCCTTCTCTCATTATCCTTCTAACCACAGCCCACTTGGCTTCATCTTAACACCTTTCTTGCATTTACACCAATTGAAGGCCTTGCTTTTGGGGTAGAAGGGGTAAGAATGAACCTGGACATTTGTGAAATGGGAATTCTTCTCCCACTTGTAGATTTTCTGAGTAAGTTATGGAAGGGGCAGTGCCCTCTCTATGGCTGGAAGAGCTGAATAATTTGCAGTTCCTCTGCTTCCTCCCCTCTGAAGAAAGCGATACTTGCCTGGCAATCTGCAGAACAAAAAATGGCAATGCTGAATCTTCTGACAAGGGCAGCTGAGAAGGCATTCATTTCATTTGTAAATAAGGTTTTTTTCTATTTTGTTTTGTATAAACTAGCGCTTCTCTTGTGAATATTCAGGTTTAGAGAGGAGAGGGGTTTTAGGTTGTGTTTCCCCCCTACAACTTTCAGGCTGGAAGTAGTTTTATGTGTGCCCAGGCCATTAAAATGGTGGAGAATGAAAAATTGCATGCATTGAATACCTCTTTCTAACCTGCAGCCATCACATTTTTTCCTTCATGGTCAGAAAATGCCATTTCATCAATTTTAGCCTTGCTAGTGTTTGTGACAATAGAAGCACACCACCTCCTTTCTTTGATTATAAACTAACTCCATGGCATAATCTTTCCCTGGAACACTAGTCCTGAGACTTTATGCTGTTTTTTCATGGTGATGGGGTGAACCATCATTTTGAATGTTCAGTTTAGATCATCACCCAGCACTACAGGGACTTCTCCAAAGTTATGTTGGCTTGGAAACCTTGAGAATGGGAAATGCCCCCAGTTTACTAGTACTTAAGGTTTATTTGAGCTGAGTTTGACTGTACTGATAAGCCTGCCACTGGTGGCTATTTCAGTATTCCCATCCCTTCAGCTGAAACCAAAAACATTAGAAAAACATACTTCGGAGAAAAATTGAAGTAAAAAACAAACCAAAAAAGATGCTAACTGAACTCTCAGAATGATTCCAGAGTTGTGTTTTAGGTTAAGGTTCACTGTTACTCTCATTTTCATACAACCTTTCCCCCTGAAGTTTGCTCAGTTTGAACACTGAAAAACATGTTTACATTTATAGGTTTAAGTTTGATAATATTCAAGTGCTTTACAAATGTTAATTTGTGTGCATGGAGCAAGACAAATGTCTCCTTTAAAGATTACTAGAAATGTTGGAGGACTTTCAATGATATTTCATCTGCAGGTATCTTGTGTATTGCCTTGACACGTATTAGCCTCTTGGGCTTTGCCACTTATCTTTCATTGCAACATACAGTTTTCGTTTTGTTGAAATATGACCAAGAGGGAAAAGGCTGATTGTTTGAATCACACATATAAGTGACACTTGGAACACCAATTGATATTTAAGAGTGCTATTTTGCTGAAAATATCAAGTGAACATGACAGAAAATGTTAATATCAGGTGTCTGTTTATGCTAGAGTGAAGGCAGTAATGCTGGTTTCTTAATTTGCCAAAATTCCAAGACTTTGTACAACAATCCAAATTTATGTTGATCATCTCAAAAATGCAATTTCTTCTTCCCTCTGAGGAAAATGTAAGTAGTTCCTAACATTCCTGTTAATTTTTAAGATTGATTTCCCCAGTGAACTAAAATTGATTGTCTCTTGTGTGGGTGAGTGGTTCTGTACCTGAACTTACATAACATAACTGGTATGGTTCTTGGCCTGACATCTCTTGCCATTCATGTTTTTAGAAGGGTTTTTTGGATTACATTTTCATCTTTATTCTTCTAGAGCCATGATGATATGTGTATTGTGAATGTAAGGGAATAAGGGAGGAATGGCGCACTTCCCAAGCTGTTGAACTTAGTATGGCATGTAGCCAGAGCATCTATTCTGGCATTCTATAATGGATGTGATACAATGTTTGCCAATTTAGCAATACACCCTGTTATATAATGTTATAGTGTCTGGTGCTCCATGAATATGGTGAATGGGATATTTTTCATAACAATGAGAACATCAAAGAAGGTGGGTTGTCCCTACATGATCACTGATCTACAGATTTTCCTATCCCTCACCTGTTCCCTTGCATAAGCAAATCTACTGCATTTCTTGGACTTACAGAAGTCCAACACAATCTCAGTTTGGGTTCTATGTTTCAGCCACATTCTTATAACCTTTCTCCTCCCCTTGGGAGTCTTTCACTCCCAAATTCCTTCATCCAAATTAGCAGTTGTCCTCATAACACCTGCCATTATAATGACAAGGAACTGGTTACAAAGAGGTTTTCTTCTACTGTTCTGCAGATAGTTGTTACCATACCATGTAGATATATACACACATCTTCATGCCAGAAAAAAATTAGCACATTATTCATTATTACCTTTGGTGTTTCTCATCTGCTCCAAAATATGACATGTGTTGGTTTCCTTCCATTGCACCCATCAGAAATAAATATATGAAAGATCAAGAACTTAAATTCCTGACAAATGATGAAGGACCTAAATCCATCCAACATGTTTGTATATCCTCTTCCATAAGTGCTTCCCTGCAATTAAATACTGAATATACTAGGTCTATCCAAGTGGAAAACTTCCAGTATACTACTGGACTGCTCAAATACGAAGAAAGTAATTAGTGGGACGCTAGTTGTGTCCCCCAAGGGCTTATTTCCAGTTTGTAGCCAAATAGGCTTCCAAGCCATAATTCTTGTTCTTAATACTCCCTACACCCTCACCACTTGAAAGTTTGGTTTGGGTAATAACCGCCCATTATAGATCCAGGCATAAAACTTCATTTCTATTACATTTCTGGAACCCCTCAGACAAAACTCAATCATCTCATTCTCTGAAGACTGATTTTGATGGTTTGAATTCCCCTTTGTAGAGTTTTAAAATTTCCTGATTCCATTTATCATAGGCAATAATGGGAATTGTCATATCATCCTATAGTTAGTGCAGATTACATCTTGACAAAATGAGAATACAATGTAGTAACAAAAGTCCACTGAAAATAGAAAATCTAAGTAATGAAGACTGAATATCTATTCACACAACCAAATCAGCAAGGTAGTAGACCAGTCAGCAAGGATGGGCATTCCCTGACAATAAAATATACTTCTGATTTTATTTAAAATTACTTAATCTGAATGCAAAAGCCAACATTGCCATCTGAATATTAAGACTGATAAACTTTAAATTAAGTTATATTGACCATTTCCACAATGAGTGTATATATTGATTGACTTAGTCACATGTCTTACTCATATGTGGTATGCCATTTCAAAGTTATTAGAAGTTCATTATGGAGTATGCTGGAGTGGCCACCTTCTAGATGTTGGAGAGGAACATGTTGGCCCTCCGTGGAACCTTGGAAAGCCATATCTTCCCCATACCTTGTTTTTTTAAAATGTCTTTTAAAAATATTTATTTCTAAATTGGCTTCCTAAATTTCTCCAGGACCCAGCTGACTTCTTGAAATTGTCTTCTTTAGGCATAAAATGGTCTACCTTCCCTCTGGGAATTTTCCCCCATAGTCCCTAAAAGGCAATATATTTAATTTTTAGAAGAAAGTAAGAGGTTCTAGGGGATCTTGGGACCTTCCAAAAATGCTCACAGGAGGCCTCCTGAGTCCTGCAGACCATATTACATCCCTTTGATATATGGAACAATTTTACCATGTGCCAAACATAGTTTGAATTCATTCAGTCAGCAAACAACATGCCAATTTGATAATTTGTATTGGGCAGATAATAAATTGTATTTTCAATCAGTCACATAATTTTTGATTTATTTAAGCTATCACAAATCATAAATTCCAGTATCTTGACATTTTTGGAAGGTTGAACTGATTCCATAGTGAGTTGGCTGAGCTTCCTTCATCAGCATTGGTGTTTGCGGAAGCACAAAAACACCCTGATGAAAAGCTGAGCAGTGTAAATGTATTCTCACATAACATCAGCAAAAAGCCTGGATATGTACAGACACATCCCAAACAGTACCTTTTAGCAAACATTTTGAATCTTTTGTCTGAAACATGCATTTTCTCAAAGCAGAAACAATGCAACATTTCCTAACTTTTTTTAATGTTATGTACTCATGCTGTGCCATATATGATACCATCCGCTTATTTGATTGCGGTTATATGTAAATATAAGTGTACATATGTATAGGCGCTAATTACAACAGCTATATTCAGGTTGGGGAAGAGGGTATTTTTTTTATATGTACAGTATTTCCATATTAAGCAAGGCATGGGGTAGGGGAAGGGGAATTGACTTATGAGTTGTGGTTTTCCTTGGTCTGTGGTGTTTGAAGTTGTTTCAGTGGTTGCTTTTGCCAGTTTGGGAAGTTTACCTGAATGTTCTATGTGTGTGCTAAGAAAGGGACTCATGTTGGGGGAGGTTAGGGGGCTGGCAGTGGGTGGGGAGGAAAGGGTGTTAATAGTTTCCTTAATTAGAACACGTATTGATTGCTAGAGAATAAATGTTTGAGATTATATGTCTGCAACACCAGACTATCCCTCCCTTAGGTTGTCTGTTCTTATGTTTTTCCTCTTCTCTCTGAACGCGGCCATTGTTTTGCTCTCCCTAATTCTGGGATATTAGCATCACCCACCATTTCAAAGCTTGTTTCTTTTCCTCAGGTATTCAGGATCATTATGTTTTCATTTGTTCTTTCTAAATTATAAGAAAGACTGCTCTTCTAATACATCTCTATATCCTTTTCAGATGGAGTGATGGATCATTTTGAAGCATCTGCTTAGCATCTGTATTAGGAACTTGTCTATGCTGAGTTTGTGCCAATTTTCCTTACTGGAAATATTCAGATCTCGTTATAAATTTGCTTCTTGATTTCTTTGCCCCACCAATATTGATAATTTGGTCACTCCTTTCACCTTTCTGATCTCTCTCTCTCCCTTCCTGTGGTTATGTCTGTGTGAGACTTGTGAAGATTTCCAAGTAGCACACTTTTGAGGTACAGATTTTAGTGATAAAAGCCATTGTGGATATGTAGCTGGATTTTTTTTTTTAAAAAAAATGAATCCATAAGCATGTGTTTACAGGCATGTGTTTTCAACATCAAAAGTCACTTAGGTCATTTCAGGATTCATGTGGAACTGGTGTTGTCCCCAGGGTGTTGGAATCCAGGAAAATGGTCCTTGGATGTTTGGAATTCCTACTTCCTGAGTAACACATTGAGTCTTGGAATAAGACCAGGACTTCTCAGCCATGAATTTTACTGAGTGGCCTAGTCTTGGCCAGATTCCTGATTTATCACTAGAATTATAGTAATTTTGGAAAGATAAGAGTTGTTTTATAGATGCCACCCTGCCCTATGGGTCAGGGTTTTATCTCATACTTGATGTGAATAAAAGATAAATAATCATATTATCTTCACTCAACCATTATATTGATTATTATATCTTTGGTATTTATCTTACCCATGGCAACCACTTCTGGTTAAAATGTTATTGAACTCCATCAAGTTAGGCAGTGGCACGATTGAGCGCCAACTTTGATTTGTATTTTAGAATGATCTTGTGAGTCTGATGAACTGTTAACATGACCAGACATTACTGAAACACAGACACATCCCCAAAACTCGTTTTGTGTTATATATATTTCCTAATTATATACAGATTGACCCATTGATCAACGTTCTTATACTGTAGCTCTTAGTTACAATACCTCGTGCTAATATGTAAACAGTTTATTTGTTTATAATACAATGAGCCATCTTGTGTGCTTAAACATTATTTTAGAACAACACAAACATTTATAGGATGGAAGAATGGAATTGATGGGGAATAACCACTTTTGTCTGATAACTCATGATGCTGGCTAATTATGATCCCTTTCTTATTTTAATTTCTTTACCTTTTGTATCCATGAGTTACTCTTACCTTCTCTGTCTCCTATACTTTCTGGCCTGAGGATACTCACAAGTCATATCAAAAACTCTTGGTCAACTTTAAAAAAACCCACCATAACATTATGTTACCAATCTAATACATTTAGAAGACTTTAAATTATTGGTTCCTTATCTCAATGATCTTTCATACTTCATCAATAGTTTTTTTTACAAAACTGCTAATATTATATTACCTATACTTTCTGTTTAGAAAATCTTAAGTTGCTGATATCTCATCTTTATGATTTTTTTCATAGTTTACCAGTATCACTTCTAGAAATTGTGTGCATTACTTCCCTATTTCTGCTTGCTATGGCCATGTTTGTATAGCATTCACAATCTACTGACAATTCAGTTTCTTTTCTGACACTATTTGTCCAATAGTTCAATGTTTCAGAGTTTGCTTTCCTTTCTGATACCATGGCATCGATTGAATACAAGTCATCAGGAAGCTCACATGCACAAACCCCACTGAAGCAGTTGCAGTGGATTAGTTCAGAGATACATCACTCCATCACCCTCCAACATTAGGAGATTTCACTGTTTCTTAATCTTTATCTGTTAATCCAGAATTTAATTTTTGGTCATAAACAAGATTTCTTAGCAATGAATTCTTGTATTTTGCATTACAAATTGAGATACATTAAAGCAATTGAGAATGTTGTCTTTTATTAAAAAGAAATGAAGAGACAGGGCTTAAATAGTTGATCTTCTTAGAAGTAGCTGCAAGCTAATGAAGAGATATCCAAACCTTTTTTGACACATGAAGAACAATGGTACTAGTGTTCTGTGATGTTTATCTTGCAAGAGGGTTTCTTGCTTTGTGAGATGGATGTCTTCTGAAGGAAGTGATTTTCAGTATAGACTTGCCATTTCAACCATTTGCCTTTTTAGCTAAAAGTGTATACATTTGTATTGTGCCTTTTTGATTCTTGGTTTCCTAGGAAAACAAACTTTGCTTAAGAATATTTCCCCATGGAAAACCTCTAATTGGAATCTATCAGCTATTCAGTTCTCCACCTGGTTATCATGCTTTATTCATGCCAATTTTGAACATTACACTATGTGATGCTTGTCAAAGGTGTGTTGTTAGTGCCTTTCATTTCTGTATGAACAGGGAAGCCTGTTGTATTGGTTTATATTAGTAGAAGTGTCAGCTCAAACAATGCTTTGCATTTTTCTGAATAATGGAGGATTCACAAATCTTTGCAAGCAAAAGGTCCCTGGATCTTCTCTGTTGGGGTGGGGGGTGGGAGTTTGAGATCTTGCCTTTTGCTTTCGCTTGGATTACATAGGTGACCCACTGTAAAGGCAAGGAAAGTCTCCATCATAACAGAAACCATGAATTTGCTGCATTGTTGATGTTAATGATAATGTTGTTGTTGCTATTATTAACAAGTCCATACAAAGTCTTGAGCATAAAAATACTTCTAAAAATGAACTATCTGCAGAATTAAAACAATTTGAGTCACGCTCTTCAATAGATATAAGACGAAAGTCAGTAGAATGGCATAGTAAAATCCTTGCAGTCAGTTACTTAATGCTTGTTGAAATTGAGAACTTTTGACTTCCTGATGATCATGAAGGATGGAATTATCCTAACCCCAGAGGGTGATAATAGCTTGGAAGCTGCCACCCAGATGATCCTCTCCCGTAGTTCCCATCAGATGTAGCCCTGAAGCATCAAAAGAGCCCCCCCCCCGCCCCACACACATACATCTCACTGCTCATCCAGGTACTTATAGGTAGATACAGTCCTTCATATAGGCTTGACTTGAGTCACGTGACCAGCACTTTGAATTTTGGAAAAAAAAGAAGTAGCCACTAGAGTGGTCATAACAAATGGATTGTGTGGCCCTAGTCATTAATGTACTTTCAGATATTTGAGAAGAGTTTAGAGCATTCAGTTGTCTCAAAGGCAGCCCCACATAGATAGAATTCATTACAGTAATCCAAAGGGGGTGTAACCCATGGCTAAATCAGATATTTCTTGGAAAAGACGCACATTGGCTTAAATGTGTAAATGTACTCCTGGCCACCTCAGAAATCTAGGTGTGATGGGACTAAAATTAGGTCTCAGCATGATGTACTTTTCTTGCTTCTTTGCAGAGGCAAGAACATTTACTATTTTTGACTGCATGTCCCAGAATTCCCTAATCAAAATGACCACTGGGAGTGGTAGTCCAACATTAGGAACTTTTTAAACTGTTTTTTTTTTACTCTTTCATCTAACCCCTGGGGCCACTGTGTCAATGCAAAGGTTTGTAGCATTTTAGTGGGTCATAACAAATACTTTATATTCTCTTTTTTGTACATAAGTGAAAAAATTGTACAAGCTGAATCCACATCATTCACAGGAGTGCTAATGAGGTTAGGAAATTTCTAAGAGTCACTTAGTGAGGCCAAGACAGAGATGGGTTGTGAATTTTAATATCCTAAGCCTAGCATGGTCACAGGTCAAAATGATATCTCAGTTGCAAATGTATAAAATTGAAGCTGAATTCAGCTAAAGCCAGCACAAATCATTTTCACCCAAGTTAGGTGAGAACTAGGCCAGAAGCAAATTATGCCAATTTAGGACTTGCATGTACTGATGTGTATGAATTGAATTTTCTTCAAAAACAGCTTACGGTGAATAAATTTAATCATGAAGCTGAAGTTTGAAGTCACTAGGAAAAGATCCAGCTTGTTGCCTGTGTAGCAAGATTTTTATTTACTACTGATTCTTGGGTTATTTTACTTGATTGGATTTAAAGAGCATTTTTGTGTGAAATATATTTCTAGTTTAGGCCAGCATAAATATTACTATACCCAAATACAATGTTGCTTTCTTTAATCTACCATATATTGTCATCTACACCGTCCTATCCAGAGTTTCCAAGGAAGAACATGGAAGGTGTACATTCATTCAAATGACTTTTCCTGACATCTGATTTAGAAGGATGTATATTAGGCTTGGGACCAAATGGCTAACCAGGTCCACTGCCCCATTTGCAAGTGGCAGGTTTAGGTAGACATTTCTGTAATTATCATGAGGGATTTTGTTGAAATTTGGTGCAGCTAACAGTTTATTGTTAGTTTTGATGGTAGTTGGGTGATTTCTTCCCCCTATTATTTTTGGGTTTGTGATGGCAAAGATGATTAAGTAAACAATCCATCCTAGAGGGACTTGAATTTATTCCTTTCCCTTATGCTGAAGAGATTTCTCAATGGATAATCTGGGTGGGCATCACACTAACCCATATGCAGAGATAGGCTAAGGCATGGAAGATAGTGAATAGTGGAGATGGGTATAGTCATCAATCTCTGATTAATTCTTTCTCAGGAAAGGCAGAGAGGGCAACAACCTTTATGACAATCTATATAACAAATTTTTGGGATTCTTTCCCAAACATTTCCCCACAGAAAGGAGAGAATTTTCCCCTTTGCATGTTGGGTTGCATGCGTCATGTCCTCATTCACATCTTGATGCTAAGATTCTTTTGCTTGGTGCCAACTTTCTTTCTGCCTTTTTGTAGTCACTGTGGTGAATGCAGCATCATTCAACTTCCCATTTGCAACTTGGAAAAAATGTCCCATTTAAATAGGTCACATTTTGATCCTGTGCCAACATCCATCACTTAATGCGTATGTGTCGCATTTTCCAACTTGTACTGCCAGGGTGAAATTTGCAGCTAAAAATGCTGCTGTAGCTTGAGATTTGATTAGATCTTAAGTTCACGTGTTTCTTTACTGAGTGATGTAATTGATGAAAAGGCATTCTGCACACACAAGAACCGGGTCCTGACATTGTTTCTTTGTCAGACTTGACAGGTGTCATGGGGTCCCAGAGAACCTAAAGAGGGTGGTCTACACTCCCCCCCCCCCAATTTTTGGTGAGCAAGATAACTCCTCATGTGGAGGCCTTGGCTCAGGATTGTGTGCTGCTGTAATATCTACCCCTCCCTGAAACTTAAACTGGGGAAACAGCACATTAAGCTCCCCACCTGCATGCTTCACCTCCACTACAATCCCTCATCTCTGTTGTAGCTTTAGCTTAACAAGAAACATTGGGAGACTTCTGAATGGATCACCTGGATACCATGAGAATTAGCCCTGGGATAAAGAGGGAATGAAATGGGGAGGAAAGTAGCAAGGATGAAAGACAAAAGGGGATGGGGAAAGGAGGGACAGGTAATATGAAGGTGAGCATAAAAGAGAGTGTGTTTCCTTCCCCCCCAACAATTTCACAGCCCAATATTTAAATCCTTTTAAAAAAGCTTTGGAAGCCTGATCCTTTTATACAACTTATAAAGACAATGACACATACTACTGTGAAATGTGAGCTGTCTTTTATATGCTTTTTAAAAATGTTTAATATAAATCTGGGGCAAGGCATTTAAATGGGGAAAGAAGGTAGATATTCTCCAACGTAATCTGCTTATGATCTCAATTCCAGGCTGTAAAGTTCAGATAGGAAGGTTGATACTCAGCGTTAATAATGTTTTTGATAGTAGGACAATTCTGGGATGCCTTTGATTGTTGAGCAAAAGAGCTGCACCGTAGCCCTTTGGCTTTCTGCTCATACAAAAGATGCTGACTTGAGGTACAGTCTTTGAGATATATATATATATATATATATATATATATATATATATATATATATATTCAAAGCGAGTCATTCCAAATTATTAAAATAATGGAACATAGTGTTATATTTGTGCTATCCCCATTTGCAGCAGCACAACTGTTGATGGGGAAGGGCCAAGCGCTGCAGAAAACAGTTCCTCTGTTTGTGGCTTTAAAGGCACACCTGTAATGCCTTTGCACAGTTATAAGGGCTCAGTTAATGTAATTAATATATAGATAGATGGATGGACAGACAAATAGCCTGCCTCCTTGTTGACAATATGTTTGTTGATTCAGATTCGATATTAATGTAGTGCAGCTGTGGAAATCCTCCAGTGGCATGTCCAGAGAACAAATATATATTTTTAAAAAGAACACACATGGAAAAACCCAGAGTTACAGTGGTAATGGTCAGTTGTATCAGTCATCCTTGACATTGGAGGGACTGTACTGTCATTACTGTTGATGGTTGGGCAACTACTGTATATTTTGCCATCACAAGGCAAAAATCATCGTCTGATTACTCAGAAAAATTGGTATCTGTGCAATACATGCCCCGCTAGAAAGCAGGTGCTTTAAGATGATAATCTGTAAAGTTTCCTTTCAAAACTCAAGTGGGAAATTTCTAGCAAACCTTTCTTAGCAGAAAAAGCAAGATTTGTCTACAAATAAAGTAAAATATATAATAATGTCTTCAGTTTGGAATGGGGCTTTATTGATAATTTAAAGAGACTAAAATTATTATTTTTATTTGTGAACTGAGCGATGGGACCAAGTTAGAATCTGAAACAGAAGAAGTTCTGAAAATGAATGTAACTGTAAATGTTAGATTTTGTCTGTATTGGGAAAGAAGAGGTGTTGTTTCAAAGGAAAAAACTGCCATTTACAAGCAGACCTTTCCAAAATAGGAAATAATTATATTGTGAAACACCCATATTCTTGTATGATCTAGGGTTGGTTTTGTTTTTGTTTGAGTGGTCAATTGACTGCCTCATCATCTCTTATAGATTTTCACAGCTTCCTTGCCCACATTCTGACACAATGTCTAAATAGCCAACTTTGCTCATTCAAAATATAATTTTGGTATGCCTGCTTCAAGCAGTGCATCCTTGATGGATGTGCTTCTGACTAAACATGTTGTTAATCAGATAGATATTGATAAGATTGTGAATGTGTTTTTAAGGGATAGTGTAATCTCATAATGAGCAATAGTAAGATGTGTAATAGTGGAGGAAGCAAGAACTAAGGGCACAGTTGAATTTACATAGCTATTAGATTTATCTGTCCCTGTTTCTCTTACTCCAACTGGATTTTCTTGCACCTTAGAGAGAGTACGAAATTGATAGCATAGGCTTTTGTAGCCAAATCTACTTCTTATAAGCATTTACTGTAGCACACATTTCCATTCAACCCTGTCCTCCTCTTCACTATCAATGGTCTTTTCTTTAGTATTTATGTGCTACTTTTGCTGAAAAGCAGGGAGATGATAATTGTCTGAAATGATGCTATTGAATACTCACATCTTCCAGTTTATTTTTTATTGAAGAAAAGGTGAATCTATAGGATATCTGCATGTAACCACTATGTAAGCTGATCATCTGAAACATGCTGTATAGTGACAGGAACTTTAGTACATATCCTTATTTTGTCAGAAATCTGTGACAACAGAAGAACAATACATTGTTCTCACCACTTGTTACAACACTTTGAATGACTGGCATCCCAAACAATTACATAATACATTGCTAAGTTACCACTTAGTAAATCAACGTCTGTATTCATTCCCTGAGTGTGCAATATTTATGAGAGATGAGACAATGAAATAGATGAAAAAAAGATATATGAGACACATAATTTCAGTAAGTCTGGAAATAATAGCAAATCTGCTCCAGTTGTGTCTTCTGCACATGCTCTGTTGCTTTTTTATAGCGGAGAGTAGCTGTAACTTTTAAAATAGTGCAGTGGCAGTTGGAGACTTCCCTGTTGGTAGGGCTGTGAATTTACTCGGTGTTTTAGTTTGAATGTTAAAGGAGTTATCCAAAATGCTATTCTAAGATTCAGACTAAAGCCCAAAGTGGATTCACTGACATTGGAGTCACCAATCAGCATTAATACAGTGCCTTGCTCATGGATCAACTCCACAGTGTATCTCTTCTGAATATGGTTATCAAAAGGAATTTACAGTGAATAATTATCTTGTAGATTCTTCTATTTGATCTGTAGGTTACAACATGGACTACCTTTTAAAAGAAACCAGTAGAAGAATGGAGAAAATTTTATAGAACTCTATTTCAAAGAATGGGAAGCAATGTTTTGAATTGATGCTAGTCTGGATCTTGACTATTTAATTCTTAAACAATGTATATTTGTCCAGATATTTGGTTTGTTTGAGCATTATGTGTATCAGATGAGAAATGAATATTCCTCCACAGTGAAAGTCCCTTGATACTCGGGGCCAAGCTTTTCTCCTGGGCATCTCCAACCACCAGGGAAATCTGGATTCTCTCAATCTTTTGCTCAGCATCCATCAATGCCTCCTGTATTGAATCCTATCATCTCCATTCTACCGATTTCATATCATTTCTTTTAGTCTCTTCACACATTCATAGTGGAATTATAGAAACATGACTGCCAAATTACTCATTCTGTCCTGAAAGAAATATGTTTATATGTATATGCAAATGTGAAACAGTAATTGACAGCAACATGATAGCAGCAGGTGGCAGCATGGGGTGACCTAAAATCCTAGCTGCAGTAGGAACAACAATAAAAACTTTAAAATATCTAAATAAGATGAAAAACCCTTGAGCTATTTTGGAAAATATTGTGAATAACTTTTGATAGAAAAGCTAATTTTTATGTAGCTTGAAAGTCATCAAAATAAAATGATCAAGAATGGAAGGTGTGCAGAGGAATTTGTTGCTGAATTTTAAAAGAGAGAAGAGAAGGGTTGAATGTGCTGTATGCGGAGAAAGAGGTGAGTTCCAATGCAACATGGTGGAAGGAATAACCACACTCATAAATGTTCCTTTGATTTGCATGGCATATAATGTTCTATGAAAGTGTAAATAATCTATGTTATTTTTAATGAAGGTGGTTCCAGATAGTAGCTTCTCAAACTGGCCATTGAGCAAAACACAGAATGTTAGAAGCAACCCTACTCCTCCCATACCCAACAAGATTATTATAGAATTAGCTTAGGTACCCAGTAATCCCCGGTTTAGATCTGTTGCAATGATAAACATAAAAAGTATGCATTGTTGGGTTTGGGATTTAACAGTGGGCCATTAGAAAATGCATAAGAATGTAGATAAACTGCAGCCTCCATCATCATCTGTCAATGTTCCAACCACACCAGTATTCAAAGTTGGCCTTCAACTCCCAGAAATCCTAACAGCTGGGATTTCTGAGAGTTGTAGGCCAAAACCCCTGGGGACCCACAGGTTGCGAACCACTGGGCTAGGCAAATACCTCACTGAAACCTACAAGGGTGGGAGGCCTACAAGGGCAATTCTTTTTTGGTACCTTCTGGCACTTAAATAGAAAGAAGGGGGAAGAAGAGAGAGAGAGAGAGAGAGAGAGAGAAAGATTGTATTGAAAAACTACTTCTCAAACCTACATTTTGCCACATTTTTCCAGTATGCTTTCTAGAGAGATTTCTCCATTCTTGATCATATAATCTGTATCATGGGGAGCTTGACCTGATGCTTTGTGGTTCACATTCTTGACATATAAGCATATAGGCTTTCCGGTAAATGCTGATGCTATTCCTTGTGGGCCAGATATCTTATGTTTACAATATTAATTGAAATGGCAGAAATTGCTTGACAGAACTTGGAGCATTTCCCCTCCTGATACTCATTTGGGGTGGCTGTAACCCCATACACAGAACTCAGTTCATTTTCTATATATTCCCCTCTCCCTATTGGTTACATTATTTTCTTAAAATATGGCAACCCTGAGCCTGAAGGCCAAACCTACAACCATTTACAGAAATATTGATTTACTCTTGAAGCACTGTGAAGAAATATGGTTTTAGGGAGACTCCCCTCTCCCCCCCCCCCGACTTGTCCTCGCTGCTGTGACAGACCTTGGTGTCATCTAGAAAGACTAGGGAGGGCAAAGCACAACCAGTAGGTCATCTACAGCTTTGACTGTTGGATTTCCATTTGCTTTCCAACCATTCCTCCAGAGCTTCTCCAAAGTAAATGCTACTGAATATGTTTTTGGGCTATATCTTTAAAAAGCAGCTTAAGCTCTAGAGTGGAAACCTCTGGCTTACTGGCAGACCTTTGCAAAGAGAGGAGCTCAAGCAAAATGTGCAAAAGGTGTATGGTCTCTTTTCTTTGATTGTGAAGAGGAAAAGCAACAACTACACCAACCATTCAATCCATTCTTTTTTTCTGTCAAAAAAGGCTGGGCTTTTGTTAGGCCATGGCAATATTTGAAATAAGGTTCCAAAGTCTAACATTCCATCTTGCCCTATAAAAGTCCTGGTATGTCCTATTTATTTACATGGGTTTTGGGCTGGTTATCTCTTGTTAGCCAGTTGAAGGAAGGGGATTCTCCTCTAGGTATATGTGCTACCCAGATTTGCTCCATTAGGCTTTAGAGCTTTTTCAATATTTTAGGATGAAAATCAGCATGGTAACACACTCATAGCACTGTGTTGAAATGGACAAACCAAAGTCCCAGGGCAGTGTAATGTAATAATAAATGAAAGAATTGGCAATCACTCCTTGCTGCTTTTTAACAGGAATCAGCATGGGATTTCTTGAAGTGACTGCATTGCCCTGCCTGCTTAATGTTGACAGGCTTTTTTATGTTGTGATACTGCTCCCCCACCACATGTTCAAGATCTGTCCTTGGTCCTTATATAAGGAAGAATGCATGTGCATAATACAGAATCAACTTCTCAAGAAATTCCTAGTCTTGTGGAAGAGGAGATGGCAAGTCATGGAGCAGTCCTTTAGGCAGCATCCCCAAACTGTCAGCTGGGCAATTTTCACTATCCACAAGTAGGTACTTGAGCTGCCATCTGTATATATGCAAAATTCATCCAGCAAATTTGGCACCTGAAAAAAGATTTGAACTCAGGACTCTTCTTGAAAAAATATTCTGGCCTTGGGTTGATTTCTCCTCAGTGTCTTTGTTACATGGTTGCAAAGTGGGAATTGAGCCAGTAAAGACTGGATTTTCAAATTAGCATCACCATATGAAAAAGGTATTGAAGGCGATAGGGATCTTGCGTAAATGTTTCATTCCATTTCATGAATGTAACTAACAATCTGTTTGAGAAGGTTACTGTGGTTGTCTCTGTTCAGAACATTCTGTTGTGGTGGTTAATCTGAAATGCCTTTCCAATAAGTCTTGCTGCATAGTTAGAGGCGACTGCGACGCTAAGTGAAGTTTTTCCTTTGCTTTTCAAAGATAGGTCTAGGTTGGCAACATGCCCTAAAGCAGCCTCACTCAACCTGGCACCTACCAAAGATGTTGGACTATGAGCTCCATAATCCAATGGCCTCACTGGCTGGGGGCGATGATAGCAGTCGTTAAGCACACCTAGAGGGTGCCTGGTTGAGGGAGGCAGCCATAGACCAAATAGAACAGATAAGTATGGGATTATCCCTTCTCAATTGTTATGTGTGGTGAAGAATAACCCTCTAGCTGAAAACATCTTGCTGCTTTTCCTATTCTAATCAAACAACGAGATATACCCCTCCTCCGTTTAGAGAAGAATGGCTGTCTTTAAGCTGTTAAGCTGAATGCCACAAAGTGGTTCTTGCTGCTCTGCGGTGTGGAACGGAGGCCTGGACGTCAAATCCTCCAGCAGCTCAAGGTTAAGTGCAGGCCGCAGAAATGCCCTTCGTCAGCTCGCTCTCTTTCTATTAGCTGCGGGGGACACTGTAGAATTTTAAGTATGTTTCTGCGTGTGAGCAGAACTCTCTGAAGATAAGTAATGTGGGAGATTGTGTACGTGTGCTTGCATGCAGAAGAACCACCAATTCTTTCAAGACTTCTTTCAAGGAGAAATTTTTCTCATCGCTCCAGAAACTTAAGACAAATATTTCCAACACTTTCTAAGCCATGTTTCTGCTATGGGGGCTGGAGGTGCTCCCCTAATTCATCTTTACTTCCAATCACTGTGTTGATTTTGGATGTTCTGTCACTTGCTCAGTAACGTCAGTCTCTGATGCCTGCATGGGTGGCCCAGGAGAGTGAAGTCTGATGCCTGTCATGATTGTCCTAGCTCAGAGAAAAGAAGGTTAATGGAGGTCGTGATAGTAGTATTGTGCACATCTGATAGTGAGGGAGGGCAACTGCATTTCAGAGCCACTGAGGAGCAAATGGAAGGCAATGGATAGACATTGCCTAAACGACTTAGAATACCATTGAGGCAAGGTTAGCACTATTCTGACTTACAGCAGTAAGCTCTGGCTGGTGGCTAGGTTAGCTAGGGGATTTTGGGAACTGTAGTCCACATACAACTCTTCTAGGTTCTGTTCAAGCTATATAAATGTGTTGTGATTTTTAGAGTCATGTCATCTCTCAAAGAAGCACAAACATAACTTTGAGAGATTTCTACCCACTTATCTTCCCATTACCACAACTCAAGGGATTCACTGGGGGGAAAGAGAAATATAATTTATAACATCGATATGCCTATGGAGTATAAGTAGGCAATCTGTGACTGTTTGGAATTTCTTTGAACCTACAAGGTTGTAGCAGAAAACAAATCTTCACTGAATTGTGTGAGGACTAAATTTTGTTGAAACTAAGTCAGGCTGGAGAGACCATGAAGGCTACTTTTTCACATTTTGACTGTGCCAAAAACAAATTAAACCAAAAGGCAAGAGTACAAAACAGATTTCAGCAGACAGAGAAGTCCACCAAAATTTACCTGCATACACCCCAGAGTCAATGGATTAGAGTTTGTTTAAAAAACATGACTGAATTTAAAACGTTTCTATCCCTTTTATCAATATTGCCTGTGGCAGAATTTCCAGAGTTCTGATTCCTTTTCCTTCTAAGTAAAGGACTCCTTTGGAGCATGGAATTAAGGAGGTAGGATCAATCCCACACAACTAATACACCAACAAAAGCTATATTAAAAGACAAGCAGGGAGGCAAGAAGGAAGACAAGGAAGTGGATTATCTGCACAAGCCCTTGAAAAATCACCCCCCCCCCCACTCTACCATCTTGATTATAATTATATGTTTATGTAATATCTAATTTATTTATATCCTACCTTTCTCATGACATGGGATCCAAGGTGTCTTACAAGAAAGCAAAAACAAGATAAAGCTAAAAACCTGATGCTGAAAAGCTTAAAATGCAATGAAAGAAAATATATTAAAATCCTGTTAGTACAAAATCATTTCATAAATATAACATGGATGATGAAATATATTGCACACAAACACTCATGACATAAAGAGTCTCCATAACAATTCAACCATCAAATGCTGTTTAAATAACAAGGTCTTTTCTTGGCAGCAAGAAAGCAGAGAGGTGACCAGCCAACCATTCTGCGGAAGGGTTGCACTTACTGTATGATTTATATTGTAAGCCTCCCCGAGTCTCCTGGGGAGAGGGGGTGGGGTATAAATAAACTTTTATTATTATTATTATTATTATTATTATTATTATTATTATTATTATAGTCCCACAGCTTGGGAGCAACCACTGAGAAGGCCCTCAGTGCTGTGTCCCCCCTGGATGGGCCAGTGCCATGATGGGATGGAGAGAGAGCTCTCTCCAGCAGATCTTAAACCTTCAATTTCATGTAGGTTGATATGGTCTTTTAGATAGTCTGGACCACAACCATAATGGGTTTCATAGAACACAGCCAGCACTTTGAGTTATGTGCAGAAATGAACCAGCAACCAGTCAACCTATTTCACCAAGGGAGTTGTATGTTCCTTGCAATCAGTCTCAGCCACTATTCTGGCAGCAGCACTTTAAAGTTTCCAAATGGATCCCAAAGGTAGCACCATATTAGAGTGTATTACAGGGACCCAAATGGGATGTTATGAAAGCATGTGTCACTAGCCAAATCACATGCAGCTCACCACAATACAATACCGCAACTTGAATGCTCCGACAGATACATAAAATGGTGCCCTACATGAAGTTTCTTTTTTTCCTGTCAAGCTTAGAATTTTCTGTCTTGGGTTTGAAGCAGAGGTATCACTTCACCTTACATGCAATTCTGTGTAGACCAGAGGTTCTCAACCTGGGGCCCCCAGATGTTTTTGGCCTACAACTCCCAGAAATCCCAGCCAGTTTACCAGCTGTTAGGATTTTTAGGAGTTGAAGGCCAAAAACATCTGGGGACCCCAGGTTGAGAACCACTGGTGTAGACTGAAGCCTCAAAGTCTGAAGCAAGCCAACAGTCAGGCATAAAATAGATCTTTCCTAAACCTTCCCAATATAAATATTTGCATTTGAATGTCATCCTTTGTCACTGATTTTATCATACTCAAATGGTTGCTAGACAAGTGCAAACCTCTCTTTTAAAGTCCTTATTACCCAGACATTAACTTTAAATATGTTGACGTTAGAATTTACATTAACACATAATTGACAGTCGATATCATTTATGTACATTATGTAAATTATTTTGAAATTATGTAGTATTTGTTGATGAATAAACTGGGTTTATATAAACAATATAGAAAATAATAACAGAATGAAAATTAGGGGCACAATCCTGCAAAGGTTAATAATGTTGGTAATATGTGACAGATTACTGACAGTTTTGGCAAATGTTCTTGTCAAGGGCATTTGTAAATATTCTTTACATCTCTAGTAATGAGTGAGCCAAAACACCCTTTATTGACATCTAACATTAGCTAGCTATATGGGCTTTCAGGAGGCAGAATGAGATTCCTAGGAAGATCTGAGTGCCAGTGTTTCTATTGGGCTTGCTCACATATGTCATTCACATCAAGTCATAATGCTGTTTCTTCTTCTAATGATGGCTTAGTTGTGTGACCTGTAATAACAGATCCATTTTCATATTCTGCAGTAGTGGGTAAGTGGCAAATCAAGTGGTCATTGTTACTAATGGTAAACACTCTCAGCTGCAGATATGAATCTATTTATTTGTTGAGCGTTGTCTACTAGCATTTCATGAGATTCATACCAAATGGGCTGGGATACTTGCATATGTTGCCACCATTGTGTCAACCTAAAAAAAGATAAACTCTTTATCTGCATGTTATATTGCTGATAGATAGCCCTGTATTAAAGAATATATTATTAACCCTAAATTGGTTCCTAGTCTCTGAAGATCCCGGCCTATATCCAACTCTTAATTGAACTCTGAGGCTTTCAGCAAGTTTTTGTCAGAAGGGACAGTCCAGAATGTGCTAGACTGTTCCAGCTGTCTGCTAGCATTTCATTTCATGCCATCATCCCAGTCATTTATATTGGACAGCAGCTCTTAAATGCAAGCAGGGAATCTGTTTCCCAGTCTGATTTGCCTCCTCTGTACATGGACTTCTGAATTACTTTCACTGTGTTGGCATGACTGTGAACAGCAGCTCTTTAGGTCCCATTTGATCATGGGTGGTGGTGATGGGAACTTACTGCTTGTGGCTATAGTTTGTATCCTCTCTCTGGTAATCTTTGTATGAAAAAATACAGCAAGTTTCTAAAAGTAGGCAGTGAAACCACTAAACCTGGAATCTGCTTCCCAGAGAAGAACTCGGAATTCTTCTGCCTCTGAGCCACTTTGAGTTCACCTAAGTTTCAGCTCAAAACCTTCCAGTTTTCTGCTGGATTTAAATGTATTAACTGTCCCTATCTCTCTCAAACACATGCAGTGACACAAACACATCACTTGCACAGCTCTTTTCTTAAATCTTACTGTAAGAATTTTACCATGACAGTTAAAGTGAATTCACAGTGCTCTAACTGTACAGTATGGGTCCACTATTATTTGCAAAAGTGTGCCTGGAATAATGAAAATTCATGCGGTTGTATGATCATTGGCTCAATTTTTTTCAGCATATTTGCAGCATTTCAGTCCTAATGAAACAGGGACTGAGGAACTGGCTGGGTGGGTGGAACTCTCAGTCCAGGGGCATCACAGAGAGGTACTACTGGCTATCAGACTTATAATAAATAATAATAAAAACTTTGTTTATATCCCACTGTATCCCGCTATAGGGACTTAGGGTGGCTACCTTATTAATGAGTTTGGCCTTTTGAGGGCAAAATGAAGATAAAGAGGCAAGGACTGGTATTCACCCCTCTTTGGGTTGGCAAGTGCAGTTGAAGGGCTTCCATTCCTCCTCTTTTCACTGCCTGATTATGGAAAGCATGCAATTGCTTTTTATTAGGGTTGACTGAAATAAAGTCTGAGGACTTAACTGCGTAGCAAACTGTTATAGGTTGAGTATCCATTACCTGAAATATTGAGGACCAGAAGTATTTGGGATCTATTCAAATTTTGAAATACTTTTATTTGCATATGCATACATAATGAATATCATGGAGAAGGGACCCATATCTAAACATGAAATTCATTTACATTTTATATATAGCTTACACTCAATTTTGAATCATTTTGCACATGAAACAAAGCTTGTGTACACTGAACACCAGAAAGTAAAAATGTCATTAATCCCTTGTGACCAATTTTAGAATGTTTCAGATTTTTGCATTCCAGATAAAGGATGCCCAATTTGTACAAGGACTGTTCACCATCTGCTCCCATTTCTAAACAATCTGTGTGCATTATTAGAGCAATGTATAAGTTGGTACAGGTACTTCATTTCAGGGGGCAAGTGTTGTCAACACAGGGCACTCGTAAAGATTTTCTTACTGTGGATTCATTTTAATGTTCTCACCTGCAAACATTCAGCAATGGATCATTTCTTCTTATCTAGTTTGCTTTTAGCCCAGTGTGAGCTAAGCTGTTCAAGTTCAGTTGGAGTGTTGGGGCACAGCTAGTTGAATTCCAGAGAAAAATGTGTGTGTTCTGGCCGGTGAATTTATGAGCTCAGACATTTAGGTAAGAAAATTCAGCTTGTTGTCAGACTCCATCAGATAGCCTTATTGTTGGTTTTTGAGGACACCTATTTCGGTTTCAAGCCAACTTGCTGAATTTATGGAGTTATATTTCAGATGTTTAAGAGCATATTCAAAAGGCATATAAATATTCAGATTCATTTATCCTCTTTTTTTAGTATTAATGCAATAATAATAATAACAATAATAATATATATTTATTACCTGCCTCTCCTTGTGGCTCAAGGCAGAGTACAATATGGTTGAAACAGAGAGACAAAATACAAGACTTGTGCTCCAAACTGAGATGTGTTTTGAGTGCTTTTTGAGCCATCCCAAGTTCCTCTGGGTGATGGTGGTGGGATATAAATAAAGTTTATTATTATTTATTGTTGTGGCATTAAAATCACCTGAAATATAATAAAATGGTTTTAGTTGATAATTTAGATTTTTCCAGCACTCCAAAGGGTTTATCTTTTTAAAAAACAAAAAGAACAAGAAACATTATTATTTTCATTCTGAACCTTGCATTTTGTTTGCACTGAAAAGGTACTGTTGGCCTCTGGGACATTGTGATTATGACACTTAGATTCCCAGGCAGTAATAGCATAGAAAATGTCTTTGAAAGTATGGTGAGTGTGTATGTGTGTGATGAAATCAAGCTTATATTACAGTACAGGTTGGAAATGATGTAATTGTCCCAATGGCAAATGTACATATTCAGTGTTTCCACATTATGTTTCAAGGACATAGGTGTGATTCCTAAGAGAGTTGGCCTTTTACATCCATCAATTCCCACAATTTTGGTGCATAATGTGAATGTAACAACATACACTTTAATGTGTTGAAGTGCATGGAAACTATAGTGTTTATTAGGGGTGGTCAGATTTTAGGGTTGCAGGATATAGTTTGATTTTTACTGAAGTTTAAAGACCCACTGATTAAATCCATGGGAGAAATAGTAGGTAAGGCAGTTGCTTATATATTTCAAATGTGTAGGAAGACACACAAAATCAAGGAACAAGAATACTCCAAGCATATAACAGGAAATCTCTCCTCATATTTTCGAAACCCCACTCCAGCATTTTTAACTGTTACTAACTTGCTAGGGATCATAAACTTGCACATAAGCTATAAATCATCTAAAGAACCAATAGCTGATCATGTTCTACTTTCTGCCTGCTTCTTGTGTATTGCCAATCTAGAACATGATGATGACGACTAATGCTGTTGCTTTGCTTTTTGTTTCTATTTACATGTTACATCCAACTTAACAAACTGAAGTCCATCCATGTTCAAAATCATATCTGTTAAGTGTAATCTTCCATTTCATGAAATCAGTTGTCTTAAATTCGATGAAGATATGTCTAACGGGGAAATGGTGAGCAAAGTTGAGATGTAATTGCAGACAGAGATTCCCAAAAGGAAGCCAGGGCAGTGGGGAGGGGGGGAGGATGGCATGTTGCACTTTCTTTTACCGAAAAGAGACTTCTTGTGGTTAGTCTGGCAAGTTGCTACTGCTGGATGTTAAGGGAAATCCAGTGCTAAAGAATGTAAAAAAGTGACTTTTTGCTAAGGGATGGGCCTGAAGGCACAGCCCAAATAAAGGTATCTTTCCATTGATGGCTCCCACTGGTAACATGTTTGGGAATCCCTGGCACAGGAGACTAGTGCCTTCCATGGAAAATAGCACATATCATTTTCTTTCTTCATCTCCTGCTGTTTGCTGAACATTTGAAATTCAGTTGGGGTTGTCAACCATGTATCTTGAGGTTATGCTTTTCTTTTTAAAATTGTAGGGCGCTGAGAAGGTATGCAAACCACTTTTGCCTCTGTTCCATTCCTTGGCCCAGCCACATTCATTCTACCTCCAAGGGCAAAATTGAGGTGGCAGAAGTTAGAGAAGGGCAAACAAATGAAAATATAATGAATGGCACAGAGGCTGGATGGTCTGCATCCTTCTTCTTCTTCTTCTTCTTCTTCTTCTTCTTCTTCTTCTTCTTCTTCTTCAATGCTTTGGATCTTTTCATGTGGTAGGTACGGTTGGTAGGCAACAACCCTAAATTAAATGCCTGAGCCAAATGAGATGGGGGCAAGATGGTCCTGGGGGGTGATTTTAATTTAATACTTTATCTCTTGGTTGATTGTTGTAGTTAGTGCAGGCTTTGCAATTATTTGAGGGCAGGGAGCTGGGGAGGGGAGGGTTGAGAGTTTGGTAGGGAGAGTCGGGGAAAGCATGGTGTCCAATCCCAGCAATGTTACACCTGGGTTCCTTTCAGAATGGCCGATGGTGCTATTTCACCATACCGTATGGACACATTGCTACAAATCCTGGTTGGGGGAGGGTGAGACAGAAGAACAACGCACCCTGAATGCAGGCTTGAAGATACAAAAAGCATCCAGTATGGGGTTGAGGCAGAGACTTGGAAATGCAATTTCCTAACACAACTAACGTGGGGGAAGGAGACATCCTTGTTACTTTCCCAGTGTAGCGTCTTCCCAAGGGAAAGCGCGGTCGAACTCAGGCTTGCCTCGTCTCTCTGAGGCCCAAATCCCACTACCCCCACCAATCACTACTCTTCTTTCTCCCAATCCTCCCTTTCCTAACCCCCCTCTCTGATTCTTTTTTCTGTAAATAGCTATTTCTGATTTCGGATAAGCAGGGATCGATAGATTCTAGGAGGGGGGAGGACAATTGTTTTACTTTTCCCCTTTCTCTTCTTGATTTTGATGTTTGAACTTGAAAAAAACAGTATATATATAAATGTGTGTGTGAGAGTGTGTGTGTGTGTGTGAGTGTATACACACATGGATACACACATACACAGAAAAAAAATGAACAACAGTGACAACACACACACAAACACATATGCAGTGATATTGTGGAAAGAAGAAAGTTGTTGATTTCCCCCCATTGATTTATCTTGTTTCACACCGGGAGTTGTTTTGGGAGCAGTTGGGTTTTTTGGGGTGGGTGGGTGAAATGTATAGATTTCCAGTACAGTATTGCTCCAACAACGAAGGTGAAATGTTAAAAACAAAAAAACAAAAAGGAGGGGGGAGGGAAAGGAGCAACAAAAAATAAAACAAAATGAGAAAACTTTGTGATGTACAGAATCTGTAAATAGTCAAAAGATTCTTTCTCTTTTCTAACAGCAAATTATTTCTGTCACTTTATATTCAAAAATAAAGAAACCTACCACAAAATATCAGGGTAAAAAACCACAAAACCCCCAGAATCAGAGTCTTTTCTTGATCTTTGCCATGCGTGGTGATGAGTGTAAATGTGTGTTGCTTGGGGAAGATACCCTGAAAGGAAGGCTTGCATGTGAATCATTTTGTGGATTGAAAAGCATGTCACAAAGTAGGCATGGAGTGTGACTCAAACATGGAATATCAACGAGACCACAATCTGAATGACAGACTTGTTCCTTTGCAGAATTGATATAAGGTGCTTTGATGCCCAGGGTCAAGAACAAAGTGACACCGCCATCCACATTCCATTCATTAAATCAATGTAGCCTGGCAGTTAGATTTAGGAAAGCATTCTTTCTCTAAGGGCAATAGATTAGTTTAGAAGGGGCAGGTGAGGTCAGGTACCACAAACTAGTCTCTTCCCCAATAGAAGGAAAGAGATGAGCGGGGGTCCTCAGGACAAATGGATAGAGGGGTGGCACATGCACTCCAACTTTTGTGGTTTTGCAGGAACAGACCTGATTAATCCTCTGTCATCCTACTTTTCCAGCTGCTTTTACAATGCACCAGTATCTTTCCTGTCCTTCCATACACACACTTTGTTCTCAGCTAATTGTTACAAAGTCAAAAGTAGTTCACACCAAGTTAACCCAATACGTGGAGAAGAGTTGAGAGAAGGCAGAATTATACTCTTCTCAGCAAGCTATGCCAAAAGCAAATGGCATTGGCCTCTCTTAGCTTGTGTGTCTATATCTAGACATGAATATATATATATATATATATATATATATATATATATATATATATAGGCTTAAAACAAGAAGAAAACTCACAAGCAAGTAAATAATGGTTTTCACTGACATTCCCCTTCCTGCAGAAAAACTGTTGAGTATATTAATAGTAAAAAATATTATACAAATCTTATCAGACTATGTGCCATGGGTCTGGAAATATCCTTTCTCCATTTGAGCACTTCAGTGAAAAAGCTGTTTTTCTATCATCTTTCATTCAGATTAAATATCTGTGGGCCATATGAGTCATAAACTCAAGGCCAGGAGAAAGGAAATCCCAATGAGAGGAAATTGCCAAAGCCCTTGTATTACTTTGTTTGCCTCTCTTTCTGAACATGTGTGGCAGGATGAAAGAGTGAGTTAGGTGTGCATGTGTGTAAATGAACTGTGTGCAGTTAGTGATACAAGTGTATTTTTGTTTATGAGTGAATGTGGAGGATGAGGTGTAAGCGCAGGTGGTACACTGTATGTGGAGGATCAATGCTCAGAAAGAAGAGGGTTTTTCCAAAAGCAGCCAATTGTCTTTAATTGTGTTTGACACTTGTAAACCTTCATTTTGAAAGGAATAGTAAGCATTTTAAAGCCATCAGGAAGGAGCAAAGGATTAAGCATCACTATCTTTACCTGTCATTTGGCTGCCAATTTAAAGTTGAATACTGGAGGCAAAGCTGTCATATGCCTCCATTTAGAACTAGGAATAGTTCCATTTAGAAATAGAGCTCACTTTCTATTTCTCAGAACTAACAACATAGCTACTTATAATTACTTCTAAAAACATAGCTGAATACTATAAGCTACAGGCCTGTAGTACAAAACACACTATCCTCCAGTCCACCTATTTACCAAATGATGTGTAACCAACAAGTACAACTCAAAGTTAGAATGTGCTACTCTGAACACAACGTCTCAAGAATTTCTTTCCTCTGTGGTACTCAAAGAAGAAGATCCTTGTCTTCTCCATGCAATCCCCATTATTTTTCACATTATACCTTGTTGCATGTCTGCTGGAGTTGCTCCATTTCAGTGGAGGGTGTGGGGAATCTGGCGCCCTATGCCCCGAATTGCCCGGCTCCAGATGAGGGCAATTACGTGGAGTGTGTGGCTTTCCCTTATTGAGTCTAATGGCAATACAGGAAGCCTCTCCACTCTCCTTCACCAATGGAGCTCTGCTGGCATCGTCTGATGGGAGCCAGCAGTCTCTGTGGGTGACATGTTGCCGATTTTGGCCCCAAGTGAATAGGTCATAAGTCTTTGGCTCATTCCTGTTGCTTGTTGGCACTCTTCCAATAGACTAGAAAGCCAGAGTAGACAAGAATGTGGCAAGCTCAAATGTAGAGTTGCAACATAACCATGGAGCTTTGGCATCCAACAGAGGAGGAGAACTTTCTATGACATGGGCTTTAGCAGATGTCTAATACCATATCCCTTGATCAAAGACAGTGTTGAGTCACTGAGAATATTAGTTCCTGCATTAGAGCGATTTTCACTTCAATTTGCTCTTTGCCCAGTTTGTTTAATCAACCTTCCTTCTTTCTTTCACAAATGTTCCTATTTGTATCCTCACAACCATTCTGTCAGCTCTGCTCAGCTGAAACAATGATTAGTCCAGATTCACTCATTGTGCATCATGGCCAAATTGGAGATTTGAATCCTATTCCAACACTCTAATTTGGGACTTTATCACACAACCTGCTGTCTTCCCACAATCACATTAGTGCAGGGAATGGAAACATGCCTGTTTTAGAGCATTCATTATCACACTTTTCTGCCAAAGTAAAATGGCTCTGCTTTTGCAGCTTACAGTCACATGGTCCATGTTCCGCACAACCTCCACAGCCTGCTTGAGAATAGAAAAGGGGAGAGGAGGATAGGAGGACCATGATGCCCACTGATGACATATGACTGCCAGCATACCAGAACGGCAGTAAAAGGGGCCTACCTCACAGAGGGCAGTAATGGGAAGGCAGTGATATTGAGAGCAATTGACCGGTTTAAACTCAACAAAGAAAATGTGTGTTACACTAACAGATGAAATACAAAGCAGCAGGACAGATATGGCATCATATGGTAAGTACTGTCATTTTTATCCTGTTGAAATTCCATTTTGCCAGCCTCATGTCATAAACTCCCTGGTAATCTTAAATTCAGCACTTACACTGCTTTGCCATGCTGGCCCTTTGTTCATTGTTTTGCACATGAAAGGTGCCATGACTGCTTGACATGCAAAGCTCTTTTCTGATTGACATGACCAGTTTGTAGATCTCTGTTCTAAATTGTACCAGGGACTAGGGGCATACCTTAGAATCCTGGAAGAAAGACTAACTGGGGTTGATAGTCTGACCTATGATTGCAACAGCTAGATTGCCACTCTCCCAAATCGTCAGCTTCTTCCAAGGCCTTGAGATACTGCTTTGTAGGAAACTACCCACAACAAAATGAGTGAATATGAGCTTTCCTCAGTCATATCTCCAGCAGAATGTTCTTTACTGCCCCCAACGTGTGTTGATGTCCAGTAAACACTCCAAAGCTTAGTCTTGAGTGACTATGGTTGAGGTTATATTCATAGTGCTTGTGCTATGCCATCTTTCATTGTGAATGCCAATGCTTTCCAACAAATCCTCTATCTACCAATGTATTTGCCAATTTTTTTTGTGTGAAATCAGAAATACACAATGTCAATCTGGTGGTAATGAAGCCATAGATATGACTTTATTCCCAATCACAGCAAAACAAATGTTATATTGAAGGCACTGGCAGGTGCCCTGGCTAAGACTCTAACAGCATTCTGGCCTATTTGTTCTTCTTTACAGCTCTATTAGAAGGGGTTGACAATCTAGCTTCAATTTCAATATCTAAACCATAAAGAGGATGGGCAGCTGTATCAAATAAGTTGTCACACAGCTATGAGCATGTAGAGAAGTGGTTCTCAACCTGTGGGTCCCCAGATGTTTGGTTTTCAACTCCCAGAAATCCTAACAGCTAGTAAACCGGCTGAGATTTCTGGGAGTTGTAGACCAAAACATCTGGGGACCCACAGGTTGAGAACCACTGATGTAGACAGTAGACCAAGCAGACATACAGATCCCTGATTTCCTTGGTATAGAGAGACAACTTGAATGACTATTTAAAATTACATGTACAAATGAAACCATGTAAGATGCAGTCCCTCACAATGTTTTCACCAAAACAACACACTGCAGGCAAACCCATTTTTCTTCTCAGTTCCTTTCAAGATCGTTTTGGGCAGCATTCCAGCAAATATAATTAAAATCATGTTATCTTAAAATGCGATCTGCAAGTCAAGGCCCAGAAGGGCTGGTTTTATTTAACCTTTCTCCAACTTTGGCTCCAAACTGACAAATCTGATTTTGGATTGTTTCAGCTTTTAACATCATAGCTTATGTTAATTTGTTAGCCTGTTATAGGGCATACACAGGAAAGAAAGACATTAGCATTCTAGGCATATAAATATAATAATTAACATTCAGGAGCGCTATTAGAGTATAATTTATTCTCACATGTTTGAAACAGGATTTAAATGATACATTTTCTGAAGTGTTGAGTGATTAATACTGCACATAGTGCAATATGGCAAAAAGGGTACTTTAAAAATGTAGTGCATTTGAAATCATAGAGGACATTTGTTACCCAGAAGAAAATAATTTTGCAGAAATACCTTTGCACTGTCTTAACAGCAAGAAATCACTCCTCAGATTTTGTTAGGAAAAGAGCTTTTTTTACTTCCCACAAATTTCAGAATCTATTATGAGTTTCTTTTTCCACAGATGGTTTCCAAATCTCATCTGTAGTTATAATCAGCTAGTGGTTCCAAAAGGTGGATGGGAATACTGCCTCTATGTATCCAACAAACTGAACTTTAATAATAATAATAATAATAATAATAATAATAATAATAATAATAAAACTTTATTTATATCCCGCCACCATCTCCCCAACGGGGACTCAGGGAGGCTTACATGGGGCCATGCCCAGAACAATACAATATAGCAAAATATAAAAACAACCTATCATAATACAATTACAACAATACAAAAATAATCATGTACAGTACAACACAAAATCAAAAAAGCAATATAACAGGGCGGGCCGCATGAACACTCAGTTAAAACCTGGGGTGAGAAAAAGATAAGAATAAAACCACGGGGAGCAGAGACATAAAATAGCAAACAGTCTGGAGGATAGATGATGGGGGAGTAACAAAAAGTGTGTAACAGTTACTCTCCGAAAGCACATCGGAAGAGCCATGTTTTTAGATCTTTCCTAAAGTCTAAAAGAGTGGAAGCTTGCCTGATTTCAATGGGCAATGAGTTCCACAAACGGGGGGCCACAGCGGAAAAGGCCCTCTCCCTTGTTCCTACAAGGCGGGTCTGGGATAAAGGCAGTGGCGACAGGAGGGCCTCCCCTGACGATCGAAGAGATCGGGCAGGTTTATGGTAGGAGATACGGTCACGAAGGTAGGTGGGTCCCAAACCGTTTAGGGCTTCATATATGATGGTCTGCACCTTGAATTGGGATCGGAAAATGAACGGTAGCCAGTGGAGCTCCTTAAACAGGGGAGTAGATCTCTCCCTGTAACTCGCCCCCGTTATTAATCTGGCAGCCGAGCGTTGGACCAGTTGTAATTTCCGAGCCATTTTCAAGGGAAGCCCCACGTAGAGCGCATTACAGTAGTCCAGTCTAGAGGTAACTAGGGCATGGACCACCATGGTCAAGTCAGACTTCACGAGGTATGGTCGCAGTTGGCGCACAAGTTTGAGTTGTGCGAAAGCCCTCCCGGCCACCGCTGACACCTGAGCCTCAAGCGTCAACGCTGAATCCAGGAGGACCCCCAAACTGCGGACCTGTGATTTCAGGGGGAGTGCAACCCCGTCCAGCACAGGTTGCCACCCAATACCCCGATCTGACGAGCGACTGATCAGGAGGGCCTCTGTCTTGTCAGGATTGATCCTCAGCTTGTTCCTCCTCATCCAGTCCGCCACAGCGGCCAGGCACTGGTTCAGCATCCGAGGGGCTTCCTTGGAGTTAGATGGAAACGAGTAGTGGATTTGTGTGTCATCTGCGTAGAGATGGCAACACCCTCCAAAACAGCACTTGGCTGAGTTTGGTGAGTGAGCCAAAAATACGATTACTCTGTGAAATGTCCCATCTCAAACGGGAGCATCGAACTTTAAGAAAACCAAAGATTTATTCAAGCAGAGCACTCAGAGCAACTCCCTTTTCCAGGAAGTCAAACACAATTTAATTCAGAAAATTTTATAGCAGCATTTTGAATCAATGGATATGGCGTTCCCATCCTCCAAAGATTCCCATCCTCCAACGGAAGGTGTTTCTTCCATCTGTTAAAAGATTTGACTTTTGATAGAAAAAATGTATTCTAGAATAAAACATAAATTTCTCAGAATTTTTTCTGATGTTATCATAATTTGTTTTCTCGCCCTCTTAAAAATGATTAAGCAAGCAAGAAAAGAAAAAACTTGCATAATTTTCTCCCAATATTCTACACCATTTAAAGAGTGTATTGACTTTGTGATATGGCCTAAGGGCTAATCAATAATATATATATGCCCCAATAGGACTGAGTGTATTTATTTCATTTCTCCTTCACTATGCTCTGGAACTTTGGTAAGTCTAAGGCAGGGATTTCCAAACTAAGGCCTGCAGGCCAGATGTAGTCTTCCGAGATCATTTACCCGGCCCTACCATAAACATTAGTCTTAGGGTCACCCTAGGACTGAAATGACTTGAAGGCACACAACAACAAAAATCCTAATTAACTTGACTATCTCATTAAAGGCCCACACTTCCCATTGAAATACTGGTAAGGTTATGTTGCTTAAAATTGTTCTTCATTTTAAATATTGTATTTTTCTTTCATTTTTTTGCACTACAAATAAAACATATGCAATGTACATAGGAATTCAGAAACTCGTAGATATTATGGACAGTTGTCATTCTCACAAAGGGAATTTGGAATGTATAGTCAATATAAGTGACATTTCAAATTCTAATCTTGATTTTCCGTCCTTTCTACAGCATAAAAATAAACATGCAGGCAAATTTCTGAGTTGGCTACCAAAACTACAAATTACATGCATACTTGGAACTAGACCCCAATGAACTCCATGTAACTATCTGAATAGGCCTGCTAAAATTTTGTCTGTTTGCTGCAAGGTCTTTGTATTCATCTATAAATCATTCCAAATGCTTCCCAATTACATTTCCCTTTATTTGGCTCATGTTGCAGAACACTTATTAATTTTAAAACCGAGTTCAGTTAGGATAAATCTTTGCTTGTTTTTTTCTCTCACAAAAGAATATGTAATTTCAACAGTCTTCTCTATAGTAAGTTTAAAAAGCAAGAATTTTTGTATATTATTAATTATTTTTAACATTTCAATTTTTTAGGGAGAAATTTTATTAGCATTAAAAAATTATGGGCAGAACTTTTTTGTAGAAAAGAGTATATTTTGCAAAACATATAAATGCATTGCTTTTGGTGGAAAAAAATGCTGAATGCTACAAAAAAGTATTTTGCACAGAACCCAAGATTGCCACATAAATGAATTCTTCATAAAATTCCCCAAAACATTTTAAACATTGTGGGAACTATTTACTCCGCAAGATGTCTCAGAATGTCAAGATACCCTTTTTCATCAAAGACTAGAAAGTTTGCAAAGACTAGAAAATCTGAAACCATTTAAGCAGAAACAACAAAAAGGTGGCAACAAAGGGTTTTCGAGAACTTTTCAAAATGGACTTTCCAAAATAGTCATTCTCTTCCCCATCTCAGAGTACAAAGTCCAAAATATGAGGATTATTGGGAGTGGACCATATCAATCAATAATATCACTGCCTTTTCTCCAGACCATTTAATAGAGGGAATACGGTAGTTGGAATGTATGCTGTTGTAGGAAGCTGCGTGTCTGAGCCAATTCCTCACTCAGCAGCACCTGCGTAACTAACATGGCATTTTGATGGCTATCTAGCCCTTACCAGCTAAGCTGTTTCTACATTCTGTCATCATGTGTTTCCGGGTGGTTGTAAAACAAGTGGAGGTGTATGGATACAAACAGAAGGCTGAACACAGGGAAGGAGAAAAAAATAGACTAATTGGGAGTGGGGAGGGGACACTGTAAGGTTCAGATGATTAGAACTGAAAGAAATAGCCTACGTATTGAAGGCTACAGGAGGCAGGGAGAGTTATGGGCCAATCCTACACTGCATCTATAATGAAGTTGTGGCTGGTACCTGACGTCACTGTCCTCTTGTAAATTCCAGCATATTTAGAAGATGGGAGGGCCAAATCCTGGGTTAAATATGACACCAGGCAGTGGAATTTCTGGCTCTATTAGTCTGTAAATATGTAGTATCTCATACCTCACCAATATATATAAATAGCCAATTGGCCTCCAAGCAAACCTGCACGCATCCATAAACATGTGAGCTGCCATGGAGGGAAGTGACCCAGATGAATCTTTTGTGTTCCCATTCTGTGCAAAGAAGACATGATAATAGTAGCAAGGCATAGATTGATAGAGAATTATAGTTTTTTGGTAGATGGTGGAGAAGCATCACTGATACATTTCAGTTGTGGCACCCAATGTAACACAGGAAAATCTTGTGAGAGAAGAATGTGGTATGATGACAACTACGGAGAGTGACAAGCAGTACTAAAAAAAGAAAAGAAAATGACATCACATCCATTGAATTGGTCTGTTTGCAGTATACTCTGAATGACATATTTGTGACATTAAAGTGTCATAAGCTCAGTCATAGATTGTCTCCACTCCCTTAAGGAAGCCAACAGAGAGAAAGAAGAAACCGACAGGGAATACACTTGTTTTTTTCCTTACTGGACTAAAAATGTTTATTTCAGACTATATATTTGAACAATTATACCTTGAATTGACTGTCATTGCATAACTAAATGCACAGTGCAGATGTCACACACTAGAAACTATGACAGACAAGGGCCTTTATTCATAGGATCTTTCCTGAAACTAGTCACCGTTTCTCTAGTAACACAGTGACCCAGGTGCCCAGAACTCTTGCTTCTCTAAATCCCCATGAAAGAAAACTGAATGTACTAAATTCCATCCTATTCAGAAGTCAGGAAATGTCACAGGATATATTAGTGGATAAACAGTAGGAAATGTCAGAGGCCAGCCTTCATTTATAGAAGGTGTAGTCTGCCTCAGGAGAACCTCAAAAGCAGAGGCAGAAGCCAACCGTCCTCTTGACTGCTGATTGCTGGCTAGCGAACAACAGTTTCTCTCTCATGCTTTTGAATACTGCACTGAAATAACTGATTAGACAGACAGACAGACAGATCTAATAAACAAACAGGATTTAACAAATTACCAAAATATTTCAACTTCTATCTTCTTCAGTTGCTAAAAACAAAAGTAAATTGCATCCAAGGTGGCAGTTTGGGATACTCTATTGCCAGCATTCTCAAATAGACAGTTGTGTTATGTATTATCCTCCACTATGCTGAGGCCATGTGGTGTTCAGTTCTTAAGTTTGTGGATCCAGAAAGTCTCCCTTACATCCAAAGTACTTGAAAGAGGTGGCATCTTGGTTCCTAATTCAGACAAAGCAGAGATATTGCAGCATTCTGGATTAAAATAGCTAGCCAATGGTTGGCCAAGTTTCATGGTGAGGATTGCAGACTTCTGATTACTGAAATGTGTCCCTCCTCCTTCGCACATGATTTGTGATAGTCATGAAAATGTTTTCTCCTTCACTGGGGGTTTCAATATTTTATAATTTTATGGAAAGCCAGAAAAAGTAACATAATCACAGGAAAGATCCACCAATAAAAGTATTATATATATTATGGGCATGGAGATGCACAGAGTTTCTGACAAAGTAAAGCCAATTTCAAAGGAGATGTGGGTGTTTCACAACATGCAATGCTCAAACTTGTAGTTGATTGCTGTGGGATTTTAATTTCTATTTTTTGCAGATTTTTTTCAAACCAAGCTACAAGAGAAGAGGAATAAGATGAAGAAAAAGATGGTCTTCATTTTTCCCCCTCCCGCTCCCCCGCTTGTTCTATTCCTGCCTGGGGAATCAATACGATTTACTATTGGTGATGCACACATTTCTGTGGCCACATGAAAGCTGCATGTGATCACCTAATGGTTCCTTTTTCATCTCAGTTGTTTATCTATCCATTTGCCTCACCTGAAGATAGAGATAATCATATGAGCCTTATATTTTAAAAAAGACCCACCAGATTCACACTTCTTTAATCAACACAGAAAACTGGAATACATATAGTTTTCACACAGTTATATTTTTCAGAATTTTTGTGATGCCCTACACATGCACAGGAACATACGTAAAAACATGTAAAAATGTGTCTATTCAGGTGTATACAGAAATGCGTTTAAACTTGTATGATTTTTTCCTTCCTTTTCTCCCTCCCTCCCTCCCTCTTTCTTTTACAATCATGAAGTGATACAGAAATGGGACAGAATGAAGAAAGAGTTGGAAAATTCAAAAACAGAGGAGAAACCCCAAATGACTATTTAGCCCATTTCCAGCATCAAATCATATTGTAGACCAGGTGATTTTAGAGACAAAAATAGAGATACCTTAGGTGAGGGAAAACAGCTAATGGATGTGAGCTGTCCAGAGCAATGAAAAGGGTTTTCCTCATGTGTACAGCCCCTAAGACTCAACATGTAGTGGTTCCCATGGTGGATAAAACTGTAGTAGTTTCACAGCTGAGATTCAAGGGCATTCAAGACACCCGAAACCTTTACTAGTGCACCATGAGCGATGATTCTCCTTTATCTTGGTTCTGTTTAGAAACCCAGAAAACCAGAAAAGAAACAAAAAAGCACAAGGTCAACTGTTACAGGAAGTAGGGTACAGGAAGAGGGATGAAATGAGATTCCAGTGTCCCAAATGTGCTCTATATTGATATAATCAGGTCTGCAAAGTGATGGAATGCATTTCACCAAGAGTGGGAAACACAGCCCGTGTAAGACCATTTTTGAAGTTCCCTGGATCTCTCAATTAACTCCTTCCATTATTTTAAAACCTTTTTGAATTAAAAAACATTCCTTGCGACACTTAGGACTTCATCACATGGAGCATTTTCCCTGTTGTAGGACACTTTTGGTTCAATTCAAGTGGCATGGAGTCTATCAGCTGCTTTCACTGCATTTTCTCCTTAACAGTAATCTAGGCTTGAAATTGTGATCTCGCTAGCTGTTTACCATAACACTGATCGAATGGAGGGAAGGCAACAGTAGCAGGAGGAGATCATGGCAAAGTGGTTTATTATTGGTACAGTAGAGTCTCACTTATCCAAGCCTCGCTTATCCAAGCTTCTGGATTATCCAAGCCATTTCTGTAGTCAATGTTTTCAATATATCATGATATTTTGGTGCTAAATTCGTAAATACAGTAATTACAAGATAACATTCCTGCGTATTGAACTGCTTTTTCTGTCTAATTTGTTGTAAAACATGATGTTTTGGTGCTTAATTTGTCAAATCATAACCTAATTTGATGTTTAATAGGCTTTTACTTAATCCCTCCTTATTATCCAAGATATTCGCTTATCCAAGCTTCTGCCGGCCCATTTAGCTTGGATAAGTGAGACTCTACTGTATAAGGAAGGGAAGCAAAGCTTTGCAAGAGGGGATCATAGCAAAGCGGTTCATAATGACACTGGTATAACGAAGGAAGGAAGGAGTGGGAAAGACATATCATGGCAAAGGGATTTATGATTACACTTGTTTAATGAAGGGATGCACAACCTTGCAAGAGGGGAACATGGCAAAGGGGTTTATAACTACACTGGTATAATAGAGGGAAAGAAGGCATGGAAAAGACTAATCATGGCAAAGGGGTTTATAATTACACTGGTATAATGTAGGGAAGGAAGATATGGGAAATACTTATCATGGCAAAGGGGTTTAAAATTCCCCTGCTCCCCCTTCCAATGGTATGAGGTCCATAGTAATCTTGGCTTTCAAATATTAAAGTTTTCCCTGATGAAAAAAAAATACAGAAAAGGCAGAGAAAAGGATTCCCCGTGTGATGGTTCCAAATGCAGGCAAAAACGGGAGAAAACCTGAAGAGAGAAACATGTGTCATGAGAAGACAGAACTTGAAACAGAACAATTGGGGATCTAATGGTACGATTTTCTTTGCTTGACAGACAGTCCTCAATGCTTTTCAAGGTCCATGTGATGAAATCCTTAGAGAATATTGGAATATCTGGCTGATTTTATGCTTCAGGATTACATCCTTGAAAGGAGAACTAAACATATATCAGGATGAATCAAAAAGAACTGGGATCTGAAATGGGGAAGATTGATAGATAAAGTCAAAGAACAAAAAAAATATAAAGAACTGAATCACTCTCTTTTTATGAATGATCAATTAAAATAATATCTGAATGAAAGAAAGTACTGTTCCCAGAGGGAGGGTGGAGGGGCAAAAACCAATAGACACAAGTGGGAGATAAAGGTGGAATTAGCAAGGATAATAATAATACTAAGAATATATCATTCGATATGTATATTGAAATGGTGATGGATTTTGATATTATTCTACCGGTGCTTTCAATAAAAACATATTTTAAAAAGAGAGAATATTGGAACCATTTTTTTCACACTGTACTCTTCTAGGGTTGCTATGTCACCCAGACAACTGGATTTTGTTTGAATTCTAGGCATCCCACCCAGTGACTGCTTGAACTATTATTTGGCTTGGATGCCAAGGTTTCCTTTATTGTTTTATAAAAAAGAGTATTCCCTTAGTTTTTCTAAAAGCTAAGATACGGGGCACAATGTGGAGTTCAGTCAATTTGTTCTGCAAAAAACCATGTCCACCTGTGCTTTCATGCTTAAGAGAAATAAGAATGAGAAGTACAAATAGTGGCAAGCAAAAAGGAAGGGAGTGGTGCTTTGGGAGGGCATGAAGAGAGTTGAGGGAGAAAGAGTTGGAGAGATTGGAAGCAAACTGTGAAGCACCAAAGTGCAAGAAGCAAGGGAGGTGCATATTGGGAAGGTGTGATCAGGGGTATGTGAGCAAGTATGAGAGACAGGAGAGTGAGCAACGCAGTGCTCATAGCAAAGTGCAAGAAGCAAGGAAGAAGCAATTGCAAGGGTGAAGGGGAAGTGAAGCTGGGGAGAGTAAGAGAGTGCAAAATGAGGCAAGGGTGAGAGGGAGTAGAAGAGGTGGGGAAGTGAGAAGCATCAGTGTCAGAGGGCAAGAAACAAGGAAAGGCCTTTTTTCAAACAGGAAGTAAGCTTCCTGTTTTCTTTCTAGGTGAAAAAAGTTTCCCTTTGGACTTAAAAAAGTCCAAAAGAGACAAAATGTGGCAAAACAGTGAATGGAGAATCAACTCGAAATTAAGCTGTGCTGGGTGTCGGGCTTGCACCTTCAAAGTCCTATAGAGACCAATTTGCCTTCCTAACTCTCAACAGTTACTAATTCATACATGACAGAAAGCTCTCTGGGTAGATAAAAGGTTTCTTGGGGGACATCATCTCTTTTATAGCCCCTTCATGATCCTGCTAGGACAGGCAAAATTCTGTATCAGAGACTGAAAAAGTCATGTTTCTAAGTGCCTTTCCAGATGGTTACCACTCTGTTTCTGGATCTATATCCCTTCTATTCAGATCCTTTAGAAAGAATAATTGAGAAGCGTTTCCATATTTTTTGGCCTTGATGAGGATCTTGATGACTGAATATTTTTCTCTCTCCAGAGATCTCATTGCAAATTCTCCAGACACATTCAGTGATGAAGTATCCTCCTAGGTGTTTTGGTAATGCCACTTGCTGGGCTTATTGGGGGGTATATTATTAGATCATCTCTTGATGGTGAAACATTTATTTTTACGTTCTCTTCCAGAATCAAGTCATGAGATTTTTTCCCCTGTTATAGACTTTTCTTAGATCAAAGTAAATGGAGAATGTTATGTTTCAGTGCACCAAACATCTCTATACAGCAGCTGCTATTAAGTAAATACGTTGTCTGGCTTTGCCCCATGGGACTGCTTTGTACATAACAGAGAGTCAAGCCTTGAGTTAGCTTTTTGAATATATGTGTGAAGATTAGGCAGCTTAGCCTAAGTCTTTTAGTGGAAATGTACTTTCTCAAGATCACCTTGTCTTCACCACCATCAACCACAGCCACAGCACAGTCCGGCAGAGCATGCGGCGCTGTGCTCCTTTGCAATTTCATGGAAAGCAAACACTTCTGAGAAAGGCTTGCTTTAATTGCATGTCACACAGCAGTCCTTGCATTGGACTTACCTTGAGATAGCCACCAAGTTCATTACAAACAATTCCAATCACTGCCGTTTGTTTATCCCTATATTGTCTTTTTATGCCTTGATATGCATTTTTAATTAGATGCGCCTCAGTTCTTTCATTGCCTTCATTCGGGAAGGACACTTTTCACTAACTCTGCAAATATTCACTATTCTTTGGAGGCCAAGTCTCTTTCTTTGAAAGAAGATTGCTTTGACCTGGTTATCAGTTATAACACTTACTGGCTTTTTTGTCTCTGTAACTCTTCAAATCCACATTAATTTCTTTTCTTCTTTCTCTCCCCTTTAAAGACAGAGAGATTTGAGGTCATGCTTGGAAAGCATCCTTTTTGAACTAAAATTCACAGAATCTTCTGGCCATTTATATGCTCTAATGTATAATCAACATTGCAGGGTTTTTTTCCTTCCACAAATGTACATTCCTTAGACCAGTGGTTCTCAACCTGTGGGTCCCCAGAGGTTTTGGGCTTCAACTCCCAAAAATCCTAACAACTGATAAAATGGCTGGGATTTCTGGGAGTTGTAGGCCAAAACACCTGGGAACCCACATGTTGAAAATCACTGCCTTAGGCAAAACTTGCTGGGGGTCTGCATTGTAGAAATCTGACTATTCTCTTGAGGTCTGTGAGGACAGTAGAAGTTCAAGTTATATTTTGGACTACAACTCAGATAGCTGCCTGGGAGACTCTGAAAGACATTTCTAAGTTCCATTTCAGTGTCAAAACAGCACTGAACAGGCGACCTACTTAGCTTCTGCACAATGCATGGTGGCTTTCCATCTTGTCCGTTGGCAATGAAATGTCTTGGGCTACCCCTCTTGCTTCTGGTTCTCAGCAACCTTTGTGTAAGGCAGATCGTACTGAACAGTATTTTGGCCATTTCTAAGGACAGGTGTGACTCAGCTTATCTACCCAACGTTATGTAATCTGCCAGTCTAAACTTACCCAAATGGCTTACCCATTCTAGAAGTCTTATTTTTAAACCACAGACACACCTTTGTGCATATGTCTATGAATGTTTGAAAGATTATTCAAAATTCTCTCCCCTCCACACCTCGTTGCAACAGGCAACTAATTTCTGGATTTTAAAGTGGGTCCATGGTGTGAACACCCAATCTCCTTGGACCATAGGCCTTTCTTGGTGGCTCATGGCCCTGCCTATATAGAAAAAATATATATAATGGCAACTGCATTTACCCAGCTCTTTAGAAGAAGGAAAGACAGTTGCTTGGTAAATGCTCAATTTTTTTGTTCTTTTTCTTGGCAAAGAATCAGTTTGTTCCTTATTTATCTGAACACTTGCTCATCCCTCATGCTTAGTTATAAGACAAATGCAGCCAACCAAGACAAATGAGAGGTGAGGCATCAGCAGAGCTATTTGCCTACTTAATCACTGTCAGTCACCCCTGCTGCCTCCGTCCTTCCCTCACTCTCCAACATCAGGCACCCCAAATCTTCAGAGTCCATTCTTGGTGCAAGGCTGACAAGAACTTTCTTATGGCTGGATGCTTAATGAGCCCATCCACTTTATTTCTTTCTGACATGGCAAGATCAAGACGGAAACCAGGAGGGACACTTCTCAACTTTGAAGATGTGTGTCACATCCTACCAATTAGATAGTCATCTTATCCACCGCAATGCCCTTTCTCACTTTAGTGACTGAAGTATAGCTGGGTGATGTAATACCTGCCAAACATATACATTCCTGGGGCACATAATGGCCCGCAATCTAAATGGCTCAGTGTGGCATAGTAGTTCTACATGCTGGATGACACCACATTTACGCACATCCAGGCTTAATGTAGAGCTACTGGAGAGTGGGAATGACACAAGTGTGTTTTTGCCTCTTTCTGAAATGTCCCACAGAAAAGTTCCTTTTTTGGACTGAGATACCTAGACTTTCCCAGTCAGCATGGCTACGGTGCATGGTGTTTTGAGGTGGTACAAAGCACTGCTACTCAAAGTGGTATTCTGTAGACCATTGCCAGTTCCATGTGCTGGAATTTCAGAGGAAGGAATTATTAAAATTATTGATTGTTGCTCACCTAATAAAATCCTGTGCAATTAATGGGGCTGTCATAAGCCAACAGGTGACTCAAAGGCACACACACAAAGGAACATGGCCAGATACTTTCTTGATCCCCTTTCCCTGCCCCTGCTTTCAACCAGGCACAAAATGATTGTGTAGGGAGATGTTGCATCCATTTTGCAATACCTTGGGAGGGGTGCTTTGGTGCACTCAGAGGAAGTGAGGCAATACTAGCCCCCCTCCCCCAGACAAAAGAAGACATGGAGATTTAGAGTAGGCTTACATCTGAACATGCTTCTAACAGGATACTAGCAACAATTTGGGAAAGATAGATTTCCAGCATTTGGAATAGTTATTTTTTAAATGAAACCTTCCAGAATGCCACAGCCAAAATAGCCTACAAATGTGAGCTCTATATGATTAAGTAGTTGGAAGGGCAAGGTGAGATAGAAAATAAATATATCAAGTGATCTGAAAAATTAAATAGAAAATTATGCATATCAGGCTGGGAAGAAGTGCATATTTATTTAGAAATGAATATTTTACTTCTAAGCAAGACATGTCTCACACAGCTGTGGAAGTTATTCACTCGTTTGTCATTCTCACAATTAAATAGACTTTGAATAATTTGGAAATAAAATGACTGTAAGATGTTGATCTCCTCATATTGGCTTAGATCCAACAGTTATACAGCAGTGTATTAAAGTCCACCAACAGTAAGGCATTCTGTGGCTTTGCAATGTAGTCTGATGGTGCCAGGGTGCAGCTCACAGCCAATTAGGGGCCAAAAATGGGGAGGTGATAGTGTGATTTCTAACTTAATGCTGCAGCCTTGAGAAAATGTGAGACTGTGTTTTTCTGTCAGGGTACAAGAGGAGGAAAGTATGAGCAAATGGTGGTGGTGAAAGCTCAAGCAAGCCTCTTCTGAGGCAAGGCTCTGTTCTATCCTCAACCATTCCAGCTTCGCTCTCTCCTTTCTTGTTGACTCTCTCCTCTCCTCCTTTGAATGCCTTTCTTTCATTCTTCCATCCCTTTTCTCTAACATGTTAATACCAGCATCTAGCATTAGTATAAAGGCGCTGAAATCCAACCACAATGAGATTGACAAGATGTCAAAAAAGAACAACAGGAAGCCATCACACATACTGGTGAGTTGTAAGCCCCATCCTCCTCCTGATAACTTTGCATTGTGCTTTATAGGCAGTCCCCAAGATACGAACAAGGACGTAGTAAATAGTTCCTTCTCTAATGTCCATTAAAATGTATAGGCCAGGATAAATGAGGCTTATATTTACCCAAGTCAGCAAGAGCATTCTTGCCATTTTTCCTATCTTCCCATTTCTCTCTAAAACTGTCTCACTGGAGACATGGTAGGCATGATATGATTTTCAACCTATAGCACTAGGCAATGATATTTTACTGGCAAAGATGATAAGCCCTCTAATTGACATACAAAAGTGGATTAGATTGACATTTGAACTTTATTTTAACACCGGTAATGAGATAGGGCCATCCAGGACAAACGTTACACAGGTAGAGCACAGTGATTTCACTATACCTGCCATGGAAATGCCCAATGGAATCCTGGGTTTTTGAGCCCTAAGAGTTCTCTGTCTGAGAATTCTAAATACCCTTTCCTAAACTGCAGATCCTAGAATTCCATCAGAGACACTATTGCAATTAAAATAGAATCATCTTACTATGATTGTGTAGTGTGAAAAGGCCCAAGGATAATTCTTTTAGGGAGTGTAGAACAGACCTTTTAGGGCAGTGGTGGTGGTGAAGAACAGGCTTAGGAATGTTCTGGAAGTTTATAAGGAACAGTGTATATATGGGGAAGCACTGATGTCCTGCAGCACCTGCACTCAACCTTTTTTGTGTGTGTGTCAGGAGTGACTTGAGAAACTGCAAGTCACTTCTGGTGTGAGAGAATTGGCCGTCTGCAAGGACGTTGCCCAGGGGACACCCGGATGTTTTGATGTTTTTATCATCCTTGTGGGAGGCTTCTCTCATGTCCCTGCATGGAGCTGGAGCTGATAGCTCTCTCCCCGGGTGGGATTCGAACCTGGCAGCTTTCAGATGAGCAACCCAACCTTCAAGTCATGAGGCTTTAATCCACTACGCCACCAGGGGCTATTGACAAGGCCAGCTATGGCAATAGAACCCTATCACATTAACTTGAAAATAAAAGTGTATGCCTCTAACTGCTGCCTTGGTATTGCAATACATAAAATCTGTGGAAGTGGAAAGCACTCTTTTTTTATGTTCCAACATCAGTTGCCACTTTTACCCTCAGTTCCTGGATGAAGTTTACATGAGGCACTCCACCACCCACATGATTTTAAATACAGGGCAGATGTGAATAATTTGAAAACCACTGTAGGTCAGACTCCATTGGTAAACTTCAGTGGACACTCAAGACACTCAAATTATTTTGCATTATGGAACTACTCTTCATTATTCGCTTTAAAAAGTTTCAACCCCCACCCCCAAATTTTTCTGGCTATGGTCCTGATGCACCCTATTTCATAGAGGACAGTTGCCCAGGTCAAATTCAATTTCAAGACAAACAACCACAGGAAGGAAGATCAGGGCCTTAAAGCTGCATATCAAGAGTTAAAACATGGACAGCAGATTGAGCAGGCACAAAGTTTTCCCTATTATAGTGAGATATATTCTGTCTCTATTTAAATTACGGCCATTGCACCACATAAATTAGCATTTTCACATTTTATGAAAATCTGCATTTTCCCTTTGTGGTCGCCTTCTCATATCTCTCTCTTTATGTTACACAAATAGTAATACCTGTAGGTTCAGTGTGTTTACCAATTTCAGGCTCAAAATAACCGCAACAAATCCACAATGTATTCCAATTATTTCTTAGAGCTCCAGTTTTTCTATAACACACACAGTATGTGCCATTGTTTGTACATATGCATTAGGCTTCGGAAATGGACCGAGGGGAAGGGGTCACAAACTTGCCTGGAGCGATGCTTTGTCCACTGAAGCTGCCCGAGTGCTCCATGAGACCGGCCTGCTGGCACAATTAATATACAGTTCTGGGGAAAGGGAGCTCTGCAGTTACTCAGGAAATCACTCAGCCATTCCCAGCAGTTCTGACTGGAGTTCTATCCATAATTGAAGAGCTCTGGGAGGTTTGCAGGCTAGTGGTTCTTCTCCAATTAGGGCTAAAAGGCTGCATTTATTAACAACTGGCTTGTTTAAATAGCAGCACTTCAGTGCACTGTGTGGCTGAGGAAGGCACTGGGAAATTGAGACAGCTGGCAGAAAAGGTCACACACTTGTGTGTGTGTGTGTGCATGAACACATGTAACACACACATGTCTTTAATAGCCACACTCGCTATCAATCTCTGCTTCCCTTCACCTCCTTGGAATCTCAGTAGCTGTCCACTTGCTGGTGCTGAATGGCTCATGGGATGTGATTTCTTCTGCACATGGATGCTGGCATTCACACGACCATGATCCCAGCTGCCCTCTCTTGCCTTCATGCTTCACTTGTTCTTATGCCACAGAGGCTCACTGCTTTTCACTTCAAAGGAGAAGCAGCTTAAGTCTGTGTGGAAGAAGTGGCGACAGCATGGGGAGTGTGTGGTGAAACGGAAGGTGGCTTGGCGTTCCTGAGGGCCCCTTGGGTGTGCTCACACTCTGCTTGTACTTTTCCAACCCAACAAGCTTTCCCACTCTCCTCCATTTCAGAAGCTTATGCCTTGTGGGTGGGGAGGGGGGGTAGCTTTGCAGTCAATCTCCTCTCACACACTCCTCTCACACCCCTTCTCAAAACTTTAGCTGGAACTATTAAAACTTATTGGGACTCTGCAGAGCTCCTATTCAATATGAACAAGTAGATGCTCTCCCTAATTTTTGGAACTATGCGGTGCTTTTCAGTTTAAACTGCTATCATGACAAATGGCCTCTTCTCAGCAGGTGGACCTTGGGCATATCTACAATCCCAAATTCATTATCTCTCCCCTCCTAAGACTTCCACAACCAGGTTCTCTCCAAATAAACTCAAGGTCAGTTCTTCATTTCCTGATCATGGCCAAAAAATCACCATGATCAACCATGAACTGCTGATTGTACACACTGATCAAAGTCATATTAGTATAAACTTGATTTCTGTGTGCGTGCTGGATGTTTTACATTTTGTACTCCCAATCAACAACTCCAAATGCACTGCTGCTGCCATTTATTGGCTGGCAGGGGCAAGATGCCTGGACAACTCCCAGTTTTAGTTCCTCAGCCAGGATAAGAAAAATAAATAATAAATAAAATTTTATTTATATACCTTTCCATCTCCTTGAGAGGACTCAGGGCAGTTTCCAACATAAAAACATTCAATTGTCAGAAGGAGACCATACAATAAGGTTAAACATAACAAACATAGTAAACATCATCATAAAATAAAAACAAACAAACCTACTAAAAACAATCACAAAAATTTAAATCCAATTCAATATACTCCATCAACGGGTGCAAAGTGCCAATAACCAGAACTTCAAAGTGGTCATGGTCAACTATATGGGTAGGCTAGGACTAGTGCATCAGAATATCAATAGGGCCAGGAAGTGGATAAAGTGCAGAGCAGGATCCTAGTTGACAACTGGCCGGTGGGGGGGGGGGGGGGGTGTCCTAGGGACTAATCCTGCTCAAAACTCCTGCAGGAACCACCAGGTTTTCCGTTCCTTGTGGAAAGAGGACAATGAAGGGGTTTGGCTACATGAGATCCACTGGAGATCAAGGAAGACAACATGAAATCTGTTATGCTAGCTCCTTCTCCTACCTGTAAATAACTTTGATAATGCACTTTGGATGCTCAGAAGCTGCCTTCCAAATGTGGAAAGGATGCAGAACTGTACAGGCAGACAATTACATTCTGCTCACTAGATGAAAGATCCTTGCCACTGATTTCAAATAACAACAACAAGGGGGAAATTGCACTTTTTATTTTACAAGCTTCTGTAACCCAGAGCTCGGAAATAACAAGTCAGAAGAAATGCCTATGTGACATTATCCCTTTTTATTTAACAAATATAAATTTTAAAAGTATGAATGAAGTTGAATTGTTAGTGCAATACTTTCAACCTGCTATTGAAGGTTACCTTTAAAGGTATTTCAGAACTATTTTGATAGGAATTCCTGAGATTCTGTGCTATTCTTTTATCATAAGAAGAGTGAAAGCAAAAATAATAATAATGAGTAATGCGGTAATAAAAGTTAGTTTTCAGACAATAGCATAACTTACAATTACAAATGATCCAATAAGTAACAATAATTAATTGCTTTAAAATAACTTTCCAAGGTCTTCTGATAGCTTTATCCACTATACTACATGTAAGAGTTCAGGATCATAATCAAAAAACCATAGCAGAGTGTATGTATAAGTGTAAGAGGGTCTCAAGCAGTGGTACTTAACCTGTGGGTCTCCAGGTGTTTTGACCCAGAAATCCCAGCCAGTTTACCAGCTGTTAGGATTTCTGGAAGTTGAAGGCCAAAATACCTGGGAATCCACAAGTTGAGAACTACTGGTCTAGAGAATGGGCATGACCCAAGTCCTTTTTTTTTTAACCTCTTTTTGAAATTTTCAGTATAAATATTTTGGACTGAGACTTCCAGACATCCCCAGACAGCATGGTTACTCTGTGAGGTGCTTTGAGGTGTCACAGAGCACTGGTAGTAGTCTGTAGTCTGTAGTATAGACCATTGCTAGCCCCTGAGCTTTTATTTGCTAATCTACTGTGATTTTGTTTTAAGAAAAGGAAGAAACAGTTGTAGTACATGGGCCGAATACCATGCCACTCCTTGCCATACTGGAAAGAAAACATCTGTCAGTCCCACACATCAGATAGCTTAAGAATCACTGCTATAGTGGATGGCACTGTAGACTGTAAAATTAGGCCATGGGTGTGAACTGACTAGATACAAAGGCAAAACAGTTAGCATCTCTGTTTAAAAATATGTATTTGCCCACAGAAGCATATATAATGCAAGTACTTTTGATTTTTCCTTGGACATATGGCTATGGACCTTGGGAAGAAGAACCCAATGTCATGATTCATCATCTTTCAATTCATATGCAGTAATGCCTCTAAGTCTCTAAAAGCTTTTAGTCCATTGTTTTAATCTTTAGAAAGGGTACTCAACATTCCTTTCAGTGAGCCCCTAATTCTCTCAAATTCTTCTCTATTTTATGTCCTATGGCCAGCCCTACCAGTAGGAAAGGTGAAAAGTTCCCTAGGTGGTCAATCCTGTATGGTATGGAGGGGGAAACAGCCTCTTTGAGGGTTGTTGTATGTCTCATTACATCCTATTGGCGAGTTGAAATTTGAGCCAGCATCTAGTCTAGTTGGCTTCCCTACCGGTAGGTGGAAAGGGAAGAGGGGAATATGCCTCTTCACTTCAAGAAAGAAATGCTTTGAGTTGGCTTCAACCTTGGCCATCAAGCATCCTAATATCTTTAAACGTGAAGGAAATATTATACTAACTTTGAACTCCTCACCACATTTTATTTCATTTCACAAAATCTATAGTAGAAACAGAAAATTATCAGTGATACCCCAAGCAATTCCCTTCATAGTTTTCTTTTTTGTTTTCTTTTTGTATCATGATATATAGAGGACAAGTTAAAAAGACAGAAAGGGCAGCTTTTCTTTGATTTCAGCAGCAACGCTGCATTCAAGCATGAATAGAGAGCAACATATTTAGTGTCTGTCAGTCAGTGATTTCCAAAATTGTCGCCAGCTCAGGGCTTGATTTCTCTCTCCCTCTCCCTCTCTCCCTCTCTTCTCAATCTCTTTCCTTCTCCTGATTCTTCAGAGACCTATGGGACATTGCAGGGCTACTGAAGCAGAAAGCAGAAGGAACTTTTGTGAGCTTTGTGAAGTAAGAGAGCCTAGAAATGTGGCAATTAAAAGTGTAGTTCCCATTTCAACTTCTTCCTTTCATGGTCTCTAAGTGGATGTGAATGTCAACTGGTGGCACTTAGAGATGCCCTCAAAATTCTTTGAAGAGTCAGCCTCACTGCTGGATACCTGATGATTCTGCAGCCGTGATTTTTGATGACATTAACTGTACTGCAACTGACATGATATCACCATGAATGTATTACCTGCTAATGGATACAGCTGTTGAATTATTTCAGGGAAGCTAAATCAGTACTGGGCCTTGAGCTCAGTTAACTAGATGGTGGATTGGATTTTCATCAGCCAGATTGGATCCAATGAACAAGAAGAGTGCTGGTAGGGAGGGAACTTTTCCAGCTCTGCTGGGAAATCTTTTGCAGTCTCTGCATTGCACTGTGGCAATATCATTCCGAATGTATAGCCAATTAAGCAGAGGAAACAAACATTGCTATTAATTGTTCTTTCTTGGGACTACTCTTTCCCTAGAGGCAGATACTGCTGTTTTTTTTCTGGGCCAAATCCAGTGGGCATTGAGAAATATGGAAAAAAAAGAAGAAGATATCACACTTGGCAGAAGAAAGAAGGCAGCTGTGCCTTGGCTAAGTGACTATTCTCAGAGCAGCCTTCCAAAACAGAGGAAAGATGCCAGTTTGTCCAGTTCCCAATAAAACGTTGGGTGCCAGAAAGACTGTCAGACCCTTTTCATTCTAGGTCTAGATACAATTCAGTTGCTGGAGTCCTGAAGAGACAACTTTCTGTTATGTTGTGCTTATGGTGCCTGTCTATCGAAAAGACAGTACAATTCACCATTCAAAAGATCCTAATTGAGATTAGCTGTCTCAGCAGGTTTCAGTTCTCCATTATCCTGAAGAGATCTCACCTCCAGTGTGAGATCAAGGTACCAAGTGGGTTTACTTTCTGCATTGTAGTTTCTGAAGTTGGTGTGAAATATAAATTGCGTAAAACAAGATTCTGATTGTTTTTTTTTTTTGTTTGTTTTTTTTGCATTATGAAGCTAAGCATACACATGCAGGACATAAATTTCAGGATAGGTGAATTGCTCACAGACAAATTTGCTATCCTTAGTGCAGGGCATTGCACTTTTCTATAGAGCATATTTTGCAGAAATGTGCAAAATTCACTTGTGAAAATGTCCTTTTTTCTCCAAGTTCAAACCTGAAGTCTGCTGTTTCAGAGGCTCACATCAAACAGGCAAATGTTTAAAATGTCTCACGCTTCATACAAGGCTGAAACAAATAAAGACTTACATTACTGTGTTTAGCAGTCTCCCACCCATTACTTTGATCCTGTACCACATGTAGAAATTTTCAAAACTGGTTGCTTCAGCAGTTCTCCAATTTTGCCAGTTTGCATTCCTTGAAAGCTTGAAGCCGCTGATCTACTCCCCATCTAATGTCCTCCATTTTGTCTAGCAAGGAAGAGTGAATGTTTTTCTCACCGCACTCCATGAAATTAAGATTTCATGTTTCCATACTTCTTGAAAGCACTGTAATTTCTGCTGGAAGACATCAGTTTGAAGGTGAAGTGATACATCAGCATACTATCCAAACATTAGTTTTCAGAGGTATGGTGCCCTTTCTAGGGCAGATATGTGTATCCTTAATTTATTCATTTCCTGTCAGTTCTGGGAATTATCAGAACTTGTTAATGTTATTTTTATAGGTTGGAAACCTGCTGGCGGACTTCACCAACATAACGAATGTGATGCGAGTCAGGTGTAGACAAAGTACAAACATTTGGGTAGCCCTCCAGGGTATTCCAGAGGTCAAGACCTTTTGTAATCAAATGCCCCAAACATACTGTAGGGAATTTTCACTACGTTTTTGGACCTCAAAGGCCATTTTAGATGCAGGGGAAGCCTTTTTCTAAATCAGGGAGTGAAAAAAAATCATTCCAGTTTACTTCCTGTTGCTAAAATAGGCTATTCCTGGGCCTAAAATGGCGACTACCCACCTCAAACATAGTAAAGATGTCTCCTACATATCCATAGGGCACCTGGAATCCTGGCACTATCAGGATTTGAGCTTGGAACAATGACTTCTAGAATCCTTAGGAATTAATATATATTTTTCTGGTTCCCCTTCATCATTACAATTCCAAGAGAAACAATCCCCTTGCTTTCCTACATGTTGGCTTGATCAGTTATTTTAATCCCAGATAATTTGGCAAGCAGACTGCAACCAGTCTTAACTATGGAGCCTTGAACTTTGTCATCTCTTCTTATAACACTAGAATGAAGGATAATTGGATGAAACTGATGGCCAATAGATTCAGGACAAGCAGAAGAAATGTTTTCCTCACGCTGTGTCTTTGACACTTTTCAGTGCCATGGATGATGTTATAAACCTCACTTCTAATAATAATATTATAATGTAATACAATATTATACTAATTAATAATACAATATAATATTGTATTATATATTATATATTAAATGTAATATTACTAATAATATTACCTTAAAATTATATAATACAATATAGTAATTTAATGCTTATATTGTGCTATGCTGATAATATATTGTATGTACATTTGATTTGTAAGCTGTTCTGAGTCCCCTTCGGGGTGAGAAGAGCGGCATATAAATGTAGTAAATAAATAAATAAATAAATAAATTCTACCATTAGTCATTTCAAAAATAAAAAATAAAAAATGAAAGACTTGTATTATGCAGTCTCCAGGCATACTTTCACAACTACAGAACGATAACACTATAATTCCACTTCAACTCCTATGGTTCCCTTTCAAGTTGCAATTTAGGGGAAATTATTTAGAATTATTGACTGGAGAACGCACTCTACATGGGGTTGCCTTTAAAGACTGTTCGGAAGTTGCAACTGGTCCAACAGGCCACAGCCAGATTGCTCACGGGAGCTGTGTACAGGAAACATACAACCCCCCTGTTGCACCAGCTCCACTGACTGCCAGTTTGCTACTGAACACAATTCAAAGTGCAGGCTTTAACCTATAAAGCCCTAAACGGTTCTGGCCCAGTTTACCTGTCTGAACGTATCTCCTTCTATGAACCATCTCAGAGTCTAAGATCGTCTGGGGAGGCCCTGCTCTCAGTCCCACCCTCGTTGCAGATGTGATTGGCGGAGACGAGCGACAGGGCCTTCTCAGTGGTGGCCCCTTGGCTATGGAACTCCCTCCCCAGGGAGATTAGACCAGCCCCCTCTCTCCTGATCTTCTGCAGGTAAGGACATGGCTCTTTGACCAAGCCTTCGGAAATCTGGTGCAGTAATAGATATGAAAGATATGAACTTGACCAATGGAACAGCCCGGACTATGCGACCGGATTACTCTGTTGTCAGAGTTAAATGTTATGGTTTTAATTGTGTTTTAATTGTATTTTCATGTTTATTATCTAAATGACGCTTTTGTATTTTGTTTTTAAAAGGCATTGAATTATTGCCATGTTGTGAAGCCTCCTTGAGTCCCCTCCAGGGTGAGAAAGGCAGGGTAAAAGTACCATAAACAAACAAACAAACAAACAAACAAACAAACAAACAAACTATAGTGCATCACTACAGACCCCAAGATTCAATAGGAATTCTGCCATGGCAGTTAAAGAGGAATAATAGCGGGTAGTGTGAAAGGATCCCAGGTTCGTTTGAATGCTTTCCTTTCCTGCACCTTTCCTATGCTTTTGATATTACTTTGGTGACTTTATTGAAGCAGAGACAAATGGTGGTCCTTGGGAACACAGGAAGTTACCTTATACTGCATCGAAATAGCCAAATACTGTCAACTCCTACTAGCAGTGACTCTCCTGTTAGTTTACACAACAGACTCGCCAGGTGCAATCCCTCTAAGGTTCAGTGATCATATTCAGAGCATCTGAATGAGTGACCTCCACCCATGCTTTTTGTTTCTAGTGTTCTTACGCCTGATGCTAAAAATAGAATTAAATGAGATGCCTCTAATGGCAAAAAGGGAGGAGCTGTGAAATCTAGATGACTGCAAATAGATATGAAATGGATAACATTAAATATGAACAAACATTATTGTCCTTTCGACAAATTAGTACAAGAGTTGGCATGGGGGAGTCTTGAAGTCTTGTTGTAATTCTGCTCTTGACATATTGAATGGCTTTGGGCAAGTCAAGTGAACTCTCTCTCATTCTCTTTTACCATCTTTGAAGTGTGTGTAACAATATCTACCTTCTCATCTGAGCTCTCAAGGGCACTGTAGAGATTAATTAATACTTGGCAATAGCTGTGCATATCTTTGGAAAAGAGCATTAAATACCAGCTGTTATCAGAATGTCAGTCTGCCTGGCTTCTGTTTATGGTTCTTGCAGACGGACATGCTGATCTGTGACAATTTTGTGTGGGCTTCCTGGCATCTCTTGCTGGATATTGGTGTTAGGCATGATACAGTGATCTTTCAAAGCAACAGCAGATCCTTTACTGTTGGAGCTTCACCTGAGTCCATCGATGGCCAGATCTCTTACCATCATTTGGAACAGTAGAGATGGTCCCATTTAACCTACTGCCCTCAGCTGGTATAAATCTGCTCTTTTGACATCTAAATGAACATCATTCCGAGCATAAAATTAGGGATGCAGACATGTCTCAGGCTGAATTAAAGTGAGTTTTTCCAAATCAGAGTCACATTCCCATCCTGTCCTTTATGCATATCAGGTTGTGGTATTCTTTTCTCTTCAGAAGTGGGTTGGCACCACCCCACCATTTTTTAAAATACATTTTCAATATTTCAGTTTCCCTGCATTGGCCAACGACACTATGCATGTTCAACCTTGTGTACTTTTAGCTGTTCATATTTTTAAAATGTACTCTTGATTTTGTGTGTATTTTATTTCTTTTGAATCCACTGTAAGCTTCATAAAAGTGCAAAATGTCAGAGTCAAGATGCTCTTTGACCTTCAGTCAGCCTTGGTACAAAATAGATACTTCCAGTGAGAATTTTTAATACCCTAAAATTTAATTTCCTCATGTAAGTATAGTACAGAACAAGAATAAGTCTGCAGCTTCTTGGATCCTAGCTATTTCTCATAAGGATACTAATGCTTGCTTGCTTGCTTATTATCCTATCTTTTTCTTAATATAAGTGAGACTCAAGGCATCTTAAAGTATAGACTGAAAAAACAACTAAAACAGTATTTTTGTTAAAAAAAAACAAAGAAATAAATTATCCTATTAAAATTAGCAGCACTTTTAAAATAATTTAAAAATATCTAAAAAATATGAATGCAGATAAAAGTATAGCATTCATATATCCAATTAAAATATCTTTTAGTGCAACCAGTTATTAGGACAGCATAGGAGAGCAGAGATGGGGCAAGTCTAGATGTGTTTCATGGAGCACCCAAATGGATTGAAAAGTCCAAGTTTTTGTCTCATTTTTTTCAATTTGATATTGGGCTACAATAAACCAATCCACTATAAAATATATGGTTGTACTGGAAGCTGACAGAAAATATTCCGGGATAAACAAGATGTGTACAGATCTCCAAAAAGAGAGAGAAGGAGAATGGGAACAAAATCTGAGACTTTCTGGTCTTTAAAACTGTTTTGGATATGTCTCTTGATACTGCAAGGAAGGGTGTTTGGATTCAGAGCATCAACCTCTGAATCCAAACAGAATGGGAGGGTGGGACTGACAAGTCTACTAACACATATGAAAAATATAGAAAAATACGAAGACACAAAAATACCATATAACAATGATAAGCAATAAAGTCAATATCAACCATCTTTTTTTTTCTAAGAACATTTCTCATGGAAAACAAAAATTCTGCAACAAAATTTTTGAAGAAAATCCAACATCCATTTATTTACTTGGAATAAGGAATTGACAAAATGCATCTGGAAAAATAAAAAAAAACCAAGAACAAAAATGAAAAATTTACAAGATGCAAAAGAAAGAGGAGGAATGGCATTATCCAATATGAAACTATATTACAACACAGCAGCTTGGACATGGATAAAAGAAGTGATTTTTTTAAATGAAAAATTTCTTACAATTGAAAGGGCTGACGTAAAATACTTGATTATGACAAAATGAAACTGGACTCTTATTTTAAGACACATGAAATAAAAAATTCATTGATGTGAGTATGGAATAAATACAAAATAATAATAAAAATAATAAAATAAAACTTTATTTATACCCCGCCCCATCTCCCAAAAAGGGACTTGTTGCAGCTTACAATCATAAAATAAAACATAGTCAATAATATAAACAAAGTGGAAAAGATATCAAATTAAAACAAAACAAAAAATAAGACAAAACAACAGAAACATCAGAAAACAATTTTATATAAAAACAGTTTAAACAACATTAAAAGTCCCAGACATTGCTCTGCTAAAGACTCTTATGTAATAAAATACCTGCATAGACAAAACCATAAGAGGCGTTTCCATAACTAAGAACTAGAAGACAATATCTACCCTGCAAACAATTATTAGAAAAAGGAACCTTGCAGAAATTATAAACAACACAAGATCTAACAAAACAATATCCAACAATAAGGTGGTTTCATTATAATCAACTTCAACAGAGACTCCATTTAGACAAAAAAAGGGGTATACAAGAATCGGAGAATCAATGGAACCAATTGCTGCAGACAAAAACTAAACAGATCAGGAAGCTGAATCAATTTTTTGTCTGAAGGACTATGATCCAATGGGCAAAAAATACAGGTCAAATAATATATTTAGAAGAATGGAAAGCGCTCTGGAAAAACTGACTAAAATTTACAAGGACCTAAACTGTTAAAAAATTTTTCAATTTTTTTTTCCAGTCAAGATAAAAGGCATAAGAAGCTAATCATCTTCCTCTCCAAAAACCAATGTGCAAAATAATGTTTTTAATTGTTTCTTGAAGGAGTGGAGTGATGGGGCCGTTCTAAGTTCCATAGGGAGGGAGCAATCACGGAGAAGGTCCGCTCTCTCGTTCCCACCAGCCATGCTTGAGATGGGAGCGACACCAAGAGCAGGGCCTCCTTCGCTGACCCCAGTGCTCATGTTGGTTTATACGTGGAGATGCAGTTAGCTAAATAACCTGGACCCAAACCGTTTAGGGTTTATTTTTTAATGCCCATTGTAGCATTAAAAAAAGACAACACTTGAAATGAGACTAAATCTAGCTGGTCACTAGCTAACAATTAGAATGCCTATTTTCAGGATATATCCAAGGTTGTTTTAACTATCCACTCCTTTCCAGTCATCACATTCTCCTTCACATTTTTCTTCACCAGAGTAACTAAAAAAAACACAAAACACTGTGTAGTATAGTATAGTTAATACCATGATGCAGACATAAAAACATCTAATCACACATACACAGCAACTTTGAATCTGTTTTAAGACAGGGAAGTGGGATATAAATCAATGTAATTTAATAACAATACAGGCAGTCCCCAAGTTACAAACACCCAGCTTACAAATGACCCATAGTTAAGAACAGGGCTAAGACAGCAGGAAGTGACAGAAATTTACCCCTCAGAAGAGAAATTTACTCCTGAGAGTGTGTTTATGGGGGGGAAAAATGTCTCAACCAAAACTTTCTCACCTATCTCTATTTCCACAAAAAGCCAACGTTTTTCAAAATCCAATTATTACAGGGACAGAAAGTGCAGTGAAATCTTTTAAACAGGGGCACAGACAGCAAAACAAACACTACCCCTATGCTATTAACCCTGCCCTATGCTATTCATTCTCTCTCTCTCTCTCTCTCTCTCTCTCTCTCTCTCTCTCTCTCTCTCTCTTACAGTTGATGACCAGCAACAGAAAATGTACAAGCATCAGAATAGAATAGAAACATATATATTTACGTATTAAAAAACACTGTCAAAACAGGGTTAAAACCAAGTATTGAGTATGGTAGTTAAAATGGTATTAAACATTTATATGCTAAAATGACAAGGGTAAATGCTGAAGTAAATATTAAAACCTTCTAAGACTGTGACAACATCTTACACTGAAAAGCTATTGCTGCTGCACAAAAGCTAGCAACTTTGGCAGTAATTTTGGGGTCTTGGTCTGCCAAAAGATAATCAACATAAAACCTTACAGATCTCCCTAGTAAACTTTCTAAAATTGGATTTATAAAATGTTTACGAAGGTCTCGGTTAAAAGAGCAGTACAAGAAGACATGCTCCACAGTTTCCACTGCCTCAGCCTCACAGGGACATAGGCGTTTATTGTATGGTAATTTGTTATATCTTCCCTCAAGTACAGCAGAAGGGAGTACATTGAATTTGGCCAAAGAGAAGGCCTGCCTATATTTTGGGATAATATGGTTTTCTAAGTACTCTGCGGGAAGAAGCGTCTTCCCATTGTCTTTAAAGACTGAAATAACAGAAGCTGCATTTAGGTAGTTTTAATTCAACTTAAGAGCAAACCTAGAGAACCTATCTTGTTTGTAACTTGGGGACTGCCTGTACATACAAAATACATTGCATGACATAGTTGCAATACATATAGTATAATAGGCCTCCAGGTATTTCTAGCAGCAATATCAAATTCCACATAATCCTTTAATAGTCTGAAGCTGGGTGGGGCTTTATAGGTCAAATAATTGTGCCCAGAAATGGTTTGGTAGCTGTTAGTGTCAGCATCGTCATCATGTTGTAATAGGGGAGCTTTATGTTCCCTGTAACCAGCTCCAGTCAATGGTCAATTTGCACCAATTTTGTCCCACTGAGGTTTTCAAAGGCAGCCCCACAGAGAATGAGTAACCATAACCCAAGCAGGATGCAACCAAGGTATGTGTCACCTGCTTTCTAAACAGTGCTCTGATTCCTTGATTTGTTCACTTCAAAGATGCAGTCTCATTTCAGCTGAAAACAGATTTCCAAATGGGTTGCACAACTATTCCAAACCAAAATGTTAAATATAAGACTTCAATGTCAAATTTAAAATCAGCCAATGCTTCAGGCAGGACAAAGGAGAGATCAAACAGTGCTGTCAGTTTTGTGTCTGCAGGCGCATCGCTGGAGCCCCTATCCTCCTGCCAGTGTTACCAGTCCATTCCACTGAATTGGAAGGCTGTCATCTTGCCATAGAACTTGAAGGATCCATAAGGGCCATCTAGTTTATACTCCGTCATGCAGAAATGCAGAATTAAAACCTTCCTGAGTGATGCTCATCTAATCTCTGTTTATAAACTTCCCAAGTCCTGTGCCTCCAGCATTAAATGTAACACCAACCCCCATTTCACAGATTCTGTGAGAAAATGGATGAAATATTCCCCTCAATTTTTTCACCATCTGCTGGGAGAGAGGGGAGGAACTTCAGCTCTTCCCTAAAAGACAAGACTCCAAATGCTGCTGGAAAGCAATCAGGGAACCAGTTGTATCACAATGTCATTTTGGGGTCAAGCAGGAAACCATCCCATTTCTTGCCTCCTTTCCCGTTTAATGAGTTGGCCTCTAATATAAATTATTCCTTTGCATGAATGAACTTGCATCGCTCTGAAAGACCAGCCACAGCTGTTCTGAAGTACTTGGCAGCCGCCTCTTCTTGATAACACACTGGTTAGATCTCTCATAATTCAAATTGCACCTCCCAGTAAATTGAGCTTCAGAGGCGTTCTTCATCATCATCTCATCGTTCTCTCCTCCAGCATCGGCAGAACCCCTGCCAGGACTTCTGTATCCTCTGTAACCGATAGAAATGGCCTGGCTTGGGACCATCACCTCTTTTCACACAGAGGGCTGGAACAGTCATGGCAGGAAGATCTGTGAGCAAATCGCTGGATGTCTTTCATCACTTCAAAACCGTTCTAAAGAGGGGAAGGAATATGCCATTCTGAGCGAAACAATGATGGGAGTGCTAAATGCTTTCCCTCTCTTTCCTGTTTCTCCAGTCTAAATTGTCCTGCTGGTAGTCTCTCAAGATTCCTATTAGGCTCACAGGATAAGCAAGGGCAGATACTCCCATTATCTCCACAGGGTGGGGTGCATGAAGAACACATGGATTTCACAATGTATTACTACAGCACTGCCCTGTGTCATACCTTCCACCTTTTGCTTGATAATGTTACAAACCCTGGGATGCACACAGTTCTAGTCAGCATGAAAGCTACAGAGCTTTAACAGAAACTGTGCTGATACATATAAATACAGGCAGTTCCCAATGTCTAAACATCCAGTTTGCTTACAACCTCTTTAGACGGGTAAAGTTGCCTGTCCTACGACAGTTTGATCTCACTTCAGGCATGGAGACTGCCGGATCCCATCACATGACATCAATCTACTTTCAGCAGGGCTCTTTGCCTGTAGTGCGGTCTAACTGTCATAAGAGGCAGCGTTGACAACATGGGATCCATGGCAAATGCCACCCCCCTCCCCAAGTATTGCCTGGATCAGTGACATCAATGTGACGAGGTCCCTAGTTTCAAATGAAGGTGAGACATCAGAAAGTGAGAGAAATCTACCCCTAGAAAGAGAAATTCACTCCTGTAAGAGTTATCATTGGAAAAGGGTGTCTCCAATAAAGCTTTATTGCAAATCCTTTTTTTATGACAACCCAAAAATTTCAAAATCCAATTGTCACATGGACAAAAATATAAGGTTAAATCTTCTTAAAAAGTGCACAGACAGCAAAAAAAAATGCTATCCACAGTTGGAAAAAAATTGGCTGGAGATACACTTTAAAAATGTATGTCTTCTGACTTACATACAAATTCAACTAAAGAACAAACCTACAAAACATCTTGTTCATAACTTGGGAACTGCCTATGGTTGATTCTGAGGGATAAGAAGGAGGTAACAATGTTAACATGCTAAATCAATATAACATGTGAATTTATTACAAATGATAATTGCTAATTTTCTCAAATGTGGCTTATACAGATATTTCAAAAGGCTTTTGAACAGGAAGTTTTCAAGTTCTATACAAATTGATTTTTTTCCCCAAGGAAAAAAGTAATGAAGATGTAATAAACAGTACAACCAGTAACACAATGATCCAAATCCTGTTGTTACTCCTGACTAAAGTAGATCCTTTGAATCAGTGGGATTAACCTACATATTGACTCACTTCTAAAGAATTAATTCATTGGATTTACTCTAACTGGTAGGATTCAAGTCAATGAGAGGTTTTTAAACATTGCAATGAACCACTGGGTTATTTTTTCAATGCTGCAATGGATAATGGATTAAATTACTTTTTGAAAATTAGCTTCCCAGAATCAGCTTATATAGTAGACCAATAAAAGCTATATTGTATAGCATTTTTTTATTGTTCCTTTCTCTTCAGTTTTCTTATTAGGGCAATTCAACAACAGATCATTGTAATGAGAATGGGTGTAGGCTACTTTCTATAGAACTCTAATGAATATATAGAATAAGCTACTTTTGAAAAGTAGTTTCCAACTTCTGGCCAGCAGAGTAAAACATTTTAAAATAAGTATCTAAGGTTTAAGTGGCTAAACTCCATCCACCCGAGGCAGGGAACACAAGGAAATTTGCAAAGCTTAAACATTCATGTTTAGAAAGAAAGGCCTACCTTTCTTTTGGGACAAACAAGTCAGTCTTAGACACCACATTGAAATCAATGGATACTTTCATGTAACACAGAATTAGCTTAGAGTTCAACATCACTCTTGTTCCTTTCCTTTGTAAAATGTGGGTCTTGGAGTCAGCAAACACTCATTCCCAGACTTATTCATTTTTGAAGCAAGTATGAAAAAGGTTACTAGCCGCAGAATGCAGATTTTCTTGTAGGAGACAAATTCATAGTCATAACAAAATGAACATATGTATATCTCTATAGTAACAGGGAGTAGGGAGGTGGAGACAAAATCAGAAATAAATAGAGAAGCAGATGTGGTCTAGTTTGAGTCAAATGCATAATCATAATCATTTCAAAACTGGAATTCTAAATCTTTCTTCCCCTGAAAATAATTATAGCTGCCCCCCCCCCTTTTTTTTTTTTTTTTACAAATAGGGACATAGCATCCAGGGCTTCCGGCTCAATTTCGAGGGACTCACTATAAATCTGCATTAGACTTTATTTTAAACACACTGTAACCTCCTTTTAAACACACTATAACCCTATGCCATTTATAAAAGATAATTTTGTTCTCTTTGTTTAACCGCCTTATATTTCTGGCTATCTGGCAGTATCAATGTGTGTTGTCTGGTGGGGAAGGCGGGGTGAGGCGGGGGGTGGGGACCTATGAATTACACATTTATACAGGTATATTTTCCAACTGTAACTCCTTCAGCAGCACCAACTCACAATATCCTGAGTACTACGTCCTTGATTATAATCATACTCTGTCCCTCTCAAGAAACTCTGGGATTGGTCATTCTTGAAAGATCGTGTTACATAAGACATGTTGCATGCCACATAATGCCATAATGCCCCATCACAGCCGTTTTCCATTCCTGATTTACCACTTAGCTTCAACTTTTCCTACTCATGGTAAAGACATTGTAGACTCATCTGCCGTCTACAACCAGGACACGTACTGACCACTAATGAGAAGGTCCACCAAATCGGCCTTGTGGTGACCAAACTATGCACAACAATGATCCGGATAATATGGGGCAAAGACACCTTAACAAATTTGGAGCAACCTGTGCCCACATAAATAGTTGGGTTGGCTCAAAGATGGAATTGGGTGCAACTGTTTACACAGCCATCCTATGTTTCCTGGGCTTGGATGGTGCATGGATACAAAATGGATCTTACTGTCCTCTCCTGTTCTCCATGTCAAGGTGGTATCTGGGTGTGACATGGGACCTGCCAGTCGGTCATCGCATGCAGTGACATTGACTGGAGCAATGGGGTGATTGGGGAAAGGAGGGAGGAGAGGAGGAAATTATTCCTCTTCTTCCCCTTAATTCCTCCCTCTCAGCCATTCAACAGCCAAAATAGTGCCTTCTAGGGGTGAAAAGTGAGGTGCAGAACTGCCAGTGTGGAGTGTTATGGTGAATAAGCTCAGCCAGTGCATACCTATATACTCCCCATACTTCCACTCTCCGTCTCCCAGCATGACAGCCAATGGACCCCTCCTGAGAGCATATTGAGAGATGAACGGAGTTTATTACTTAGTTGAAAAGGAGGAATGTGGAAGAAGAGGGATGAATTCTGTGTCTGTGACTGTATAAAAAATAAAGATGTGAAGACAAATCTTGTGGCACTATTAAGATGGATGTATTTTCATAGGAGGTTTTGTAGATTGTAGTTCACTTGCTCAAATGCATTGCGTGCAATACTCAAGTTTCAGAAGACTTCTTTTCATTTGCTCCTCCATCTTTTAACAACAAAACAGGTGAGCACAGGTATTTCTTTTGAAATTGCTAAAATGTTTGTGCCAATGTATCTGACTGTATTATTGTATCTCTCTCAATATAGGCAGTGAAAAGGAGAGGTCTCACCATGGACAGTAGGGAGGATAACAGCAATTACTCTATTAAAACAGTGTGGGAAGCAGCTTTTGTTTAGTTTACATCACTAGTCCTCATTAATTTTGCCAGGAAAAAACAACCTGTCATACTTCTTTCATGTTCCTTCTTGTAGTTCATCAACAGCACACTTTTCAAAAAGGAACTTACAAAACATACAATGAAACCTTGATACCTGCTGGAATTGGGTTCTAGGAACCCCCATGCATGCACAAATCCTATTATATATGATGGCATAATAAAATGCCCTTCATATAAAATGGCAAAATCATAGTTTGCTTTTTGGATTTTAAAAAATGAATAGTGGAATCTATGGATGCAGAATCTGTGGATACTGAGGGCCAACAGAACTGCTCAAGAGGAAGCATTGGGATCCCACCAATCAGCACCAGCTTAGTCCAAGTAATAGCTGCCATTGACACTGTAATATGATTTTACTGGTTCCTGCTGTGAGAGTATTTGATATTTTTGCTGGGAAAGAACAGCTGACTGGTGGTCTAAATGTATAGACATGTAATGTAGTGATTTTTCTAGATCCCCTAGAAATCTATTTAAGGACACCACCAGATTAGTCTCTAAATTTGATTTCTGATGCACATAAAGCTGGCTTCCCTTATTATTTCAGTCCAGGTATAATCATAGTCACAATCAAAAACAACAACAGTGTATTGACACAGCCATTATGAGGTTTCCATGAACAGTTTGTCTATCTGTAACTGAAGAAAAAGGAAGTGATGTAAAAGAAAGGAAATAAAGTCTAATGTAGAATTCTACACATGGATTTAGAAAAAACCAAAGATGGTAAAGAAGCAGGACTATCCATCTATTCCCCTGCCCCCCACTAGTTCAGGTTGCTTGCCAAAATGTTGGTATTTAATCTTCAGCTCTGCAACGCAAACTTGTGCTACTGTAAATAGCTTTGTGGGTGTCTGGAGAAATAAATTTCCCTTGCCTGGCATTCTACAATCTATTTTATTTATTAGCCCCAAATATATTCCTAAGTCATTGTTCCATGGATGAAAAAGGGGAGTGGAAACAGACACCCCTGTTGTACTCCCTGAGTGTAGCTATGCCAGTATACTGCTCATAGAAACCTTGCAATGGCTTGGTGGTCAGCCACCTGTGCCAAACTCATGCCCATTTAGTTTCCAGCTTTCTATGGAGGCACCTACATCCACTTAACAATCCTTTGGCTATGTTTTTCCTACCACGTGGATGCATTCTTCAATATTTTCCAGCTTTGTTTTCCAGTACACTTCTGAATGTGCATCAAGTTTTTTAAAGGCTGTATCTTTAGCTATCTTTAGACATATTCCCCACCCAATCTACTTTTTGCGACCTCTTTCTGCAGTAGCGCTGCCCTTGCCTTCTGCTTGCCATTGTTCTGCCCACTGAATTGTGCGAGGATTCACTAGGACTTCTGATGCCTGTCTTCTTGTGTTTTTCTCACTTGTTCCTTATGTGACATCTGAAACAGTTCATTCATGCCAAGAACAAGAGATGAAATACAGTATGTCAGCATTTTCTGACCTGGTACCACCTGGGTAGTGGACGTTGTAGCCCAACATACCTGTCAGGTAGCAGCCTAGAAAAGGCTTCCATACACAAACAGCTCTTCAGGCTTCAGAAAAGCTTTCTGTGAAACTCCTTTCTTTGAAAATTTTGCTTTTCCTTCACTCCTGCTTGTTCCAGGCAGGCAGCTTGTGTTCTTGTCAGATCTCAGAAGCAAAGCACAGTTGGATATAGGCTGAATTTGCCTCACTGACCTTCAAGCAGAAATGAGAAAAGGCAGTAATAGCAGAAAGATTCCTTATGTGTGAATCATAATAATGTGCTTGTCCATCGAAGCTTTCTGGGAAAAGCACATACATTTCTTTCTTTAAGATTTGCCTCTGCAAATTGTAGTGGTGAATACTGTTTGGATATGATTTGCTGGATATAAGGATATTACGCCAATACTTGACATCTAGCATCAGCATTCAGCCATTCTATAACAGGAGTTAATATAAGGCAATTTTGGCATGTAGCAATCACAGTTTGACAGGACTTGATAGCTGACATGCAACTGATGTCAACATTTGACAATATCCAAAAGTAGCAGTGATTATAAGATAGTATCTGACAGCTGGCATCATCATCAGTCGATATTTGATAGTATCTGATAGAATCGTTGCAAGAAACTTGAGGATATTTTATTTGAACTCAGATTTTCCAACCAATCAAAACAGGATCCAGTTTTGACATCAATGTGTGAACTAGAAAATGTATCATATTTTGAATTTGACAACATTTTATTTCAACAGCTGTCCATTTTTTTTTTCCAAACACAAGTTCTAGTCATTTGGATGTTTTTAAAGCTTCTATATATATATAATTGGCAATGAAGGCAGAAGGAGAGGGACAAGCCTTTGAATTGTTATGAATTGCCAGCAAACAGCTTAACATGGGCAACATGCTTCATTTATATTTTCTGTTGATGTTGCTACCATATCCTCCTTCCTGTCATTTTTATTTGAAATGTAAGGGATGTAATGGTGCCACCACTTGGTGTGATCTGCTTTGTTTCATATCAGAAATCCCCACACAGACAAAATGTTCCCAATACAACTGCACATACAGATCTATGGATGAAGGATTGTTAGTAGTTGTCATCTGTTCCGAGAGTTTGTTGGCTGGATCTTAAGTGCAAAGATATCCAGTATTAAAACACTGTGATCAGTAATAGGAATAGATTACTTTTACTAAGTAACTTTCCAAGCTCTCATTTGTTATTACTTAAGCAGCGCAAAGCATGAATCACTTTCTAGTCTAACTGAATGAATGGCAATCTGGGATGTCTTGATTAAGAAGACGATGCAATAAGCTTATGTAAGTGAGTTGTGTGGGCTGCATCATGCACAGTTCCTGGCTCCCTTGGATCAGACAAGCATTTTGAGTGATATAAATTGCTTAGTGTAATCATAGGGTACAATGCTAATGGTAGCTCACAGCCACTTCAGCATAGTCCGGTTCAGCTGGAACTAGATAGGACCTACAAGGATGTGCATTTCATTTCTGGAGCACGGCCATACCAGATTTATTTTTCCTTCCAAACATGATTGCTGCTCCATGAGCATACATGAATAAAAACCTCACAGTGTCAACTGCATATAACATGACCAAATGCCACATGATAAATGTTTAGTGTTGTTGAGGGGTGGGAGAGGAGTATTTAGTCTGTTTGGGATGCAAAGGAGCACCTAAAAGGAAAGGAGGAAAAATGCAAAACTTTAAAGCTAGTCTGACTAATGAGCATTGAAATATCATGAGACAAAGGCATGTATGACTTCATAATACAGTAGAGTCTCACTTATCCAACATTCTGGATTATCTAACGCAATTTGCCTTTTAGTATTTAATGTTTTTGTAGTCAATGTTTTCAATACATTGCAATGTTTTGGTTCTAAATTTGTAAATACAGTAATTACTACATACTGTTACTGTGTATTGAACTGCTTTTTCTGTCGATTTGTTGTAAATTGGGCCAGGCTGTGGCGCAGGCTGGTGAGCAGCCTGCTGCAATAAATCACTCTGACCATGAGGTCATGAGTTCGAGGCCAGCCCGTGGCGGGGTGAGCACCCGTCAATTAAAAAACAAAAAAATAGCCCCTGCTCGTTGCTTACCTAGTAACCCGAAAGATAGTTGCATCTATCAAGTAGGAAATAAGGTACCACTTATAAAGTGGGGAGGCAAATTTAACTAATTTATGACATTGGCATGAGGAAGTGCCATCACAGTGGATGATGAAGCAGCTGTTCCCCCCTGTGGCCAGAATCGAACATCCCCTCAAGAGAAGGTTAAATTGCCTCTGTGTCTGTCTTTGTCCCGGTTCTATGTGTATATGGGCATTGAATGTTTGCCCTATATGCATATAATGTGATCCACCCTGAGTCCCCTTCGGGATGAGAAGGGCGGAATATAAATACTGTAAATAAATAAATAAATAAATAAATAAATAAATAAATAAATAAATAAATAAAACATGATGTTTTGGTGCTTAATTTGTAAAATCATAACGTAATTTGATGTTTGATAGGCTTTTCCTCAATCCTACCTTATTATGCAACATTTTCACTTATTCAACATTCTGCCAGCCCATTTATGTTGGATAAGCGAGACTCTACAGTACACTGAAATCTCAATCACTGCAGGAAAAAGCCAGCATAAAAATAGTATGTGCAAAGCAAGCACTATGAGAAGGGAGGGGATGATATCACGGCATAAGTTTCCTTTCCATTATTGCCTCATAGGACCTCATCACACTATAGCTTGGATCCACTTTAAGGAGGGGGCTTTAAACAGCTCAACCAGACAAGTCCTGGGCCTCACTAGACTACAAACTCCAGAATTCTGCAGGAGGCAAAAACCGGATTTTAAGTGGGTTCATGCTCTAATGTGATGAAGCACATAATAGGGGAGGTTAGAACTGGCGTGAAAATTAAACATTTCATCCTTTGTGCCTGCTTAATGTTTGCTTACACATCCCAGGAGCATGGGGACTAGACTACATCAAGTCAGCTTTCATGTTACACAGATAACAGCTGGCATCCTGTTAACGAATTACAGCAGTGTAAGTCGGACATATGCCGTAGCAACTCATTTTTGGAGTCATTGCAAAGGTGAGAATTTTGTTTCAATCATGCAATGACCAAAATCCCCTTTCAAACCTGGCTTGTAAGCAACACAGCCTCTCTCCCAGGCACAGTAATGGATGATTTGCTTGTATGTATTTCTTTTATTTATATTCCACTCTTTCTCTACTGTGTTTTTTCCTGACTCACCACTAAGCATCAATGCATTCTTTGCCTCTGTGTATTTGTTTTATTTATATGCCATTCTTTCTCTACTGCGTTCCTCCACCCCAAGAGGATGGATACACATGGCATACCACTCTTTCATTTTCATTTTCATCCCTATAACCACCCCAAGAGGATGGATACACATGGCATACCACTCTTTCATTTTCATTTTCATCCCTATAACCACCTTAAGAGTAGGATAAGCTGGGAGACAGAGACCATTCCAGTGAGATTCATGGCCAAATGGAAATTTGCATTTTGGTCTCTCTGGCACACCATCATTCGTGAGAACTGGTTTTAAAGTATGAAAAATTACTGCCACCTCAGCTGAAAGGGTCTATTATCTAAAAGAGATAATATTAAACATTCAGCTTTAGTAGAATGACATTTTACCACAACATTCTTTGTTTTTTACTTGTTCCAGTCATTCTTCTGATTGGGATATCATCACAGTATCACAAACATAAGGGAAGTGGTATAGTGAATATAGAATAATAGCTTTGTTTCCTCTGCATTACGAATTTTTTATATTTGGGGACAATCTTGTTTAAATTTTGGCCACACCTATTGATTTTGCTTTCATATCTTCCAACAGGATCACAGAAAAAGAGGCATAACTCTTGCAGGCGGTATGATTTTGCCTTCTATGGGATTTTTTTGGCTTTCCCCATGACGACAGCCTTCAGATCTCTGCTTGGTAACAAGAAATTTTCCTTCCCTCTCCAAGGTTCTTACAACAGCAGGGTCACCCATATAAAAACCAGCTCATCATCTACAAATAAACTTCCTACAAGTCTCTCATTCCAAGAAGGAGAAGGAGAGTATATGATACTATATATTGGTTTTTTTGAAACTTCTCAGTCACTAGACCTGACAGCTTTAAAAAAAACACTCTCTCATTCATGCTTCTTTAGGCAATGGTCACCCAGTCAACGTCTTGCATTTTAGCTGAATGTTTGTGGGTTTAAAACATAGACATCTGATACGAAGACATGCTTTATCAGTTTCAGATATGGAGCAATCTTGAAGAATATCTGTAATCCAAGATGGCCACATCAAAAATAGGACACACCTTTTAGAAGTGCCAACTGTTCTGGTGGATTTGAAAATGAAGAAAGGTTATACTGATTTATAACATTCAATATTTTATGTATGGATGGTGGGGGAATCTAATTTGGCTCTGAAGGTTTTTCTATTAACAGCATTATTTACTGTTTCCAGCAAGCAACATTACATAGTGATTGCAGTGAGGGAAAGCAATGAAGATTAGAAACAAATGTGGCTGCTTTGAGTGAAGGGAGGACAATCGATTATCCAAATTTGTTGCACTGAAGTGTGCAGGTTTCATCAAATGAACAGATACAAATTAAGAACTGTGAGATAAACTATTCATAATTTATGCGGATCTTTAACTAAGTTAGGAAAAAAGTATCAGCTGAAACAGTCTATTATCTAAAAGAGATAACACTATCCATTATCTAAAATAGGAACAGGCTTGCATTGTTAGACTGGACATTGTGCAGCTTATGCCAAAATCCAAATGATAGCAATTTGTGTTGTCCTGCAAACAACATTAATGAGGCATCATCATGTGCTGCATTATTGTCCCCAAGAATTAAAAAAAATATTGATTGGCAATTCACATAAATTGATCAAAAGAATGTTTTTGAAGGCCATATGGAAAGAAAAGAAAAAGAAATTATGTATCATAAAATGTGTATTGGAGTGAATCTTTATTGACTGAAAATAATTGTTTAATTGATTATTCTTTTAATTTTTGTTTTAAATTGATACAGGCACATTGATACTTTCCCCCCAACAAAACAAAACTGAAGCTGAAATGTTTTGACATCTTGCTTTTCTTTTGTTGTTGTTGTTGTTGTTGTTGTTGTTGTTGTTGTTGTTGTTGTTATTATTATTATTATTTACTTTATTTATATCCTGCCTTTCTCCCCGAGGGTTCCAGGGGCTGATCTATTAGATCATTCAAACTACATAGTTATGAATGTGATGTAGGATCTGGACCAGACAAGCCAAGTGGCTTTAATGATTACATGCATCAGTGTGTTTTGCAGCACTTTAAAGATTAACAATTTTCCTGTGTCAAAAGCTTTTGTGGACTGCAGCCCACTTCATCTACATTTCTGGAAGCCTTATGCCAAATAGAACATGTTAGTCTTTAAGGTGTTATGCAGTAATTTTTTGCTGCCACAAACTAATATGACTAACTCTCTGGAAATAATTAAATGGACAAAGATGCTGTGAAAGGATTCGATCACATTTGAAAAGATGGCAAAGTTTTCAGGAAGAAATTACCCATCGATCTTTGGGCAACATGGTGAGCCTAGCTTGGTGAGAAAACAGAAGAAGCACTAACTCTGATTCAGGTTGTAAAAAATGATTATATTGAAAATGGTTGAGCGCACACCACTCCTTTTAATGGGCAATTGAACAGTTGTCAGATTGAATCTATATCCTGAGGACAACTTGCTCTTCTGAATATGTTTCCTTATTGATTATGTATCTGCAATGATGATGCTATCACTCAACCAACCATCACAATATTAGAGTTTCTTTGGGTAAGTGTGTTCTTCATAAGCAAAGCCAGTAAAGGCACCAGATATCCTCTTTTGATTATATAGTCTAGGAAAATGGACAGGGAGAGGAAACATATCACATTACATAATTACACAATCTCATATTACAGCCCTGTCCAGATGTTATATGATGTAGATTAAGGAAATGAGGAGGGGGAGTTAATTAACTTTGAAGCTCTCTCCAATGGCTGAGATCCATTAAGGAAGATAGCAGGGTGCTGTCTCCATCATAGTGTGGGCTGTAGGTTGGAGGCTGCCCCCTCTTCCTCACTAACATCCTTAATGTGCAACAGTTGTTGGGGTGCCCAAAACAGAGGTCTCTTCCCTTAGCTGCTGACGGGCTGGTGGGGAAGTGTCTGGGAACATATAGCTGTGCTTGTGCTATGATTCTCTAGCTTCACTGACAAAACATCACAGATGGCTGCTGGAAGTCTGTATACATCATATTATGGGCTCCGTGGTATTTAACCTATGAACTGTTTCAGAAGTATGCAGAAATGGGGGGGGGGGGGAGCGAGACTGTTGTGGTTGTAAAGACACCATTATGTATGGATTAACTGGAAAAGTACATGTAAGAAGCTGATTGGTTGAGCCTGTGAAGAGCCCGGAATCTGATTGGTTATTTTCTCTGCCATGCTACTGGGGAACCGTTTTGAGCAGGTTTACCTCAGAGTGACTGTGTGCATGCTGACTGGAAACAGCCAGGAGAGAAGATGGCTGCCGATTTTCTGAGGCCTTGTTATTTCTAAGGCATTGGAGCAATTCTGTGTACTTTAAAAGGACTATTTATTCCTACTGTTCTCTGTAAGCAATCAGAGAGGCCATTGTACATTTTATTGCTCTGTTTGATCTTTTGAAGTTAGTAAAGTTCCTGTTACTTGCACTACAAAGCTGAGTGGCATGTCATTACACTGCAGGGTGACTTTGGTTCACAGGTGGACATAAGAGCTTCAATTTAACATCATCTACAATCCTTAACAAAGACAACTTGCACACTTTACTTAAGTAAACAGTAACAGCAGTACAATGATGTAAGTAGCTGGTGATACTTTACCTGGTGGTTAAAAATGATTTGAGCAGATTTTCATTTATGATAGTTCAATCAAAGTTACAGCTATATTATGAAAGAATGAGGTTATCTGACATAAATTAGAGTAATAATATAATGCTATTATACTTCAATTACTAGGGGGAAATTAATTAAAATAAATGATAATTCAAAATAGTTACTTCATAGCTATGGTCATTGTCTTATTCACTTCCAGAGTTGCTAATTAGAGCGCAAGCTTTGCTCTCAGTCACCCTTCCACTTCCTTGGCATCTTTCTTACAAGGAAAAGGAAAGGAAAGCATTCAATTAGAAACTGTTGCATTTCGCACAGGAAAAAAACCTAAAAATTGAAAGTAAAGATAGCTAAAATGCAAGTGAAGTTTTAATTTAAGCAATGAGTTTTAATTTTCTAGACACGTCTTTGCCTCATTTGCCTCTCACTTAATTTACAATCAACCATGAAATACCTCTGATTATTTATTTATTCATTTTGATGTAGGGGGTGATTTGAGCTGAATCTGAATCAATGGCACAACCTCTTTATGGATAGCAATACTTTCACTTACAACTAGCACTTTCTTTTGAAATAACTTGGAGGAAAAATAAAAACAGCTTCCAGGATCCCCAGCAAGCATGGTCAACGGGCTATGCTGGCTAGGCAATTTGAGGAGCTGTAAAATATATATTGTTTTTATGTGTCTTCCATTTAACTATGACTTGTGGTAACCTTATCATTGGGCTTTCTTGGTAAGATGTATTCAGAAGACGTTTTGTCATTGCCTTCCTCTTCGGAAGTAAGAGTGTGACATGCCCATAGTTTCTCAATGAGTTTTCACGGGTGAATGAGGATTCAAGCCTGGGTCTGCCAAAAGCTCTTATCCAAGGATCAAACCACATTAGCTCACTGTAAAACTATTACAGCCAGCAATCTTCCCTAGCACTGGCTGTAGAAGTCAAGAGGTATCTGCCAGATTCTGCCAATATCATAGCTCTTAGTTCTCCTTCTATTCCATGTTTCAAAATCAGTGATTGGGTGATGGATGAGGGACTGAAACATACCAGCTACCCATGTGAGATTCGTGCCTATGAATGAACTGGTAGAAAGATTTTTATTCAGCTTTCCTCACAGCCTGCTTCTTGAGGCTAGCAAACTAACTACTAGACCTAATTTTTGGAGAAGGAAATCAGAGGAGAAATGTGTGACCCTTACCACACAGGCAGAATTGCCTATCCTACAACAGTTTCACCTCAGTTCAGGGACAGAGTCTGTTGCATCCCCTCAGATGATGTAGATCTACTTCCAGCGGGGCTCCATTCCAGAACTGAGATGGGCAGCAACACTTCCCTGCATGGTATTTGATAACGGGCGATGCAGGAAATATGGGGCTTGGGGTAACGGGTTCCCCATGCCTCATGCTGGATTTGTCACGATCCATGGCAAATCCCCCCATTATTGCCTGACTTATTGACCTCAATTTTTGAGTTCCTTGTTGGGCTCCTTCACAGATCTGAGACTGCATTTTCCATTCATTGGCATTGCCAGCTAAAGCAGAATTACTCTCTTATCCAGCTATCTACTCAGATGTACCCCATGAGTCCTTGTAGGGCAGCAGAAGAAAAGGAATAAAGATGGGAGAGGTCTCAGGATAGAAGTATATTTCCTTGACCCTGAGAGTTTGCCTCCCCAGTTCTTTTGATAAAGTCTGTCCATGTTAGAGAAATTGTGCACTTTGCTGGGAAAGAGGGGCCAAGCGAGGTGATGGTAAAACTCACCCCCCTCCCCACCCCACACAAATTCTTTTTCCCTTGCTGGCAGCCAAATAGTACATCTTGTCTCTGAGCAACATTGGTAGTCTATAATTTAGGAGCTATAAATAGATGGATGTTATTAAGGGAGGGGGGATGAAGTTGCACACATTTCACACAGTCCCTCTTTTCCTCTCTGGCCTTTGGAAGCGTATCCATAAGAGCCATTTGGAGGGATGAAGGGAGGGAGGGCACACTTCGATAATCAACTGCTCTCTCCATTTCCCAAATTGTGTCCCCTTTCCTTTCCATGCTTCTCTCCGTTTTCTTGTCCCCAGCCTGGGTCTGATTTGTTCATTTATAATTTTTTTGCTCCCTTGAGCGTGTGCCTTCTATGTTCTCCCAGCCATCTGTAACTCCTACTTGTTTCTACTCCTCCCATTTGCTTCCTGTCTGCCTCTCTATCTCCCACCTTCTGTCTTTGGAGATCTTTACCAGTTGCATGCAAAACCTCCACTTGATAAAAAAAGAGAAGGGGGGTGTTGGAGAGATGGAAAAAGAGAGAGAAAGAGAAGAAAAGTAAATGAGCACAGCAGAAATTTACTTTTGGTGGGCGAGGGGAAAGTATTAAAGAAAAAGCTGCTGTGTCTGACAAGATATTTAAAAATACTCCAAAAACCCGGAAAAAAGAGAAGGAGGATCGAATTCCTCTTCTGGCAATGGGATAATGGGGGGCAAACTAGAATGGCAGAGTTTTTGTCTCATTCCTAATTTTGGAAGAAGTGGGAATTTCATGAGGTGCAGGTTTCCAACTGCTAAATCACAGACCATAGTTGCCAAGATTCTTTCTTCTGCAAAGCTATTAAAGGTCCCAGAGCTCTGCTCTCCTTTGTATCTTGTCATTCTGGAATTAGCTGTAATAGCAAAAATGGAGATGGGATTCAGTAGACAGAGCCTGGGTGAGAGATACTGACAAGAAAGACTTCAGCAACTGCTGCCCTTGCTAATTTGGGTCCTGATTTATGTATTTATTATTTCATAGATTTAATACAACCCCTCCCTTTAAGGTATATACTCTTGTACAGTTGGCTACAATAATCAAAGCCATTTGCAGCTAATTAAAATGCCCAAATCATCACCTGTGATAATTAAACAAAAACCCCATGGTATCATGTAGACAGCACACTTCTAAGGCACAAGTAAGATAGATGATTGTGGTGGAAAGGTGAAATCAGCTTTGTATTAGCATTAATAGACTTAATGTAATTGAGAAGATGGTTTTACACTGTGACTATATTTTTACTTTTGTGAGGTGGGAGTGAAGAGGCCAACATTTATTGGTGTCTCAATCTGTTGCTGAAATGTGCTACATAAAGGAACACAACTTATGATCTGGAAAAAAAATGACATGCAACCTGAGCCTGCAAGCAAAAGGTGATGGCTATTCTAAACTTCAGATCATACAGTTATTTTGTTACATCTATCTAAATTGCATCTAACATAATTCTTAGCTTCTGTGTCCAACTAGGGATTGACTGATAACTTAGAAAGCTCACAAGCAGGATATGATAGCCAGATACTGGGGCAAAAACCAAGGACTGGCTATCAGAAGTATATGGCTTCTGAATGCCAAGTTTCAATATTTTGCTGCTGTAAATAAAATTTTCAGTAGACATCTTCTCTATACTTTTGTCTAAATATTTAAAAAAGCTCTTTAAAGCTACTGGTCATCATAAAAAACCTTCTGACCAATTGATTGTGAATTGCGTGTAGAAGAACTTTCTTTATTTAACTTGCATCTACTTCCAAACACTTTAATAGAATGACACCAAGCTTTTAAAATTCTAAACGAGAAGAATTTTGTGCATTCATTTACTCCAAATATATGTCATAGATTATTTGGAACAGCAAGACTGAATGCAATGGAGCATGTATGTGTGTACCTCCAACTTGTGATTCCATTTCCACTGAACCAACACATAAAAATCAAGCTTTTGTTAATCAGCTATGAGTATCCTTCTAAAACGAGCTGCGTATCCCTAGCTACTGTCACCACCATCTCTCTAAGGCAGGGATTCTCAAACTGTGCTCTGTGGAGCTCTTGGGGCTCCATGGGTGCAAGTCAAGGGCTCCGTGGTCCCCTGGTTGAGAACTATTTTATATTTGGACTCTCCTAGTCCATGCCAGCCTAATGACCATCGTTTGACTACACAACCAACACACACTTGTTTTTTTTTAATTCTAGTTTGCTGTTGTAAATTAATGTGGATGTTTGTTTAGATTTTATGTTATTATTTAATTTTGTTTGACTATGTGTAGTTCAATTTATTGATGTTTAGGTTTAATTTACGGATATTAGGTCTTAATTTGATTCTAGGTTTTAATGTTATTTTCATATGTGGGGTTTCTTTGGGATTTTACATCAGTATTTGTTTGTTTTACGGAGGCATTGAATGTTGTTTTTCTTAATCTGTCTGTCCTATTATGCTTATATTATTGATATACTCTGATTGTTGTTTATGTGATTTTAATATGTTGTAAGCCGATTTGGGTCCCATGAGGGAGAAAAGCTGGATATAAATCAAGATATTATTATTATTTTTATTTAAAACACAGAAAGATGAGTCCACAGCAGACACTTTGCTGGCTGTTGAATTGGATCACACGTCGGACACTTCCCAAGTGTCTAGGACTGTGTGATGTATCGGCAAATAATGCAAGCAGATCCCAGTAAGGTGGCCTTCTGCAGCTGGCAGATGGTAATTTTGTCAGCGCTGATTGTGTTTAAGTGCAGGCCAAGGCCTTTAGGCACTGCACTCAGTGTGCCGATCATCACTGGGACCACCTTGACTGGCTTGTGCCAGAGTCTTTGTAGTTCGATCTTTAAATCCTCATATCGTGTCAACTTATTATTATTATTATTATTATTATTATTATTATTATTATTGGCTGTTGTATGTTGGAATCCGTCCTGAGTCCCCTTGGGGAGATAGAACGGAATACAAATAAAGTGTTTATTATTATTATTATTTTATTATGACACAGCAAACAAGATAGATATGCTGGATTTCATATCACAAAATCACAAGTCGAACACTTTCCAAGTGTCTAGGACTGTGTGATGTATTTTCGGATGATACGCACAGATCCCAGCAGGGTGGCCTTTTGCAGCTGGCAGATCGTAATTTTGTCAATGTCTATTGTTTCCAAATGCCGGCTGAGATCTTTTGGTACGGCACCCAATGTGCCCATCACCACCGGGACCACCTGCACTGGTTTCTGCCAGAGTCTTTGAAGTTCAATCTTGAGGTCCTGATAGCGGCTGAGTTTTTCCTGTTGTTTTTCGTCAATGCGACTGTCACCTGGGATGGCGACATCAATGATCCAAAGGTTTGGATCATTATTATTATTATTATTATTATTATTATTATTATTATTATTATTATTATTATGCTGCTACCTGCCTCTTCCTCTTTCATTCTCCTGAGAAATGCAGGGAAATTAAAATTTTTGAGCTGCTGGAAACAACATCAGTTACAGCAGAAGCAGTGTCCTCCTGGGGCACAGACCCTTCCCTGCCTCCCTCACCTCCCAGACTCTTTTCCTTGATGCCCAGACCACCCCCTCGCTTTCTTTGCTTCCAAAACCCTACTTCCCTCCCACCACTCAGAAGTTGCTTTGATTTTGTTTGTCCTGCATAGCAGAAGGGGGTTGGACTGGATGGCCCCAGGGGTTTTCCACTGAACTATTGTTAAGTTTATGTTGGTGAAAGTTGTTCTCCATTTGAAATATTGTATTGTTCTTTCTCTCCCCCCCCCTTTTTTTGGCCTGCATGAATTAGTTCACACTAGAACTCTCCATCCATCTGCTACACACATACACACACACACACATAGATATACATACATTTCTTGGTGCTCCATGAGAAACGTTTACTTCAAAAAGGACTCTGCACTTCAAAAGGTTTGAGAACCCTTGCTCTAATGTTCAGAAACAAAGAAGGAAAGATTTTATTGTAAACTCTGCAAGTAGTATATGCTTTCAATAAAAGGTTAGTGAAATAACATCATCATTTGCAAAGAGTTTAGTGGAAATGTGTGTGCCTGTGTTGTTTCTGCATACATAACATAACTAACAGTAACTGACTTATCCTGGAGATGAAGCAAAAATCACAAAAGCCACCAGCCTCTCTCTATAATTCAATAGCTTAGATAGTGCTTCGAAAGTTACTTTTCAGAAATATAATCTTTCATTATTCATTAGTGTTGTAAAAAAATAATCTGCTCCTAATGTTCATTTTAACTCATTATGTTACATTGTTTCATTTGTTATTTTCCCATTATTTCATATTAATTTTTTGAGGTAGAAAAGACCTTAGGATTGATAAGAGAATGGCAAAAAGTGAACTTCCTTGGAAAATATCCTTAAAATAACATTTGAAATTAATTAGATATTTGGAGCCCCCGGTGGTACAATGGTTTAAACTCTTGCACTGGCAGGACTGCTGACCGATAGGTCAGCGGTTTGAATCTGGGGAGAGGGGATGAGTGCCTTCTGTCAGCTCCAGCTCCCCATGTGGGGACATGAGAGAAGTCTCCCACAAGATGGTAAAACATCAAACATCCGGGCGTCCCCTGGGTAACGTCCCTGTAGACAGCCAATCCTCTTACACTAGAAGTGACTTGCAGTTTCTCAAGTTGCTCCTGACATGAAAAAACCTAGATTTTGTTACATACCACAACAGTAAACTAGCTTTGCTCCCACTTGTTAGTTATTTAAAAAAGAATTACTTTCTTATATATTAATTATTACAATGTTACTATTTACAGGCAACAATATTAATTGCAGCCTGTTACACTCAAGCTCTGAATACTGGAATCATCCTTCCCACTGGTCATCACAGGTGACACAATTACTTATGTCTTGCAAACACGTCAAATTCCGATCAAAATCCTTACCCATGCAAGAAAAAAAGATTTAAAGAATGTCAGCTTCCATTTTTTAAACTGCAAAACATGTTTCTTTAATACACTTCCTGTCATCAAACAACCAAGACAAGATAGCTGCCAATTGACATCCTGTAACATTTCCTGTGATGTATTTTTTTCTGTATTCAAGATGACTTGTCAAATAAAGAAAAATGTGCATTTAACATGACAAAAAACGTATGCAGCTCTTTTTCTTCTTTAGAAAAATAGTGGGTTTTTAATTTTCTGAAACATTGTTTAAAAGGGAAAATAAGCACTTTTTAAAATGGTGAACAAAATTAATTGTCCCACAGATGGTTTGCAAGCACATTTTCTGATAGAGAGATTGAGAGAGAGAAAGTGAGAAAGATTGGCCTTATGTCCCACTTTTGAAAAAAGATGTCTCTTTTGGATATGAAATGTGAATGTTGTGTTTTGTGTGCGTGTGTATGTGTCCCAGATGTGTAAAGCGCAATTAAAAGAAAGACAGGAGATGAGAATTCCTGGACTCATTCGAAGAGACTGTTCCTGTTCCTTCGTTGACATCTCTCACAAACGCACCTTTCCCTGCCTCTCTGCCTGCGACCAATCCCTTCCCCACCCGGCACTCTTCCCCTCTTTCTGAAAAATCCTAATTATATTTTGTAGCATGGGAAAGGCAATTGTCCCATGCAATCAGGTGTACTGCAGAGGGAAATGGTGTATGCTAGTAAGTGAAAAGCGAAGCTGCTTTAGCAAGATGAGAAGAGAACAGCTCAAGGTTGTGGGCCGTGGTGAGGCCTCCAGAATGTTCAATGAGCCCCGCAGTGCCCCCCCCGGGACCTTTCTAGGTGAGGCGAAAACTAAGAAGAGCCTCTGGACTAGAATGTATGATCAACAAAGCTGTGGAATAGGAACAGAATAGATAATGAAAGGAGGCAGGGCGAGCTGGAAGAAGCAGCTTGTTCGCCTTTCTTACGACTGCCAATCACCAGGCATTTAATTGGGAGCCGCCCCACCCATATTGCTGAGTGAATCCACAGAGCCATTGCTTGCAAGTTGCAATGAAAACACACAAGAGGAAATGCAAATTTTCTTCCAAAAGGGTTTCTCATTGCTTTCATCTGAGGCTGAGAGAAAGTGACTTGCTCAAGGTCACACAATGGATTTCCATGGTTGAGCAGAGATTCGAGCCCTGATCTCCTGGAGTTCTAGTTCAGCACTTAAACCAATACATGACACTGGTTGTCATGTGAGCATGTACAGAGTGCCTTCCCCCTCTTGAGCAAGGATTTTTCTTTTTAGAAAAAACATTAAAGGGAGTGGTATTTCAGCATGCACTAGCATTCAAAGGTAGTCCTGCATTCTAAAAAATGCTGAATGTTCCTTTTGATATTCTCCATAAAGCTCCAGTATCCCAGTTCCATGGAAGCTGCATTGTGAGAGAATTTTTCCCATGAATTGCATTTCTGGAAAATTCTCCCTTTGACTATTTTAACCAAGAGAGAATGAGATGGAGCTGAAATGACTATCTTGGCAGCCAGGGATATGTAGGAAATCAATATATTATATAGTGATTGTTTGTGCGTGCTTGTATGAATGTGCAGACATGGGGAGTGGGGGCATGACCAGTGGGCAACATGAAATCTGCCAAAAAATATATCTAAAACACCACTCTACATCTCTCTCACCCTGTCTCTCTTTCTCGCACAGACATGCATTGTGAGCAGGTGTCAGGGAGAAGGAGTGTGCCAACGCACAAGAATGAAGTAGAGAAAACCTGACAGAGATATAGTAATTTCTCCGTTTTCTGTTCATGGCCAAGAGATTTATAGCAATTGGCTACAATATCTCCTTTTGGCATGCATACAAAATCCTTCAATGCAGCAAGTGCAGTATCATATTCATCATTACCAAGGGGAAGGCAGTAAAATACTTATTTCCCTTCTGTTCCAGCACTATGGATAGGCAACATACATTCTCTTGCCTTCAGAAGCGCTCTGGCCTTAAGACGCATGCACATCATTTTGAAAACATCTAGATTGTGGCTTCTGAAGGAAGTGTATAGTGAGATTTAGCAGCAGAAGAGCCATTCTTTATCATGGAAAAGTGGTAAGGAAACTCCAAGAGGAATGCCCACACCATTTGCCACAATAGTATGGCTTAAATAAACTCATGTTGCTGTTTCATTTTAAAAAGGAAAGGTCAGCATCCCTGGAGAAATATAACTAATCCGGATGTTTTTTCTAACTGTCCTCAAAATCCCTACAGATAATTTGCTCTCTAAATCTACCATAATGTCACTTAAGGTGAAATTTAATAGCAACCTTAGCTCTAAACGGTTTAGACCCAAACAGTCTTCTTCCTTGCTGTTCTCCAAGGAGACATCTACACAATAAGCATACTGGCTTCATTATACCACTTCGTCATCATCAGTTCCTACAAAGACTTTTGGGAAATATGTTTTGATGAGGTACTGAGGATTATGTTTAGAGAACATTAGGCCAGCTATTATGGAGCTAAGTTCCTGGGGCTTCTGTTTAATTCTGGAATATACAGACAGTTTCACACTACAGACCCAAGGCATATCTATCTATCTATCTATCTATCTATCTATCTATCTATCTATCTATCTCACAGTGTGCTCTTTTCTGGGGCGGGCAGAGGCAGGTGGATGCAAATCATGTAGACAAGAAGGGGGAGTAGAAATGATAAGTGTCATGGGACCAGGTGTTTTCTTACTTCATATTTTGTGACCTCTCAAGCTTCAATAGGGAAGGGAGACTGAAAAGAAGATAAGATGTGGGGTGATACAAAGAGACAATGTAGAGCTTTGAATGTCCATTACCACAATGTTCCAAGTTCTGGTTCCAGTTGCTGGTTCCATTCAGAATAGATCCCAATGTATCAATTGCTGAATTGCATGTGCAAACCCCATTGATTCAGTGGGCCTACTCTACTTCGGACTAGCTATTCAATTTAGGCTACTAACATCCATCATTATTTACAAGAAAACTCTCCAGCTGTTCACCCTATAGAAATATCAGCAAATCAGCAGGTGGCTTTAAGGAAAACAGCCTTGGACAATCAGCCCCAGGCAAGAGGACAGGATACAATAGACACAGCTTTGTTGCAGTCTTGCCTGGAAACGTGTATGGTCCTTCTGAATGATGTCGGCAGTGGTAATGGCAGGCGCCAGCTGCTTCATTTTGTGCATCAGCAGGGAAGCAATGTTGAAAAGGCCATTCCCAAGCAGTGGCATCATATTTTGCAGGTTTGGGTTGTAGATCCTAGGGGAGTTGAGTTAGTTGATTTTAAAACATAATAATGGCCCAGAGGCTTGTAGATTTCTCACAGCAGGCACATTTGGGCCTTCCATCTACTTTCTCATAATTCATTGTTAGCATGTGTGTTACTAGATGGTATCACGTTTAAAGCCTTGAATAGATTTCTCTCTTAGACTTCTGGTTTCTCATGTTAGGCTCTGCACACAGCAACAATGACAAAGGTGCGGGTTGAGATTTAGGTAGAAAACAATTGTTTACATTTTAAAGCTTCATTCAAGGGGTGAGGTAGAATTCAGAACCCTGTGTATTAACCATTGCAAGTGTTCTAGAACATAACTGTCATCAGGGGAGTAGCTGAGAGAGGAGCACAATAAGGACATTGTCTTGCCCCTCAAGTAAGAATTCTGCCCCTACCCCAACAATTCTTTACTTTAGTCTGAATATTTCTAGCATTGTAGATTGACACACTGAAAAATGTCCATACCTAGAATACTTACACTTGTTGTATGTCAGACTGTTCAGCCTGTGATTGTGTCTAATGTTCCTGTGCAGATTGTGTCTGATGTTCATGATGGGAATGATGTGCATATTGATGATGCTGGGGATGATGTTCAGATTAATGATATTCCTCTTGATGGGCTCAGGCCAGAGTTAAGTTTAGATGAGAGACCTGAGAAAGGTTAGATGTCTGGGAAACACCTTACATTGATTTCTTTAGAACAACAGCCTGAAAGCGATTCTGATATTGTTTTCCCAGGTGGCAACAATAATGAAACTTTGGATAGAAGGCAGAGATTCAATAAGTACAGGCAAGACATTCAGAAGGTCAGACGCTCTGCTCGTTTACAACGGAAGAGAGATAACAGTCAATTATCTAGTGGGAAAGGAAAGAATAATGTTTTTTTTCCCAGTCCTGAATTTTGGAAAGGGTTTATAATGATTAATGCAACTTTCAGTTTCCAATTGAGTCAACATCTCTTAACCATGTTGGTCTAGCTTTCAAGTGCTTCATGTATCAAGTTATTACCAAGTTCAAGTTTGCCTATGGAACTTTGATGCATTGATTCCTTGTTTCGTGTGCTTTGCTTCATGGAATTGTTATGAAACTGTGGATTTGGTTTTCTGCTGCAATTCTATAGATAATTTTGGATACTTTTGGATTTTGGGATTTTGGATTTATTCTCTTTTACTATTTTTATTGCTTTGCCTTGATATATTCTACAATAAACTCCTTGCTGATTTTACCAACCTGGTATGCTGTTTACAAAGGGTTCCTGCCTTGGAGTGTGACAACACCAGTCATATTCATATTGACATATTGAAAAACGTTCACACCTTGAATTCTGACATTTGCTGTATTCATAGTCTCTTAATATCTTTGCTGCCCCCCTCCACTTTTGGGGGCATGCCTATTGTCTAAATTAATTTTAAATGTTCAACAAAAGTTTTAAGCTACTGTGATGTTACACATTTAGGGATTGGAAGAACATTTCACTTGGTGGGGCAGAATCCTTATTTGAGGGAGGACATTTTGCCTTCTCCCATAGCTATACCCTGTTTCCCATATTGCTTCATGTCACTTTATGTCATTCCAAATTTCCTTTCCACATGACTACTTGTCCATGTTCCTAGGACATTTCCCTTCTTTCTACCATGTACTATTCTCAACCATTCCCACCTTTTCACCATGGAGAGAGGATTCATATTGATTCACCCCACTTTATCCCTTGGCCCCTTTCCCTGAACAGACTCTCTCCCTTTTAACCCCATCTTTAGCTTCCTCTCCCGTTTTTTCACTGTTGCCAAGCAACAATATTTTTTTTGTTCAGGGAGAAGAGTGCTGACACTTTCAAGAACGAAGGAGGAACCAAATTTCCCCAGCACTCTAAACATGACTGCATGTCCTGTGTTCTGTTTTATTATTGGATTTAGATGACATGTGTTTTCTTAAGTACTATTTATAAGTTTTTGACTGCCTACATTGATGTGTGTATGGCACTAAGTCTAATCAATATCCTTAGCATGTAGTGTGAATTGCTGCAATATGCTGTAAACCTACAATATACCGTTTTACATTTGCAATAAAAGGATTTCTTGGAATTTATGGGAAAACAAAAGAGGTCTTTTTGCACCTTCTGATGTACTGATCCCCATCTCCCACTCTGCTTTAGGGACAAGCTGCCACATCCCCTACATGCTGAAAAATCCAAAGAAAAAGACTAGGCTATGTGTCTGATAGGGGAAACGAGCTGTGCACTGAAGATCACCAAGAGCAGGGACACTGATGCTCACTTGACTGCCCTGAGAACTGGTAACCCTACACATTCAGCTGTTACCCACTGCCTCCTGTGGTACTACTGTTATAGTGGCTATTGGTGAGCAGCTGAGCAAGGAATCAATGTCAGAAGGATACAAGCATCAGTAGCAGCAGCAACCCTTGTTTGGCTGCCCCTCTGACTCTGTTGGGTGAGGAGGATCATTGCTAGATATGTTATGATAGCCAGTGCATAATGCAGATATCCTCTGGGACTTTCAAAAGGTTCTGGAAGTTGGTGTCATCATTGTGCACCAGTTATTGGGACTGCCAGAGATGATCTTCTATGCCAGTGGTTCTCAACCTGTGGGTCTCCAGGTGTCTTGGCCTACAACTCCCAGAAATCCCAGCCAGTTTACCAACTGCTAGGATTCTTGGGAATTGAAGGCCAAAATATCTGGTGACCCACAGGTTGAGAACCACTGGTTTCTGCTCAACTGCTTCTCTGCCTTTTCGACCATGTTGAAGGGGAAGGAAAAAATGAGAACCTGAGCCTTGGGGGATGGGACTGTTTTCAAACCTATGTGAAGATCCAATGATTAAAAATAGCTTTCTGGAGGATTCTCCCTCTCAAGGTTTCCTGACATGGGAAAAGCCCCTTTCTTGTCTGCCCCCTTGAGTACTTGAATATTTTTTCCTTTTGGAAAAAAAATCCTTTTCTGAATTTCACCCAAATAAATTTCCTCATTGGAAAAGACGGGGGCAGCCAACCCAGACACTTCTAAAGCACACATTTTTCTTAGCACCATAACCTGTTCCACTTCACAATTTGGTTAGTTTTTGGACAGTAAATTTGTTCAGGAGATATAGTTTATCTTACAAAAGCTACTTTTGTAAACAAATTGGTACCCATGATACCTTAGTAATTCTGCAATAATATGGATGAAATATCACATTGTTTGATGGTTAAATATCCCTATCTATAAGTGGTTGTCCATGTACGTGTGTTTAATAAAGGTAAGCACTGGCTTCAAATACTGCTTCACTATCAGAGTCAACTTTAGCACACTTTAGAAAGCTATATGTTTATCATTTTTGAACAAACTAAAGAGTCCACATGCTATTCCTAGATTCATGGGAGTATTGTGGTTAAGATATACCAAAGGCATTTGAGCTCATGGCCAAGTTATTTTTCCCCCAATGAAGACGTAACTGGAATATTCACTGAAGAAGTAGCAAAGTGTCTTTAACTAGCACTGCTACCTGGACACCCAAAAGTACTCCCAAGCAGGATATCTGATCCTGACTCCTATAGTTTTGAGCAACCTACAGCCATCAGTTTGGTCTCACAGAGTCCCTGGCCTAATTGCAAATGTTTCTCCATAAATGATAAGTTTAAACCCTTGAAATGCCTGGTCTGATGCTTCTCCTCTTAGTACTAGACTTCTTCATCTCTGCCCAAGAAGCCTGATGCTGAAAGGAGAAGCATCAAGCCAGGCGTTCTCCTGCAGTGCCTCTGAGACCTGGTTATGCCATTCTCTCATAATGCTTCTGGGTCCTGACAGATCATCACTCCATTAATTGCCACTTGACCAGTCTCGCTTGATTGCCTGTTCTTTTCCGCTACTCTGGGGGCAGGGAAAATATTAATTACAGATTTCTTCCCATCATTACAGTGCAAAACAACACTATTGTGGTATATAACACTGAAAAGAACAAAAATAATGAGAGGAAATCAATAGTTGACACTCCTACAGAAACAACAAAGCACAATTATCATGCTATTTATAAGCAATCTTACCTCACTCACTTGAAAGCAATAAAATGGGGTGAACTTGCTTTTAATAAAAGACACAGGAGCTCTTTGTCAGGTCATATTGGATAAGGTAATTCTCCAAGTGATTTTTAAACCAGATCCTTCTCCACCTACTAAAATAGTAGTGGACAATGTAGAAACATTAAAATGCAATGATTTGTCAGTGACATCATCTGAGTGTCAATAACAAACTGTAGCTGCTGGGATATTGGCTATTATGGAAAGAATGTAGGTAGTTTTTGAACACTCTGACAAGATCCATTGGGGGGGGTTCTTTAGTAGTCCCCTTGAAATTGGTCACCTTTTACATAGATGTGTTCATTTGGACTTGTTGATAGGATCTGTAACCCAGCTATCCTATAGAAAGCTGTTCTGAAACACAAGTGTGTATTAGAAATATTAAGAACATATCAGCGGGCATTCTTTGCTTTGTAAATATAAACAGCTTGGGTAGGGCATATGGTACATTTAATAAAAGAAGCAAAGAAAAATGGACTGCATAAGACAGAAGTTAATCAATTCTCCATTAGACTCACAAAGCCTTAAGTATCATTAATGTCAGTGCCCTTAAAAAGGAAGGCAAACAAGACAATAATTCCATTGAATTGAATAGTTTTCTTTCCCAAATATCAAT